>NC_137586.1:1373333-2057500 GCF_963210335.1 Falco punctatus
CCCTGCAAACCGCACTAACTTCTTATCAAGTTCCGTACAGTATATTTACACCGCAATTTTCCCATTCGGGAGAAGGAAAGCACTGATATGACAGGATCCAAATTATGACAGGACCCTTCCCCGCCTCAAGGTTGCAAAACCCAAACCGCAATCATCTGCGGTCATTTCCATGACATGTTGGTCGCAATTCAAGGCTTGCTTCCCAGAGTCGTGGCTCTCTCTCCATTTCCATCATCTATTGACATCGACACGTGGAATTTGTAGAATTATCTAGTGCCAGTCAGGAAAAAGCTTATTCTGCTGGAGTGAGGTGATTGTTTCCGTGGCAGGAGAGCGATTAAGTGAGATGATTTAAAGGTCCATCCAATCTAATTTTGTGGTAACATTTGTACTAAAAATGTAATGCCGGTTGTAGAACTTTGTATGGAGCTGTGAAGCCACAGCTTTTATTAAGAGAGAAAATACCGTATTTTGCAGTTTGCAAATGCAGAAGGGAAGAACAGGCTTTATTTCTAGAAGTCTATTAGAAACACCAGAAGGGTGGTGGTTGGTTTTCTTTTTTCTTTTTTTTTAATAAATGATCAAAGGACGTTGTTGTTTTTCACCTCTGGAGCATTAAGACGTACATTTGTAGGAAGTTGGGTTTAGAAAGTGGATTTGCTGGCATAGGAAATGTTCCGCCCAACTGCACCGCGTTCGAGGAGGGTTGGCTCTGCCTTTCTGGTGGGGCGTTTTGTTGCTCGTTGACCTGCAGTCGTCGGGATTTTTGGCCTTACGTATTATACGCGGAGGGTGGTTTAAAGGTTACAAATGTGATCTTGTCAGATTGACAGCTAACTGTTCTAATGAGGAAAAAATCCTCAAAGCATGAAATTTGAATGAAATGTGTGATTATAATTCAAGTACTGTTTACCCAAACCTCTGGGGACCTCCCGAATAAATGCAGAACAAGTGAGTTAGATAAACCTCTGCTCGTTCATTCCTCCTGGTTTGCATGTCGTCGCCCCCCCCACCCCCCCTTGAGCATCCGCAGCCCTGCGTGCCCACCCTGCGGATCGGGGTGGAAAGTATGAAAGGAAACTTCGCCATCACCCAAGACGACATCTCGGAATTACTATCACCGTCTCTTTGTCGTTGGTTAATCCTGTATGTGGCACGTTACCACGCCGAGGAGTAAGGAAATAGGTGCTTTGAATTATTAAAGTTGAGGCCAGAGACTGGCTGTATGCTCGGATGGCATTTGCTTCGGCATATGCAAATGATTTAGTTTCATTTGGGATCAATTCCCAGGGGCCCTCCTTTCCTGTGATGCTTTGAATTTGGCAAGCTCAAGTGAGTCCCGAGTTGGGGGGGGGAGGTGGGTGTTTTGGAGGGGGCGTACCCCCCTTTCCATGTTCCCGCATTCCCCGTGCCCCTCCATTCCCTACGTCCCCCCCATTTCCCATGCCCCCCATTCCCCATGTCCCCCCATTCCCCATGCCCCCATCTCCATCCGTCTGCGCTGGGGACCGGGGGGGCACAGGGTGCTGTGCGGCTCGGGGGGGTGCCTGCAGCAGCGCCCGGCGGGACGGGGCCGCCTATTTATTATTTAAAACCCCGTTACGGGGGAAAAAAAAAATGAAAAGAGAGAGAGGTGGGGGAAGGGAGGGGGAGGCTGCGCGGGGCTGCGCGGGGCGCGGGCGGGCCGCGGCAGCTGCGCACAATGCTGGGAGCGCGCCAGCAGCACGGACAGATGGCGGAGTTATTAGATGTGCATCATACGATTCCCTTCCTGCCACTCGCTTTTTAATCAAATTAAAACAAAAAAAAAAAAAACAAAAAAAAAACCACAACAGAACCCAGCCCCCCCGTCCCCCCCCAACCCGGGAGGCGAGCGGGGGAGCGCGCAGGGAGGGGGAGGCAATTAGGCGCATTTGCATTCCGCGCGCGGCCGGGCCCGGCTCCGCGGCCCCGCGGGCGGCCGGCGGGGAGCGCGCGGGGCGGTGCGCGGGCGCGGGGCGGTGCGCGGGCGCGGGGGGGGGGGGGGGGGGGAGGCGCGCAGCCTCCGCCCCCGCGCGGCGAATGGTCTCGCCCTGCTTTGCATATTGAGCGCGCCTGGCCCGGCCATATGGGAACATGCGAGTGGAGGAATTGTTGTGAAAAAAGGGAGAGCGAGTTTGAAATAAAAGTTGTGAGAGCGGGAGCGGAGGGGGACGGCGGCGGCGGGACCATGTACTGCGCATACACGATCCCCGGCATGGGCGGCAACTCTTTGATGTACTACTATAATGGGAAAGCGGTAAGCTGGCGCGGCAATTAAAGGTGTAATTTGGACAAGTTTTATGGTGGCGGGGACGAGCATCATCGGCGCTGCCAGGGCCCGCGGCGGCCGGCCGGTGGGGATGCGCCCGCCGCCTCCCGCCGCCGCTCCTCGGTCTCTTTATTTAATTTTATTTTGCTTGTATGGGGGTTTAGGCTCTTTTCTTCTTATTTTTTTCCCCTTCTTTTTTTTTTTTTTTTTTTTGGTACGGCAGAGAGCCCGCCCGCGCTTAGAAGTTTGAGCTTAAAGTCAAAATAGCGCAAAGCAAAAATAAAAAAAAAAATAAAAAAAAAATGCCGAAGGGGAAGGCGGGAGCGGAGCGGGGCTGCGCGGCCGCGGAGCCAGCGGGGCTGCGGGTGCGGGCTGCGGGGCCGGAGCCCTGCGCCAAAAGTAGCCTTAAGATAACGGAAAATAAGGAAAAAAAGCCCCATTCCCACCCGCCTTGCAATGACTTCGGTCCTTCCCCCCCTCCCAACAGAAACGCTTTATTTAAGAGGGGGGGAAGGAAAAAAAAAAAAAAAAAAAGTGTCTGGTATTTTGTGCATAACCCCAGCAGAAGGTTTATACTTGCCATCTGGAGGTTTATTTTTTTTCTCTGGCTGGATCTTGGGAAGGAAAAGTATTTCAGTATATTTTAAAATATTTGGGGGGGGGAGAGGGGGAAGGGCGAGGTAAGGAGGGGAACTGTTGCTTGAAGGGAGAGGAAAATAAAATTTGGAAATGCTGGGAAGTGAGGGCAGCGCGTGGGGGGAGCAGGCTCCGCAAACTGCTCCAGTCTGTGTTCTTTCAACTTTTCTTTCGTTTCATGTGATACCAATCAGGGCAGCGTAGTTAGGCCAAAAGGGAACTGGTGGAGTTTTAACCCGGGCCCGCTTCGGATGGAGCAAACTCATTATCCCGCCCGGGCGTGTGTGCCTGTGGAGGCATGTGTGCCATAGACCAGCGGCTGTTTATAATATACCCAGCTCAAATTGTTTCGTACGGAAAGCCACTCTCATGAATGAACATCTGTTTGAATAACTGAGATTTTTTTACTTTTTTTTTTTTTTAAATATGCTTATTGGCGAGAGTTGTGGGCCTCGTCTTTTGTTTTGAATATTTTGCAAATAACGCATCGTGGTAATGCAGGACACTTGGTGTGGAGGGAGAAACGAAGGTAATTTGCGGGGGGAAAAACAGCTGAGATTTAAAAATTTACAAAAATGCAAAAACATAAAGCTTTGTAAATTTATGGCAGCGCTTCCCCCCCTTTTATTTTTTTTTTTCTAAATTAGTTATTCCTATTGCAAATCTGTTGAGGCTACACCTCAAGCCTACCTGACATTCAGATGCATGGCAGGGCCAGCCAACCTCAGTAGCTTTACAAGCAAAAGTTCCTAAACGCTGCTATTCATCCTCAGTAAGTAATAAAATCCTGGCGACAGCAGCCTGTTTGCAGGACGCAGCGATGCACAGCGCTTGCACAGCGGCAGGGCTACGGTAAACAATTTTAAACACTTAGACCAACTTCATTATTCTGGGGATTTTTCTTCGGGGGGGGGCGAGCAGGGCAATGGAGGTGGGGGTGGGAGCTCGGCTTTTCCTTTTGTTTTGGGGTTGGGTTCCCGCCCCCCCCCCCCGCCTTCGTTCTATGTGTGTCTTTTTTTTTTGGCCGGTTTCTTTTTCCAACTAAGTAAAGCCAGGAAGGAGATGCCCGGCCTGCCGGGGGCCGTGTTGGGGAGGCTTGGACCGGAATGTCGCCCTGTTGTGCCAGCCGCCTGTTGTGCTGACATAAAACTGTGGAACTTAGAGGGCTCGTAAAGCCCCCTCGGCCACCAGGCCCTTTCCCCTGCCCTTTGTGTTTTGGGGAAGGTGGCAATGGTAAAAAGCAGGCTCACCCTGCGCCCGAGCTGGTTATAGGCACCGGTGGAAGGGGTTCGTGGGGGGCAGCCTGGCCTCAGCGCCGGCAGAGCACAAAGGGCGGCGAGGGTCCCTGGGCTGGGGGGGCACCCTGGCAACGCTGCCCTCCCGGGGCTGGGGGCACCAGCCGAGCGAGGGGCTGGTGGGAGCCGGGGGCCAAGGCTGGCCCCGCAGCCTCCGGAGGGGGAGAAAGTATCCCTGCATCCACTTGCCAAAGGGATTTTTGGTGGTTTATAGAGCTGGCATTGTTCTGGCTCCGGTTCCGCATTGTGCGGCTCTTGACGCGGTGCCAGGCAGCGTGCGGCGCTCGGGGATGCCACGCCGGGATTGCTCCGACACCTCGGCGAAAGGACCGCGGCTCTTGGGGCTGCCGCCTGGTTGTGGGGCTGCTCTCACGCACAGTTTCCTTGCACAGGAAAGATAGAGTTCAGAATTCCTCCTTTCACACACCCCCACCCCCCCACCCCCCCCACCCCCACCTTTTTTTTTTTTTTTTTCTCCCCAGTGACAAGTCAATTACTTGTTTAAATTCAGTTTGAACTCTCTGAACTGCGAGCAGGCAGCGGAAGCAGGTCTTCCCTGGGAATAAACAAAAGGAGGAAAAAATGCAAAATCATTCCAAAGCCCTTGGACTCAAAGTTGCTGTGGGAAGAGGAGTGCAGTTGGGTGCAGGAGTCATAAAAATGGCTGGAAAAAAATGAAACTGCCATTAAGTGCAAGGTTTGCAGAACAGATTTTCTGTAACTTGCTTTTTTTCCCCTCGCTCGCAGGGCATTTTTGGAGAGCTTGCTCTGTGGGAGAGCACTTTTTGCCTTTAACTGTTTACTGATGTTCATCGGTAAGAAATCTTTTCCTTGACATCTCTTGCAATAGAGGATATTTGTTTTAGAAAATGGTAAAACAATAGCAAAACTGCCAGTGTCAAATAATAAAAGTGTAAAGATAAGCTGGTGCTCGGGGATTATGTTAACGGTGTACCATATAAGTGTTGGGCTCTGATTCACTTACCCCCTCCCCCTAAAATACTACAAAAAGGATGTTTTGGCAGAGGAGTTGGAAGTGGGCACTGTTATCTGTGATTAACTAGGTTAACACTTCGATTACGTTGGAAGCGGTGAAACGACAAGAGCCATTTTTTCCCCCCTGAGCCTTGCTCCTTGTTACCCGAGGCGTGCTGTGATATTTTAGGATTTGCATTACCTGGAAAGGGGATGGATGCAGGATTACTGTCTAAATTTGATTTTTGGAATTGCTTATTTTCAATTGCATCTCACTGAGATTTTAATAAAGTATTATTTGGTCATAGACATTATATGGAAATGCATGGAACTATAAAGAAGAAATTATGGCAAATGAAAATGAAAAACAAAAGTGGCAAAATTTTCTTTTAATGGTATCTTAAGATCCCATCATCAGCTCCCACCATGTGCATGTGTTAAATCATATAGGGAAACCTATAATTATTGTAATTGCTCTTTTTGCTTTATCCTAACAAGCTTCAACCCATCTCACAAACTAGTTGTTTTGAAATAGTTATTTGTTAAGTCATCAAATCACAAAAAGTAAATGCTAATGAGTTTTTCCTGTTTACATTCTGTCTGCTATTCTTATTATAAACCTTTTCAACTCCATAAAGTTTGTAGATGAAGATGAATGCTCCGTGGTATCATTCCTGCTAATAGGCTAGGCCAAAGAGTGTAATAATTCCATGTACCACGCTTAATAATGACAAGTGAGGAGTTGTGAATGGCACGAGGCTGGCGTTGCTCTGGGAACGGCGCGGGGAAAGTTTTCTTTTGGAGCACAAGGAGGAAGAAATCTTGAAATCAACATAAGAGATGCCTGTACTTGCCCCCGTTGGGCTGAACCGGCAGTAATTCAGCGTGATGTTTATGGTGCATCTTTGTTTAAAGAAATGTCAGCGTTTCACTGGCTGGAAATATTGGAGCACTGACACACAGCTCATAAAAAAAATATTTATTAGCAAAAGTTACAAGATACTCGAAACTCTTTCTGAAGGGTAGGGATAGATTTTTGTGACACAGTAACGCTGAATTTACAACTCCTCTGTCAAATCTCATCCACATACGGGTAGCTCAGGCTTCGTGATGTGAAATCCGTATGTGCATGTAGCTACGTCTGTATATAAAAATGCTTACTCTTTTCAGGATTGTGAGCAGAAGCCAACCTTTCTAGAAGGCTTTTCCAATTGTTGTGGGGTTTATTGAAGGGCTGTATGTTTATATCAGAAGTTAATATAATCTTGTAGGCTCCCTACCGATAATAAGAAAACAAGTTTTCTCTGAATTATAACTATGTGCATAAAACTATAAATACAGATCGTTATGTGCACAGGCGTTTTGACACAATCGGTGGGTTTGTGTGTTACGTTCTGGAGGAAGGGGAGGGAAGCAGAACGAGTTTATTCAGAATCTTTTGAGACTGCAGAAATAACCAGCACTGGTTTTAAGGGTCAGGATACCTTGGCATGCAATTAAAATTTACGGCGGGCTGGGCTGATCGCTTTCTTCCCTTCGTATGTGATGAAAATATAAGTGGCCTGGTCTTTGCAAAGCTGGATTTTTCCAAAATATTTTTGGAATTATGAAAGCTTAGTATTCTTGCAGGATGTTACGTTGAATCTTAGTTTTAAATATGCTTTGCATATGCTGATCAGAAATGAACTTCACCTTTTCATCTGTGCCAGTTTGGAAATTATTATGGTGGTTGTTTTTTGGTGTGTGTGTTTTGCTTAGTTTTTCCCTCAAAAAGAAGTTATAAATAGAATTTTATTTTATTTGGTTATAGATTGATGGTAGACATGGAAAATGATGTTAGGGTGTTGACATCTTATAATAGCATGTGTTATGAGCTGCTTTTTTGTGGGCAGGGTTGGGGGGGTTAACAAAAGATCTGATGGCTGGTGCAGTCTTTAAATACCTTTCCAATTGATCTACAGGAAATTGTGCAGAAGAATTGTTTGTTTCCTGTTTCAGTATAAATCTGGTTTGCATTATACTTGGGTTACTGTAAAATTGCTGTGGCACTTTGGAGACATGGGATTTGCTTATTTTGCACAGGGAATTTATTTTGAAAAGTGAATTTTTTAGCCTGCGTTGGCTGCTTTCTGGTTCTATGATATTGTGTTGCTAGTGGAACATTTTTCTAGAAGATCTTTTTATTTATTTATTTATTTATTTTTAATTGCTCTTTGAAGTTTGCAGCCTGACGTGGTGCTGGGAAAGGTTCCTGCGGTGCAGTGCCTGTAGCCCGGTGGGGAAGGCAGCAGGCGGTGGGTCAGCCTTCCTGCAGAAATAACAAAATACTGGGGGAAGAAGGTACCTGCCTGGAATCGCCTGCCCTTTGGATGGTGTCTTCTTTCTTTTCCCTTTTTTTTTTTTTTTTTTCTTTAAAAAAAAATGGCTGGGGGAGGGGGAGGGAGTTTTTTGTAGTGATGATGTGATGTAGTGAGGACTTGGGTGCTGCAGTGGTGCCCAGCCCTCCGGCTGCCCTCCTGATCCTGCCGCCGGCTGCACCGCGAGCACCACTTCCAACGGTTCAGGTGCTGTATCCATCCCTCTGAAATTGCAGTGCCACATCCCTTTCATGTGGCATTGCCAATGCTCGGTAATAAAAATCATGGTGCACTTCTGCTGAGAGTCAGGTCATGTCCAGTGAGGAGCTGTGTTTAACTGACGTTGGCTGGTGTGCAGCCCCTGGTTTCGCCTCAAAAAGTGTTTGTGTCGTTCTTGTTCGGTTCATCAAAAGAACTGCTGTCGCGGATAGCCGAGATGATTACGTCAGTAGTGATCTCTCCCTCTGCTCGGCTCCTTGTTACGGTGGAGAAATTCTCAGGCTCATTAAAAAGTTGCTGTGAGCCCCTGTGGGTCGTATGGGAAGGTGGCGTTCTCAGACCTTGGCAGGTAGCTCGAAATATTTAGCATCTGGCTTTGTTCTGGCAGAGCAAGTCAGGATCCCCCCCAAAATCCAAGAGATTTCCCTGGAATATGCTTCTGCCCCAAAATTCAGGGTGGGTCTTGTTTTTCCCCAAGTTGCTGAATTTCTAGATCTTCTCTTGTAAGTTTCTGGGCGGGTGGGTGTGTTTGGTTTTTCCTTGTTGTATTTGTGTGGGGTTTTGTTTGTTTTTTCTTGATTAAGTGTTGTTACAATGTTTCTCTCCTGTAAGTTAAAAAGGGGGTTTTCGAGTTGAAAGTTGGCTACAGGAGGAGCAGGACCAGACCTTGGGTCTTGAGGGATTTGTCCTTTTGTGCCGTGGGTTGTTTCCTAAGGCTTCAGCCTCAGCTCGAGATGCTCTTAGCTTTTTCCCAGGCAGAGGTGTCCACGGGAAATGCAACACGCGGAGCACGGACCTTCCATCTTCATTTTCAACTTGCACGCAGACAAATGCAAATACACTCTGCAGTTTGCTGTGTATGATTTGCTGACTTGAGCTCTGAATACTTTCCCCTATAAGGACTTTAGTTTTGCCTATAAAATTAATAATACTTAAAAAAAAATAATAATAATACACACACAAAAAAAAGCCAAAGTGAACCACAACCAACCCTCCCTAAAGTTTGAGCAGAGGAAATTTCATGCACCTGCAGAGCTTTATTAGGTGTCTGCACAGGAGTGGGACTGGTGTGAGAACTCATGTGCACGATATCAAATTGTTCTTGAAACCATGTACCACGCTTTTTGTAATAAAAAGCAGCTGAAAAGAAGAAGAGGGGTCTCTAGCCCCCGGCTAGTGAGGCTTTGAGCTGGGGGCTGCCTGGCTTGGGGGTGCCCATGCCCAGCACCCCTCACCTGGCTCTCCGGAGGGGTGGCCACCGTGCAGAGCCCGGCGCATCCCCGGCGTGGGGGCATGGTGCCGGTAATTGGAGGGGCCGCCGGGGGAAGGTTGTTCTGCAGCTGCTGCCATTGTAGCCGAGTCGCGGATGAAAAGAGGCTGGGAACAATCCCGGCTAACATTTGACTTGGCTTTTTCACCTCTGCCAGGCGTAAGGGTGAGAATGGCAGAGCAGCCGCCGGCGTGCACCAGCCGCGGCCCTGACAAAGGGGATATCCGTGGTGAAAAACAGGGCTTCCTGCTTCAAAAATAGCTCTTTGCTCACCGAGTGGCCTTTCAGAATTGCTGTTAAAAAGAGTTTACCCAGCATCTGGTGAATCATCGTTATTAAATTCTGTTTATTAGCCTGTATGCTGGATTCCTTTTTGCCCTGAAATCCATGATAGCAGCAGTTGTGCCTCCTGGGAGAGACAGTGCACAGGTAACTTGTCCTTCAAGGACAACCTCATGGAAAAGGTCTTGTGCAGTGCATTTAGTGACACACACACCCCCCTTTATTATTTTTTTTTAAAAAAAAAAAAACCAAACTGAATAATGCTGAATTACTTAATGGCTTTCTAATGAATAAACCAAACCAAACTGACTTAACGTGCATATTTAAACCCATTCAGTTAAGTACTGACGTGATTAAAATAATCAAATGTATTACTTAAAAAATTAAAAAGGGTGAGTTCTGCACCCCGTTATTTTATTGGCGTTTAAATAGAAATTGCAGAAATGTTTACATTCCTAATGGCATGAGGAAGCTCAGCTGACATATCGGAGGGAGAAAGTTGATTGCCCAGCATATTATTACTGCTGCACCTGTCATTACAGGGGAGTGAGCGGCGCGGGGCACAGGGGCTGCATCCCCGGGCTGCCTTTGTGAGCAATGGCAGGGCTGGAAGGGACCAGAGGGGGATCTGGAGGCTCGGTTTGCTTTTTGCAGTCGAGTGATTAACAGGCTTTCAGAAGTCTTGCGCAGCTTAGAGAAAAAAATAATCTGCAAATACAGGGAGAGGTAGTACTCTTTGGTACCTGCTGCCTGAGGTCCCCGCAAGCAAATGCAAGCGCAGAGAAAGGGGTGTGTGGGTGTGTGTGTGTTTGTGTCATGTGTGCATGGAGTGCACACTGTTACATAAAATGAGAACCTGTATTTTCCAAAGGATTGGTCCTGAGATCAGCAGAGAGCATTAATATAGGTGGGAATCCTGGCTAGGTAAGGCTAAAAGTGCTTTAATACAGCTGCTGTCAAGTGGTGCTTTTCTGCAGGGTGTGTTTGACCCCAGCTGATCCTGCGCACCCGGGGTGCTTGGGTGCTGGCCCTGCCGTTGGGGGGGTTCCTTCAGCTGGGCTGTGCCACTGGACCCCCAGGGCTTACCTGGTTTTTCCTCTTCTTTTCTGCATTTTAGCTAAATATTTGTTACCGTGCACTCTGCTTCTTGCAGTCGTCAGTGTGATTGTCGGGAGGGAGCATACAGAAATATCCCAGTTCAGCTGCTCTTAAACATTGCGCTGCCCCCGTGTAAAACGGGTAGAACGTAAGAGTTGAAGAAGAAATGATTAAGCTATCAGTGTCTTTTAAGTGGTGGTTGTTTGAGGTGCTTAGACAATTACAGATTTTGAGTTACAGAACGATTTGAATTCCCGTGATTTCTGAGCACCTGATACATATTGCGTCTTTCTTACATCCCCTGCAGCTTCGCAGCAAAACGCTTGCGTAAATCCATCCTCACTCTTGCTGTAGCTATTGGACTTGAGATTTTTCAGAATTAACGCTGTTTCCAGAATGAAAAAAAGACTGTTCAGCTGTGGCAGAGGGGAGGGGGGTGGGGTGTAACCAGGAAACCAAATGTATTTCTTGCCGGTTTAAACCTCGCCAGTGCCTATGCAGACAGTAAATCCCTCGCATCCACAATCGTCACAGTGCGGCTCAGTGCCAGAGCCCGTTACGAGATGTCCGTGTGCTCCCGGTGCCAGTCCTACGGGAAGTCTGGCTGGCAAAGGGAGGTACGAGGCTGGCTCAGCCATCTTCCCCGCCGTTACCTTTGCAGCGCGTCCTTGTGCGCCGTTCGGGAGCGGGGACAGCTGTGAGGCTCAGAGCGGTGGCAGCTGCCAGGATGCCAACCCGATTTTCCTATTAACACCTGAAAGAGAGACAGGGTAGCGCTGCAACCTGAGATAAGGTAATGTAAGCTGGTCGGCAGCGCCTCGGGATAGCGATCCCGCTTCCCAGCAGTCACACGGTGAAACACAACCCTTGCTTGACGTGGACGGTGGGAGCCCGCGTGCGGTCCCAGGACCCCTCGCAGAGGGTGCAGGGAAGTTTCTGGGGCTCCTGGGCACGTTTAGTCACCAAATACAGTATCACGTTTTCTTTCTCCCCATTCCAAAGTTCCAGCTCATAAATAAAAGCCATCTCCAGAATAAAACTTGACGGTCGCTATTTTTATCAGAAAAACCACAACAACAACAACCAGTGTGGATGGGGTTTTTTTGTTTGACTTCCTAAATTAGTATTTTACAAACTGTTCACCATTTCAGAAGTTAAACATGTGTTTTCAGTGGTTCATTAGAATACAATGCTTTTGTGCTGTTCGACTTCAGGCAGAGTTTGGCTGCAAGGTGACTGGTCCCAGTTCAGCCCCAGGTCCCAGTGGCCAGTAGCCACTGTCTGTCAGGATGAGCTTTCTAGCTTTCTTCCTTTTTCCTTTTTTTTTTTTTTTTTTTTTCTTGCCTTTCTCTTTTTTCCCCAGCCCATCCTTTCTCACACCAGTGGCACAAGCAGTGGGGGGGTGTGGGGGGTGTGTGTGTGTCACTCCTGATCATACAGCGGTGCAGACGGCCCCTGTTCAGCATCTCATGTGAGTGTGGAGAATTCATATACAGTACGGGCTTAGGAGAACGGCAGAGGAATAGTCGGCTTCGGCGTTCGGAAGAAATAAATAACCCCCCCATTCCTGGGGAGCACCGTCTCTCCTGGTTAAGGAATCTGGAGCGCCATGCCAGCACACATCTGTCTCATGAAGAAGGGCTGTTGATTCTGCCAAAGCCAAGAGAGGGCACCTTGTAGGGGAAAATAAAATTACACATGTATAGACAGCTCTGTAATGATCACTTCTGGCAGAAGCCTGTTTTTGATAATCCCTCTCGCCGCCTGAACCACACACACAGATCTGTGGAAGTCGGAATACGAAATAAGTTCTGCTGCTCCGATTGCACGCAGAGATCTGCCACAGTTTTGAGGTTGCAGTTGTAGATCTTCAAAAGACCTAGGCTGAGGTCTTTGATTCGGTATGCTATTAACTCATAGGATGGTAATTTGCTTTCAGTGTCTCGGTGTCTTATTTATAGCCTGAACTATTCTTCATAGCAACTTTTACTGTGCAGGGGGGAGGGGGAAAGAAAGATCCAGTAAATAAAATCACGCTACGTCAAACCATCCTTTCTGTGTGATGTAGCTCTGCATTTGATTTGAGAGGACATCTCAGCATTTTTAATTGTGTGGGACAAACTCCTCGATTCAGGGGGGGAGCAGCATGTCCTGCTGCAGGTACAGTGCTGGGGGCTGGCGGGGCTGGGGTCTTGGTGAGCCCTAGCCTGGGCATAGTGCCGCGACAGCCACGGCCTCCGTGGGTTTGGTTTAAAAGCAGATCGGCAATGCTTTCAAAGCACAACGGTTCTCTGATAAAAAATATTTTGGGGAAGTTCAGCAAGTTTAATGCAGAAGGAGGGGACAGTGACAACAGGGCTGCTGGCTCAGTCATTGCATTTCTGAATTGCCTTTGATGGGTGTTTAAATATTTTCATGTATGTGACTGTGGACTTGCACCGTTTGTAACGTCTTGGTGTCCATCTGTGATGTCCAGCCCTAATGTCCCAGTCACCCAGTGCAATTTCGTAAGGTATTAGGTACTTATGGTGAGCTGTCATTTGCAGAAAAAGCGATTTTTAATATATTAATTTTTTTTAATCTCCAGTAAGATGTAGACCAGATTCTCATATGCACATACACACATGCAGTGGCTTCATTGGAAATATTCATGTACTTAAATCGGTGCATACTAAAACTCCCAGCTGGAGGAGATCCCAGGCTTCTTACTTGCAAAAAAGAAAAGGGACGGTAAATACAGACTTTCATCTGTGCGTTGATGTGTCTGCAGTTATCAGCACACGGGCGGGAGAGATTTCAGGTTGGAAGTCTTGAAAATGTCTGCCTTCAGTGCTTGCTTCAGAGGAGTTAGAGGGTTTAATGATTTGGTTCCCTTCCATGTTGGCCACAGACGGAACCATTTGAGAAATGCTGGTGATACTCTGCAGCGATGCCCAGTGCAATTAATAAAAGCCCTCTGCGGAGAGGCAGGCACGTTGCAGGGGCTACCTGTGCTGGGGTGAATGGCGCTTCTGTGCGATGGGGTCAGTGGGGGATTTAACCCTTTCGCTCCTGCTCCCCTGGGGCACAGTGCTGAGGAAGCCCTGCCCCTGTGGGCTGGCGCCAGCAGATCCCACCACCAAGGGCTGCCGAGCCCTGCTCTGTGATGGCAGGCAGCTTTACTTTTTTTGCTTTCCCTAGACACACAAGGCGTTCTAGTAATAATGTAAAGATCCATTTTTACAGATGGTCCGTGAGATAAATCCTTGAATTACTTCGATTCTTTCTGAAGCTCTGAGAAAGCACCCATAGTATTGTTTGGCTTTATTTTTAAAACGGAACTAACAGTTGTGCCCCCCCATCAACTGCAGACCCCAGGCTTTGCCCACTCCTCTTTACGTTTCAGCAAAGCAGCATACACCCCAAGGGAAGCTTGAAAGGTTTATTCCGGTGCTGATACCACAACAGAGATGTCCGTCGGTCTGGTGACGCCCATTTGCTAATAGGGAGTAATTGGTTTCCCAAGTAGCTCCTTTCCACTTGTGGTAGAGACACAGTTTTTTAAATACTGCTGTGTCAGAGTCCCAAGCCTGGTTCGTAACCGAATTTACTTTGAGGTACTGATTACTACAGCTAATGACTGCTTTATTAGAATAGGAATACCTTTGGCATGGCCTGTGGCTCTCAACTAACAAGCTAATCTTTCGCTGCTACTGGCAGCCTCTTGTAATTTTTAGGTAGGATAGTCATATTTGCATAAGTGCGTTCATATTTTTTTAAGTTGCATTTTGTACCTATCTAGTTTATCAGCTCCAGTGCTTCCAGAGTCTTTTCAGACACTCTTTTCTTGGTGAGACTGGGCATTGGGAGATAACGGTGTCGCAAAGTGGCAGATGCTTTATTCTGGAGCTCATGATGGTGTGCACAAACCATCATTTTTTCCTTGCAATAATTATGGTGTTAAGAGGCATTTGTGTTGTGCGCGCTCTTTCAGCTTGCACCATGTTTCGTTCCTGTTATGCAAATACCGCTTTAAACTTAGAAATGCCAATTTGCATTAATATTTTGGTTTCATATAGCTAGCTATTGCATTGCAAAAACAAGTGCATTTTAATGAGCATTTGGCAGAATGTTAAAGATATGGTACTCATTAAATTCTATTCTATGAAATGCAGTAGTTTGTAGCCAAAAATCATTAGGATAAAATATAATGCAAGTTAAGGCCACAAGTATAGCCTTCATCAAAGTGTGCTGCGGCTCTGTGGAGCTGCAAAGCCCTGGCGTTGCTTACTGCATCATGCAAACTCCTCTCCTTAGCTGCAGAGCAGGAGTACTGCGAACTGCTGGCACTTCTTAAAACCTGCTGGCTGGTCCCTGTGCCATCTCTCGGTGTTTCCGTCTCTAACCTTACCTTTCTCAGCATGCTCCTGTTGGCCTCAGTTTGGTTCCTTTATAATTTATCTGATCCTGCGGACTTTTAAAAGACAAAAACACTAAATTGAAAAAGAATATTTCATTCCCTAATGCATTTCAGAGCCTAATTTTGCAGCCGGCGATTCATTAGGTGTAGGTTTCCTTTGGCATCCTTGGAGCAGAGTCACGCATGAATCAACGGTGCTGTCCCATCAAGGAAGGACCGCAGCATCGCCGCAGGTCAGCGGAGCTGCCCAGGAGACTCTTCTGGTCGGGGGGGACCTTTTTATAGAGTTTTCCATAGTTTGTCACACTTGAGCATGTACCTGTGCATGCAACTACATGCAGAGGGGCACGTCTACCTGTGGCTGCCACCCTGCGCGGGTGCAGCGCTCCCTCTCCCCAGCACCATGCCAAGCACCAAGAGCTCCTGGAGTTTGCTGCCCCTGGTCCCTGGTCCCTCTCGGCACGAAAATGCCTCTCCCTGGGAGACAGCTTCACCCCGTGGGAGGAGGGATGCGAGCTGGGAAAGCTTACCCTCCTCCAACACTTTTTTTCCCTCTTTAAAAAAATTGTTGGCGGATTAATATTGGAAATGCTTCCAAGGCTGATACTTGAGAAGCTGCTTTTCTGTAAGCTGGCTGAAGGAGGGCTAGGACAGGGTTAAATGAATTCCTTTCTTCATTACTCAGAAGTGATATAGACTTTTCTTTGACTAATGTAGCTTAATTAGTGGTCAATTAAAACTGAACATTGTTGAATTGAAGTTCTTTGATCAAAATCCTTGGCATGGTCTCCCTTTCTTTAACTAGCCACCATCTTGAATTCATTTGGAATCAGTAGTGTAAACAAGTTTAAAACTGGTTCTTTTATAAGAAGTCAGCAGGCTTGTATAGCTGTGGTTTCTTTCTTTTCCTTTTTTTTTTTTAACTTCTGTAGGCGGCAATTCAAAGCAGTGTTAAATGAAAACAGTGCTACACCCTGAAAAGTGCATTTTTCAAAAAAGAAAGTTGCATTAATTAATCAGGATTCAGTGGCTCCTCCTTTTCCATTTCTCATCATAATCTGTATTTTCTCTCTGGTGAATAATTTCATTGCTATCTGAAATATATCTTGTTTCATAATTGGGCAGCAGTTGTTCAGAGCGTGTTCGGGGACTCCACAATTGACAAGCGAGCAAAAACAAAATTGGCAGAGGGAGGAACGTATTTTAAAACCAGTACAGTGCCTTAGGTTTAATTGGAGAAGTGTAGCTTTAACTTCTGGTGGTGGCGAACAGCAGGAACTTGGGAAAAGACTTGGTGCATCAGTGGTAAATTTTGCTTGAGAGGTTATTTTAAGAATGACATCTTGGAAGGTTTCTAGTAAGTGAGTGTTACGCTCAAGACGGGCACAGCTGAGATGATGGTCATGATGTGTCCTCTGAAAGTATTTTGGCTTACATTTTTATTGTTTACCTAATAGTTCAGTCCTTTCAGCAGTATGCTTGAACAAAGATAAAGATGAAAATGCTCAGTCATGGTGAAAAGCTTTGTGAGGAGTCATCTTCAACTGCCCAGCTTTGTCAAAAGCTAAATCGAGCTAGAATTTAGAATTAATAGAATGGCTCTTGGTGCTGGCAGTGAATAAAGTAGATTTTAAAACAGTGTTGAGGTTTTGATCAGCAGGCTTCTCTTTATCATATATAATACAGATGAAGCAGGCTGAGATTTTCAAAATACGTGTATTTATCACTAGCTTTCCTCTAAATGCAGGTATTTAAGCTACAGTATTCGTATTTCTGTAATACCTCAACAATATTATTTAGCAACTAAACTCTGAAAGGAAACGATGTTTTGGGGGTGTTTTGTTTTGGCTTTTCTGTTGTTTTTTTTTTGTTGTTGTTGTTGTTTTGTTTTGGGTTTTGTTTCTATAAGTTTTTCAGCTGTTGGGTAGGGTTTCCTATCCATGTCCTCGCTGGTTCCATCCACCTGCTCTCGCGCTGCCCAGGTCAACTGGCGCCCATGGCTTTGACTCGCAGCCCCAGATTTTGGTGTGTTTGAGTATGTGACACTGTCCATGCTTGTAAGACTAGATTCTCGAGCTTGTGCCTGGGCTGTTTTGTGTGCCTAATTTGTGTGCACAATTACGGTGATTGCATAGCCCGGCTGTATACAAAGGATTACGGAGCAGCGGCGCGGCAGAGTCACGGGTGCAAGTGCTTCATTTACATGCAGTCATGGTGATGGGGAAAACACAACTCTGAGTGTGTTTGAAAATCAGACCCCGAGAGTATCCTTCATTCAAAGTGCTTTTTAAACGCTAGCAAACTAAACTTCTCAAATACAGCTGTGTGCAGCTTGGGCTGCGAACCAGTGGAGCCTTTAGAGCAGCGTGATTTTTTTAAGTTTTTTTTTCTTTCCATTTTGAATCTTCACATGACAAAGTTTGAGTTTGAGTCACACGCAGATGAACTCAAATCTGCATGCCAGCCCTCTGAATTTCCCATGGTCACACTTAAACCATGCAGATTCATGGTCCTGATCCTCTCGATATTAATCAAGTTCGCCCAAAAGCGCTGCCCCTGCCCAGCACGAGGTGCGCTGCGTAGGTGGCAGAAAAGCTTGCGGGCTGCTTTTCAAGTGTGGCTCTTCCCCCCAAAACAAGATTCAAGGGATTGGAACCTCTGATGCATTTATTTAAACATAGTAGTGCTGCGTGGACTTGGGCAGAGCCTAAATCTTTGTCACCTTGTCCAGCACTCGCTGGCCTCTGAGCATCCCCTTCCGACCTGCTCCACCAGCCTCATGCTTTTACCTTGTCTTTTTAATCAAAATATTTTATAACTGAACTCTCCCGCTGGAGATGAGGATAAAGTTTAAACAAATGAGTTGCATATTTCCTAACTGCTGCTGCCTTGCTCTGGGCTTTAATTGTAGGATGGACTAGGAGGAAATTGCTCTGCAGCAATGACATGAACAGATTTCTTTCTTTCTTTCTTTCTTTGAGTGATGGAATTTTCAACTTTTAATCCCTTTCATCAGAAACTGGGTGAAAATCATAGTCCTAAACAATAATTAAAATAAAATTTCCATCTCTTGACAGAGAGAGAAATTGTTTATAGTAAATGTGCCTTTCAGCCTTTCCTCATGCCTTCTCCCAAAAGGGCTGATTAGGATGTAATAATTGGGGATGATAGCAGGAGGAAGACGACAATTCCATTTAATTAAAGATAATTTATTTTACTTTAACTTGGTGATGTCCCACATGAATAAGAGTAGATTTAGCAGATAGATTTATTAATGGGTACTGACATCTCTGCTGACATAAAAAGCAAACATGTTCTTCCCTCATTGTTTTTATTGTGTCTCGGCACCTGAAACCGCTGTCACCCCACTTCCCGCCGTTCCCGGAGATGAAGACATTTCCGCAGAGGGCACAGCTCGTGATTCATCACCCGAGGTGGGTCTGAGGCGCTGGGTTCAGCCGAGGACCCACCTCTTCCGAAAACTCACGCCACAGGAAGGCGCAATCCAGCCTGGGCTCCTTTTTGCTCATCACTGAAACCTTCATTTCCACCGGAGCTGGTTGAGTAGCCAGTTGTCCTGGAGTTTTCTGCAGTTCATGCAGGGTACCGGGTGAAATCCCGGCTTCTGGTGGGGTATGCAGGGGGTGCACCCACCCCTCTGGGCACAGGGGCGGGCTGGAGCTGGGGCACAGGGCACCTGATGGCAGTCCTGGTGGGTAGTAGAGGAGTTCATAGCCAATTTCCCAGGGCTGCTCCGTCAGACTTCGTCCTGAACGGGGGCATTTCCATCCCCAGCGCTCTCCAGTGAAGCATGGTTTCCTTTGGGTTGTCCCAGTCCCTCCCAGTGTGCCCAGCTCAGCCTGCGTGCCGCTGGGTCTCCAGCCCACCGCTGTCAAGAGCTTGTGTCAGGACTTTAGGCAAACAGATAAGGTCTAATTAATGATTGTAGGTGCTTGAAATTAGTTGATCACGCTATGCTAGGTAGGTAATGGCCAGAAACACTGTAAGATTGCAAAATTAAGGCTCTTTTCTTGTGGAGAGATTTGAGAGGAAAATACAGGCAGATGTCTGATACATTCACTGTCTCTGCATGTATTTGTAAACAGAGCATAGAAAATTAAAAAACCCAACACAAAACGGTTCTTGAAAAATGCAGGGGAGAAAAGGAAGTTGGAAAGCAGATCCCAAAAGAAGGAATCTGCATGAAATAGTTATTTTCCTAGTCTCTGTCTCTTCTGGGACCTCCTTTACTAAAAACCTGAATGTTTAAAAACACGCTGTCTTACATGAAATGTGAATAAGAATTCACGTATGGAAACTGCCCCTGGAACTCAGCCAAGTGGCACCTTTGTTCTTTTCATCATCACTTTTATTTCTATTTTCCCATTCTTTTTCCTCTGCTCCCTCTTTATTGCTTTTTGGAGGTCTGGCTCTGCCTTGCTGAGCAGCTGCAACTGTGAAAATCCTGGTAACTGAAGGGCATTGGCTTAATTTTTTAATTTTGTCCCATCTCTCCGGTCACAGCCCTGGTTCTTTGTGTTTCTTCCTGCCTACCCCCTCCCAGTTTTGGTCTTTTGCTTCTCCGCCTACATGTGTCTCCTGCTGCTCTCTGTTGCCCTCTGCATCCTCGGGGTCCTTCCCTGAGCCTCACTGCAGCGAGTCCAGTCTAGCCAGTGCTTACCATGAGGGCTGTGTGCTGGTTTACCCCAATCGGGGAAATTAGCCAACACTCTCCCTCCGCTCTCAGGTTGCCAGCTCCTCATCAGCTTTTGTGGAGTCAGCATCTCCAAAAATATAGAATTTCCTCGTTTCTCCGCAGCCTCTGTTACATCTTCTGTGCTAGTGTGTGTCTCCATCCCTTCACCTGCGCACTCTCTGGATGCCAGCAGGGCTGGTGATGGCGGGGTCATGTCTCGAAGAAGCATGACCAGAGTGGTGCTGAAGCCTGGAGCGCTCTCAGGGCAGGTCTCTGAGTCTCAAAGCCTCCCCTGCTCCTGTCCCTGTGACCTGGTGGAGGCTGATCCACTTGTGCTCACATCCATGTGGCCTGGAGAAAGAAAGAAAAAAAAACCCGCAGATGGCAAAGCCATGCCCAGCTGCAGGTCACTCAGCTGCGCTGGCGGCTTTGTGTCTGACGCTGCTCTGATTCTGCCCAGCTTGGCCAGTCTCACTGCTGGTGGTGCCAGGGACCCCGGGCATCCCCCTTTGCTTTGTTCCTTCTGTGATACACGCTCAAAACCAAAAAACAGTCCAGGGCTACTTAGTTATTAAATGGACAAATAAGTAATATTTTTTTTCTTGCTCTTCGTTTCTGTCTGCTTTGTTTTCCTCTTTCTCATCCCTGGGCCTTCCTCTTGCCGTAGGTGGCCATCTCCCAGTTTCTCCTTTGCCAGACTTCGGTGTTCTCAGTTGGACTTGACAATCTGCAAGGGCTTTTACAACCAAAATGATTCAATGACTTTCCTTTTCTTGTTGCTCTCGCTCTTCTTTTTCTTTCTCTGATGCCTGCTGGAAAAAGCTGTGCTTTGGTGGGACCATTTGATGAGCTCTGCCGACATCCCAGAAGAACGCTGCCAAGTTAGAGCAGAATTCACCTGCGGTCCCAGACCTCGCTGTGGGTGGAGGCACTTGCTCTTGCATTGCTTTGGTAATGACCTGGGACAGCTGCATAATGAAAGAAATCAGAGTCCGAATAGAAAATCTCCAGGTCTATTTATGTTATTGTTGCTTTTTTAGCGTGTGTATTGCTGCACAGGAATGACATAATGTTGTAAATTTTTTTAAATTTTTTTTTCTCTAAATTAGTTGACCCCTTTTTAACTTTGGGTGTTCACGAGATGCAGTTATTCAGCAGTCCCATCTGGAAGACATTTTAACTGAACAGAATCTGCCGACTTAGAGGATCTTATAGGGTGGGATAAGGAAAAAAAGTCAGGCAGCTAATGTTTAGGGTATGCTGAGTGTGGGGCAGCTCTTTGTGTGAGCAGCAGTTCCTGGTAGGAGCGGAACAACCAGTGCGCAGCAAATAGGTGGTTTGTTCCAGATTTCAGTGTTTCACCTCAAAACGAGCTGTGGTTTGTAAAACTGGCACTTTGTGGTGGCTTTTGAGTTGACTTCAGGCTTCCTGAGTTCCTACTTGATGGTGTTTTTGCGCGGATGAGAGGCAGGGCTGCAGCGGGAGGGGACGGAGACCTTCTGCCGCTGCTGGGCCGGTCCTGCAGCACAGTGGTGCTGGTGGGCATGGGGCGCACAGCACCCCCGGCACAGAGCCTTCTCTGAGAGGCATTTCGGCACAGGGGGCTGCGCTTAATGAGCCTCACTCAGAATTTTTAATAAGCACGAGCAGCGGGAGAGGAGGCCATCACGGGAGCGAACCCGCCGCACAACCTGCAGTGCAGGGCACGCGGTGCATGGTGCAATGCACGGCGCGGTGTGTACCGGAGAGCTGGCGTCGAGGGATGGCCGTGGCGCAAGCAGCGATGCGAAGGTGGTGAGGGTCGCGCTCAGCCTCCCACCTGCACTACCCAACCTGTGCTGTTAACCCTGGGCAGCCCCCTGCCCGCCCGCGGGCCCTGGCGGCAGGGGCGGCATGCTGTACAGGTGGTTGCCCTGCCCATGTACACTTGTTTTTCATGGCGCACCGTGCACTTAGCGGCTCAGCGGGACCTGCCATTTCATACCCCTCGCGGGGCCAGGGGGTGGTTTGCATGTGCTTTTCTGTGTTGGGGCTCATATGGTCTCAATTACCATTTGATGGCAACGCCAGGCCCGAGGCCTTTCGCGTGTTTGTCCTGTGAGAAAGATCTGGAAGAGCCGACATCTGGTTTTGATTGCTGCAATTGCAGGTTGATAGAATAAACGCAGGGTGAGGTGGGTGGGTTTTCCTTCCGGCCCCTTCCAGGCCGGGCTGGTAATGTGCTTCACTGGCGGGGCTGCGCTTTTCATCAGCGCCCGCCACCCCCGCGCCCGCTCCTCTTCCTCTCCCCCCGCTCACCCGCAGCAACATGTGGCCGAAATTAGGGACCTGTGGTTTGAAAAGTGCCCTTCTGCTGGAAACCTGGAACAGGTCAGCCCATGGAAAGGGGGGGTCTGCTCCTCGCACATATTAAAGTACAGATTTATTTTTAATTTTTTTCTTAACAAAAAGCTGGGGAAATTCCCGCCTAGCCTTGCAGGGCCCGTTGCTGATCTGATGGCAGAGCTGGGAGGAGTGACAACAGCAGCCGAGTGTGCCCCTCAAGTGGTTGTAAAAGAAGGAGTAGTGAATTTATTTTCCAATTACTGTTTTTTAAAAACACTTTCATTTTTAGCCTTGCTGATAAGAGCGTTTCCCTGGGCGCGCTCAGGCTGGGGACCGCGCTGCTAGAGCAGCTCTTCCCCTGCCGCTGCCCGGGGCATTGCCCCACTCTCACCTGCCGCCCGGCACGTGGGGACCTCCTGGACCCTCAGCAGCAGTCCCGGCTGTAGGAATGCCATAGGAGACAGGTTGTGATGAGAAGGTTGCTGTACCTGGGAGCACAGAGAGTGGTGGCCAGCCCTTGGCTGGCTGGCGGTCAGCCCAGATGGAGGAGCCGGTGGGTGCCACCAAGGCGGGGGTCGGTGGGAAGAGGTGGCATTGCGTGGCCGGCACAGCGGGCTCGGCGAGGCTCCTGCCGCAAGTGCTGGCTGCTGGGGCAGGTACTCGCTTAAGAGAGTTTTTCCCTCTGTGAGAAGCTGACATCTGCTAATGCAGAGCATCTTGTTCCAGCGAGCAGGTTTATTCCTCCTGACAGCTCTGATAGCCAGTACGCTTTGCCATTTGGTAATGGACTTATAATTTAATAAATGTTCTCTTTGAGATCTTAATTTTAAAGGAGTTTCACCGTGTATTTCAAAGTCTCTGGACTACTGATTGATGGGTTTATTCTCTTTCGCAAATATTTCCTCCTAGCAGGTACCTATGAAAGTCGCTTGCCCTTGCGTACGGAAATAAGCTGCTCTCAGTCACAGCCGTGTTTTACAGCTTGTGCTTTACGGTTGTGCCGTGTGTGCCAGGTAATAGATTTTTCCCAGTTTCACCCTGTGTGTGAAGGCTGGGACGGGGCTGCCCGTGCCCCGTCACGCTGATGCAGCCCTCGCACTCGAGGGATGCCCTCCCGTCCAGCCTGCCTCATGCAGAGCATCTTGTCAGTGGGGGAAATGGAGACATGTTCCAATCTGAGGGGAAATCTGAAATATTCTGGCAATGGTATAGCCAGTACCTGCGAGAGGACAGGTGGAGGGAATTGAGGGGAAGAGCCAAGGTGGAAGCCAAAAAGAAAACCTTTCACATCTCCTCGCTCGAGCTGGGTTTGCAAACACCTGCAGCCAGCTGCCCCCCAGCTCCCTGATGGAGCAACTATGGGGGGTCGGGGGACTGGCCCGCCCCGCAGAGCCTCAAAGCTGGAGGCATCTCCTGGTACTGGGCAGGTGCACACATCCCCACTGGCGATGTCCGTGAGGGGCAGCCGCATCCCTGTCCTGGCGGGGTCGGGATTCCTCCCCCCCAGCCTGTGCCAGTACCAACCAGCACGCCTCCGGTTACTCCGTAGCTGACATCCTGACTTACTAATAGGCATTGTCAAAGTTGGTTGTCATTTATTTGATGGACTCTGGATCCCCAAGGCTTGAGCACGGCGCCACAGGCAGAGGGCACGCGCATGGTCCAGCCCACCCTTGAGCATCAGGGATGCTCAGTGCGGCTTGGCCAGAGGCGTTGGGGCAGTGCCCGCCGCATTGACACCTCTGCAAACCACCTCTCCCAAGTACTAAAAAACTAAAGATGTTGAAAACGTGTTCACAGGACAGTGAGCTTTCCAGAAGAATCAAAGAAGAAAAGGTGTTTGGAACTTGCAGGCAGGCTCCCAAAAATGGCAACAATGTGATAATCTTTTTCATCATGTCACGTTACAGAATGGTGTGGTTTTCCCAGATCATTATTCATCATCTCTTCAAACCTCCCAGCATGAGTCAGAGTGATTTTCTAAATTCAGGCTCTCTTTTAAGAATATTAACGTCTTTTAAATCTGTAATATATTTTCTGTCAAATCAGAAAGTCACTTGTACTCATCTACAGTTTACTCTCTCTTGCCTTTTAGGAGACAGCATTTCACCATTTTTACCAGTGCCATAAATTTAAGCCATTTTACTTTAGCTATTCTGGATCAAGTTATTGGGTTGTTTTCTTTATCATCTCTTACTCATGATAATTTATGTTTCTGTTTAAACAGGGTTATCGGCGCAATTCCATCTCTGTAAAATTGTCTGGCAAACATTTTTTGGTAGATTATTAATGTGATTAAGTAATACGCTTCTTGCTTTTTTTAAACATTGCTTTGTGGAAGAATGACACAAAGACAGGGGCTGGTCAGAACATTGTTCATCCAGTTAGTCGTCTCCTACACTCTCTTTATTGCCTGTTGAAAATAATGGCAGTCACGATGATACAGTGGGGAGCAAATCTGAAGACTTCTGCACATTTTAACAGGAGAGGAATTTCCATGTGTGTTCTTAACTAATCTCGTGATAACATGAGAATCCCACTGTGATAAAAATCTGAAAATAATGAATATTTATGTTGAAAGAGTGACACTTCTTCAGGAAATACACAATTTTGTTTAAATAGCTACCTTATATCTCCTCAAATTCTTCCTATGACTAAGCCTGTCACAGCAAAATGAGTTAATTTGCCTCAGCCCAGTGGCTTTCACTGTGTGAAAATTCAGTTCTAAAACCAACAGAAGAATAAATCAAGTATCCTGTCTTTAGTGAGGAAGAGTTACACCCAGTTACATGACACTTTGTAAGCTGGCATTTATTTTGGCTGGTTTTCCCATCATTTCATGACTGCCAGCCTCCGTCTGCCCTCCCCTGCTCCGACTGATGCTTTGCTTTGCTTTGCTTCCCTCCTTGACCTCCGAGCTGACCAGCCCTGTACCAGAGCCTTCAGGCAGGGTCTTCATACAGCATTTGTCCCAGGCTGAATTGCCGCCCTGCCCCGCCGCGTCTCCCGTTGCTGACGGGTCGGGAGGTGGGTTGGAGCTGCTGGCAAGTGGGAGCCGAGGGCAGGGACCTGCCCCTCCGTGGGCATCCCCAGCCCCACGGCACGCTTCTGCTGCCACCGTGGTTTTCTGTAAGTTCATTGAAGTGCTGATCGTGCCCGTCAGGGTTATTCCTGGAGAGCGTTCCTATGGAGCCCCGGCGCAGGGGCAGTTGTGGCTCAGGCACCCACCGCAGAGACTCTGACCCCACAGCTTTACGGTTCAGTTTGACAACAAGCAGTGAAGCGAAGCAAACTCAAATTAGGGAACAAGTCAGCAAGAGGTGTAAAGTACATACTTGCTTTCTTTACGGTGCATACGGGGAGCTGTCAGAGCTGGGTAACTCATGCTGTGCAGGTACTGCAGAAGGCTGAGGTGCAAAGCCAAATTTCCATCGGGGACGGGGGGGGGGGCTCTCCCAGGGTGATTTTGGTGGAGCCAGAGGCATGTCTGAAAGCCGCTAGGCTGGGTGGCTGTGGCACTGCCGGGAGGACCAGGCATGGGTTGAGGTGGATGTGTGTCATGGTGAGCGGGAGGGCTGGGCTGTGTGGGGAGAGGGGGGTGAGCTGGGACCGTCCCTGCGCTGGGGCAGGGGAGGGAGAGGTGGCGGTCACTCCTGAAACAGCGGGAGTGAGTGCAGGGGACACAGGAGGGGTTTTCTTTGTCTCCTTCCAGGCCAGGGCCACCTCGTTTTTCCCAGAGCCGTTCTTACAACATGGTCGTTGGGATGCTGCTGGCGGCATTGCCTCACCGGCGAGGTCACCCATGGGGTGTCCGCCTGTCCCTTGGGAAACCTCCCTGGCAGCCAGGGCACACTGTGGGCTGCCTGAGCAGAAGGGATGAGAGCTACGAGCTCGCTGGGTAATGGGAGGGCAAGGGGACACCCCCCCTGAACACCCCTCCCAGCCCTTCCTGGGGTCCCTCCGTGCTCCACGGGCACAGCCCAGAGGGAAGAAGCGCAGTGGGTGCAGCCAGCACGCTGCTGTTGGTGTACTGGCTGCTTTCCGACCTGTGTGCTTACTGCCTTGCTGGGCACCGCCTGTGTTCAAGCACCTTTTTTGCCCCCTGACATGTCCCATCTGATCTTTTCAGGATTAAATCTGGTGTTCCGTTACCTTTTGTGAAAACCTCTGTGGTTTCTGCCGGGCTGTTCACTGGGTGCTGCAGGACCTGTGTGAAGCATTTCTGAAGGCAATGCAGGAGCAGCGGTGGGAGGGGGTGTTGGGGGGAGGCACCCCCGTACCCTCCCGCTGACCAGGGAGCGGAGCTTTGGGCTGACTGAAGCTCTCCTTCATCCTGACTCTCAGGATTTTCAACAAGCCACTTACCTGTGTTCCTGACATCCCCTCCCTTAGCTGAACAACAGCACTCATCCTGAGAATGTGCAGAGGGGCTGAGGTCAAGAGGGACTTTGCCCCTGGCCACAGGTTGAAGCCATCACTAATGTCCCATGCCAGCTCGCTTTCTGCATCACTCAGCATCCTGAAGGGAGAGCTGACCTGAAGACGGCAATGCCGGAGGTGCTAGTATTAGTGACACTTTGGGCTGCAGCTGGTGCTGGGCCTGACTGATGTGTGCAGGGACTGATCCTGGGGTGGTGGACCCCCCAGTCCCTCGCTGTCATGGCGGAGGCTGGGATGTGGTGCCTGGCGAGAGCACGTGGCAGCCCTGCTCCAAAATGACAGCCTGGTACCCAAGGGCTGGGTGCCCCTGCCTGACCAGGGCCAGCCCTGCCCACCCTCCCGCAGGCAGGCAGCCAGCAGGGTTTTGGTGGTTACTTGTAGGTATTTAAATCATATTTTATTTAATACTTACATTTGTAATTTTATCCAGTGAAGTGCTGACACGCGAGTAGAACGTTGACAGTGGCAGCAATCGCAGCGATCACATCCCGCCCGGTGTCCCATGCTTGGTGGCGCAAGCTGGTGGCTCGGCAATGGGTTTGGTCGGTAGGCAGGGGGCTGCATTGCCTTTTAGTAAAAAACCTGTGTTGGTCTTGACTATTTTCGCGAGACTTTTGCTTTGGTTGGTGATGTTGGGCTTGTCCCAGGCCCCGAGCTGCTGCTGGGGCGAGCGCCGTCAGGCTCACAGAGCCAGAGGGGCTGCTGTGCCCCTTTGGGATGCGATGCCGGGCTGCCCAGCCCCATCCCACCGCCCTGCTCCTGGCTGGGGCTCTGGGAGCCCCGTGGCATGGGGGCAGTTGCTGTGCAGCCCCTCGGCCTTTTGGTCGCTGCTTTTTTGGGTAGGTTTTTATTTTTTAACACAAGAAGCTCTTTGCTCCCCCTGCCCTGTTGGGGGGATGCCGGTGGAGGAGCCGGGCGCCCTTCCCAGCCCCGCCGGCGGCCATGCTTTGCTGGTGGATTTCTCTTCCCTTTCGCTGTGACCTGCGAACGTCGGAGCAGGCGCTCTGCCAATTTTGTGATCTGCTGCCTGCTTCAAAATGGAGGCAGGAAGGTATCCATTTTCATCAAGGAGATGACAGTGCTTCAGTCTTCCTGACCATCTGGAGAGAGGCACCTCCAGCACAGAAACAAAGCACGGAGGAATATAGAGAGAATATAGGCAGAGGGAATAAATTACGTTGTAAATAATAAATTGCACTTACCAGCCCGGACTGGGTTGTTGGGGCTTTTTTTGGTTTTGTTTTGGTTTTAAATGCCATCCTGGTTGGAGTAAACTAAAGCAAGAAATAGAATCTGTATTTTCTAAAGGCAGGTTGCAGGAGGCTCTGGTGTATCAGTAAACAGATATAAGTAAATGAGTGTTTTGGCACACGGGCTAAGTTTATTGCACAGACAAATACACTAAGTCCTAAGAAAGGAGGAGTTTTTTCCCTGATGTGCACAGACGCTGCGTTGGTGGTCTTGTGTAGATCCAGGTTTTTAATAGTCCCTTCAAGCTTCTCTGGAAAGAGCTTGATCATGGGAATTTAATATCCCAAGATATGTTTGTAATTTTCTGTGTTCTTGATAATGCTGGTTTTCTAAATTATTTTTTTTTATTATTTTATTAGTTTGGGAAATAACGTTTTTTACTTCCTTGCAGTGCTTTCAATTTTGTTCCTAAGTGGGTAAAGTCTGTATGCTTTCATATGAGAAAACCAGCATTGTTTCAAGTTCTTGTTTGTTTTAAGCTTCGTAATGCTCTAGGAAGAACATATGTGCATCTGTTTGTTCGTTTTATTTACAGAAATACATAGTTTGACAAATATCTTGCACATATCCTTGTTTAAAGCTGGAAAATGTCAGGCTGGAGTTTCTTTTGAAGCTTAGAATTTATTTTCCAGTCACACATATACTGAGGGTTTTGTGTTCTGAGAGAAGAATTATGTGGTGTTGTGAACGGATTTATACTGAGCAAGGTAAAAACTCAATATTTCTTTCCTGCTTCCTGCTAAAGGCATACTAAATTAGTCTTTTTTCCTTAGGTTTATGCCCCGTCAGCAAGCACTGCCGACTACAATAGGGATTCACCAGGTTATCCATCCTCAAAACCAGCAGCCAGCACTTTTCCTAGCTCCTTCTTCATGCAAGGTAAGACGCTGCTTTCAAAAGGCAATCTGTTTTGCATACATTTTCGGTGTTTGTATTTTAGTTTATATGTAGTCGAGGCACGCTGGATTATCGTCTTGTGGTCTGTAACATTACCATTAAAATGAAGACCTGTCCGTCTTTGTCTGACCATTATGCCTCTGAACATCTTGTTTTGATCCTGCAGTGAAGCAGCATAGTGAATAACTTGCCTGCCTCTTATCATCCGAGGTTCTTGAAGCATTTTCCTCCAGCATGTGTGTGCGCATCTATATTATGTGTATACTAGATCCACACGAATCTGGGCATGTACTTTGTGCACTGTTGTTTTATGCTAATGAGAAAGATTTTATCTTAGGTCAAGTATATGGTGCTACAAGTGTGTCTGTTCACCTGCATGTGGCATTAGAGCAACCCATGTAAAATGAAACCCTTCCCCTTGTTTGAGGATGGGGTCATAGTTTTCATGTCCTCACTGCCACCATGTTGTATTTCTTGTGGTGGTTATGTGCAAGTACAAAGAAATTTGGTACAGCTTAGTAAATAAAATTCTTAGAGTTTGGTGAGACCTACACGCAACTAGGGTACTCATCTTTTGCCACATTTAGGGCAAAAAAAGGAGCTTTAAAACACTTCTACATATAATCTCTGCTTTAGGCTAAGCAAAGAGCAAGTAGATCTGTTTAATTCAGCAGAACTGCTTGGCCAAAGTATTTGCAGGGCAAGGGATTGGATTTTATTCCATATACAGATATATACTTTCCATTTCCCACCCTTGGGAAACAAGAAAGAAAAGCAGAACACACCACTTTTGTGTCCCCACCACCTGAGGGTCATGGGCGCTGCTCAGCATCCCTGGGGCTGGCTCAGCTCCCCATCGCAGGGCGATGGGACCAGCTTCTGCCGAGCGGTGGGAGGTGTGGGCTGGGGCTGGAAAGAAAACGGTGCTCTTGACTTAAAACACGAATAAATACTGCCCCAGGAGCAACCTGCTATGAAACTCCTCTGGAGTTACAAAGCTGGGGATTAACAGGCTTCTAATGATATCAAATATTTACCCTTTGTAGTGCTTAGCCATTCTGTGGTTCTAAATGTTATTTTCTGGCAGATTCATATTGAAGACATAAATCTGAGTTAAATGACTGTTCAAACAGCCATGGGAAGGTGATGCTAGAAGTGCTGCTGCCACCAGGGTGTTTGAAGTGTATAAATAAGGCAGGGCTGTAGGGGAGGCATAATAATTTTTTATTAGACCAACTCCTGTAGTTTGAAAAAGCCAACAACTTTTCCATCCCATGTGCCCGTCTTTCATGTCTGCTGATCATTATGGAAAAGTTATCCTTTTTTTTTTTTTTTTTTTTTTCGGGGTGGGGGTTGTTGTTTTGTTTGTTTGGGGTTTTTTTGTTAACACATTGGCATTCTTCCAGTAGAAAATGCATTTCACTGCATTATTATAATTCCCTTTCAGCATGTCTAGTTCAACCACCCGGTTTACTTGATACAAGTTGGGGAGCCCTCTTTGCCCCCTTGGGCGCGCCCTGTACCTGGGCAGTGAGCTGGGCTGCAGGATGGGTGCTGGCCTTAGGGGGCTTAAAAGGATAAACCATACAAGTGTTGCTACTGTGTATTTTAAACAAATAAACAAAAAGCAACAATGAAACAACTCTGAAAACTTTCTGGAGGTGAAATATGTGAAGTGGAGATTTTACAGGATCCCTCCCCAGGTGGAGGCTTCCCCAAGGCTGGTGATACATCCTTGCTCCGTAGGCTGCAGGGGGTTTCATTTCATCCTTCAGACTCTTGTCCCTGTTGAATTTTGTTATAATTGAGTTTATGGTACCAGAGCAGGAATAAAGCAGCAGGAAACTTTCAAGCCCAAGTGGTGCGACTGTAGTGAAGCATTGCAGGATGACACGAGTGGTCACTGTTGCTCGGTTCAGCATCATTTGTACTGGTGCTGAAGCCCCGTAGCCCCGTTAGGATGGAGCTTGCAGAGGCACGTGGCCGCGGCTCTGGCACCAGTGGGGTTCCCCTCCTCTCTTGCAGATGGCCATCACAGCAGCGACCCGTGGAGCTCCTCCAGCGGGATGAACCAGCCCGGCTACGGGGGCATGCTGGGCAACTCTTCTCACATCCCCCAGTCCAGCAGCTACTGCAGCCTGCACCCACACGACCGCTTGGTAAGGCGGGGGGAGGGGGGAGGCGGGGGGGCACATGGCATGGGCATGTCTTGGAGTTGTGCCGCTGAACTGTTCTCCACGCACCGCTACAGCGTTCCCGACTCCGCAAAAACGAGTTTGAGGCAGCTTAGAAAACCTTCAAGATTTTATTTAGGTTCTGCTGAGGGAAGGAAACCTGTAAGCTGCAGGGTGGCCGGGGGGGGGGGGGGGGGGGGGGGGATGCTCTGGGGAGCGCAGTGGAGGGGTGGGTGCTGGCTGGGTGCTGGCACGGCTTCACCCTGCCTGCGGCACCAGCGCGTGTCACTGCCGGGGTGCCGAGCCCCCCTGGTGCAGCGGGGTGGGGGGGAGGAGATGCAGGCAGCTCCTGCGTCGCAAGCAGGCGGCTGAGGCCGTGTTGGTGCACTCTGCTCCCTTCGTGGCCGCTGCTGACACCTGCGCTTTCCAGAGTCCGTGATTTATGGCAGTCGGCATGTCCTGTGCCGGGCCAGGTTTATAGATAACTATCTAGCATCGATTTGCTGCTTTAAAAAAGGGAGAATTTTTTTATTTTCTCTGGTACATCCTGCTCCCTAGCAGGAGGAAGCTGCTGGGACCGATCCCATATATTGTATTGGAATAAGATAAAATTTGAATTAAATCTGATCTGAGTATGGTTTAAGGGATATTTTCCTAGTATCATGGCTGAACTGATGATGTAGAGATAACGTGGGGTTCCATCAATTCGCTTTTTGGTTGGCTTTTGGTTTTAAGCGAGCAGTAAAGAAATTAACAGCCAGCCAGAGCAAAGTCATATTTCTCAAAATGTGTGGAACACTGTAAGCAGAAAAGCTTTTCTGCTCTGTACCTCTGCTTTTCATTCTTGGAGGCTGTTGAGAAGGACGAGTAATGAGGAGTACTGGGTTTAAGGGAGGAAGGAGTCCGTTGCCGTAAAGTCAGCAGAAGCATCGTTCAGGGAATAAGAATTAAACTTTACTCTTGCAAACTGAAAATCAATTTGCAAAACAAATCTTTAAAGTCTTACATTTAACGAGGTTAGCACGCTGCTATGGAAAATTAATAGGAAGTCAAAAGCAAAAGAAATTGCCCCAAAACCTGCTTAATCATGTCCTTATAAAAGGCATAATTAAGGCACTAAGCAAACTTAGCATAGCTCTGAAGTGACAGGCATATATAACAACAATTGAGCACAAGTTTTAAAACCCAATTTCATCTCATTCGTTACCTGCATGGGTACTCATCCATTGGAATTAGGTGGCTTCTTATGGTGGCAGCTGAGGGTAGAGGTAAGACAGCAGAGTGCCTTCATGGGGCAAGGCGGCGAACATTTTGGCATTTTTTACCTCGCTTCTGAATTTCTTGGGCTTGTCACCTGTAGGGTGTTTATGAAGAACTTAAATATTTATGTGATGCCAAATGGGTAGGGATGTTCCACCAAAACTCGACAAAATGTTTTTCTATGCAGGTATTATTATATTTGCCCTAAATTTCAGAGATAGCGAGAACCACCAATACTAGTCCAGGCTGTAGCTGCTCAGTGCCGACGGTGCTCGTACTAATCATTTATGTATGGCTGGACTGGCAGAGCCTTCTGTATTTTGGGTAACACTGGGACAGAAGGGAGGCAGTGATACTTCTAAATACTCTCTGCATAATTTCTGCTGGAGCATCAATGAGAGGTCAGCTTGTGATTTCACTTCGGTTCCCTGCAAATGTCCTTAACTGCTCACTGACCTGTAGAGAAAAATGCATATAGCAAAAGAAAGAAAGAAAAACTGTTGCTTATTATTTTTGCTTTCTCAGGCATATCATAGATAGATGCATTGGAAAAAAAAAGATGCAGATATATAATAGACAGATCAATAGATAGAGATAGAGAGATAAATAAATAGATGCACTGAATACAGAGAGCAGTTCTCCACTAAGCTATATTCAGATCTCATGTTTTTCCTAAAATGTTTAGCAAAAGCCACTGAAAAGTGAGAGAAGCCAAAACCAGCCTTTCGGTACATGTCCCAGACCAGCCGTTTCGCAGGGCAGATGGATGGAGTCACTGGTGTTCAGGCCACTGGCCTCAGCAATCGTCGTTTGCTCATTTCTCCATCACACGAGAAATCCTGTTCAGCTGCGCCGTTTTGGCTGGTTGCGTTTGGGACACAAGTCCTGGAGTGGTTTATGATGTGTCAAAGCCTGAAAACGTTACTCAGACCTCAGTCAGAGTTGATGGTCGTTTTTCCATGGATAAGAAAAAGAAGTTTGGGCTATGTTGTTTACATTCTTTGAGATAACTTCACAGTATTTGGTTACTTGGCACTTCATGACAAGAAATCCTGTAAAAGTAATTGAATAGTCCAAATGAAGGGAAGGATGTTCTCAGCTCGCTTACTCTGAACGACCTAGGGAGGCAGAGGGCACGGAGATGATCCTTCAACACTTCAGTGCCTTGATCCTGGGCCAGGTGCTGCCACGTGTCTCCAGCTACCCGTGTTTCTAAGAAGGCTTCGTGTCAGAGTCTCCAAAACCTAGAGGTCTTCTGCAGGACCTTTTCTCTGCTGGGGGCAATGCCATGGTGGAGATGAAAGCTGAGCATGTTCTGTTCTAAGACCTGTCTGCACACAATGTCTTATGCGCCGATGAATAAAAGACTATTGAAGAGTGACGAACAGCACTAATATAAGCCGGGTTTGTAGTAATGCAAGTTCAGCAAAACATTTGACCACAGCAATGTTGGGTCACAATAATAAAGGTCGGATCCAGCCATAGAGCTACTAAGGTCTTCTGTGTGCTGCCCAGATGCTTGTCGCACACTGGTTTGGAGAGCTTGATCCAGCAGGCTTTCAGTCGTCTGTCGCACAGAGGCACCACAGTGGGAGGGAAAAGTGATCCAGCTGCCTACCTGGGGGGCCAGGGTGGTTTCTTACGGCACATTTGGTGATACCAGCTATGCACATCTTGTAGTCAGATTTCATGTCAAAAGCAGTGTGGGGTTTCTGCCACTTCCCTTGGAAGGCTGCTCCTCTAGCCAGGAGTTGTCCCTGTCAGAACAGTTGGCTTGGTACATCACCAAACTTTTCTTTCTTCTCTTTGCATCCCTATGGTAGCATCATCAGTTATGAGCTGTCCACTGGGGATACTTATCCATATCAGATAGGTGCATGCTGTGTCTCCTCCAGAACGTGTTGAGTTGGGGTAGAAAAATATATTCCCTGCCTAGTCTTAGGGCAGCATTCTGCTTTTCTCAGTTGTGTGTGATACCCCAGCACTTGGGACTGGGACAATGTAAGCAGCATGCTGCCTTCTGTGGTCTCAACGGTTAAAATACTATCTTTTTTTTATTCTTTTTTGCCACAGAGCTACCCATCACACTCCTCAGCAGACATCAATTCCAGTCTTCCTCCGATGTCCACCTTCCACCGCAGTGGCACAAATCATTACAGTGCATCTTCTTGCACGCCCCCTGCCAACGGGACGGACAGTATCATGGGTGAGTTGAGGTTGGGCGCTGCGGCTGCTGCCGGAGGCTCTCCCTTTCCCTCCTGTCTCCCCTCGCATCTGCTCCAGCGCGCTGGGCTAGCACCAAAGAGCTGAAATCAAGGTGAAGAGTTCTTTGATGGTGTACGCCAGGTATACTTCTTCAATCAGTCTCAGTGCAGGGAGATAGCAAGGATTTCATGGGAATAAGTACATCATAGTTGACCTTCACCTCCTTTGCTCATGCATTTTACTGCTGCTGCTTCTTTTTGTGAATGAGATACGTCATTACAGCCAAGCACTTTGCTTCAGGGTCTGTATGGAAGGCAGTGCCTGATCCTGATGGTTTTGAAGTTTGATTTTATCGTCTTTAGTGAACTTGATCGCCTGCAGTGCCACGTGAGGTGATACTTCTGTATCACGACATTCCTCCCCTTCAGTTCTTTGCAAGGTTTCCACGTGGTGTGGGGGAAGCAGCGACAGCGGCATGTCCCTGTGAGGGAGAGAGCCGCCTCTGACATTGCCGAGAGTGGCTCTGTAAATCAAGAGCATACCTCTGTGTACTTAAATATTTGGCCAATACCGGTTCATACTTAAACACAGGAAATAAAAAAATATTGCTTTGCCTCTATCTCAAAGAGCAAATAAAGCTAATTAAATAATTGGTAAATAGGGAACACATCGCTGGACACATGTTTCGCATTACACACATGATTCTGTATTGGATGACTGCAAGCAGGACTAATGCAGTAAGAATGGAGGGTGGGTTCAAACATTAACACATGGGCATCATATTTTTCAAGGTCTCCGAACAAAGAAGAAACTAAATACAGTCTCTTCTTAATTTGTCACTGTCTGAGAAAAATGTATCCCATTTCAGGATAGCATTTCTGTGCTCAATCTTGCCATTCCATTGAGAGTTCTTCCTTTACAATGTACTGCTGCTTCTGTGTGCGTGACACGTGAAAATCACTCTCTTTTCTCCCTCAAAAGAAGTCTAATAAAGTCCAGTTTAATTCAGCCATCTTTCCACCCCTTGCACAGAAGCCTTACAGAAACATTTAGGGGTGCAGAGTCTTCCAGAGGGATGTAAACAGGTAGGAGTGCGAATGCAACCTCCTGCCCCTGCGCTTCGAGGAGACACCCAGAAAAGTGCCTAAATTTCCCATGTAAAAATGTGTCCAGATTTTCGTCTGGCTTTGTCTGCTGAAAAACCCAATCTGTGAATCAGAAGACCAACAATTCAAAGACGCAGATTTTTTTAGCAGCTGTAAATATTCAACAAGCCGTACTGCTGGGCTGTGTCTGAACAGAGGGCTGCAAAAGTATTTCTTGTGTCGAGTGCAAGTCCTGTTCTCCTCCTAAGCCAGTGAACCTCCCCTGAAGGCTGGGCACACGCTTTCCTTCCCCGATCTCCCTGGGGAAGCCGTCTGAGCCAGCCCAGCTGGGAGCCGATGTGCCCCCATCCCAGTCCTCGGGTGAGAGGACAAGGAACGTGGTGGCGTAGCCCTGCTGGGACAGACCCCAGTGACGGTCGTGCAGCTTGGAAAGGCAGCAGGGAGAAAATACTTCCAAGGGACGATAGGATGGCATTGGCGGTGGTTAATTTTATGCTAAGCATTGGCTTTTTATTTTCAAGGTCTGAAGCAGTGCGATGTTTAAGCAACCAGTTATTGAGATTGAGCGCCTTTAGCATACGCTGTACGAGTCTATCATATCCATCTGATGCACGTATTAATCCCACTTGCTGCTTTCACTTCTAATGACATGTTGTTTGTATGACATTATGCACTGTGACATGCAGCTTTTCCAGGAGAAACATTATGTGCATTTCCCCTTGAGGCACTGGTTTCACAGTAATTTTATTACCAGAGCAGTCACATAATACTGCACTGTATATTTTACAAGAATGTTAAGCTTCCAGTTACAGGAGGGTGGTGAACTGTCGCGCAGTATAAGAAGAATATGACTTTTATCCAGCAATGTCACTTCCTCATAATTTGGGAAGATCATCAGCTGTGAATACTGAGATGGTGCAAGTTTTTCCGCTCTTTGTAACAGAGAAACATAATTTCCAGTCTGCTGTTTCAGAAAGCGCTATGCCATCAGAACAGCGTGAGTTTGTACTAGAATTTAAACTATAAAAAGTCTGGCTGAAATTCTCTAATAGAAGGCTCCAGCCTATCGGTTACACTAGGTGCTTTGCTAGATACAATTATACTTGCTGAGATACTGATTCCTGGAAGTTTATTCAATAATCTAAGATTTACAATCAGGATCCCACCAGAAGGATGTGAAAAGGCTGTACTTCATCATTCTGTCCCTTCGCTTTCCAGTGCAGAATTGTTCTTTGCAGAAACATGCTGAGAAAGTTTTAGGAGATGAACTGTAACAATAAACACGCTCTTCAACAGACTTAGAATCAATCCATCAAAAGGTCTTTCGTGATGCCTTCAGTACATTAACAGTCTTGTGAGCCGGGGAAGAGCTCACAAGCAAAAGCGACAGCTTTGGCGGTGGTTTAAGGTCCTGGTTTACAATCCCCTTCCCAAGTTATCTTAGTCTTCTGCATCACGCCCAAGTTAGCCGATGCTTTGTGTCAGTGGAGCCCCTCCTGCTCACCAGGGGAGCCAGCGTTCAGGCTCACGTGTGCCCAGCTGTGTTCTCTAATACGAAGAACATTTAGACCAGTGCCCTGGTTTCAGCCAGGATGGGGTTAACCCACAGCAGCCAGTTTGAGGAGATAAAGACTGGCCTTGGTAGATCAGAAATGCCTTGCTGCTTCAGGCGGGCATCATCTAGCTTAGCATTCCGTGGCAATGTGTGATCCCAGGCATCTCTGCAGCTCCTGCCCTTCATGCTGCCCCAGCAGTCAGGGCTGTCGTGTCGGTGGGGCTGCGGGGGACATTCCTGCCTGCTTCCTCAGGGACCTGTTCATGGACCTGCTGTCCGTGCTGTCATCGAATCCCCTTGGAAGCGGCTGAAGCTGGCTGCTGGTGCTGGCTGTGCACTTGCTGCCTGTGCTGGGTAGATGAATTTCTCTTACCTGTTTTAATTTGTTTTCCACCTGAGTGTTGCCTTGCTCTTGCCTCAAACCCGTGTCCACCATCAACTAATGAATTGAAGCCTTTCTTCCAGTCCAGATTTGGCTGCTCCATCCCAAAAGCCTAGTTAAAGCCCAGTGCAGAACTGTCATGCATAACCTGTGCCCTTCCAGGTCTGGAGGACGTTCGTGGTGTTCCTCACACTGGGTCGTTTGGTGTTTTGCATAAGAACTCGAAAGCATCTGTCCTTCATGTCCTGATGAACCAAACGCTCATCCATGCAGGGGTCCTGTCTCCAGCAGAGACTGGAAGGATTTCCTTGGGAGGAATATAAGAACAGAGCAAGGATATATGGTACTTTCCCAGTCGTTCCAGTGCTGGGTGCGGCGCTGAGTATTTACGCAGCTTGAGTTTCTTCTTTGTGAAGTGACCCAGCCTTTCCTGGCAGCTTGGCCTGGCACAGTGACCTTGTGCTCCTCCTCTTTCCTTCTGACTCTGCTCCTTCAAGACCTGCTGTCATCCTCCCAGCTCCTCGTGTTGCCACAAGCAGCAGATGGGAGCCTTTCTGCCCTGGTGTTTGGGTTGACGTAGCCTGCGTCATGCCCTGCTGTGGCAGTGCCTTTTCCAAGCTGGAGAATCCACATTGAGTCTGTCCTCTAAAGGAACCACCCTCTGTTTTTTCTGACTTCGCTTCTCTTCTGTAGACCTTGAAGCTCTTTCTTGATGGACTTACCAGATCTTTACTCTGTATCCAAAATACAGGTGTGTTGTGAATTCACAGAGGGACATAACTCGAGGGGAACCTTCCTTCGCAGGGGGTCAGACCAGATGACCTCCAGAGGTTCCTTCCCACCGCAGCCGTTCTGTGAGAACAGGCTTCGGGGTTGTCTCTGCTTTTTGCCCAACGTTGCTCCTTGGGGGCAGCAAGGGGCTGGTTCTCCTGCTTTACCATCAGCTCAGGTTGTCAGCTGATGGCACGCTGTAGCTCTAGGTTTCCTCCTCTTCCTGGGCTGGTTATTAGGTAACGAGAGCCTGCTGGTGTGTATTTATGGCATTCTTTCACCCCATGGTGGTTGCCTGGTGTTTTTCACGTATGTATGGCATTTATTGCCCAGCATGTTAGCGTTACAGGAGCTGCTCTTTACGCATAACATTTGAGTTTATTACTGTGAAGCAGGGTCTTGCCAAACATCACAACCTTGGCGTGTGCCATGTCTTCTTCCAGGCCATGCAGGAATATGTTGAACAGTACAGATCTGCACAACTGGGAATTTTCTGGTAATACTCCTCCCTTATAAAGCTAACTCCTATTTCCTGCTCTTGTAGTCTCTTGTCTCAATCATCTGCCAGAATATCCTCACCTCCCTGTTATCTGAAGACAGTTTAGTTTCTTTAAGAGCCTTTGTGAGGTGGCTTTGTTGAAAGCTGAGAGTACAAATCTGTTACATTTTCTGGATCTCCTGCATTGGTGTGCTCATCACGTTTTCAGAAGAATTCAGATTTGCAAGATGTGCCTTCCCCCCACAAAAGCCATGTTGGTTGGGCAGTGTGGTGGGTTTATCCGTGTGTGTTTTGCTCTTTGTTCTTTCTCCTAGTAGAGAAGTCAGGTTTGCAATCCGGTGGCTCCTTGAATTTGCAGAAGATGGTTTTCAGTGTTGGTTTTTAATATTTTCTGCCTTGTTTACTTCAGCACTAGGTTGGTCTAAGCAGTCGGTTTTACACTGTGGTTAGAAGTTAGGCTCTTTTGTTTTTGAGTTTCTTGAGAGCTCTTAGAAACGTCATTTGGCTCTTCTTTATTCTTCATTTTATTGATTTATTTTAAAGCCTTTACATTGATGCTTCAGTTGGAGCCAATTTTTCTGACTAATCCCTTGTAAAATATCATCTGTCCCACGGCAAGGCAATGAAAAGAATCTGTTTAGCATTTCTGCTGGTACCCTTTTTTTTCCTTGAATTCTGCTGTTGCATTTTGGTTGTTTGCAGACCCCACCAACTCTCCGTCGTTGTCCTGTTTTCTGATGGGCTTGAAAAAGCTTTTACGATTAACTTTGAAGCCATTAACAACTGCTCTTGGAAAGTACTTTTTTGGTCTTACACATAACTTGCATTGTGTACTTGCCCAAGACCCCCCCCTCTTGCATGACCCTTGCACAACACCTTATGGTTTTCTTCCAAAAGCTGAAGGGAAGCCGAAGAGCCCTTGATGGATGTGGTGACAGCCTTTTACTGAGGTAGGAGCGGTATCTGTTCTGCATCCTACATTCTGCAGAGAGGAAAACCACCTGAGGATCAGTTTTACGCAGAGGTGACAGAGCAAGGTGGACCCTGCTGTACTGACCCTACACTTATTTCTGAGTTTGTTGAGCCGGGTTTGGCGCGCCCTTGCAGGTTACCTTGTGAATGCCTCTGCTGGGAAGAGGGATAGAGCTGCTGGGGAAGCACCATCCATGTTTTTCATCAGATTACTCTTCGGTGCATGGTGACAAACCTGATGCCACCTGGGCTGGGCTGCAATCCTTCTTCCCACGACTCTTCCCCAGCAGCCGCTCACACGCGGGGAGTGGGGTCTGCACGGACGTGCTGTGAGTGTCTGCATCTGTCTTCGTAATGCATGCCCCAGCCTAGTCCAAACACACTTTCTTGCTTTTTATATACGTTTTCTTCCATTCGGGCTGCTGTTCCGGACAGCAGCAGTGCTTGTCTGAGCTCAGGTAAATACCCCGATGGTTTAAACTGGGCAGCTGTAGTGCAGACTGAAGCTGTCAGCTAAGCTTGGCCCTGCCCAGCCTTTGGGGCATCAGCGGCCATATTTAAATAAAAGTGATGGACCAGCAACTGTGCGATATTAATAGAAACAGTTGATTATATTCCATAGCCATTTCCTATGTAAAGCAGCACTGTACATTACCTTTCTCTATAGAGGTACCCTGGGTTGTCTTTTCCTATGAGGTCTGGTTCTTACTTCTGCAGTGCCCGCTCCCGGGGTAACGTTAGTGTTCCCCCCTCGCTCCCGAAGTCTTTGCGCTCTTGCAGCAGGCACTCCTTGCTGTGTTTCTTCTTAAGGCACTGTTTCTTTGTTCTTCCTTCAAATAAAGGGTTTTCTCTATTCATCTCCAGATTTCCATCATGTCCCTTACATTACCAAACTGACAGCTACAGCAAGTAATAGTCCACGTGGTTAGTGATGTAAGAAAGAAAGACAAGACATTAAAAAACCCAGCTGTGTGTAAGTAATCCCAGCTATTCCTGTGACATGAACACTTTCTGAAGATCTCTGTCTACTTATGTTTATCTTGGTCTTCCACGCAGAAGGAGCCGTGGTTCCCTTCCTTTGCCCCCTTTGTCCACTGCCCCAAGAACCCAAAGCACCCAGGGTGCGCTCCACGCTCTTCCAGCCATTCCTCGGGCTCTCGCAGCCTGCAGCTCAGAGCTGTCCCACCTGGGCTTGCATCTGAGGCTCGTGTTCAGTAGCCACCAGTGGAGGATGTTCTTCTGCATGAATTTGTCCAGTTCCTTTAAAAATCTGTTTATATGGTTGGCCTTTGCATACCTTAAAGCAACAAGCTTCCCCATCTGACTGGACGCTACTTCAAAAAAACAGCTTTTTTTGGTTTGTTTCAGTCTTTAAATGGGGAGAGCAACAAATAACAATGTGAGCTCACCTTCCCCGTGTTACAAACCTCTACCATATTGCTTTCCAAGCATCCCCTTCCCAGTGAAGCTCCTTCTTCTCTGCCTAAGGGAACTTCGCACACTGCTGCCCATCCCTGCAGCTCTCTCCCTGTATGTTTTCCAGGCCCACTGCAGTAATTTGTCTTCAAAGTCTTTCAGGAGAAGTTTAATATTGGGTCTATCTGAAGAATTCCTTTGTTCTTAGCAGTAACTGATGTAAGCCATGGCGCGGCTCGGCGCTGTCAGGTTTTGGAGAGCACGTGGAGCAAGACCGTGGTCCCTGCGTTCGCTCCTGCCACAGGACCAGAGCAGCTCATCTCATCAGGAGAAACCAGCCTTCAGACAGACAAATGCAGGGCTTGATTTTAGAATAATGCAGTTAGAGTCACTTAGAAAAAGGAGAAAACAATGCATGATTTACATTTAGATTCACAGTTCACTTTAGAGTGAAGTAACTGAATTTCTGGACATCTGCCTGGTATTATTCAAGTCGCAAACTGTTAGATTGTGATTTACAACATTAAATTACCCTGATCAGTTGTATCTCTAGCTGACACCGCCTGTTCTATCTGTCTTCATGTTTTTTTCTGTGTCTTTATACATCTTGATGCCTAATTTCAAACTGAGCTGAGATCACAAATAAGCTGCCATTGGCAGATGAGCACATTTTCAAATATGCAGTAAGAAAAGTAAAAGTTTAACTAAAAAAAAAGGGGAGAAAAAGAAGTCGGCAAAGACGTGCTCGCAGACCGCACGGCACTTATTTGTCCAGCAGCATCTGGCATGCACGTAGACCCCGAGGCCTTTCCAAAGGAGGATGCTGAACCGTCTGAGTTACGCAGTCCAATTCCGTGTAAAGATGCTGCATTTCTTAAATCGGATAACAGGCACATTGTGTGTGAGAAATACAAGGAAAATGACGTTCTGTGCCATTTTCTTAAGGTTTCTGAACTAGACCTTGCAGAAGCTGCTATGAAAATGTAGGGTTTGGGGTGGGGGGGGGGTGGTCAGTACCCCATACCTCTGACAGCAGAGACAGGGTACCTGCTGAGTGAGGACGGCTGGGCTGGAAGGGGCAAGGGGTGGAGGCTAGGGATGAGGCAGTAGATGAGAGAAATGCATTCGGGGGGAAGATCAGAGGAGGTGGAGCAGCAAGGTTGCTCTGGAGGGGGACGGCAGGGCATCCCCTGGACCACAGCTTTCCCAGCTGCTGCTGTGGAGCTGCGACGTCCGCAGGCAGATCGGCTCATCTGCTTTGAGTGCTGGGCCAGCTGCTTTCGGTTATTAACGTCTGTAGTTCCACCAACAGCCACAATCGGAGAGCTGTAAAACGGATCCAACCCTGCTCCTTCCCATGCCCTGCATATTTAACTGAGTAACGCTGGGGTAAAACTTGTAGGAGGCTTTTTAATATTACTTTTGAATGACCAAAAAAAAGTGCCTGCGCTTGCACTTTGTGGTACAACTGTGAGCAGTTTGGTCCTGGAGTCCTTTTCCTGGGGGATGCCCCTGGCTCGAAGCAGGGCTGGGTTTGCTCCTGAAGTCCTCTGGGCACAGGATCCACGGCCTCCTGGTGCCGAGGGGCTTGAGGGAGAGACAAGGAGACTGAAGCCCTTCACACCCTGCTGCGTACGGGATCCTCTCCTGCATCAGCTCTCATGTCCCAGACATTAATCCAGGCTTTCAGGGATGGTTAGCAATGGCTTATTTCTCATTTTCTGGCCACCTGGCTTAGGCTCCTGGGAGGTGAAAGCAGAAGCGTTGGTCGTGGGCAGCAGCCAGGCAGAGCTGCACTTTCCGTTTCTAAATGGCCCATATAGATGATGAAACTGGTGGGGTGCTCCATCCGTAGTTTTCTTCCATTTCTCCTGTAGTGGAGAAGTTTCCAACCTGTCACTTGAGCATGAGAAACCGGTGGCCTGCTACACCATGATTTTTCTTGCCCTAAATTCCTTATGTAAAAGGTGCAATCCCATCACCTAAGAGATGGTGAAAAATCAGTTCATGAAACACTTACGGGGTGTTCAAGTGAAGTGTGCAGGAACACTTGGGAAAAGTCCCTATGGAACTTAATAATGTCTGTAAAACACACCTTGAGAAGTATACAGAGGGCCAGGGTCACAGAGTAAATGAGGAGACAACGAAATAGTGGGTAGCTGCTTATTGACGGCGCTTTGGCCTTGCCTTGCCAGGGGGGCTAGGGCTGCCCGGAGCCGGGGGCAGGGGAGGTGAGCCCTTCCCAACCCCAGCTGTGCCTTGCTGGGCGCTCACATGTTTTCTGTACCTTTGAGCATCTTCTACTGGTAGAAGCCTGTAAAACCCACTTTTTTTTAGTGTGTTTTAGATAGCCAAGTACTATCAAATATACCATGTATATTTTTAAAAAAACAGCATGTCAAGTATATATTTGACTTCCAAAAATGGAGCGAGAATGTGTTTGATATCTACCTTAGCAAACAAACTAATGGTAATTAAAGAGTGATTTTAATGTAATTAGCATTAAAATGCAGTTAAATGAAGAGTAAGTGGACCAGGAATAGAAATCGATGGTGTCTTACTGTCTGTTTTTACATCGAGTCTTTTGTTTTTCAGCAAACAGAGGAAGTGGGGCAGCAGGCAGCTCGCAGACTGGTGATGCGCTGGGGAAAGCACTTGCCTCTGTAAGGAAATATTTACTTTGGAATACACGTTTACCATTTTGAAAGTGTGAACTTTAATCAGAATTGGACGCCTGGAGTTTACGAAGATGAACAGCAAACGGGAGAGATCTAGTCTCAGAGGTCACCCGTGTGGACGAGATATTGAACAATCAGTGCCAAATGGTGTTTCAAAAGATGGACTTAATTGTAGGGTAGAAGAGAAATGATGAGAGGGGAAGCCTGGTCACACTGCCTGGGTGCTGAGGCGCTGTGTCTGTCAGTCTGGCACACACTGCAGCTCCGAGGGTGAGGGAGGTCTGAGCAGAACCCAGCGGCAGAATGACCTCTGCGTTACCGAGCCATCTGCCGACAGGATTCCATTTGAATTTGCCTCTCCATTTTCTATTTTTCATGGCACTTTCCACCTATTCAGTTCCCGTGGTTGCTGTTAAAGCCAGAAGTTACCACCTCTTACCCAGCTAGCTGGGGTACGGCACCTTTCCAGCATCAAAGCAGGAGGCAACAGTGCTGTGCCCCAGCTATCGCTGTGGTACCAGTTGGCACAGGCTGGCTTTTAATAAGGACCACTATAGTTATTTTCTGGGCAGAGTGGGTTCCATTGAGTTCTCATGAGAGTTAATTTTTTTTTGCATATTCTTCGATGCTTCATTGAAAAAGACGAAAAGTCAGACTCTAGTTTGCCTGAAAGAACCGATACAGTACAGAATCCACTTTCAAGTGGTGCCCTGACAAATGGCACGGGAGCTGAGCGGGGACGCCGCGGGCAGTGGCACTCTCGCCCAGGCACGGGGCACGCGGGGGCTTTCTCGCCAGAGCAGCGGACGAGTACTTGGAGTTGGCTGCTGCAGATTACTTGCTGTGCCAGGGTTTAACGTGCTCCGCTCCCTTCACTTTCTTTTGGCCGTTAAGGGATTTCAGCATAACGAAAAAGCAATTTTCAGGCGTGCTTTAAGGCCTTGTTGAATGACAGTCATTCGTAAAGTAGTCTATGCAATGAAAATGTGTATATCTACCGTAGCAGATCCGTGTGCCAATCAGCAACCATCGCTTAATTGGCTAGTGTCTGTTCCCATCAAAAGGGGTCTGTTGTCTAGCTTCCTGCATCTAATACAGTTTTGTCTTTATAAAAATATTAATATTTGAATAAGAGGCTTTTTAACCTGTCCTGCTTTCATTTAAATGAACTGAATGCATAAGAATTCCATATTTCTTTCTGCATCAGTTTGTGATGGCTTTAGATTAATTCTGTATCATCTTTTAAAGATCTATTCTCCAGATCACACCAACAACAGCTTTTCATCAAATCCTTCAACTCCTGTTGGTTCTCCCCCTTCTCTCTCAGGTATTGTTGTTACAATTCTATTTTACTGAACGTTTCAACCTATTTTTTGGTAGGAGATGCCTAAATGAGCTCCTACGGTACTGGGTGTGAGATGCGCATCCAGCCGGCAGCACCAGGCGGTTCCCGTATTGCTGGGCAAGCACGCGCAGGTGGCTGGTGGCCCCCCAGAGAGGAGCAGAGAGGTGGCCCACACGCTGTATTGCCAGCGCAGAAAGAAGGTCCTTGCAGCTCTCAGGTGGATGCGTTTACAGAAAAGCAGTGGGTTTATGCATCCTTACGCACTCGGGGTCTTGTGGCAGATGGTTTCTGCCCTGCGCAGAGTGCGTCCCCATACCGTGGCCGTGCCCCGTGCAGGGACACCCAAGCCCTCATGGCAGGGTGGCCACACCAGGGACATCTCCTTGTATGTTCCCCCCATCCCCTCCCGGGGCTGAAGCAAACACCTGTTTGATCTATAAAATGTGCCTGGGGACAAACTGAGCCCCTGCAGATCCGGCTGATTCATTTTACACTTTGTTGACAATAATTGCATATTTTAACTAAACCCACTTTACTACTAAAAGCTTAAACGGAAAAGAACCAGAGGCCCAGGGTAGTTCTCATGAGCATCAGGTGCTTTAAACGTTTACCTGAATATATGCAGATTTCTTAAGCCCTGAAAGGTTTCAGCTAGGGGGTTGGGCTTCTCCTGTGCAGCGCCTTGGGGGGGGCCTCCAGGCTTCCCACCCCCTCTTTGAGACAAGGTCACAAGTAAGCAAAGACCCCACGCTCCTCTTTCTGCACGAGCCCTGGATCCTGTTAACCTTGCCGGGAATCCTGAAGGGGAGCCAAGGCGGCCGTGTTTCTTCTCCGTGGGGCACAAGGAGCAGGACAGAGATGGAAGATGCTCCTGGGCTCCTGGTCCCTTATGGCGGTGCCCCAGGCTCGAGACCTCGTAGCAGCTCTGCAACCATGAGAGCCTTGGGAAGGAGGGCTGGGGAGAAGCTGGTGTGAGACCTACCAGGGCAGGATGAGGGCCAGGGGGGCACCACGCCCCCCTCCATCCCGCTTGCCTGTGATGAAGGAGCACCTCCTGGTGGGGTGGCATCCAGCCGACAACTGTCCCCATGCAGCCACCCCTAGCAGGCAATGGAGGGACCACCTTGTCCTGCCATAGCTTGGGGAGGGGTCTCACACCTCAGAAAATAACTTTCTGCCCTTACTTAGCCTGGAGTCGCCCCTGAGGTGTAGCACCCCCAGCACCACGCGTTCCTCCTTCCCGATGGAAGGGGCCGAGGCAAAGAGGAAGATCCCATGCTAGGTGGGGCTGCGTTGTTTTCTGCAGGCTCTACTGGGTAAATAGGGAGAACCAAGTGTCAAAATAAATAAAAATAAGGGGTATAAGTGCATTTCAATAAGAGCTGAAAGTGTTTAGCATGCAAAACACTTTCCCTCAAGGACATCAAGGGCTAGTTAAAAATTATTTCCAAAGTAAAGATTGCTGTTCATTGCTCCATTCGGTGCTGCAGCAAAACTTCAGCTAAAAGCTCCATGGGGACCAGAAAAGGGAAGATCTAAGTTTTAATTAGAACTGACATAATTTTGACACTCAAGAAAAAAAAATCTTAACTCTGAGAACCTAAAAAAAAAATTGCCATGAGTTCCACCCTGGCCTGTCTCCATCCAAGCAAATGCCACTCAACGTAGACGTTAAGATTAAAATTCTAATATTTCCATCTCAAATTTTTAACCCTGTTTTATGAGATCATTCAGAAGATCACCCCTTCCAAAGAGCATTATAAATTGTCCAAGCATTTTGCTATATATATATATGAAAGCTGTTGGGAAAACACTTGAAAAAACCTTTTTTTCCCCTATGTTTGCTTTGTCTCTTTCACGAGGGCAAATTTTTCCTTAGAAAACGCTGCTGGAGCCCAGGAGCCCTTTTCTTCCCGCAGCAGCAGGAGCAGATTTAGAGCAGCGGATACAAAGCAGGCAGCGTTCAGTCAGCCCTTTGGCGGTCTTACCGGGCCAAACCAAATAATCTGCCTGAAGAGAGCGCCAACCTTATCAGCGTCTACGTGAATGTTGTGTGCAGTGCTTTTACTGACTGCTTTTTTTTTAAGATTTTGTAAATTTGAGGGTGGGATGACATCATCGGTGGCACTGAGTGTGTCTCAAAGCCAGGCTCGGAGGACGGGCTGGGCTGGCCTTGGCTGGCGTAGGGGTCCAGCCGCCCTGCAGCCCCCTGCGGCTGTGGCGCTTCTCCTTCCACCACCGAGACATTTCCTTCTCCCGGAGCCTCTCGCAGCTCCAGCTGCCGAATGAATGCAGCCCTGTATGCGGAGGAGCAGCCTGGGGGAACGTTGTGGCCTGCATCTATGTGCTTTGCTACAAAATACCTTTTTTTTTTTTTTCATCCCTGTGTATTTTGGAAGTTCTCCATATGTCTGCTCTATAGTCTATCTGGAATACGGCATTTACATGTCTACAAAACTGTCCAAAAAGTTTGAAAGACATTTTTGTTTGCATAGTTCTAATGGTAATTCCAATTTTACTATTAGCAGGCACAGCTGTTTGGTCTAGAAATGGAGGTCAAGCGTCATCATCTCCCAATTATGAAGGTCCCTTACACTCTTTGGTATGTTTTGATTAGTGACCTCCTCTGCCTCAGTATTTTACTTGCTGTTCTTTCCATTTCTCATCCATTCTTCTCACACAGGTTTTCATTTTGTTAGTGACCGCTATGCCCTCGGACTTGATTTTACCACCTCTAAATTCGTATCCTGGGTGCCCCGTACTCGAGATACGTGATGTGGTGTGAGATGCTGCTGGCCAGGGTCTCCTGTTTCACAGGGGACGTGGTGTTGAAATCTACCGAAAAGGGGAACGAGGACCACAGAAAGAGGGGAGGGGGAGCAGGCAGATGGAGAAGATGGGAGTAGGAAGCCGTGGCGGCTGTCGCGCAGGACAGAGCATCCGTCAGTCCCATGGAGCGAGGGAGGGAGCGTGGCCAACGCGGCAGGGATGGCTGGAGTCCTCTCCCTGGGAAAAGCCAGCTGGCTCAACTTGCCAAGCCAAGCTCATCCTAAATCGCGTGGCAGAGAGGGTTACGGGGATGTCAGTAGGATTTGTTCCTTTTCCTAATGGAAGGATGAAGTCCGAGTTGGAGCTGGCCAAAAGCACGTTAGGACAGAGAAGAACTGTAGAGCCCCATCCTCTGCCTCGCTCTTCTCGGTTGGCTGCTGGTCTCCGGAGGGAATGTAGGGGCTTTCACCAATCGGTGTGAAGTGCCTGATGTATTGTTGGGTGTCAAATAAAACAGCACTAGAGCCTAAACGTTTCCTTAAAATAAAAGCGATGGGATAATTCCCGAGAGCACAGCATTGAACCCCCCTAGTATGGGGCAATGCAGCAGACCCGTTGACTCCATTAGAGGTTTGCCAGAGTCAGGAATTAGTAGGGGCTACTTTTTTTGCCCTTATACAGAATTCCTTCTCATGATGGACCGCGATATTTTCTAGGCTGTCTGTCTTCTGCAGGTTTTTGAGTTCTTTTGGGTTTTGGAGAGCAATGGGTTGGTTAAGAGATTTGATGAAGAGATCCATAAGCTATGCCTAATTATTTTTACAGCTGGGGTTCCCCAGTGCTTGGGGACTGTCCTGTTGAGCTTCCCCCTTTTGTATTTTATTAATAGGCAGACTCCAGGTGCCCAGGTCTGCATGTGGCTTGTGCTGGGGACAGCCAAGGACAGTGGTGGAGCTTGGGGGAAGCAGAACAGGGGTGTGGGGGGCGGTTTCTGCGGACAGCGGGTTGTTCCCAGAGCATGGCATGGAGCATCCTGACGCAGGCACGGGTCCCTCTTTCATGGAGCAGCCAGTGCAACAGGCAAGCTGAAGCCTCGAGTTTGCATTCCCTGCAGCCCATTGCTTCTCATCCTCGCCCTGCCAGCAGCACACCTCGGGGGGAGGTTTTTGGCTTAGGAGCCAGGTATCGGGAGGCAGGAGCTGGGGGGAGCAGTGGTGAGGGTTCTTGATGGCTCTCCCCAGGGCTGTGGGTGGGCTGGCTCTTGGGATGGTTGGAGAAGTGGGGGGCACATGGATGTAGGGACCCCAATGGTATTGCAGCCCTGGGGGGGTGTGGGGGTGCGGGGTGGGAGCAGTTTGGAGCAGCCCTGCACCCCTGGCCCCTTGGGACTGCCCCAGCTGCTAGTCCTTGCTGAATTGCTCATCAGCCATAAGGTGCACAGGTAGGGAGGAGTGTTTATTGCTGCTTTTGCCAGTGAGAAAAGTGGTTGCAGGATGCATACCTGTAGGGAAGAAATTTAGCAGCAAGGGACTGTAGGACCTGGTAGTTTCTCTTTCTGTCTTTGTGTGTGATCCTGGGATTAGATGGGGGGAGGAAAATCCTGGTCAGAGATTGATTACAATTACAGGTATATTTGTTTTCTTTACTTCTACTCTTTTTTTTATTTTTTTATTATTATTTTTTTTTCAAGTATCACTAAAACTTTTCAAAGACATAGAGGGCAACATATGTACTGTAATGATTATGTTCATGAGGAATCATTGAACCTGTTTTGCCCATGAAAATCAAAGCTGTACTCGTGTTAACCATGCTCTCTCCTTCCCCACAATGCTACTCTAAACATTGCCCTAGGGAAACAAAACCACTCCTTTCAGGGGGAAAAAAAAAAAAGGCAAAAAAAAAGCCAAAACCAACCAAAAAAAAAACCCAACCAAAAAAACGCCAGGGGGTTGAGAAGGAAGGACTGGCTGTGTCAGTGACCGTGCCCCAGCGCGCCCCATGCACACCGGCAGCAGCGCCTCGTCCCTGGCGCTGGGCAGCCCTGCGCGCCTGCTGATGCTCTTCCCGCTTTGTTTCTCGCACACAAACAGCAAAGCCGGATCGAGGACCGCCTGGAAAGACTGGACGATGCCATCCACGTGCTGCGCAACCACGCGGTAGGGCCCGCCACCGCCATGCCGGGGGGCCACGCCGACATGCACGGCTTGATAGGGCCGTCGCACAACGGAGCCATGGCCAGTCTGGGCTCCGGCTATGGCACTGGGCTGCTCTCCACCAACCGGCACTCGCTCATGGTAAGCCACGGGACTCGCTGGCAGCTCTGGAACTCCCTGATGGCCAGGGCTTGGGGAGGGCGAAGGGTGGGTGGGTGGGTGTGGGGGTCTGCGAGGGTTGTCAGCTTCTCAGAGGTGTGGTGCACCAGCGCGTGTCGGTGGAGGGCACGGTGCTGCCTTGCCTTGGTGCAGTGCGTGCATGCATGCTGATGACAATGAGTGCCCCCGGGGGTGTTTGTCCCCACGGTGCCCTCAGCCCGGCTGGCACAGCTGCTGTCCCTGGCACCCAGCTGCTGGGCTCAGTGCCCCACCTCGTCAGCCATCCTCGCTAACGTGGCTGACATTGGCTGAGGGCATGGGTGCGTCGAGAAGTCACTGAAATGCACCTTGGGGCCAGGGGCCTGGGGGGCAGCAGCCCCATGGCAGTGGGGCAGGAGCATGCGGTGGGAGCAGCCCCACAGCTGCAGCGCGGGCGTACACCAGCAGGATGAGGTTGGGCTCCCCTGTGCCTTCCCAAGGGTGGTTCATGTGGCTGCACCGCTCCGGTTTACCCTTCTCACAGCTGTTTGGACAGCGGTGCAGACTGGGTGGGTGTGCACGTGCACATGCACGGCTGGGGGCCTGAGGGGAGTCGGAATCCTTGGGGTCATTTATGCTTTTGCTTCCAGGGCAGGTGAACATAAATTCACTGCCCCTCCCCAGGTCCCCGTTTCCAAAAAGAAAACGCTTTCCCTTTTTTGCTTTCAGAAAGTTGTCGGTACTGTTGCGTTTCACTGGGGACCCACCACTTGCTTGGGAAGCTGGGTGCAGTTTGGGGTGTAAGTCTGGGCTTCAGCGTGCAGGGCTGGAGAAGGTGTAAGGACCAGGAGCTCATCCTGTCCTTGTTTTAAACACATGCTTAAAGCTGGGGGAGAAGGTAGGTCGGGGTTAGAGCTGCATGTTTCCCCCGGGATGACATGACCATTCCATGATGCGAAGGAAATATTTTGCAGTTGCTTTCTCTCTTGCAAAGGAAAAGCCTGTCTCCAATCTTTTTCCTTGTTTAATATGTCAGAAAAATAATAAGGCAAAGCACCTAATGCAATGCACGTGAGTCTACAGAAACCTCCAGGTGCCTCGGCAGAAGTTGATGAAGGAGCAGTGGTGCCGCGGGAGCTACGAAGCAGCCCAGGGACGCAGGTGGTGCCGCTGCGCACGTGTGGGGGCAGAGCGGGGTCAGTGCCGTCTTCAGTGGGGTTCAAAAGCCTTTGCTGTTCTCTTTCCGAATCTTATTCCAGTAATAGAGTTGCTTACTCACATGTGGAATGGAGAAAGGGAACAAAGAGTTATCTGGCAGTAGTTTCAGATGGTTCAAGCTATTTAGATTAATTAAGGTGGGGGGATGGGGGTAATATGGGGAAATAGGGCCGTGACAGACCCACGGGCGGCTCGCTGCTGCACGGCTCTGCAGAGGACGAGGCTTGATCCCCTGCTCGCCCCACATATGAAGGGCAAGGCAGGGCAGGTTAGGAGAGAGAATTTCAATTTACCATATACATGTAGGGAGGAGAGCATGTGCCTCTGCTAGAGACACGTGGAAACTTCTCCTCAGTGTGCAAGAATCGCTGGAAACAAGGAAAAAAAGCCCACTGAAATAAAAAGGCAGGTGAGGAAGGGCACTGAAAGCGATGGAGCAGCCGCGGGTGCCACGAGGGTGTGTTGGTCACACACATACGTGTGCGCATACCTTCCCCTGAGCTCTCCTCTGTTTGGGGTTTCCTATCTGAGAAAAGTCTAGTGGAATTAGGAGGAGTTCGAGGACAAACAGCAGCAATGATTGCAAGCAGGGAAGGGTTTTCGTGTGAAGGGGGGTTGAACAGATTGTGGTGATTTTGTTTAGAAAGGAGGTGAATAAGAGGAGGCATAATAGAGGTACACAGAATAATGGACACCATAGAGAAGGTAAATCTCGTTCTCCTATTCATCCTGCCTTATAATTAAAGAACAAGGGGACATTCAGTGAACCTGACAAAAAGAAATACTTTTTCTTCCACACACAATGACCTGTGAAATTCATTGCTCCAAGATGTAATCAAGGCCAAATGTTCAGAAGCATTCCAAATAGGATTAGACATCATATGGAAAATGCAAACATTTAGAGTTGTATTTGACAGGATTCAAACAGGATTCCTCATTTTTTTCACAAGGCAAGTGGGGAAAAAAAGAAAGAAAGAAAGAAAGAAAAACTTTGATGCCGGAGTGTGAGGCAACTGCTAGGGGAAGGAAGGAGCTTCTTCTGGTGGCCAATTATTTGATAATTACCACGTTCCCCGGTCTGGGTGCTGGCGATGCCCCCGTGCTCGGTGCTGTCGTGATAGTTGGTTAGGTGATTATAAAATAATTAGCCTTCAGCGGTATTGAGAGCATGGCTTTATTCAGCGGGGCTGTTCCTGAGCCTGGTGTGATGCTGGGGGACATTCCTAGGCGGCGTGTCCAGCCTGGCTGGTGTCGCTCAGCCGGGGCTGAGCCAAGCCAAGGGCTTTCGGCCGCTCTCCATCCCACGCCGGGGATGGCCCCGCAGCCCCTGGCACGCTCCGTCTCCGGCCAAGGGCACGGTTTTATGTCAAAGCTTGAGTGCTGCCCACTGCCCAGAGCCTTCCACAACTGAGGTCTGCCAACTCGTATGGAAATTAAAATGTCCCAGCCATCTCCTGCTTCCCCCCCTGCTAGAAAAAATGTGATGCTCAGCTCTCCCTCCCCAGCCACCCTCAGCCGAGCAGTTCTCCCCTTCTGACTTGTCCGCACGCGTTGCCCTCAGCTGAAGACTTGCCCATCGTTTCTGTTGCTTCAGGTTATTAAAATGTAACATCAGTCATGGAAGTTAAGCACCTGAAAAAGGAAAATAAGAGGGGGTTTGTTTATGTTTTTATCAGGGCAGCTTTGTGACAGGCTCTGCTCCTCGTTAAATTAAATGTGACTGTAAGTGACTCCGTTGTGGGTGAAATATCATTAAAAGCCACAACTGAGCCTGCGCCATTTGGAAATTAAAAAAAAAAGCAAAGTGTTAACTGAAAATGGTCTGGCAAAAGGCTCTGAGAGGTAAAAAGATGCTTTTTCAGCAGCTCAGCTAAATCCATCTCGTCTCCCCTTCCCCAATAAAATTAGCATGAACCAGACATTGTTTTGCTCTCTGTGGCAGTTGCTGAGAATTCACAAAAGGAAATTCTAGATTGTAATTTAGCTTGGCCTCAGGTAATATGTTAAATACACTTGGGATACATATAATCTAAGATTTTAGTCTGTACAAAGCTATTTTTTCCTCCAGTGTTTAAACAATACTGCTTTTAATGAAGAAATCTGGCTTTATTAAAAGCCAGATCTGTGACTTACAACTGTTTCTGCATATCTGCTCTCAATCAAGAGAAAAGAGTTTTAATTTTTGTAGCTTTGTTAGCTTTGCATATGTTAAACTGATGCAACATGCACCCAGGGCTTCACTTCAGAGGCAGTTTGTTCCATAAATATGTGCTCCTTGCTTAAATACCAGATGTAGGTGAAGTTAGATTTAGACTAAAAAAGCAGCAACAATGAGAAATCGAAGTGCTGCTATCATGCATCTAAAAAAAAATGGTTTTGTATTTTCAGGAATATGTAGGCACCGGCTTTTCCAGGAGAAGTGTGGAGGGATGGGGTCTGGCTCATTTTGTTTGGACTTGGCTAAAGATGCGTGTGGTCAGAGGGAGGTAGCTGGGCAGGAGAAATGGGATGCTTGGAGAGCAGCGCTGCTGTTGCTGCAAACAAGACAGGGACATTTCTCTGAAAAGCCAGTCTGCTGCGTTCCCAGGCAGCATTACTCACTGTCTGAAACTGTAACTTGGGTGAAAGAGTCGGGCCCAGTCATTTCTTTTGGAAAACTGGTATGAATTTTGAACTGAAAACATAAGAACAAAGGAAATAGTTTTTGAGTGGAGTCAGTCTGAAGTTAGCCTTTGACCATTTGATACATTCCACGCTGAAAAGGAAGTTGAAGGGGGAAAAAAATTACAAAAAAAAAAAAATATCAAGGAGGATACTGGTAATGTTTTCCACATTTGAATTTTAATACATGAAACAGGCTATAAAAGGCTGGCCAGCTGCAGTAAATAAAGTAGCAGTGGGAGGTATGGACCGGAAACTTGTCGAGTGCACTGGTGGAAGCGGCTGTGCCCACCGTGCACCTCCGCGTGCTGCCCGAGCGCACCAGAGCCACTGCGGCGCGGTGCAGAGCCTGCATGTCCTGCCTGCGCTGCCTGCCCTGCCTGCGCTGCCTGCGCTGCCTGCGCTGCCTGCCCGCCCTCTCCCTCCTGCAGCAGATGTGTGACTTTTCTCCCCAGACAAAAATAAGGCAGAGATCAGTCAGATGCTGCTGGAAATGGGAATCAAGTGCTCCGGTTTTAATGGAACAAGGCCAGGTTTACAGCTGTGCGGCTGGGAGCAGAGTCCCGCTCCCTGTGCGAACCGTTTGCTGTAGCTGGCCATCTTAAAAGGGATTTCTTATTTTACAGTCCCCAGCTTTTTTAGTCGCCCAGTAAGGAGAGCATTTCAGCATTTCCTAATTTTTAGCAGGCCCCTGGAATTTGCTGATGGCCCTGGTCCGAATTTCCTCTGTGCCGTGAGCAAACTGGCGCACATTCATTCACACCGTGAACAAATACAGTGTGTTTGATACCAGTTTAGCAGCAAACTGTTTTAGCGGCACAAGCCCGGAGGAGCTGCTGGCTCTGCTGCCCCCGCAAACATGCAGCCAGGAGAAGGGCAGCAGGAAAGTCTCAAAAAAGGGCTATTTCTTCTATCGCTGCCCTGGGGTGCAGGAGCTGGGGGGGGGATGCCCTCACAGGGTGTTGGGGCATGGCTTCCTTGGCTGGGCAGGCTGGAGGGCAGGAGTTTGAACATGCAGCATCGCTCCATGTGCCCAGCATCCTCCGCTTGTGCCCCAGCTGCAAAGCTGGGCTGCAGCAGCTGCTGGCCCAAAGCCGGTCCATTTGCAGGGGGTGTTTGGGGGTGGCGGGGCCAGGAAGGGGGGTGGCCCGCTGATGGAGCAAGGGGGATGGATGTTTGGATTTCCCATCCCATCCGGACCTGGGTGCTGCAAGCACGTGTGTGCTCGACGTTACCGCCCTGAGTCGTCCCACTGGGACTGGTGGTGACATTGAAAGTTAAGCACGTGCACGAGCATTTGCTGGGTGGAAAATGTTGTAATTAATTACCATTTTAAAACGAAGACAATGTCCTTTCACCAGGCTCATAAAGCCGGTACAGAACCACCCAGGACACCTGCAAAGAAACTTCTGGGAAGAGGCAGAAGCGGCTTAGAGATGAGGATAACGTCGGGTTTGTTGTCGGGCTGCTCCTAAGGTTTCTGTCTCTGTGAGGGTCGTCAAGGCCGAAGTTTTGGAAGTTGCATGTCAAGATAAAAGTGTGGAGTCTCGGTCGGTTTAATCTGCCCATCTCCATCTCTCAAGGGCATGAGCTAAGTGTGTATTTTCAGCTTTAGCTGTGAATTTCCTGGCTTTCCGCAGTTCCTGTTATTTCAGAGGTTATGCGGATTGAGGGGATTTTAGCATAACATTTCAGACTGAATTGTAGAAAACAGCGTTTCAGTGCAAACTTTTGCACGGGAACCTTAGAAGATGCGTGTTTCTGCTGTAGCGCTGCACGAAGGGGTTGATTAAAATCATTATACACCGGGAACTGGTGTATATTATGTTTAAGATAGCATTTAGAAGCCCTTGGCAGCCTGCGTGCTTCACGTGAGGGCCCACAGGAAGAGAGCGCCTTCATGTGTATGGTTGTGGTTTTTTTTTTACATCCACATTAAATTAACTTATGGAATTTTCCACCCCTAGGAATTAAAGTAGCAGCTCATGAAGTAATTCGGTTATGTCATTCGTATATAAACAAAAAAAGAGTCAAGCGACTTGGCATTATTTGAAAGGCAAAATTCGGCTTTCGCTGTGTCTTAGTATCTTTTTCTCTTCCTAATTTTTAGTGCAGTCGTAGCTGCTGCGTCTGTGGTTTGTTTTGCTTGACTGCGTTTTTGAGCTAGCAGGTATAATATAAACTCAAAAGAACTTGGCAGAATGACCTTACTGGAATGGAGTCTGACATAACAGGCAACAGTGTAGGGGTTTTATATAGCACCGTTTTCTGCCTAATTGGTTGACATTCCTAATGCCATGCAATTACAGCCTTTATCATATTTTGAAATTATTTTGCAGCTATAAAGTTCATTTTGACCAGGAGAGAAACCACTGACCAATATATTAACCGACACCTTTTCAGGAAGGCATTGTCTTCGCACAATGGCCCCATTCATTTCTAACCAGCTAATTAGGCACATGGTTAAGACCCCATTGTATGTGGTTTCCCGGGTTTCATTGCTGCCTGTGAGCTCCACGTGGCTCCCGAGCAGCACCGGGCACACGTGGCTGGCGTTGGCGGAGCTGGAGGTGTGGAGCCGAGGCCACCGGCACGGAGGAAGGCGGCAGCAAGCGTGGCTCAGGCACCTGATGCTCTGGATGCGACCCCCCTCATTCAGCACTGGGTACCAACATCAAGCATCCAGGTTGTGTGGACTTGCTTGCTGCGTGGCTCCCCCCGCTCCCACTCCGGTTCAGTGAAGAAGAGTTAATATTCTTAATCCTGTACTTTAGGACCCTTTATATCTCTGGATTTAGCCAAGACTTAAATGAATAATCATCTCTGTTGGAAAGAAATCGTGAGGATTATTTCAGTGCCTTCCCTCCCAGGGCCATGGCAACCCAATTCTCTCCTTAACGGGTCACAACCGGTTAGTTTCCCTTAAACTACTTGGGTTATCTTCCACAGTGGGCAGGCAAAGCTGGTGGAGCGTGAGGGTGCAGCAGTGAGCTGCTCCTTCAGCGGTGCAGGGCAGCAGGCTGGAAGGAGGCACACGCGCTGCCGGGAGCCCGGCCTCGCCTGGAGACGTGGCACTTGCACTTTTTTTTTCCCTTCATCTTCCTCTTCCCCTTCCTTTTAACGGCAAAGTCCAGCTTTGCCACTCTCGGCTCCATTTAAAAATGGCTTTTGCATACAACTGGCTTAGAAACAGCCCTTTCATAAGATATTTGGCACGCTGCTTAGTACTCAGCACTACTTCTTTTCTGCAGAAAAAAAAAAGGTGAACTTTGCTTTTTTCCTGATTTAATGCCACTCTTAATGTCTTTTTTTTTTTTTAATTAAATCCTTTCTTTTGCTTTTGATCTTATTTATAGCTGAGCCACTGGTCATATGGAAACTATTATTGTATAGCATGGAGATGAAAGACTTTGGTGCAGTTAAATAAGAGTGAATAATTTGGACCAATAATACACACATACAGTGAGAGACCATTTGTTTCAGAGTGCCCTGCGCTGTTCCCTTTTTAATATAGCGAGAGAGGTTTATAAGGGCTTTGCACAAATCTGCTTTCTGTCAGACTTATATATTTTGACAATATTGAACACATGTTAACATGCATCACCTTACAACTTTCTTGCCGCATGTTTTTATTTATCTAATTGGATAACACGAGGTCATCATTTTTAAAAGGACAAAGCATGTTGCTTGTTGCATTTGTTCATGGTATTGGCAAGTTAGGGATAGTATCTTCCTAACCCTCACCTGAAGCTGTGCTCCAGGCTAGAGAGGATAGTTTTCCCTTCGTATTTAGAAAGTTGACAGTGGTTGTGAGGGCTGCCGCTCAGCATGAGAGGGGTTAACTGTAAGGAAAGGGGTGCAACGCTCATAACTTCATAGGAAACCTTGCCCCATTTTTTACGGCTTATGCCTGCTCCTTACCGTGCCCGGCCTTCACATGCCCATTGTGAGCAATAAAAGAAACCTTTGTATGACCATCCCTTACCAGTGCTCGGGATTCACTCGTGGGCCAGGTAGCGGAGGGCGAAGTTCCACCGTCATGTGCGGGACCGAGAGGCAGGGGGAGAATCTGGGGCAGTTCAGGAGGGAACGCAGCGCTTGGGGGCTGCTGGCCGTGCTTGGGAATTCATGGGGAGGGGCGGTTCAAGGTACCAAAACTGCTTTCCCCATCACTGGAGGTCTTATCACCGCATGGACACATTTTCTCTTGAAGTTTACGGAAAACTGAGCACCTTGCTGGTATGTGCATAGTAGCAGGTGACCCACATGTGCCGTGGCACACAGAGGTGGGTGATGTGGGATGGGCAGCTGGTGCCCTGGCTCTGCCGTGCATCCCAGACCCCCTGTTCCTCCTAGACCTTGGTTCCTCATGGCCCCCCTGTTCTCCTGGCCCCCTGTTGCTCCTGCCCCCCCCCGTTCCCTGCCCCCCCGTTCCTTCTATCCCCCCATTCCCCCTGGCCTCCATGGCAGTGGCTGGGAAGGCACACATGGAGAGCAGGGTTTTACTCCTGGAGAGGGTGATCTGTACATCCTCAGGATGCTGGGGAGACTCTGCTGCTACAGAAAAAAGCATGATTGCTGTGTAGGGAAGGGAGAGGAGAGCCTGCCCCGTCCTGGGGGGCTGCCGGTCCCCCTGCTGTCACAGCTCCCATCCAGCCTGCAGCAGCATGGGGCTGGCTTAGCTCAGCTCGGAGGGCACTTCTCTGGGGGGTAATATTAATCAGCGTTACTTAACTGCCAAATTCAATGCAGTACCTCTTGAGGCTGATGAAACAAGCAGCTTAGCAGAATAGTTACTTTCTAAAAAGGGAAAAAGGCACTTTGTGGAACAAAGGTGAAGCTGTGACTTCTTCTCCGGCATCCAAGCATCTCATTCTATAGCTGGGTTAATTGCAGGTATACATCTCCATCATGAAATGCTGAGTATTAAAGAATTTCCACGTATTCTTTTAGAACAGGTTCCCATTCATGACAAATGTGTAGATCGTGCAGGTAATCCACAATAGATACAGACTAGCATAACCAGAAAAAACTGATGTTTGTACTGAGTACCTGTTAGTTTATATAAAAATGAAAATGCAAAGGTAAGAGAAGACAAGATCTAGCTTTCTTCCTGCTGTTGAACTTTTTAAAATGCCGTAAAAAAAACAATGCAAGCGTGAATTCAGGCACCATCCATCCAGGCTTTCATGCCGTGCCCATCAGCCTAGGATGTGTGTGCCTCCAAGGAAACCTGTGCTGGAAAGTCTGCAGAACAATTTTGATCCTTGCCTCTGGGATCAGCCTTCTCTGTACCAGTATTTATTTATCTTCCAGAAGCCTTTTTAACCTTAGTAGCCAAAAACCCACAGGACTGGAGCTTCTCATGCTCTTTCCGTTTGGCTAAATTCTCTCAAGCAGGCTGTACTTCACAGAGGAGGATGTGCACGTGTGCTGGGGTCCCTGTGTGCACCTGGAATGGTGATTGCAAAGGGGAAGTTAAGGCAGAGACTTGCACATCAGTAACAGAGCCTACTTACACCTCTCCTGAGCATTTTAGGATTTGTTCTTTGTTGGGTTTTTTTCCACTCCAGTCTGCTGAGTGCCACAGTAGAGGGCTGTTTAAAGAGATGGAAATAAATAAAATATTAATAGAACTTCAAAGTGAGTTTGATTCTCTAAAGATAAGTATTATTTATACTCCCGGGCTGGGGGGAATGATCCATATCTTCGCTCCACCTCGGGGCAGAGCTGTTGTTTCTGTAACAGACAAACCAGCAGCACTGCTGGCTGCGGAGGGAGGGGGAGGCAGCGCAGCATCTCCTGTGGCCCCGGCAGCGCCGGGAGCTGCCCACACCCCTGGCAGGCAGTGCTGCTTTCCACCCCTCACATCTTACACGGGGTGGGCTTTATCTCAGTGAGGCGCATCCCTGGGCAGAGGGTGGGTTTCAGCCACATCTGGGCTCTTGAAGGTCCTGGGCTCCTGGTCGTTGGGTGGAAAACCCTGATGGTCTTTAGAGCAGAAAAGGAAATGATGGTTGATGAGGAAAGTAAATGGCCAGCCCATTGTAGGGGACATGCGAGACCTGAAGCTGGCTGTCAAAGTGGGTGGTTGGCTCCCCATGCAGGACAGAGCATCCCATGGTCAGTGGAGATGTGGTGGCGTGGTAGAAAACGCAGTGCTGCCTGAAACCACTCCCTGTAGTCTTCTGCTCATGGTATGAGTTGGGTTTGACCTTTTTTGGCTATAGATACGTGTGTGTGCACATACGCACGCACGCATAAAGGTACTTATAGCCTGGTGGAGTTGGAGTCTTGCTCTGTCTCAGAAGATGCCCTGTGTGTGGGCAATGAAGTGACTGGGCTGCCTCAATCTTCTTGCAAGTGGTTAAAGCTGGAAAAATAGATTGTCCAGGAAAACACTATGGAAAGGCTGTTGCAAGGCGGTGGTTTGTGTAGCTGTAGAGTTGGAAAGCGTCGGTGCTTTGGAGCAGCCCCCTCGCTGTGGCACGGGGAGGGTTGCGGCTGGGAGGAGGCTGCAGACCCAGCTCCATCCCATCCCAGGGTGCCTGCCTCCCACCTGGAGAAAGGGGAAGATGCGCTTGAAGTCAATCCGGGTGGCTAAAAAATCGTCTGTCCTTTGTGTCGGGGTAGCCATAGGTTGGACTTGCTCACCAGGCAATCCTGGAATGTGCCAGCTGGCAGGACGGAAAGCTGCAGATCTCAACAAGTGAGATTAATCACATAGTGGGTTGTGAAACAGAATAAAAGAATGGATGGGTTTTATCATCCAGTTGTGAGATGTAACACAGGCAGTTACCTTCCAGAACGTAAAGGAGAGGAAATGTGAGGAAATTGTAAATTTTTAGAACATAAATATTTTAAAAATATAAATTTATTTTAAAATGCTAAAAATAGAAACAAAACTTTGTGTCAGTATGACAGCAGTAAAGTGGTGGTGACTTCATGGCACAGGTTACAAACTCTCCAGATCATTAGCTTTCCATCATTACTACGTCTGCTTCTTAAAACAGGGCGTAGTCCTCAGGAAGTCAGGCTGAATAATCATGGTAACCAGGTCGTCCTCTGCAAGCTGGACCACACAGCCGGAGGCATCCCATGATGGGATGCTGGCCACCTCGGGGTCTGTCTCTGCTCAAGGCAGGGAGGGACCCAGGGGGGCTCACAGGAGCAGGGGGTGGGGGACCCAGAGTGAGACATGGCATCTGCCACTGCGCCTCTGCAGCTTCCAGCCACTCTCAGGAGCTCCGCTGGAAGGGTGGGGGTGGTTTGCCAACCAGAAGTGGTGTCATGCGTGTCTTTGTCTTCATCAGCTTCAAGAGTAAATGGGGTTTGTCTTTCATAGAATCGCAGGAAAGTATAGATCAGAGGGGGCTCATGGAGGTGCCTGGGATGAAGCTCCTGATCACGTTCAAGCCAGCTTTGGAATTAGGTCCAGCTTTGGAGTTAGGTCCAGCTTTGGGGGTAGGTCTGGCTTTGGAGTCAGGTCCAGCTCCCGAGCAAGGTTGGTTGCCCTGGGTCCTGTCCCACTGGGCTGGTGGCGCTGGGGACGGGGAAGGACAGCCTGTTTCACTGGGTGCTTACTGCCATAGGTGCGGGGAGAAGATACTTTTTCTCCTCGGAAGGCCGCCAGCAGGAGCTCCTGGTGCTTTCTGCAGTAAGGTTTGAGGAAGTGGAACTGCTGGGCTCCAAGTGCCCTGTAACATCCGATCGTCCCTTCAAACCGAATAATGCTGGTTCCACTCTTCTCTTAGCAGCTCATGTTTTAAAATTTCAAACGTCTCAACAAAGAGAGAGTTTTTTTCTCTGTTAATGTTACACTTGCTTTCGGTTATTTGCATTTCGTCGAGTAGTAAAAGATTTTCTCAAGTTCCCCTTGGCAGGGTTCCCTTTTATGTTTCTTACTGCCGTCTCGCCTTGCTGCTAACAATTATCCTGCATTATCTTGTAAGGCTGATTAGAAACATCCCTCCATCTTTTTATCTGCCCAAGTACTTACTTTTTGAGAATAAAAGAGCGATTTACAGTTCTGCGCTGTGTTTCTCGCCCGTTGGACTGGGGTGTCCAGGGGTGCTCCCTGGAGGAGGTGGGATGCTGAGTATCCCGTGCAGAGGGGTGGCTGTCCCTGCACGTGAGTGCCCCTCGGTCCCTCTCCGCCTTGGAGTGCAACCAGCCAGAGCTGCCACACAGGACTGGGGAGGCAGTGCCAGCATTACCGCTCTGGGTGCTTCTATATCAAAGCAACGTCTGACAGTTTTGCTCTTCAGATGCTTAACTCTTCTTGGCGGTCTCCTGTATTTAATGAAGGAGCAACCCTGCTCCACAGAGGGTGTCTTTGAGCCACGTAGAGAGGAAAGAACGGATGCGTTTCCATCACGCCCATGCTGTCAGCTCTGATGATGGCATTACTGGAGTGTTTAATAAAACCTTTATTGGTGTATTACCCAGAATCACAGCGTTGGCAGGGATGGTGCCTCTTCGGGTTTGGGACTCAGTGGTTAATGAAATACAGTGAGCACTAATTTGGACGGGACTTCTCGTTTTGGAAAGGCAGGTGACACGTTATTATGTTTGGGGGGAGCGGGAGCCATGCCGCTCACTGTCGCAGCTCATGCTGTCAGAGGCTTAGCTGGCATTACGGGGAAAAAAATGGCAGGCCTGTGAATCTGATCCCCTGAAATGAAAGTCGAATGCCAAATTGAAATTCCTGCAGGATTTCCGATAGCAATGGGGGAATTGAGAAGCCCACAATTAAGCATATGGGCATTAAGATAATTGTCAGATCTGTTGGCGGACATGATAGAAGACAGATGGGTAGGAATCAGTGCGCTCGGCTGCAGCACCCTGGGAGACAATTTGACATTTTACCTGCCTGAGCTGCTCTGCCGTGTTTGTCACGAGGCGTGCGGCACAGCATCCTCCGGGGCGGCCTGCGCGCTATGCGCCATGCGCTGTGCACCACGCGCTCTGCGCTGCGCCTGCACGGGCCATCTGCGCCCTCTAGTGAAACACAGCCCGGTGCCATGCCTCGCCGTCCCCATCCCTCTCCTGGGGTCCCCCGGGCTCGGGGCTGGGCCACTGTCTGGCACCGCACAGCCTCACCGACGCCTTTCCCCTCGCCGGCAGGTCGGAGCGCACCGCGAGGATGGGGTCAGCCTCCGCGGGAGCCACTCGCTGGTGCCAAACCAGGTCCCCGTCCCCCAGCTGCCCGTCCAGTCCGCCACGTCCCCGGATCTGAACCCGCCCCAGGACCCATACAGGGGTGAGTACCGCCTGCCTGGGAAGTCCACCCCAGCACGCAGCATCCCCAGGCACGTGTCCGGGAGGGCGGTGAGCCAGGATAGGGTGTCTGAGCTTCTGGTGACAGGTATGCTGGAGTCCGCAGGGCATGGCGGGGAGAGCAGGGCAGAGCCTGTTTGCTCACTCAGCTCTGCTCCCTGAAATGCTCCACTTAGTCCAAGTAGAAGCGTGCAAGCACCTTCCCTCTGGACAGCGAGGTTTGGTGCCAGGGCTGCTTTAAGCAGCAGAATGAAGAGTGTGGAAGACACTGCAGATACGCATCAGGAAGCCGTGAGTTTCAGGTGAGGCTCAGACTCCCGGGTTTTCCACCGCCTTTACAGTTCTGCCTGCAGGAAGGATGGCACCAGAGTGCCTCTCCTTGGCTTGCAAGATGTGTTGGACTGTTCTAAGCCTCTCAGGCTGCTCAGGGTTGTTGTCAAGCAGGCCTGGAGCTACCTGAACCCAGCGGGCAGTAGGGTTTGTTGTTATTCCTACAGGCAGCTGATCTTCCCAGTAAAGCAAGGAAGAGCAAGCCCAAATTATTACGATGCCTGACAAGGTCCTGCTCATTCATTGCAGCCAAGGTGTTCTGATTATTCTATGAGAATAACATATTTCAGATTATTTTTTCAAGAGGAAGGAGAAGTTACCTAGTGATTGAAGGACAGGAGTAGCAGCTAGGCATCCTGTACCCCCTTCCACCGAGCAGAGGCAGACCCCAAAGCTAGGGCTGAAACCCGTGTTGAGGAGCTGCTGCCCACGTGCCCGGCTCTGCAGCAGCCAGGGGTCTCGCGAGGCCACGGGACGCAGACCCAGAGCGTTAGGTGATGGCTTAAGGGCTGCTTGACAGCTCATCCATGTGTTTTCTCACAGGCATGCCAACCGGACTGCAAGGGCAGAGCGTCTCTTCGGGGAGCTCCGAAATCAAATCTGACGACGAGGGAGACGAGAACCTCCAGGACACAAAGTCTTCTGAGGACAAGAAACTAGAGGATGACAAGAAGGATATCAAATCAATTACTAGGTCAAGATCTAGGTAACAGTATATAATAGTGTCGCTTCATTTAATTCCTTTACTGGATTTTGATGAAGTGAACAGAACAGGAGGAAACCATGAGGTTTTTTCCTGACAGGTAAAAGCACAGCCTAAGTGGAACGGCATGGCTGTTCTGGCAGTACCGAGTGCCTTTCTGGTACCTGTACTCCAGGACGTCCTCAAATTTGAACAATTCACAAATTTGGACACTGAGCGAGTTCTCCGCAATCTATAAAGAAATTGCGTTACGCTAAAATGTATGAATTAGGCTGTTATTCCTCTCTGCCTACGCTTGCAAATTGGAATACAGTATGGATTTCCATCTCTTTAAAAATGTGCCTAATTGCTGGTCACACCTGCGTCTGAACTAACAAACCATATGCTTTTCCATTGCCTCCGAAATGAATTTGTCATTCCCAGTCCTCAGTTTCTGTACATCTCCAGGGCTGTCTAGGTTGAAGCGGAGGGTGTAGAGGGCTTTGCTTGTTCAGCATATTCTTTATACATTTTGGGAAAGTGTTAGTGAAGTCGTAGCTGGATTTTATCATCTGGGGACTCATGCCCATGGTGAGCCTGAATGATGCCGATGGGTGCTGCAGATGCAAACCCAAGCGAGGGGCAGGCTTTACTCCTGTCCCTGAATTTCTCTCCCTGAATTGCATTTCACCTGCCTTGCCTGCGTGTCACCGCCCGGCTCAGGGTGCAGCTCAGGGCTGCTGACACCCTTCATCATCAGTTCAGTCCCAAGCTACTCAAAAAAAATCCCAACAAAGCTGAAATCCAGGTGTGGCCCTGCTATGTTTGGGGGATTTTTTTAAGGATGGAGCAGCAGTGTCCTTCTGCCTTTTCTCCTTCCATGTCTGGTTCTCTGTACAAGCCCCGAGCAGAGGTAAGGAGCGCCCGAGCAGATGTGCTGCCCCGAGAGAGCACCGAGACTCAGACCTCTCTGGCCGGCGCTCACCAGTGTTTAAAATGTTAATTACACTCACATCTCTTACAACTGGAGAAAATATATGACACTCGAGATTTCTCTGAATAAATGTGTTGAAGGAACCATATGTATAAGTGAGGCTTTCATGTGCATTTACAATATGGTAAGAAGAAAGCACCTTTATGCTGGTGTGAGGTGATCATAGTTCTTGTTAATTCAACAAATACGCTGTCGCTTATGGTAATTTATATGTGCTTTGAAGCTTTTGTAGGCTAACAGTTTTGCTTTTAACATGCTTGCAGTTTTAAAAGGTTACTCCTGGTATTTAGTTATATGTCTAAATCCATGTTGTTAGGGCTGCTGAAAATTTATTACTGCATTTGCATAACCAATTCAAATTATATAGTGCTAGTGACTCACCAGTGGATGTGTTTTCAATTTAAAATCATCATTTTATCCTGTTAGAAGGCAGTTTTCTTGCAGAATGGGTGCAGAAATTCACCGTAAGGCTCTTTGCAGCCATAAGTTACTTCCGTGGCTCTTTGCCCACAGGCATTTCGATGCCCCGTGCTTGGTGCATGGCCTGGGGTGCTGCCCCAGTGGCTGCCACTGCTGGGGAGGCTGGTGGGGCCTCACCCTCAGCGGTGGAGAAAGTGGCTTCCAAAACCCAAACAATGGTCTGCTGTGAAGGGAGCGTGCAAAGGCTCGGCTGCTTCCTGGCTTGGAAGCTGCTGCTGAGGGGCTGGAGCCCATGGGACTCAGGTGCCGGCACTGGCGCAAGACGGGGAGGTCCCCTCGCTGGCCAGGGGCAAGCTTCTCGCTCCCAGGGCAAGCCCACAACAGCAAAGGTGGGAGCAGTGCAGGGAGCCACCAGCGTGTCCTCTGGGGTTAAAGGCCGACGATAAAGTGGAGCTCTGCCACGATTTAAAATGCTGCAGTATTGGCCACGATAAAAGATGTTACTGGGGGGGGGGGGTCGGAAAGAGCTGTATTTTTGCTTCTTTAAAATACCAGTCCTTTAAAATACGAGTCCTTTAAAATGTAAGTCCTGCCTTGGAGGTTGTAAAGGTTCGTTACAAACCAAGGCTTTACTCAGTGTAAAACGGAAGGGGGCTGGATTTTGCAGAGGCTGGGTGGAAGGGGAGCAGCAAATAAGCATGGCCCTGGCTTTGGACAAAGTCTGCTGAACATCTTTGCCCTACTTAATTTTCCACATCATTAGAAAATGATGTATTCCTTTTGTCTCCCAGCAATAATGATGACGAAGACCTGACACCGGAGCAGAAGGCCGAGAGGGAAAAGGAAAGGAGAATGGCCAACAATGCTCGGGAACGCCTGCGTGTCCGTGACATCAACGAGGCTTTCAAGGAGTTGGGCCGGATGGTGCAGCTCCACCTGAAGAGTGACAAGCCCCAGACCAAGCTCCTGATTTTACACCAGGCTGTGGCCGTCATCCTCAGCTTAGAGCAGCAAGTCAGAGGTCAGTGTGCCATCAGCTGTCCTTACAGCCTCCTGGGCTTCAGCCATGCCAAAGGCACCGCTGGGGTCGGGAGGAGCCTGGCCAGGGGCGCCAGGGGCCGGGGAGGGAGGCAGGACCGAGCCCTTGGCACCCAGAGCTGGCGGGCTCCTCTGAGCACCCGCGGTGCCCGTGTTCCCTTGAGGCTGTGGCAGTAGGGATCTGCCATAGGTCCTCGGCAGCCTCAGCACGTTTTCCGTTCTCCGGCAAGACTCGGATTCAATCTGGAGCTCGGCCGCTCCTCAGCAGAGCCTAAACCCAGAGGTATGGGCAGAGCTTGTGCGTGGAGCCACGGTGCCTTTCGGCACTTGGCCTGACCAAGCCATCTCCACCGCCTCGGCCCGCGGCCGGAGCAAGTAGCTGCGGCTCGTTATTTTAAATGCAATGAACAGACCAATGCGGTATCAAAATGTGGATATTTGAGCTCGCCTTTTGCTTCAATTCGACAGAAAGAAATCTGAATCCTAAAGCAGCGTGTCTGAAAAGAAGGGAAGAAGAGAAAGTATCTTCAGATCCTCCTCCGCTGTCACTGGCAGGACCCCACCCCGGGATGGGAGATGCCTCCAACCACATGGGACAGATGTAAAAAAGGCAAGTTGGTTTTCAGCCGTGCCCTGGGAGCCCCCTGCCCTGCTCCCGGAGGGGTTGCCCCGGGTCCATCCCCCCCTGCCCAGGGCAGAGCGTCCCCAGGGTGCCAGTTTTTGGGCGGCCTCACAATGGTGGCCGAGGCGGTGATGATGAGGTGGGCTGCAGAGGAGGGTGGAGGGACCCACACTCAACTCTCCAGGACTGACGAGTTTTTTTACTTCTTCCACAGGTCCAAGTTGCCACATTTCTTCATTTAAGCAAGAGACCACTTCCTTAACAGCTGTATTATCTTAAACCCACATAAACACTTCTCCTTAACCCCTTTTTTGTAATATAAGACAAGTCTGAGTAGTTAAGAATCACAGACGCAAGAGATTTCAGCATTCCCGATTATTAAAACCGAGGAAAAAAAAAAAAAAACAAAAAGTGCAACTTGAGGGATGACTCTCTTTAACATATCATGCAGAATGTCTAACGCAGTATGTTACGAGCTGTAAGTGCACAGCCTAGAGACTGAATGGCAATCTTCTCCACACTGTGGGACAATGCATTTGTGCCTAAACTTCTTTTGGAAAAAAAAATATAATTAATTTGTAAGTCTGAAAAAAATATTTAATTTAAAATTGTAAACTTGCAATAATGAAAAAGTGTACTTCTGAAGAAAAAAAAAAATGAGCGTTTTTGTTGGTGTGCTAGACAGCTAGTGTTTATACTTACTGGATATTAAAAGGGAAGCTTTGCTGCCCAGATACTTACAAAACCAGCAAACGTCCTAATGAGAACTGAAGCGATGACATTAGCCATTCCTTAGGGTAGGAGAAACAGATGGATCTTATAGACCTATGACAAATATATATATATAAATATATATATAAATATATATTAAAAATTTAGTGAATATGGTAAGCTTTTGTTCATTTGTTTCAGACTTTTTTGCTCCTGTAAAAAAATAGTACTGATTAACTTTTTTAAAAAGAAGATTTTACTGTAAATAAGGATTTTTTTGTCTTATTTCTGTCCCTCTCCCCTGTTTTTGTTATTGTAACCTGTAGTGCCAACTCTGTCTCTGGAGGGGTAGTGCAGGATGAAATGCTGACCCTGACGTTGCTTCTCATTCATAACTAAAGTAGAGAGTTGTTTCTTCGGTCTTTGGGGAAGACAGGACTTGGGGGGCCGGCGGTGTGCCAGCCCCCCGGGCGCGGGAGCCAGCCCTGGCACCCACCGCTCCGCTCGACCCTTTTCTGGGATTTTCAGAGGTACAAGGTTAGAATGCTACAATGTTACCACTGTGCCTTCCAATGTTTATATCATCGGAAACATAACATAATCAAAGTGGCTGTGATTAACAAACCAATTAAAGTGTTACCTATGTGTGTAGCCTAAATAGTGTGCAGTGAGGCGTTGCTGAATACATGGTCAGATTGGGGGGGGGGGAGGGCATGACACACCATCGCGGGGGAAAATTGCAAGTAGTGTGACAGATTTGATCGACTTCTTTTTCTGTTGTTCTCTCGTTTTTAAGTGGATTATTTAAGTGTAGACCACTTGCTGCCTCCTCCTTTCTTTGTGAGATGCCAATTCCAGTCATCATGCAGCATTATAACAAGCCTTATGAGTCCTAAAGCATTAAGTTGCACTTTCTCGAGGAGGGGTGGTAGTACAGTATTTCTCTGGCCAGTACGAATGAAGTTTTTACTTAACATATTTAATAGTAACATAGCTCAAACTATGGCACAGCAGCTCATCAGATAACTAGCTTTGAAGTCTGGGCACAATTGAACCAACTTCCATAGTGAATCTTAATAACGATTGACTTTGGTGTACAGTACGATTAACAGATAGTGCTCCTAGTTAAGTATTTGTCAGCATCCTTTTGTCTCTAATTCCAGTTTCTATTTCTACAGCCACACCAACCTGGCATGTATTTTAAATAAAATCTCCCTGTTCAAGTAGATTTTCCACCTATCAACACTGAATAAATGCCATAAATACATCAAACGGTCTAAATGTTCCATCTGTTCTCCTGTTTTGCCAGTTATATAGTAATGAAAATTACATTTGTAAATTTTATGCAACAAATGGCAAACGTATCATTATTTTAAAATTGTGTATGTAAAAGTTATATTTTTACATGTAGACTCTTGTTATTATGTGTTTTAATACATTGTATCAGTTTTTTTGTTTATAAAAATCTGTGTGGTTGAAAAAAAGTCTCATTTAAATGAAATAGTGAGATACAAGAATCTGAATTTTATGTTTGTTTCTGAAAACGTAAAGAACAAATATGATAGTTACCACGTGCTCACCTTCAACATCCCCATACCCATTTGGATTAGCTGTGTGCGTGCTGCAAACTGTAAATATGTTTAGTAGCGATAAAACTTTCAATGTTTTGAGTTGTTGATAAGTTTCTCAAATGTGGAGGTGGATTCAACTGCTAGAGCAGACGCTAGAGGAGACCATGCTGAGGCGTAACTCCGAGTCGCAGAGGCTTATGGCAGGAGGAGCGCTGGACTTGGAGAGGCCTGGGTTGTCTGAGGGGGGGGGATAACGCCGGAGCCCACCCGGCACTCACGACAGTCAGCGGTCCCCTCGGCGGGCTGCAGGGCTTTGCTGCCCCGTGCCGCGCAGCAGGGGGTCCCTCTGGATGGCGGGAAGAGCACGATGCCGATGAACAAGCCATATCTATAGATTTTTTTTCCAGGAGACCTCAGAACCAGTGGACCACACTCAGGCTCAGTCTGGCCGAGCGTGCTGCTCGAGAGGGGTAGGGACCGGCAAGGAGATCATCACCAAGATGCTGAGGACTGTGCTTCTGATAAACGATGTAAAAAAAAAAAAAAAAAAAAAAAAAAAATTAAGACCAACTTCATGTTTATTTAAAACAATCTGTGGACAGAAAATAAATGACGAGTTTAGTTTCTGGAACTTAAAAAGAAGGAAAAAAGCTTTTCTTGTTCGGCTTGCCCTCGGCCGTGGCTGAAGTCGAGGAGCGGCGCGGGCGTGCGGGGTGGCTGCTGCGGGATGGATGCCAGTGCACACTGCGCTGCTCCCGCGCTCATGGGCCCTAGCTGCTGCAGGATGCACGCTCGTCCGTCCTGGATTTAAGAACTGAGGATCCTGGCTGGATTCCACTCCAGATCTAAACACAAAAAGCCCCGCGAGTGTGTAAATCCTGAATTTTTTTTCCGTTATTTCCCAGCCCAGGTAAGGTGTGCACATCCTGAGCTGCCTTTCTCCAAGGGGATTGAGCTGGTGATACTTTAGCTAAAGCGATGAAGGTTTTAGAAAGCTGTACCCTGTGGTAATCAAACCAGGCTCAGAAACTCGCAAAGAAAGGAACAAATCCTGACTTAGCAGCTTTTTCAGAACTGATCCACCTCCACATTCAAGTAATTTATGAATACGCTGAATAGGGAATCTGTTCATCTAGAACTTTTTTACCATTTGTCTTCTGTGTAGCTGCAAGGAACACTAATGTTTATACAACTGTCAGTCCTACCAGTGATGCAACTTGTACTGATTCAGTCTTCCGAGGTTTGGGGGGGGGGTTTAGTTGTGGGGGTTTTTTCAGGGGGCGGGGTGGGGGGAAGGCAATGAAGACAGGCAGTCAGGGAGAGGAGGGGTTCAGCTTTGTATCCCGTCGGCAGAATATGATCCGTGTCCAAAAGCGAACAATACAGAATATTGCCAGGAACGAAGAGATTTCAGCCGAAACAAGCACAAATAAAAAAATCTACAAAAAAAAAAAATTAAGAAAAAAAAAGAAAAATACAAAAAAAAAAAAAAAGGAAAAATTAGTCCACTGGTTGACTGGAAAAAGAAAACCTAGAGGTGGAATGCGATGAATTCCAACACAGCGGGGCACCAGGGCCCAGGGGGCCCTACCTTTTCGCTTTGTTTTTGTTTTGTTTGTTTGTTTTTTAAAAAACATGTTCTTTCTCATGGGACTTGAAGTTGATTCATATTTGTGCAGTGCTGGTTTGACCATACTCATTTCAAGTATTATAGACTTATGTAATGGTGAAAATATATGAACTGTGGCCTTTTTCATTCTTGTTACTTGTGATGCAATTAAGTGAAGATAAGGAAAAAAAAAAAAGAGATTTACCATGTATCAGTGCCTGGCTTTTTGTTATAAAGCTTCGTTTGTCTAGTGCTCTTTTTGCTATAAAATAGACTGTAGTACACCCTAGTAGGAAAAAAACCCTAAATTTAAAAATAAAAAATATATTTGGCTTATTTTTCACAGGAGCAATCCTTTTATACCATGAATATTACGGAAAAAAAAAATTGTCAGATTCTGAATATTTCTTCTTTGTAGATTTTTGGAATCATTCTGAGTAAAAGTTTGTTACTTTATTTTACTATTTAAAAGATGTTATTTTACCATGTGTTATTGAGATGAAACTGTATGGTAGCTTTTTTTTTTAGTTGTAGGTCGCAACGGGGAAATTTTTGCGACTATACACATAGCTGCAGCAGTAAAAACAAAAAAAAAATGGGAAAAAAATGAAAAAAAAGGAAAAAATATATAAAAAAACGAACAGTTACACCTTGTTTTCAATGTGTGGCTGAGTGCCTCGATTTTTTCATGTTTTTGGTGTATTTCTGATTTGTAGAAGTGTCCAAACAGGTTGTGTGCTGGAGTTCCTTCAAGAAGATGACAAGCAAACAAAGACAGCTTGGTGTAGGCCATTACCTGTTTCTCATCTGTAGTTATTCGATGCCGTCATGTACATGACCGTTCTGTAGCAATAAATGTGCCATTTTTATAAACCGTTTCCGACACTTGGGTTTCATTTCATTCTGCATTGCCCATCAGCGCCAGCCGGCTGCCACCATGCCCCAGCCTGGTTTCGGGGGAGTTTTCTAGGAAAAAGGTGTGCTTTTTTTTTTTTTTTTTTTTTTTTTTAATAAATGTGTCTGTGTTTTGGGTACAAACCCATTGTTTCCATTGTCTTGGTGTGGGGGATCGTGGTGCCAAGTGACCAGTGCCAGGCGCTTTGAGCTTCCCTCCATGGTGCTGCTTTCACCGGCCAGTAACGTGGGCAAAGCACTTTCCAGGGAAGGTGATATAAAAAGTCCAGATCATTTTCATTCTCATTCTCATATAGAATTTACTCTGCTCTGTAAGTAAAATGTCTGTATTTCACCCTAAAATTCTTTGCGCCCCTGGAAGAACCCAAAGCGCCAGCTAGAGCCAGCAAGGGATGCTGTACAGGGACTGTGCTGGAGCACGGGCAAAGCCAAGCCACTAACCTTGGAAAAATGGGTGGAATCTGTAAAATCCGAGGCTGTGTATCTGCAGAAACGTAAACTGCAAAGTGTTCCTCTATGCCTTCGCTGGCTGTGCTCAGTTGACACTCCCTGCATCACTGGGGTGGCTTTTCTCTGCTACAATCACTGGAGCGAAGCCCTAAGATGCGCAGTCACTGTAAGCCAAGCGCTGCAAACCTCACTCATGGTTTCACGGTATTTATGCTTTTTTTTTTTTTTTTTTTTTAAATAATTCATTTCTGGTTGGCACTGTTGGACCTTCTCAAGCCAGAGAGAAACCACCGAGCTCAGACCTGTCCAAACTCCTTGCATCACATCTCACCAACTGCCCATTGTGCAGGTTGCGGTGGTGGGGATGTACAAACCATGGGGAGACCTTGGTGGAACAACCTTGGGTTGGTTTTGGAGAAATGGGGGGGGGGGGGCGCTGGTTGTACAACACCTGAGATGGATGTAAAAAACATTGCAGAGTTGCACTGAGGAATTATTTCTCCTGTCTGGTGTCTTTGGGATCTTTTCACTTACTGCCGACGCCTGCATCCTGGCGGCAGTGCTGCCGGCTGCAGCCCATTGTTGCAGCCAGGGGCAGCAGGACATGAGGACTCGACTTCATCGGTTATCCACAGCGCTTGCAAAGCTCTTGAATGAGAACACCTTGAGTTTTGCCAATGAACAGAGTTTTATTGCTGTGGTTTAGCCTTCCACCACACTTCATTATTGCTACTGAACTATGCAGTTTGGTCTCTTTGAGTGTTACAAATGAAATGACGTGTTTAACTGAGTTTTCCTTCCTGAGCAGGATAGTAGGTCCTTTTAAATATCTGCAGACACTGGCTCCGTGGTGTTTCCTGGGGGACGGTGCTCAGGCTTTTCAGGCAGAAAATAATCTCAGATTAATTCCCTGGGGAGACCTGGAGTTCGGGGCCATCTCATCAAGCCTGTGCCTGGCAGCTGGGCACAGCTCAGCCCGGGGAGGCCTTCATGAGCCCTGCTGACTCTCCATTCCTTCTGGAGGAACATCTGCAACCCTTGAGCCCACACCCCCACTTCCATCCGCAACCACCAGACCTCTCCTTCCCTGCACCGCCAGCCTGGACCGAGCAGGAGCCGCTGCCTGTTGCTGCCTGCATTGCCTGCTCTGAAGCCACCACCGGATCCACCCGCCCCATGCATCCTTCTCTACCATACTGCTGTGCACCCCCGGCACCGCCGGTCCCATCCCAGGCGTAGTACGGCTGGAGCGAGCCGCCAGTGGGCAGGGATGGAGGAGGAGGCAGCACGGGCAGCCCAGCACCGGCTGCACAGCCCCAGCCCGTGCCATGCCCTCCCTTGGGCATCAGAGCCGCTCTCCGGCTCACTCGCGTTATTGCTCCACTTGCAGAAAACAAAGGTGCTTTGGCAAGGGCAAGGTGCACAGGGGGGCCGGGAGCATCCTGCCATCCAAGCACCATGCAGAGAGGTGCCGGCGGTGGAGACATGGCCACTGACAGCAGCCCAGCCACACTTTCAGCAGGACATTCAGCTGGTAATTCAGTTATGAGGAGCTTGAGCATTTTTGTTGACTAATAAAGCTACGGGCCTCCAAATTTCTTCTGAAAAAGAATAGAAGAGCTGAAGGGTGTAAGAATGGCTTTCATTCCTCTGGTGTCTCTATAGATAGAGTTTGGATGAGGAAGCATCCCACTCTGTCCCGTGGCTGACAGCTCTAGGAAAGTTGGCCTGATCTCATACACAATTATGCCGCAATTATGTTGGTAGCCAGTAAATACATATTAAGTGTCTCGAGCTTGTAAATCTGTTCAAAGTGTGAGCACTGGGACCAAAACCGCTGTGTCCTCCTGGCTGGAGCTCAGACACAGAGCCTGGCTGCAGGGGGTCACAGGGAGCCTCACCCCCGTTCTGAGCCAGAGAAGACCATTGGGCTCCCTCCCTGCGCCCCTTTGCTGTGAAGCCCCCCCTTCTCTGGACATGCTGGGTGGGGGTGGGGGGGTGGGAGGGTAGTTTTATTTTGTTTTGCAAACAATGCTGAGGCTACGGTGTCGGTTCCCCTGCTCTCAGTTACTCTGTGGTTTTAAGATCTCAAACCTGCTTATGTGGGTGCAAGCGAGGGACCACCAGGACAAAGCCTTTCAGGCAGGGTTGTCCTTTCATGCTTGGATGCAAACTGCTGCTGGCCCTGAGGTTCCCCATGCTTCTTTAAACCCCAGCACTCTTCAGTTTGGTGGCACGGACCATCTTTGAAGACAAGCCCTTCTGCCCAAGAGTGAAGTACATGGTGGTTTAGACTCATACACCCCAGGGTGTCCCCCAAAAACTATGGCTTTAGCCCATCACTGGCAGACGCTGATTTACATATGTGCAAGGGGAGCGTGAAAAGCACCTTTGGGCTTGGCTAACAGTTCTGATGTACTCAACAGGAAGGGGAGGCTCCAGGCTTGCCTAGGAGCAGTGTATGGCACCCAGCATCCAGGGGAGTGGACCATGCTGCAGAACAAGTGCTCTGGCCCATGGCTTGATGCTGGTGTGCTGAACATAGCTAGAAAAAAAGATTGCCATTGCTTCTTCCCAGTGATTACGAGAAAGACCTAATGTTCCTGGCACTCCTATCTGCAGAAAACAGCTCCCCAGATGTCAGAGAGCACATCCCCAGACAGTCGGGCCACCCGTGCAGCGATGGCTTTCACAACAACTGCACTTTCTGATGCCAAAAATAAGAGCAACAATAAATAAATTGCAAATAAATTGCAGTGTGCCTGCCTGAGCTCTCTCGCATCCTAGAAGGACTCAGCCCGCACCAGCTGGTGGGTGAGCTGCTGCAGGTCCCCCACCGACAAGCCATCAGGGCAGTGGCAGCAGCCTCAGGGGGCTTTGCAGAGGTGTGGGGGGGTTGCAGGCAGGACAGGCTGGGGATTCTGCCTCCTCAGAGGATGCTGGTTGTAAACTATGCACTGCAAACTGCCCCGCTGCACGCTTCAACCAGCCTAGCCGCACGTGGTTACCCAGGGGCTGGTGCAGGACCAGGCAGCCTGTGCTGCCCACCAGCCATCCAGGGGAGGGTCCCATAGCCCAGGCCACCGCATGGTGATGTTTAGCTCAGGGAGACTTTGCTTGGTGGGCACCAGAACCCCCCCAGGGCACATCCCAACCACTATTGTGGCCACCAGCTGTGGTGGTGATGGCGCCCATCACTGGCTGTCACCTGGCATCCCTGGGATGCTCATTCTGGGGAACTGCATCTGGAAACAGGGGAGGTGCTTGTAATACTGCAAAGTCTACGTGCACACACAGGATTTCTGCGAAGAAGTAGCAGTGCCCAAAACTGTGGGAGAGGATGGGATTGGGATTGGGATGGGATGATAAAGCAGCTGGGTGAACCAATCAGGTCTGAAGCAGCAGCATGGGTAGAAGTGGTGGATAAAAGCTGCCTGGCTCCCTGGGTGCTGGGAGTGGCTCCTGGGTGTGTTTATAAAAATTGATAAATCAATCAATCAATCAATCAGCCAACCAACCAATTAAAGGCAAGGTCGTCTGCATTTGGGAGGCTTTTTAAGAGGAAAAGCAGCTGGGAAGGGTCCTGGGTGGGAGGTGACTGGTTGTTGAAGGTGGGTTCAAGCTGTGTTTTGCTGCACAACTTGCTGTGTTTGCCCAGCAGTGTGGTGACCCTGGGACAGACTGGAACCCTGTGGGAGGTCGGTGAGAACATGATGAAACACTGGTGGTGGCCGCCCAGACTCAGGTAGGACAGTTGGTAATAGTAATCTAGGGTTACCCAGGGATCTCCTGCAGAGGGTGATGCAAGGTGCTGAGTCCTTCCTGACCCACAGGAGTCTCTGTGAAAACAAACTGATGCCTAATGAAATGGGTTGCCAAGTTTCTGTTTCAGTAAATAGCTCTTTTGCCAAGGAATGCTGAAAATTTTCTGTTTGTTTCTAGGCATTGATTTTTCTCAAATACTGCTGCTTATATGATCAGATAAATTTCTGTAGCATGAGCTGCTTTTAAGCTCTTAAAAACCCACTCTGTTGTAATCTAGTGTTAATCGGATTGTAGTTGGCTGTCCCCACTACAGAGCAGTGGGGCTGCAAGACTGGGGAGCCCTCCTGCGATACTGTGGGTGGCTTAGAGCCTTGGTGGTATTTGTGTAGTGCTGCTTCGGTAGCGAAAGGAGTGTTTTGGTGGGTGCACCTCTGTAAGGAGCTGCGATGCTGGAGGTGAAGCTGGGGGGGGGGGGGTGTTGCCCAGCCCTGAGCAGTGGGGCAGCTGGGTGCTTTGTGTCTGCTGGGGGGAGGCAGAGCCCCCGGGTTTAGCTCATCACTCCATCTGCAGGTTACGGTTTGGTACTTGAAGCCCTGGCATCCCTCCAGAAGTGCTAAATACCTCGGGTAGATCTTTAGCTAGGACTCGTTTATCTTCTTTACTCCACTAAGCCAATATTGGTATTTATAAGAGAAATCCTGTGGACTTCTTCTAAGTCCACTCCCTGGCACAGCTGGATAGACGTGCTCCTGGTGTTGGCAGGGAACAGCACCAACAGTGTTGGTTGTGGTGAAGCAGCAAAGACCATACCCAGCTCCTGCCATGGGGCTCGAGCTGGGAAGGTGCAGGACAGAAACACTCACACGTGGCCGTCTATTCCAAAAATAACCAAAATCTCATTTTAGGATCTCTTTCTTATTTTAATAACAGTGTAAGATTGATAGAAACAATTTGTTGTCAAATATTCAGTGCCTCTATCAGAAAAAAAAAGCATTGGGGAAGTAGCACTGCAAATTAAATTCCAATCTACCTCTAAGAGAAGCCCAGCAAAGCATCCCCATGCCCAAAGCCGGCACAAACCAAACTTCGGTGCAGATGTGCTGGGGAGGGCTCAGATACTTACTGAAATGCACTAAATAACTGTAAGCCTGAGCTTCAAAGAAGTCCTAAAGAGGATTAACTCATCTGAAATAGGCCAGAACTATTTTGTTGCTGTCGTTTTTTTAACTTTGCCAGAGGAGTGAGTCACTAGCGAGATGCCAGGAAGGTCCCCACCCTCCTTGCACAGCCACAGCAGCCGTTATCCCAGACCTGGGTGCCGGATTCAGAAGTGAGGACCAGCACTGGCAATGTAGGGCATGCTGGGCCAGGGGGCTTAGCAATGCTCTAATCCAAAGAGAAAAATCTCATTTGTAAAAAGGGGTGGGGGGTGGAGGGGGACAACTCCCATCGATTGTATGGCAGCCTGCAAGCTGTTGATCTGGAGCTGCATAACACCCTGGGCACTGCTTCACCTGCTGCAGCTGAGTGGGCGACACTTCGTGCATGCTTTGTGTCCCCTGCCACCAGCAATGGCAAAGGCTCAGCCTCAGCAACTTTGGCAATAAAGTCTTTGCACCAGAAGCATCCAGACTCCAGTCTGGGGGTGAAGCATCCCCATAGTGTTATGTGTTCTCATCCTCTGAGGTGTCATTGTCTTTTTGCTCATGTTTGAGCCCCACGCGTGGGCTGGCATCGCCTGTGACCCTGCATCCCCAGCAAGCCGATGGGATTTAATGATTTGTAAGAGCAAATATGTAAGTCCTGGAAGGCAGAACTAAAATCCTGGGGACTCTGGTGTGTGCCTGGTGTGTATGTATATGTACACATGAACACCCAGCACAGGTGGAATAAAAAGTGATAGAAAACACTAGTGTTTAGTCAAGATAAATCCTCATTTTTGCCCATATGGATGTGGAAAAAGAGATTTAGTGTTTACATTGTGTTGGAACCATTTTAGGCAGTATTAATATGAAGTGTGACTCCCCAGGCATCCCCAACTCCATCCATGGGATTTTGGGCTGACCCTCTGGAGCCACAGCAGCACAGGGGATCACAAGGCTTCACTGGAGATCATGGCAGTGCGTATTTGTGGAAATGAGCAAGGACCTGTCAAAAAACCCTTCTGAAATAATGGGGTTTCGATAGACGGAGGCTTTGTCTGTGTGCGGTGGGATTTTCCTGCTTGGCTGCTGGCGTGCCCAAGGGCTGGCACTGCTCCCTCACTTCTGACAGGGCTCCCGAAGGGACTTGGGGCTGGGGTTGCATTGCTTGAGCCGGGAGTGATGCAGAAATCAAAGCCTACTCCTTATCAGCTGCAGCAACTGTAAAGCCATGTGTGAGGCCCTCCCCCCCCGGGGTAATTTTGGGGGTAATTTTGGGAGCTCCTTCCCCAGTATCTGAGGACCATCTCTTGGGGTCTCAGTGCTGGCACGCAGCAGCAGTGCCCCAATGTGGGGTGTGAGGTTCATGGGCATCCCTCTCTCGATGCTTGGGTGATGGTTTTGCCTTAGTTGTGACCTAAGCTGTCATGTTTGACCTAGGGATTCAGTTTGAAAGCAATGTTTGCACTTGGTGTTAATTGTGTTAATTGTTGTGCTTGCCTCCCTAGGGGCTGGTGTTGGCATCGTCCATCCCTCCCAGCAGCGGCACCCATAGCTGTCTGTATTGACCTGTGGCATCAGTGGTACCCAGCCAGCCCCCCGGCTGCTGGGCTGGAGGCCACTGCAGCTCGGCTGGCCATGAGCTCAATCATCCCTCTGACAATGAGGAGGTTGACCAGGAGCTGGAGGAGACTTTAAAAGCCTAAGAAGTTCAATTTTACTTTTTTCCCTAGAAACTAGAGCTGTTGGAGGGAGATGTGCCAAGGAGGCAAATCTCACTGAGATGGGCTGTGCTCACCTTTGGGTTTTCCCTGGGGTTTAGCTACGGGAAGGCTGAAGCCAAGTGATGCCCAACAATTTTTGGGTGAATTAAAAAATATGGGGCAGCAGGAGAGAAAACAATTTTCCATGTGGATTGCTGAGCCTGCATAGGGGAGAGCAACGGCCCCTCCGGGAGAAGCACAGGCAAGGACAGGTTGGTACCCTGGGGCATGGGGACTTGCAGCCATGGCAGACCTGTACAGTGGTGCCCTTCATCTCAGTGGCACACTAAATGCATCTAATTAGCAAATAACACCAGGCCTTGCTGCAGCTGAAGAAGGATTAGTACAAGGCTGTGGAAGATCCCTCTCCCGAGCGTGTGTGCTGGGTCAGATTGTGCCCTCCAAAACTGCTGTCAGCCGGGGAGGGGAAGGGGAGCTGAGTTTAGCCTTTGGTTTCCAAGACCATCATAAATTCCTACTGCCTGTTAAGACCATTGCAGAGCCCATAATAAAATTAAAGGCAAGAACCCCATAAAACAAGCAGGTGACAACACAAGCTTCAGTGGAACATGGAGGAGCACCAAGGGAAGACAAAAATATCAGTGTGGATTAAAAGCAATGGAGCCACACTTAGAGGCAAAGATTATGTAAAATTCCTGAATAATGTGGAATAAAAGGGTCTGAAAGATCATTAAAATTAATCAGAGATTAATGGAAACAAAAAAGCAAGACTGCTGAGCCAGTCTTATCTTCTGTCAATTGAACTTATTTTAGCTGAGAAATAAGACCATCGGATTTGGAGCATGATAAGTAAGATCAGTTAAACGTCAGAGAGACCTTGTAAAGTGCTCCCAGCCCTTCCATAACCTCCCCATCATGGGAGCAGTTCAGTGCCCCTGTGTCCTCCCCATGCCACAGGCAAGTTGGTACCTGATGTGGGACCCCCTCACACCCAGCTCCCCCTGCCCCATGGCACAAGGCTGAGCAGCTGAACTCCATAATGTAAACGGCCTACCTCTTGGAACTCTGTATCTGCTGGCACAGTGATGAAAATGTTTGGAAAAAGTTTGCCTACCAGCAGAAGGCATGCCTCTTCCGAGGGAGAGGGGCAGGATTTTTGCAGAGGGTGAAGCGCAGAAGGCTGGTGTGAAGGACACCAACTTGTTTTAACTGCGCGACAGCTCCTATGAGTTACAGCTGAAGAGGATCTGGCGTGCAAAATTTATTTCAGGAAAAGAAACACAGCAAATATGTAACGGCTTGTTTTTGAAAATGTGGTTTGGATTAAAAGAGTTGGGCTCTAAAAAAAAATATAATAATAATGAATTAATAGTGCTCTTGAAACATCACAGGGGAAAGCTCAAACACTTGGGAGCAAGCTGAATTGGATGATGGTGCAGACCAGATACGTGGCAGGAGAAAACCTGCGCCAGGCTGCTGAGGGGAGGGTTTGCGGCAGAGCTGGGCTTTGTCAGATGCCAAAGGTCCTGCCCTGCCTCCTGCTCTCCCTCCTGTGCCTCCCAGGTGGCGGCAGCCCTGCATGGGGCAGCAGGGATCCGGCCCCGGTGCTGTTTAATGCTGTTGGTCGGAAGTCTGTTGGATTCAAGGAAGCTCAGGATATTACAGCATCAGAGCCGGCATAATTAGAGGCAGATCTGCGATTGCTGTAAATTGTCTTAGCTTCATTGAAGTCAATGATCTTTGAAGTTGATGGAGGTATGATAACTTACACCAGCTGAGGATCTGCCAAGTACTGTTGGGTTTTTACAGTCAGTTATTCATCCTTACAGCCCAAGCACTAACCGTCGTGCATCCCTGTGCTAGAAATACTGTCCTGGTGCCTTGAGGTTATTCTGTAAATGGATCCTAAATGGTTACCTGGGGCTGAGTGTGACATTCAAGTAAGGGGAAGGAAAATGATTACTTGCTACAACACTAGTGATGGAGCAAACTGGAATGCAGCATCCCCTGGAAGGGCTTACCCAGTGGATGGAGCTTGGGTGACAAGGAGTACTGCAAAAATAATGATGTGATCCCAGGATGGTGAACAAGCAAACCAACATGTTGGTAAAGATGAAAAGAAGTGCTGTGTTCACCTGGTTACAGACCAGCTTTATTTGTTTATAAATAAAAGCTTGACTGGGTTTTTTAGGGCATTTAAAAAAACAGCCTCAGGACTGAAAGAGTGTTTCCAATAGAGTTGTCTCTATTTTCAGATAACTCATCCAGTTGTCCCTTTTTATTGCCTGTGAAATCTCTCTGGAAAAGGAACTCGTATAACAGCCAAAAGCCCATGACTTCACTTCTGCACACTTTCTTCTCTTTCCCCTGCACTGCGCATTAGTTTCTTCCTGCCAGGTTTCATAGGGATGCTTTTGGCCAAGGGGATGAGGACCTGTCAAGGCAAGGAATGGGTATTTTTGCAGCAGGGCGTCAGGATTTGGCTTATGTCTGTTCAGAAATGCGGGCCTTGAAGTTTAGCACCTTTACTCTGTTTGAACTGCCCCTGGGACACACATACCCCTCACCCAGCACCTTGTCCTTGCCACTCACTCCAGCTACTGGCCAGCTCGGAGTCCCTTCGTGAAACATGTTGCAAGTGGTTCAACCCACCAAAACCTTCTTTCTTGCATGATTCCTCTAATTTTTATGGAAAGCTCATTGTCGCTTTGCTGCAGCATCTCTACCTTCAAGCTTCTGCTTAGACCGTGAGGGCAGACTAACACAGAGCACTGAATTAGACATATTGCATAGGAATGCAGGCTCCAATCAGCCCCTTGCTGCTCATTCCTCTGCACAAAGCATATAAATTCATCCCAGATGGATAAATAAGCAGTCAGCTTTTATTGAGAAAACTGTGTATTCATTTTGCTGCTGCTGACTAATTTCTCATAGACATTCCTTCCTATGTATTGAGCAAGCATCTTCCCGCATCCCTCTGATGCGCTGTTAGCAGGAGAAATTATATCATACAATTTCTAATTTGTGTTTAGTCATTCTAGCTCTTTTTTTAAATAGGCTTATCCAATCAAACTGGGGCTTTGTGATGGAGGTGAGCCAAAAATCTGGAGACCTACTGCCAGGGCTTCATGCTATCGTCTTCTGAGCAGTAGGGACTCGGTATAAATTCATCGGTTACTTGGTGGAGAGAGCCGTCTCTTAGACACATTCAATTATGCCAGCTCCCGTCAGCCCTGGTTTGGAGAAGACCAGATATCTGCTCTCCTTGGGAGGCTGCGGCTTTTGCAGGCAATGCCTTTATGGGTTCATTTTGGTGGGTCCATCAGCCTGATGCCCCCCTCAGCCCCTCCGTGCCAGTGTGATGGGTTGCAGGGCCATGGTGCTGGCAGACGCCGCAGCTGGGGCTGGTCCCCGTCCCTGGCTCCTTCCTGTGCTGCCTTTCCCACAGCCCTGTGCAGCCCCGGGTATTGTCTCGGTGGCTGCTCAGGCCGGCTGGGGCTGGCCAGCCCCAGCAGAGTGCCCACAGCTTTTGGTTCTCATTCTTTAGAAAAACTTGGGGAGGAAAAAAAGAAAATAAAGAAAGAAAAAGAAAAACAATAACATGCAAAATGAGGAAGTTTCTTCATCTGCCTCCCTGTGGGAATGTCAGGGTCCTGACATGGGGTTGGGTTGGTGACCCAGCAGCATCCCTTCTGCCCTGCTTGGGCTGGCTCCCCCGGCATGCACCGCTGCTCCCAGGGGTGCTGGCTCAGCACCCAAGAGCCGCACCCTGCCCGGGGCGCAGCAGATTTTAGGTGCAATCTGAGTGTTGGCCACTGGTTACACGCAGCGGCCACCTCGGAGCCGTCAGGTCAGCTGACAGATTCACCCCATTGATGAACCTCCCTAATGGGATGAGCTTTCCAGTTTAATGGAGTTATTTTTACACGGGGAGAACTGATGGGATACGTGCACCCCAGGGTTTTTCTGGCTGGAGCCGGCAGCACCCTTGGAGCACATCTGTGGAAGGCTGAATCCTGGTGCTCGCTGTGGTGCCAGCTCTGCTGCCAATGAAGCCTCACACCCCGCCAGGGGCTGCAGGACCACCTTTGCCGGGCTATTCCAGCACACTCCCTTTCATGTTGATGTGTTTGGGGTATTGCATTCCCACCATGCTGTTTCTAGGGGGACCTAGTGAGGAAAATGGATTTGGGGTTTGTGGCTGTGCAGTGCGTTATCATTCTCTACTCCCTTTTCCTCCATCCCTTCGCCCTGTCTCCTTCTTCAGTGACTTACTAGCAAATACTTGTTTAAGGAAGTCTGATAGTGGTGCAGCCTTATTCCTTATTAATCTTTATCCAGTATTTTCCTATATGTCAGAAACATATGGCATATTTCCAAGGGAGAAAATATGTGTTAAGGTCTAAAATTTATCCATTCAAAGATTGCATTTAAAGCTAGGGTGGGTCAAGCAACCTTCTGGAAGGCTGGTATCAATTTTAACCTGGTATTCAGTTATTACACAGGTGCAAGTTCTTAAAACAACTCAGGAAATGAAAAGTAGGGAAGACATCAGTCTAGAAGATTGCCACTTATTCAGAAATTTGCATGGGGAGAAAGGGCTGTGCTCAGCCAGCCCAACCCTGTACGTGGTTGTCAGCTGGGGGGGACCCAGGTCAGACAGGAGGGTTTGGGGAAGGAGGCTGGGACCACAGGTCAGGAGAGGAGGTGTTGGAAGGGCTGGAGTTAGGCTTACTCCTGGATCTTAGAATCATAGAATCATTTAGGTTGCAAAAGACCTTTAAGATCATCAAGTCCAACCATGATCATCAATTGCAACTGTAGATCAGCAGGTCCAATCATGATCATGAAGTCCAACTGTGGTCATCAATCCAACCATCAAGTCTCTTAGGAGATGCCGCACAGCAGTGGGGACAGGGGTACTGGGATGAAGTGGGGCTTGGGGTGGTCAGGGAGAAGCATGAGGGGCAAGGGTGAAGCGAAGGAGACATTGAGTTTCCCAGGGAAAGACTCTTTTAAAGGTTTGTAAAATTTTCATCTCTTTTCAGACCCTTTCTCCAAGCCCTGAGTGTGTTGGCAAAGGCTGAAGGAAAGGTCTGGTAGCAACTTGGGGGGTGATGTTAAGGAGAGGAGCTGGAGGCCAGGGCAGAGGGATACTGGAGCATCCCAAGAGGCAGCAAGAAGACCCTTGGAGGGCAACGGGGCTGGTGGGCAGGTGGTGCACTGCATATGGAGAAGGGCTCTGAGAAGGAAGGGTGATGACTGGAAAGGGAGGTGGGGACATGGAGAACAGAAAGGAGGGGATGGAGCCAGCGGTGCTGCGGGAGCGGGTGAGTAAGCAAAAAGCAGAGCATCCCCAAAAGCCTTGCTGGGATGTGTGCAGGCAAGCATCGGTCCCAGGCAGTGTGGGCAGCACTGCTGGCTCTCTGGCAGCCTGGGGAGTGGGTCTATGTGGTTGTGGTGCTCCTACCTCAAGGTAAGAGCCATTTCTAAGTTGTTTTTGTTTGGTTTTGGTGGGGTTTTGTGTGTGTGTGTGCAAATCAGACCATGTCTTGCTCTCAAGGGAATCCAAGAATCTGGAGCTGCTGTTCAGCAGCGCTTCAGGTGACTGTCACTATTCCCAAAGGGAAAATATCTTTTATTGGTAGCAATCAATAAGGACCAAAAATGCCCTTGAGTTATATCCTGCTATCTGGGGGGAGGTTTAAAGTGCATTTTCAAAGATCCTGGTGGTTTAGGGCCAAGTGCAGTCACTGGCAGCAGAGCCAGCCTGCCTTCTCTCAGCACTGCAAGGTCAGGTGACAGCTCCCAAAGTCCAGTTACCCCAGGGTAAGATCAGGGGCCTGGGCTAGGCTCAGAATAAAAATACCAGCTAAGACACACCGCTAATATCGAACAGTTCATCCGCAGTTCAAAGAGTAATTCTCCCAACCCCAGAGGTGAGCCTGGCCTGAAGCATCTAGCAGATTTTTTCCTTCATCCACAACCGCAAATACTTAATTTTGTCAACCTTGATTTTTAAAATGGCAGAAAAAAAACCCCAAACCCAAAGAACCAACAGCCCCGTGCTGGGGGCTGATCTAAAGCAGAGAGTGAGAGGTGTGATGTGCGCACGGGCTCAGTATGACTGTAAGCGTCTGCATCCCCAGCGAGCTCCTTCCTGATGGGGGCCAGCGATGCACCCCAAAGCTGGCTGCCTGATGTGCAGCCCTGCCAGTGCCTGTCTCTCATCCTGCCTGGACTCAAGGAGCGCAGAAACATCAACAACAATTAAAGCTAATGGGAAACAAATGTCCTGTCCGCCACAGCCATTGATTTCGGGGGGGACTTTACGAGAAAGTCGGAATTGGATTCAAAGGGTTTGTCTTACATTTGTCTTAACTCCTGGCTCTGCGGCCCAGCTTGTTCCTATTTTATCTAAATCTGGTCTTAGTTGGTAGAGCTGTGAGATTTGTCCAGCTTAAAGCTCGCTTCACTCTCACACTTGCCCCGAGGCTGCTGGGGGCAGGATGAGTGCTGGCAGGAGGGTGTTGGGCAAGGGGTCCCTGCTGGGCACTGCCACCGTGCCCTGACCCGCTGCGGGGGTCCGGCTGTGAGGGCACAAGGAATGAAGGGCAGGAGCGGGCTGCACCCGCGCTGCTGCTGCTGCATTGGTGCTGCTGGTGCATCGGGGCTGGTCATCAGGGGCTGGTCCCAGTTAGCGCGGGCTTCTGCGAGGAAGGCTCATGGAGCAGCACCTGCATGGGGGCTGCCCGCAGAGAGGCATGCAGGCTTGCTCAGCACCTGTCAGCCTGCACCCGCTGCACCCACTGCATTCGTCCAAGTGTCTGGTGCAACTCTGTAGTGCCTGGCTTGGCCGGATCCAGGCGCGCTGTTGGAGCAGCGGAGAAGGGAGATGCTGAGGGCCAGAAACTTGCAACAGCAGCAGCAAATTGCTTGTTAGGCTACTTAAGCACTTTGTCTTTAAAGTGCAGGAATACATAGGTAACAGGGTATATAGAAAGACAGAATTTTTATTTATCTACAAGTGCAGAAATTTATTGTCACCAGGGTTTGAATGGTGGCTGACTGCAAGACACCTATAGAAGACTATAAGTGGTTCTCTGTGGACTTGTGAGGGTGGGATTAGCGTAGGCAATCAGCCTGTAGGTCAACCACTTGTGGGCCAAATCCCTTGATTTCAGCGGGGCAATGATATATAAGCTAAGAGTGAGCTTGAGCTTGACCCGGCTTCTCTGTCTCCGCTGAACGTTTTACTCACTGAATCTAACCAGATGTCTGCTGCTGGGGAGGTGAAATCACCTATTTAATGGTGACTAAACACCGAGTTGTAGGGACCAGGCGACAAGGCTGGTGGGTGCAGAGCCTAACAACCCGCCCTCGGTACCCCGGCTTACGGTAATTATAAATGTGCCGACTAAAATGCATGTGTCTGGAGAAGGATGAGGCTCCCACAGGCTGCTCATGTGAGATTTTTTTCTGAAATAGCCAAGTAGCCTTCCTCAAGCGATGGATCAGAAGTGTCTGACATCAAACGTTGATGCTCCTGCCATCACACGAAGACTTTGTAGGCATAAAACCATAGCATGAGTAAGGATATTTCCAGCCATTTTACTCCAGAAATTGCTTCATAAAGGAAACATGTAAGAGACTATATTTATAGTAGAAAGAACAACTCTCTTGGGATATGAATAACATTATAACATATCATGTAATTAAAAGCTGAATGTGACTAGCATATTCCCATACAGATGTATCACAGCACTGGCGACCATGTGGGATATGTGGAGAAAAAAGACCCAGTTAAAGAAACCACAAATTCCAGGGGTGGGAGTGTGAGAAGGGGGGATAATGAAGCGCCTTGCAATCTATTTTTCGTCTCCTTTTTTTTTTTAGTTTTCCTCTTTGCAAGAGCATGAACACATGCAAAGCATTAGGTAGTGCCTTGCCCACCAGAGACCCAGTGGTGGCCACTGGACTGGGGGGACAGAGCATCGCCAGCTCTGAGGCAGCCCCCCAGAAAGAGAGAGACAGGCAGCCCTCAAACCCCCCAAATGGCAAAGTCCCATCCTGCACAGAGACTGGGAATGCTGGTGCAGGTTGGAAGGTGCCTGGCCCAGGCTACCGGCAGAGCTGAGCGCTTGGGCTTTGGGCTCTGAGCTGCAACGCGGTGAAGCTGGGGCGTGTGGGGGCCAGGACCCTCTGACAGCATCAGGATGGGCCTGCTGAAATCCAGCAAGTCTTAAAATACAGGCAGGGCCATGAATTCTCCACAGGTCTCTTCCCCCTTGGCCGAGCCCCATGTGTCGCCCTGCCTTGCCATGTTTTCATTCCAGATCTCCTCAGATGCTGCTGTATAAAAGCCTGATTGCCCAACACAAAATTGGCTGCTCCAGAGAGACAATGGGTGTTGAAAGAAACCAAAGAAGAATATGTGGCTGAGAAAACAGTGTAAAATAAATACATAAATTGAGAGGGGAGACAAACTTTTTTTTTTTTCCTCCTTCAGTCTTTTTATGTATTGGGAAGCAAGCGGCTGGGTTAGGGGTTCGTGCGGTCTGTCCTTGCGGGTCACAATTTATGCGCAGTGCATTGCTGTGTTCTAGCTGCTCCACATCTCCCCTGAGGTGCAGCACACCAAAGCAGACACCCTTCTCCAGCGGAAGGACTTGCCAGTGCCCAGGGGAGAGGGAGGATTTCTCCCTGTGCCTGAGGAGCGCAGTTCTGTGCAGAGCTCAGCGTGGGTTTTTCCTTCTCCCCAGGAGAGCAGCGCCAGGCTGTGCTCAGCACAGGGTCCGGGGATCCCTGCTCCTGCCGCTGCACAACCACAGCTACACCAGATGCTCCTGCATCCCCCCGGCCTCGGCACCCGGAGCGTCCTGCCCTCCACCAGCCCCTGTGGTCCAGCCCCTGTCTCCGACCTGGGAAAGTCATTTCCAGTTCTAACCCTGCCTTCCTGGCTCACGGTTCCTGCTCTGCTTCCCCCGCACCGCCCCACGGTCGGGAACCTTGCTGGATCCATCCTCCCATGCTGACAGTCTTTGAGTTCATCCCTGGGTATGATCCTCCGGTCTCCACCTGCTCCATAGTGTTTTCCCCAGGCTGTGCTCCCTCAGTGGGGTCGAATCAGACACCCTGCCAGAGCACAGACATATGACATCCACAGCTTCTCCTCCACGCGTGAGGCCTGCTGCCCTGCTGCAGGATGAAATTAGATTGGATTGACATGATTTATTTGTGACAAATGCATATTTGTTGTTACTCATCTCCTTGTTCCATATACTTAAAAATTCTTTGATTAATGGCTCCAGTACTTTTCTGCGACTTGATGATGAGCTGATGGCTCCATAATATCTCTGCTCTTCTTTTGTTTTCTTTTTAATTTTAAAGATGGAAATCTTGCTTTCCATGTTCTCAATTTCTGGTGTCTTTCCAGTTCTTAGGACTCAAGTTCTCAAAGACAATGACCAAGGTCAGGTCCTGCATCTCCCTGGACGTAGCTCGCTCCATCTTTCTCCCCCCTCTGCAGTGCCCCTGCCTTCACAGGGTTAAATTATAAAGCTTTGGAAGCAAATCAGATGCCTTAATGACACACCCCTCCTTTTATTTATAATATGTTCTTCTGCTCTGATCACACATACTTGTCTGAAATACATTGTAAATCAATGCACCCTAATCCAATCTTGTGTTAATTAATTCTTCCACTTTGCCATCTACTTAGGGGTAACAGAAGAATAGATGTAAAAGCCATGATAGCGAAGTTGGAGTGACTGATTATTATTCTTTACAATAGCATATTGATAAGAAAATGAGCATGTTCTTTTCCCATTTGCAGCACAACCTTGGGCAGGAGTTTTTTATATTAGGAAAAAGCAATTTCAAAAAATTGCTCCCTGGCTCCTGTACAGCCACTTGAAAATTGATTTATTTTGGGGTTTCCACAGCTGTGTGTGGGTTTCCACAAGACTTTATTTTGTGTTATTAAATCTGGCCGTTGAAATGTTCCTTTGATTTAATGTGAAGTGTGTTTTATTTGATAATTCCTTATAGATATGGAGGGAAGGTCTCACTCAAGCTAGAGAGGAATAAAAAAATAAATAGATAAAGGAATGGCTTGGTGCCTAGGACATACCCGCCTGAGACACCTTTGTGGCCACTCAGGACCTGGGTCTGTGTGGGGACCGCGGTGGGACCTGGCTGGCAGAGGAGGGGTGCATGGGGGCAGCCCCCCCGAGGCTGCCAGCAGGCAGGGCAGGCGTCAGGCAGCCTGAGCTGCCTCCCATTAAGCTAAAGCCCAGGAAAGCCGTGCGGTGAGCACGAGGGGATGCTCCCTTTCAGGCTGACCGTAACTTTGCATGTTGTGTAGGCGGTTGCAGCACCCCCAGAGCTCCCCGCCAGGATTGTCTTGCCTTGTGCCCCCTGCCAAAGCTGGGAGCCAGAGCCTCTGAGCAAGCCGTTGGTCGCTGGGGAAGGGGAGCGTGGGCAGCCCCCTGCCCTGCCCGTGGCAAGTCCAAGTCTCTGGCGTTGAGGAGGCAGCTCCTGAAACATCCTTTCCCCCCCATGAAGTCCACTGAGCACACGGCACACACTCTTGGGTGGCCCATAGGGGAGCAAAGCCAGGAGCCACCACACCCTCTTGCCAGTGCCCAGCATCCCTGGACCAGCAGCGAAAGAGAAAAAACAAGGGAGTTTTCCTCCCTGGGTGCGCCTCCGTGCTGACAGTCCACCTCTGGACCTGCAAAGCCTGTGGCTGGAGGGTGACAGGAGAGCAGTCAAAGTCCCCTCTGCAGCTCATGTCCCAGCAAGGCTCTCGTCCACTGCAGCGACACACTCCAACATGTGCCCAGCGTTGGGCCCCAGCCTGGCATCTAAATGCAATCAATTTAAAAAAAAAAAAAACCAAACCACACACATGTTTTCCTTAGCAGAAGAAGGCAGGAGGAGCAGCAGCCTTCTGCCCTTATTACTGAATTCTGATTTTTGTGTCTCAACCTCTTGCTGTTTGCTATGGCTGACGCCAGCATCCACCTTCTCCTGGCAGCTGGAAGGGCTTTCTGGAGCGGCTGTGGCTCCCAGTGCCCCCAGCGCTGCCCCAGTCTTTTCCCACAGAAAGATTTTAACATCTGCACGAGGATTTCACACTTGTAAACAAATCACCCAGTGGGCACACTATTTGACTTCCAAAGTAGCATCCTTTTCTGTAAAGCTCTAATCTTGGGAGAGTCTTCCATTCTTTTATTCTTTTTCTTCCCCCGTAACTCTGTAAAGTAGTTTTCCCTGGCACTTTTACATCAGCCATCCCCCCCAGCCCACCCACTGCCTCCCACAGACACCGTCCCCCCATGTCAGAGCCCCCGGCCCCTTGCTGGGAACCAACAGACCCCAGGGTAAGTGAAAGGGACAAAGAGGGGCACAATCCTGCTCCCTCTCCACTTCAGTGCAGCAGCGCGATTGAGCAAATGCATGTGGTTTTTTTGCCTCATGCAGTCGCAAAATCTTCCGTCGGGGGTAATTAATCTTCAAGGGGAAGGAGGAGAGGATGCAGCAAGAGGTCTGTGAGTGGATGGCACAAGCACAGGACTTTTCAGGGTAATTTTCACATTGATCCAGGACTTGGGAATCAGGAGGTCATTGTATCAGTTTAGTAAAGCTGTCACATAGCTGATTTTATTACATTTTATTCAATTTTTTTTTCATTCTGTGAAGGTATGGAATCACTTACTCCTCATGGGTGAAAAGCCAAATTAAATACTATTTTAATAGTCCCCAAATGGTCATCAACAGGAAGAAAACCAATGCTGATGGAGATGGCAAATGCATTTGTAGCAAATAAGAAACAAATACCTTGCCCTGGACGAGCCCCATTCACCCAAGCACCGCAAGGTAGTTCATAAACAGGAAGGAGTGCATGCCGGGATTTTTGCCAAAGGTGATAATTAATCAAAATAATGGGTTTTAATTCTGCTAGAGCTGAGCTCAGCCCTACCTGCACCTCCTCCTACAACCTGTGCTGCTGCAGGGGACTTCAGCTTCGTCGGGTCCCATGGGATAGCACGTATTTTAGCCAAGGAACAAACTGGGAGGGCCTTATAGTGATCCAAATTCTGTTGTTGACTGTGTTAAGGAGTTTGTCAGAGCTTTTGGGATCATGTAGGACCTTGCCCAGCTCTGGCCTCTGTGGGACCGAGGTACCAGAGCTGGGCTCCTGCAGGGCTGCCAGGGGGGCAGGAGCTGGTGGCCAAGGTGCCCAGGGGGATGCTATGGAGGATGCTCTTGGATACCACAGGGATGATGTGTTCTGCAAGCTTATCATTAGATTTTGAACAACGATAAAGTAAAATACAGTTTTGCAATGATTCACAGATAAAGTTGCTGAGAGTTAGGTTTGAAGAGTTTGTTCCAAGTAAAAAAAAATCAGAGGCTTCTCCTTCCAGTTACAACAAAAGATTTTGGACCTTATAAAATATTTCCCAAGAAGGGCTGGTTGAGTTTGTTGTAAAGGGATCCCAGAAGAGCTCTGTGGTTTGGGTTTGTAATGGAAATCTTAGTCACCTTAGACAGCTTTTGAATGACAATCACAGTTTATGGACAGGGTGACTTCAGTGTTGTTTTCATGTATTTTCACTTACCCGCTCTGCAAATACTAGATTTGGAGCTTGCAGCAGCTGGAGTGGAGTGCCATCCTAATTTATGTTGGGCCAGGTTCAACCTTATGCGACTCTGCTGAACCCATTCACCCTTCATTTCCCCTCCTGCTCCGGTTATGCTTCTTAATATTCTGGTTTACTCCTCCCATTTCCTTCCTGCTCCAGGCCTTGGCTCACTGCCCTCTTTCATCTGCCTGTCCTTGGAGCAAGCTGCTGCCCCCCATCCTCTGTTCCCCCCGAAGAAACCCACTTCGGCAAGCAGCCTTTTTGCTTTTCCAGCTTGTAGGCGTCCCCACAGCATCCCTTCTTGTACCTTAATTACCCTGCAGATGGGCTCGGGCAAGTAAATGTATATTTCCCTATGACGTTTCAGTGCAAACCTATGCAGCATTACACGGGGAGACTGGCAATGAACGTTTCATTAATAATTGCTGGGGATGGATTTGGACAGTTAACTCTGCCCAAGAAGGCGCTGCAGCTCTGCAATATTTCCTTAGTCTGACTGGCTTCACTGCAAGTAAACAGAGCATCCAGCCAAGTCGAAAGGGCTTGTCGTGGCCATGTTCCCTCAGAGATGCTGGGATTCAAGCCAACTGCCAAGTCATTTTGCAAATGATATTGCTTAGTTTAGCTCTTCAGATGCTCCTTCATTTGTGAACCATTCGAAGGCTCTGCCTGGGTTTGCAGGAGCAGCCCTGGACCTGATGAGAGTTTCAGGCTGGGATTTTGCAGGCAGTAAGCACACCCGTAGCCCCAGCTCAGGAAAGGACAGGGGTTTAAATTTGCTGGCCTAAAGTACATCAGACAGTCAGAAAGATCCCAAGTACTTAGGGGTATTTCCATACCATAATCTGATGTGCAGCAGAGGTTGGCTCTGTAAGTCCTGCGAGCATCGATACTTGACTGATCTGAGCCCCCCCCGCGAGCTTGCTGTGCTCAGGCTGGTGACAGCGTGTGATCTGTCTAATCCTATTTCTAACAGCAGTCTGCATATCTGCAGCACAGAAAAGTGACGTCATTGGTAAAAGGTCTGGTACAATGCACAGGGAGAGAGTTTTGCATCCGAACAAGAAACTTCATTGGGTTACAGGAGCTTCCAGATTTCTTGAGTATGAACCCTCATTAAATCCAGGTGAGGTTGCTGAAAAATCTAAAATCTTGCATTTGTTTTTCTGGATTTATCCTGGCCTTTGCTGTACGGTCTTTCCTCTGTGCTGCAGTGGCTGGTTAAAATCCAGGCAGAAGGTGCAGGGCAGGGTACCCAATGCATGCCCATGAGTGGGGGCTCGCAGGGATGAAGCCGTGTGGATTCATCCCCGAGACCATCCACTCAGGGTCACGCCGAGGGTTTGTCTCTCATCCTGCCCACAGCAGTGGCCACATCTGGATGCACAAGAAAAAATATAAACACAGGATAAGCAAGTGATGCTTCCTAGAAAACTTGCCCAGCCTCCAGCAATTTGTGACCTGCTGCAGCAGCGGGGATGGACAGTGGTCCCCTGGAGCAGTGGATGGGGATGTGCTGGGGGGCATCCTTCACTCTCCCTATCCCTGATCCCCACCAGCAACATGGGGGGGGATGCCTCCAGCACCCCTGGGTGTGATTTCACTGCCCCTCAGGACACAGCCAGCTCTCTCTGCCTGCTGCCCAGATGTGCCGGTGCCTGCACCGGAGCCGGCACGGTGAGTGCCGTGTGCCAGGGCAGCGGCCAAGGCATGGCAGAGCAGGGCAGAGCATGACCTCTACTCTTATTAAAATGCACTGACCTAATTTAACTGATGGATCTCTGGATTTACATGGGCTGCCCACGGAATAGGCTGGCACTGACCAGATTAACTACAATTATTTAGGATTTACAGAGACTGTTTGCAGAATAAACTGGCACTGAGCAGATTAACTAACTAAAATAATTTGGGATTCAGGCAGACTTCCCACGGCAAATAGACTGACACAAATAAAATTAAGAGAGGAACAGGGGAAATACATTTGTTCTGCTTATTCATTGCAGTAAAAATTTCTATATTCCCTCTTTCCACCGATCTATCTTTTACCTTGTCACCCAAACAAAAGGTATTAAGTATACGGAGCGATCAATCCTTTGTACCATCTCCACCATGATCAAACACAATAAGAGAACAATTACAGATGGGTCGTTTACTCCAACATACTTGCAATCTTTTGATTTTATTTGTTGTTGTTGTTGCCCTTGGAAACATTAAGCACACCCTGCTCTCCTGCCTGCAGTCATAAAATGATGCTCCTTTGCCTCCCAGCACACGGTATTATTATCATGATTTACGACCTGTGACCAATTAAGAGCCTGTTGCAGGGCCTGGGCTGAGAGCAAGAGAGCCATGTGGTGAGGCTGGGGTGGGGGGGCGCAGACCCCCCGAGCGCGGGACCCCCCAGCCCTGTGGGCAGGGCATTGCACGGGTACGTATTGTCAGAGCCTTGCAGGATGGTGCTGGATGTGGGGACTGATGCTGCTGGGACATCCCCGGAGGGAGGCCATTCCCCGGCGGGCATGGGAACGGGTGCAGCACCCCAAATCTGGTGCTGGGGTGATGCAGAGCGTGGACCAGACCCCGAATTGCACTGAGCTGGATTCACTGGCAAGTCTGGCTCGGGGGGATGCAGCCACTGCATCTCCCCCCCCCCCGCCTCCCCATGCCCTGACCTCGGTGTGGCTGGGGCTGGGGTCGGTGCTTTTCCTAAGTCGAGTTTTCCTGTTGTGCTTTCGCAGGAATCATGTTTATTCGCGTGGCCCACCCTCACCGCTGCTCGTTTAACAGCCTTTTTCTTTCCTTTTGCTGCCTGTTTTCTTTTTCCTCATTGCGTTTTCCTGGCAGGGAATAATCTCAGGATACTGACAGTCCCTTCTCTGAAATAACAGGGTCTGTGTGCATTACCTGAGCATTTCTGGAAGGGGTGGGCAGAAAATCCGGCAGCACAACATAGGCTTGAAACAATGCCAAGGGTCTGTGCGGCCAGATCCATCACTACAGCAAAACTTCCATGCATTTGACTGCTTTCCAAAGCTGCAGACGTCCCAAGCTAGGTGGCAAATAATGTCTTTAAAACAACCGAACACAACCAAAAATCCTCTTGCTAGATCTAAACCACACAGGGTACAGCAGGGAGACCACAAGAAAGCCAGGGATAGCTCTCCATCAGCACGGTGCGGTGCAGCCAGTGATTATGCAGAAGCGGGGAATAACAGATGCGTGTCAAAAAGTGAATCTCGGGCTGCTGCATCCCACAGTGCCATCTAGCGCGGTCCAGCCTGATGGGACCCAGCGGCTGGGGCGAGCAGGATGGAGGTGCAACTGGTCTATGCGTGCACCAGGCACCCATGGGTGGGGACTGCACGCATGCATTTGGGTCTGCCCCCCTCCCCCCCCACGGTTAGCTCTTTGTGGGTCTGGGTATGAAGAAGTGAGGTTTTCCTTGCTGGAAACGGCAAACATGCTTGGCACTGTAATTTTGCGAAAATCACCTGACGTTCCGTGCTCTGCTGGGGAGCACCAGTGGGTTTGCAGGCGGGAGGTGAGCTTGGTTCCTGCTCCATCAGGAAGAAGCGGGGGGCTGTGCAGGGAAGGATGCTCTGCTCTGCCATGGCACGCTGGCAGAACACCTTGCTCCCCTCACCCTGCCGGGGTCCCCTGTTCACCTGGGCACTGCAGTGGGATGGTAACCGGCAGGGAGATCTCAGAGGGCAAGTCATTTGGTAACCTCTTCCCGAGTGCAAGGCTCTGTTTTAAACTTCTAAATGCCACCATAAATGTAGTCAGGCATATATTTCAATATTGATACTGGATAATAAACACAGTAGGAGCCTAAAGTACCTTGAGGGACATCCTGCTGTGCTTATTATCCTGTACTTCTCCACTAATTACTAGAGTCTAAACTTTTATACTTATGGATTTGTTTACCTACCACTTTATCAGCTGCTGGATCTGTTTTGCAGCTTCCCTGTGACTGCACTGACATCGTTGTGCCTTCCCTCCCGACGGGCTGGGGTTTTTGGCTGTGCCGCCTGTCCCCACGGGTGAGCCGTGTCACACGCGTGGCTCTGGCTCAGCAATGTGACACCACTGTTCCCGCTTTGCCTTGGCCCCTGGTTAGACACCAGTGGGCTTACCCCCTGCCCAGCCATGAGGCACGGGCAGATGAAGGCAGTACAGAGCAGAGCTTCAAAGACACAAAAATCCCTTCTGAGCTCAGTTTCCACCCAGAAGCACTGCCCACTTACCCAGAAGACCTCCATTAGCAAAAGCAGAAATCCTTAAGAATGAGGAAAGTAGTTGCAAAGCACCCAGCAGCTCCTGCCCCAAACAGCTGGTGAATTAAATCCAAGAGGAAGGCGGCACGAGGTGGGAAGCACCAGGGAACAAAGAGACATCATCCTGGCAGATGGCAGGCCCAGCACGCTGGCGGCAGCAATGCAGGATAACAGCAACGCAGTGGGGTTTGCAGAGGGGTTTTGAGGGAAGGTGGCCCAGGCAGGAGAGGTGGTGTGGGAGGCTCGTGATGGTGCTCAGCTGATAGCGAAGCATGTGGGTGCTGCAAAATGCCAGGGTGCTGCAAACCTGCATGGGGAATGCAAACCACGGGGGCAATGCAGACCCATACGATCGATGCAAGTCTGTGCAAGTGATGCAAAACCCCGTAGACCATGCAAACTCACATGGGCAATGCAGGCACACAGAGGTGTTGCAAACCTGCATGGGTGATGCAGACCCTGCAGAGATGTGGTGCCGATCTGCGGTGCTGAGGGATGTTTTGTACGCAGAGGGAAACACGCCACTCAGGTCCCCGAGAGGTGGCATGAGCAGATACGGTGCAATGTGATGAGGAACCGGCCACAGGGTAAAGGAGGGTGGATGGAAGAGCCCTGGGAGCACGGGGATGGAAAGGGGCCGAACCTGCTCTGCCACAGCTCCTCGAGAAGCCCACTGGCCCCGGGTGGCGGACCCCACGAGTGGGAGATGCTGGGCACCATCCCAGCTGCCTTGCAGGAATAGAAAAGCTACTGTCAGCCCCCAGGAGCTGCCGGCGGTCCTTGCTGCCCCTTCTCCTTCGGCTGCCAGGCCAGGCACCACCACACTGCCCCATTTAGCCAACAAAATTCAAAGCATTCACATCCAATAAATTGGATTATCGCCCTTTAGTTGGATTAAGATGAATGACTTTCCAAATTCTTGGCCTGTTTACTTTGGCTGCACTCGAATTCTGTGAACTCGGCTTCTGATAACCATGTTAGAAAGAGGGATATGTGGAAAAAAGATTGAAATAGAAATGTGTAATCATCAAATGGCTTTCTGGTTGCCTTTTGTTTTATGTCAGAGCTCAGAGTCTGTCCATAATTACCTTCATTACTCTTGACCTGAGAACAAACTCAAAGGCACTTTTAAGAGAGATTAATAAAAGGATTTCTGAGGAAGAGAAGGCATTGCAAACAATTTTCATGTCTGTCCCACATCAGTTGAATCAAGCGGCCGTGCAGCAGCTGGGGCTGTCTGTCTGCCACCTGCCTGGCTCCATCCCTGCGCAGGGCAGAGGGGGTCCCACCAAACCTCTGCCCCCGTCGCCAGCACTGCCACCCTGCTTTCAGATGCCAAACCCCAACCGCTGAGTCTTCTCCCCCACCAGAAAACCATAATTTTAAATCCATCAGCTAGGCAGGCAGCAAACTGCAGCCTCCACCTTAATGTCCAGAGAGGCCGGTGGTGGCAGAGCCAGCTCAGCCACTGGTGCGGAGCATCGCAGCACCAGGCACAGGCTGTTTGCCCCAGCCAGACACCAAGGTGGGCAACAGCTGCTTTTCCCTTGGGATGCACAGCGCCTACATCCATCCTCATGTGGTGTGTTCCCGGCACCGGGAGGGGCGACGCTGTCCTCTGTTCGTCACCTCCTTGCACCCAGGGCACTGACAGACAGGCCCACTGAGCTTTGCCCAGCGGGCGAGTGCAGTGCAAAGGCAGAACAGATCCCCAGCAGCACCCAAGGGGGTGGCATGAGGCCAGATGTGCCCAGCGACCCCCGCGCCTACCTTGGCCGTTGTGGTCCCCCTCCATGAGGGATGCTCCAGGCATGGAGTGGCATCCAGCCGCACTGTCCTGGAGCTGTTTACATGATTGCGGGGGGACACAACCAGGCTCAAGGTCCCAGCAGGTCTTCCCTGGTAGGCTCCAGCTATTTTCAGATCATTTCCCTGTTTTCCCCCAGTCCAGCTCTGGCTTGGCTTTGCTAAGCACCGCCCAGCCCATGGCAGCCGCAAGGCTCTGATCTCCCATCTTATTATTTCCCTGCTGCCTTCCCCACAAGAGCACGCTGCCCCAGACAGCACCAGACCCAGACTGTGTCACCCTGTGACTCAGTTTACCCCACCTTTGGGGACAGGACAGGTTTGTCCTGTGGTGGAGCATCCCTGCCCAGCTGTGCTTCACACCATCTCCTTGGCCAGCTCTGGCAGGGCAGGAGGAGTGGGGCAGCAGCTTTGGGCAGGGACCAGCTCCCGCAGACAGAAAACCTGCAGGGCTGTCCATCCGTCCCCAGCAAAGCTCGTCTGTGCATATGGCATGTCTGGAATATCATCTAGTCTTGTCCCCAGCCTCCAGCAAATTAAAGCAGAGCTAGGTGCCCAGGAGCATGTCCAGACAGCTCTGGAATATCTCCAAGGACAGGGAGTCCACAGCCTCTCTGGACAACTTGTTCTTACTGTTCATCCACTGTCACAATTAAAAATAATCATAAAGATGAGAGTGGAATTCTTTGTATTTTGACTTGTACCAGTTGCTTTTTTCGCCGATGTGAAATGACCATCAATACGGGCACGCTGGTACCTGTGGGTGTTGTGGGGATGCCCATGAATGTCTGTTATTTTGGGGGGAAGGTGATGACCGTGACCAGGACTCCAATAACCGCAGGTCCCACCAGCATCCCATGTACTACAGAAATGCGTTTTCATTTGCTTTCAAGCCCCCACGTCCCCCTGCCAGGAGCTGAGCTCTCCTCCCCTGAGCCCCCAGCTGGCTCCCTGGGCTGCTTCCTGGGAATCCCATTTTGGAGAGAGGTGCCAGGGCTGTGAGCGCAGGCAGGGAGAGCTGGCAGCCCCCGCCACCCCCGCCTGCGCCCACATTCATAGGCAGCTAAATGGAGCAAAGCAGGAGCAGGGCTCCCTGTAAACGTTTGGGTGAGCAAATGTCCAGCAAGAGAAACACAAGAAGTATGCCCCCAGTGAGGTCATTACTCATGCAATGCTGCTAACAGCTAATTATCAATGCAATCATCAAATCACAGAATCACAGCATGGTTTGTGTTGGGAGGGACCTTAAAGCCGACCCAGTTCCATGGCAGGGCCACCTCCCCCCAGCCCAGGTGGGTCCCAGCCCCAGCCTGGCCGTGGGCACTGCCGGGGACGGGGCATCCACAGCTGCCCCGGGCAGCCTCTGCCGGCGCCTCCCACCCTCACAGTGAATAATTTCTTCTTAATATCTAATCTAAATCTCCCTTCTTTCTGCTTAAACCCATTCCCTTTCTCCCATCGCTATGTGCCCTTGTAGGAAGCCTGTCCCCGGCCAGGTCTGTGCCCCAGCAGAGCTGAACAGGATGCTGTCCTATTTTGGGTGTGTCAGGCAACGTCGTGAGCAAACTAAAGGCTTTGGGGAGGAATTCCCACTTGCTGCCATCCATATGTGCGTGGGCAGAAACAACATGATGTTGTGGCACTTCAAAGCCAGACGGGAACTGGCCTGGTGTGGGGAAAGGTGCTGAGCAATGCTCCGGCACAGCGAGTGAGTGCACCAGGGAAACTTAGCAAAAGTGAGTCAACACCATTGAAAACGCGGGAGAAAGATGCTCAGACACTCAGCGTGGGCACAACTGGCTGCCAGCCTGGGTGTGAGGTCATTCCCAGCCAGGAGCAGAGGTGGCCGGGTCTGCTGGCTGTGCCCGGCTTGGGTACCCCCCTCCCCCACAGCATCCCTGCAGGTATATCAGGCAGGGATAACATGCAAGCACCCCAGCTGTGTCTGAAAGCCTGGCCCAGGGCGCCTGCTACGATCTATTTCGCGAAAAATAGTGCATCTATTTTGGGGGTTAAGCCATCTGCTCACCTTGTTTCTGTTGGGAGAGGAATTAATTACAGGCCATTGCCTTTACTGGGAACAGAACCTGCCTAATGGCAGAACCTGTTTCTAAAGGGTGTCCCATCCTCATCTGATGCAGCCAGCTAATTACAAAAGCTGGTTTTGATTAACTTGAAAGGTATTGTGACATCCAGCTTTGAACATCTGGAACGAAAAATGGGATTTCTTTTAAAAAGGAACTACCCGAGACAGCTAACGAGGCAGCAGGAATACATTATTTTGTTAAAAACAATACCCGCAGAAATGAAATGTTCACCAAAGCACTCCTAAGACATGTGCTAATCCTCCCATTGATCACTGCTTACCTCCTCCTGCATTTGTCTTTATCGTTTCCAACATGCCCTGCAACAAGGAACGTGTTGGTTTATACGCATAAAGAACATAACATAATAAAAAGGGACCCTAATACTAATGAATGACTCTGGGCTGTGGGAGGATGCAACTTGTGTAACACAAACGAAGCAGGCAGAAGGAGAGCAGGCAGCAGGTAAAGCAGGCAGAGCGTGGGACCCCTGCCCATGCTTCGGCAGAGGATCCCCAGGGGTCTCCTGGGCTACCATGTCCAGCAGCCGCAGAAGAGCCAGCAAGAAGCAGCTTTCATGCCGGAGAGAAAAACGCAAGGGAACCAGATGACAAACTGTTGAAAGCAAACCCACAGAAATTATTGAAGAAAAGGCTTGTGACACCCACGAGGAAGGAAATGGGGAAGAACAACAAGAACGACAGAAGAATGTTGGAAATGACCAAAAAAAACCCCAAAAACCAAATCCAATCAAAGAGCATCCTTCAGACAAGAGAAAAACTTCCTTCCTCCCATGCTGCGTGGGAGGCTGCTCCTGGCGTGCCTGTAGCTGCGGGCACTTGGGAGATGCCTGGCCCGTGGCAAGGGGTCCAGCAGCCCATCACCCGGCTACCGTGGGCCATAGGTTGCGCAGAAAGGGGCTCACAGTCAGGGCTGGATCCTGCTTAGCTTTAGGCTGTCGGGTGTTACAAGGTGTCTCAGGCCAGCGCCTGAAAGTTGCAGCACTGAACAAGACCCGTTGCTCCCTGAAAGCCATGTTGGCTGATGCACAGCTCTGTGGTGGCTCTGGATGTGCCCCTGGGGGACACCAGCCAGACCCCACCTGCCCCACACCCAGCCTAACACCCACCTCTTCTCATACTGGAGGTGGAGGAAAGGGCATTTGTAGGAGCCGGGTGTTCTGCTGCAAGTGCTACAGGTGTTTTGCATTCGCTAATTTTGCAATTTTTTATTTATTTTTTTTTTACTCCTGGGAGAGCTAATTACAAACAATTTAATTAAGATCTCTCGCTCATTAATGTTGTAGTAGTTCAGCAAGTTCAGCAGGTTGCAAAGGTTTTATTCTATCCGTTATCCCCCCGTTAACTCAGCCCGTGTCAGCAGTGTGTTTGCTTAACCCCCATGGCCCTGTGGGGCACAGTCCCAAATCCCTTCAAGCCTGGGACATCTCCATTTTGGGGTGGGAGCCTGGCTGGCACCCAGTTGGGTGCACCCTGTGGGGTGCTCGGCTAACACAACCCCCTGCATCCCGAGCATCACCCCAGCAAGCGCCACCCCAGGGAAATATTAAAGCTTGGGGTTAAGCAAAGCAAACTGATAAAAAGCTGTCACTTTGTCAGGAGGGACCTGGAAGGATAAAAGGCAACAGGTGAGAAAGGGAAGGATACGGGGGAAAGCTGGTGCCAGTTCCTTGGGTGCCAGCACACCAGCCTTATCTGCCCAGGGGAAAGGGCAACCTGAGCACTATGCCCCTGGGAAGTAGGGGAAGAACCATCACAAGTGCCTGAGAAAAGAGAGGAAATGTATTTTTAGCCCATTTGGAAATCTGGTTTGCTTTTGTTTTGAATTAGCTTAAAAATCTGCTTTGGGTTTGGCTAATGCTTCAAGTTCAGCAAGGGTCTCTTGAGCAACACGCCAGCTCTGCACCCCAGCCCGGCAGTGGCCATGTCTCCAGTGGAACAGCCTCCAGCAACGCCCACCGCTGCTGCCAGCTTAATGAACTTTGCTAATCTGGGGGCCGGATGGGAGCCTGCAGAGCGGCATCCCCGAGACCTATTCTCCAAACTACATAAAAAGGCAAGTTATCCACCAGCTGATGGGCTCCACGCCTGCCCCACCGAGGCTGGATGGGAAATTCTGTGGCGCGTGGAACTGGGTTTATCCTGCTCGTTGCCGGGCAGGATACATGTGTTGACTTTTTGGTTTGCTTTTCCTTTGCTTTTACAGTAAGTGGGCAGATGGCGTATATCTGTATCTATTAGATCAGCCGTGCCTGCTCTCACAGCTGGCTGTCAAGTGAAAATGAATACAGAAATCATTAAAAGTGGTCGTGCAGGAGACCAGAGGCCAATGGTATTTTATTGTGATTTAATGAAAAACGAAAGCACGTGGCGCGATGCTCTTTCCATAAAATTGATTATGGGTTTACACTCGGTGACGCGCTGCTCGGCAGCGTGGGGAGGGGACTCAGCTGACCTCTGCCCTGTGCGTGGTTGGGATCACCAGTCCCTGCAGGGATGTCTGAATGAAAACGCTCCTCTGAGTCCCTGCTGCCCAGCCCAGCGGCACAGAAACCTGTGCTTGCACTGTGGGTTTTCATCAAATGAAGCAAGGGGGGTTTTACATGAAATCTTATATTTTAGGTGAGTCAGAACACAACATGCTGCCTTGCATCAGAGCAAAGTTCAAATGTGTGTGGGGCATCCCCTCCCCCTGTGGTGCTCCGTGGGAGCCGGGATGCTGTGACTGAGCATTGCCGGGAGAGTCACCCGCCTGTGACAGTGTGCAGTGAGCCAGGCACGCGCGGGCGCAGCGTTGCAGGCCATGCCTGCTCAGAGGGACGCTAAACCCAGGTGACAGAAAGCATTCCCCTTCTGGAAGCAGTGAAGGAGCAGCCACCGCTGTCACCTCTCTTCTACCCCCAGGCTAAAGGCTGGAAACCAAGGTCCTGCAGAGCAGCAAGGGGCCCTGGGGCTCACAGGCGGGTTTGCACCTATATAATGTGCCGAGGCTGTGGAAAAGAGCCGCTTTGGAGCCACTAAACACTTTCTGAGCTGGACAAGAAACTTAACCTGGTCTCCCAACGCTCAGCTGCCTTTGGCTGCCTTTATTTACGGCGCCTGCTTAGCAAATAGACAAACACTGGCTGCCGCGGAGCACTGCGCAAGGGCAGGCAGATGTCCAGCCACATCTGGACGGATCTGCTTGCAACCCAGCCTTCCTGCTGTAAACAATTGTAATGTTCAAGCCCAGAACAAGGGGAATCTGCCTCAGGTTGGCAGCTAACATCCACCTCCTAATGCCTTGTCATATAAACACAAAGGTGCAAAACCCACATGGATATCAGGTTGACATGTGGGCATTAAAATCTTATATTGTATTCACCCTAATGCCTCACATCTGCTTTGGATTTCAGTGTTGTCTGCATAATCCTTAGCAGAGCAGCACATTTGCAGTACAGAAAAAAAATATTTCATGTGGAGTTATCACAGCCTCTCTCAGCAGCTTGGGAAATGTTTGTCTCTGCAGCTGAAAAAGCTATTAAACCTGGAAGAAAGTTTGCCTTGGTGCAAGATGAAAAGCCCTTGCTTGGGAGGAGAGGAACAGGAACTGGGGAGTTTCTCACCATCCCTCCTGCCCCGGCACTGCCAGGCTGGAGGACTGGGATGCTCGCCGGCCACAGAGGGATGAGCGTGGGGCTATGGGCAGGGGGCTGTGAGCTGCTGGTAGGGGCAAACAAAACAGATGTCCCATTTCTAGATGCACGTGATGAAAAACTTGATGCATGTGGGCATCTTTGCAGGAAAGACAGAACCTTCTGGCTGGGATGTCGATGATTTTTCAGAACTTGTTTATCTCTGTGGGGGAGCTGCTCTCGGAGTAATGCCAATGACTGGGGGAAACCCCAAAAACATTCTATATAAACTGTTGTTTTGACCAGAATTTGTAAGTGGAAGATGTCCCAATGCATGGAAATTCGAGGCATATTTTGGAGGATAGGAATCACAAGGCTGGGCAGGGAAACCAACAGGAGTGGTGCACTCATGGGCAGACAGAAACATTTACAGATGTGCAGATGTAGGAGAGTTAGCTAAATAACTGTGTGCAAGGAGCACCTATGGATGAAGTATATACGTGGAAACTACTTCTGCCTGTATCCAGGGAGATGCACAGAAGTTACACGGTGAGTCAGTGCAGGAGGGTGACTGCAGGGACAGCACCTGGAGCACCCTGGGGAGCTGTCTCCATCCTGCCTACACCTTGAATCCTTAAAGGATTTATGGAGAAAAAAAAAAAAAAAAAAAAAAAGAAGAAAAGATAGAAGCACAGAAAACAAACCTGAGGCAGAAAAACCTCCAACAAGAACAAAGGCTGCCCGATCTTGGGGTGCCCCAAAGCCCGGTGCCCCCAGGCTCGCGACGGGCACAGCAATACCTGGTGGACCCTGACCAGGGCTCAGCAGACCTTGCTCCAGCCGATGAGGTGTCTGACCAGGGTTTTACCAGGAGATGAGGCTTTTCCATCAGGATACGAATTTATTTCAAACTGCAATGAATTCCAATCGGTGCACAAGATAATGATGTCAATGCCACCGTATAATCTCAAAGAAGAGCAATATGCTGTGAAAGGGTGGCGAGGGACTTGCTAAATACAATAACCATGCAGAGGGAAAAATAGATGTTTAGGGAGTCACCTGCAGCCTTGATTGAAAAATCAAAGTTACAGTAAAATTTTTCCTATTTAATTATCTCACAGATAATATCACTTAGATTGAGTTTCATATCTGAGCAAATTAGTTGTGCCACTATTATTAAAACCTACTTAGGAAACTCAATCAATGAAAACTACCACTTTGTGGCTTAACACATGCTAGGAATATAACTGGAGAGATTTGATGTATTCTTTTATTATATATATTTTTAAAATGAGTTAACGTAACTTTATGATACAGATAAATGTAATATGAGTGAATCCAAATTAACACCGCTTTAGAAATTGCTTTTCCATTTAGCAGCACTTCACAAAGCTGGGCTTGAAAAATACACCAAGGTCATGGTTAGGCTTCAGGCTACTGGAGCCGAGTCTCCTTTACTCCCACTGCAGGTGCAGCAATGCAATGGAGCCCTGCAGTAAATGGAAATGTCATATATTTTCTGCACAGGGCTCTTGCTCAAGTGATGCAAAGAATGTTATGGAGAATGACAATATTTTTCTCCAAAATTTAGTATGTTTTTATATAAATGCCAGCATCCTGGAGCAGAGTGAGAGCTGGAGCAGTCTTCATTTTCCACCCTTCTGTGGTCCTGTCCAGATGAGGAAAGTGGCACTTGATGATCTGAAAGGTCTCTGATCCTCTGCTCCCAGCCTAACACCCTGCAGCCTTTGCCGTAACACCAAGGTTAGTGCTCCGCTTCCCAGCCTGTCCCCGCTCCTCCTCGAGCTGCCAGAGCTGCATCCTGCCCTGTGCCCCTCCAGCTGGGTGCAGGAAATGCTTCACCGAGACCTTCATTTCTGCACAGCTGCAGGCTGCACTACAGATTCATCTTGTTCTGTATTTTTGAATACCAACCAGATTTTCTTGCTTTTTTTTCCCCTCTCCAAATGAGTGCTGTTTCCTGACCTCCTTCATTTGCAGAAGTAATCAGTGTGGGCTTTCACTGATTTTTCCATTTCATCAAATATCCTGAAAGCAGTCTGGCTGCCAGCCCTGTCCCCTCCAGCCAGCTCCAGCTCTGCGGGATGTGGGGAAGAGCTGGAAGGGCTCTGGGGTCAGCATCATTCTCCACAAGTCAGGGTGAACCTCCCATTCTCTTGCAGCCTATGGAGGGAACAGACTGGGATGATGATATCCAAACCACTGTAAGCAATGAGATGAAATACCAGTTCCTTCACACCCCTGGTGCTGTTATGGGCTGAAAACACAGGGAGCTGTGGGGGAACACGGGGCAGGGGTGTGGGCATCAGCCTAGCCATCATAAAGCTACCAAAAAAAAAATCAGACCACAAACCTCAAGTGAAAACAGGTGTGTAAAGGCAGGGTAGTTTGCAGCCGCTGTGGGAAGCTGCCCCAGCAGAGATGGCAGCGGCGAACTGATGCTGAGCTTTGTTGGGCTCGGAGCAGGGCAGGGTGGGTGATTTCACCCTGCACCCTGTTCTGACTGCCTGTGAAACATCCCCTGCCCCTTCTCTACATTTTTTTCCAGTACAAGAATCTTTTTCTGCCCTTCCACATGTAAGGAGAGAAGGGCTGCAGCCGTCGCGGTCCTGTGCAGGGCAGAAATGCAGCTGAAATCGCAGCTGCACTGACTATCATGAGCCTTTGGCAAATGTTTCACCTTAAAGGTTCCTGCTTTCATTTTCACCTGTAAATGCCCCATTCACACAGCAAACCATCACGTACCACAGTTCTCTGAACTGCAACATGCTCTGATGTTTCACAGCTTTACACCTCGCACCTTCAGAGCTTCTCCTCAGCCGCCTTCAGAGTCCAAGTACCCCCATTAACACAGCTCCGACTCTGTTTACTCCATGGCTTCTGCCGAAGTGTTCCAAGGGCATGGCTGCAAGCCTGCGGGATGCAGGTCCCCCCATTGGGGTGAGCTGTTTTGGGGAGCAAAGAGCACTCAGACAGCCTGGGGAGGCAGCTGGACCAGAGACAATGCTTTAGACGCTGGTGGTGAAGGGACCCTTTGGAGCCCTGCATCGTCCCCTTCCCTTGGCAAAGCCCACATCTCTCCCATGCGACAGCATCTCCATTGCTGCTGCATTGTGGATGTGGTGGATTATTTAAATCAAACCAAAAGTGGGAATTTTTTATTTATTTTTTTCATTCTAAGACCTAAAATACATGTGCTGGCTTCTACGTTATTCTCTATTCTTAATACCAAGCTATGCGTATTAACTTTTTAGCTGACTTAAGAAAACACCATTTCAAAGCACTGCAAATTTAGATAAACCCCTCACATTTTGATGTCATCCATTCTTTACAAAACAAGTGGTATTTACAGGAATACTTCTCTATGTAATTACACAATTATTAAAAACATAGTAGTGAAGTAGGAGCTTTTATCAAGTCATTCAAATTAGAGCTGTTTCATTCTAATCACTATCTACTTGAATATGTATCGCTTGGATGAAACTGTAAAAAGCTCATTAAATATATTTTTCTTTAAAATTTAATTACTGGGAACTTCTTCAGAGAATAATGATTTTGGATCATAATTAGGATCTTTGTTTCTGTTTGTATTTAGACTGAAAGGTATAAAGACTGGGACAGAAAGAGAGAAATTGCAGATCCAACATTTGGGAAAGGAGCTGTTAGGAAGTGAACAGAATATTAACAAGCCAGATCCAGCATTACAAAGCAGAAAGATGGTGCTATAATTTGATAGACTTATTAAGCCCTTCGTTTCCGGTGTTAAGAAAGCTGTGTTGTAGTCTTCTGCAAATGTGCAATACTAATTGGATTCTGTTTCCATACAATGCATTTATGTGCATTAACTTCGTTTATGCAACGAGGATGCATTTGCAACCTGAGTTTGACAGTTGGCGTTTGTCTTCTCCCAGAACTGGGAAAAAATGGTGTAAATATTTTCCATCGTATGGTGATTCAAATATATAGGTAGAGGAAAATAGATCAGTGTATTTTTTCCCACAGTGATGACAAGGGATGGAGGTTGCCCTGAGGCACAGCTGGAGATGGGAGGTGGATGTCAGTGGAGAGCGGTGCTGGCAGAGGCAGAAAAAAGAATTCTTACAGAAACAGTTCCACAGGGTAAAATAACAAATAAAATACAATTTTAAAAAATTGTCCTTAAAAATTAATTAGGAAAGCAGGAAGGCCAGAGCCTGCAAACTTTAATGCAAATATCCTTCTCACTTGCAGAAGCACATACTGAAGTAGCAAGAACTGCTTTCCGAAGGCTGCAGACTCAGAGAGTGATCTTAACATTAAAAATTACATGCAAGTGATAGAAATTTTTATTTAAAATTTTTAATTTATTTTTATATAAAATATTCATCTATAATAATATATTTATGTATTTGTTTATATATAATAAAATGTATAGAAAAATATTTGTATAAAATAAACACAAATTATTTAAAAATTTAAAAAAATTCATTTATTTTAATGTTTTTTTTTAAAAATCTTGCTTGTTAAAGCTTAAGTTCTATTGATAATTTTCTCTCAGTTAAACAAACGGTTTTGTTTACAGGAAATACACTTAGAGAAATTGGGAAATGCTGGAGCAAGGCAGGGGGAGGCTGATGCTGACACCCTGGTATGGGACGGGCGAGGACAGGGCTGTTCCCAGGTGAGTATATACCCTTTACTTTTCTTACCCCATGACTTAAACACTTCCATCATCTGCTGAAGTTGCCTTTCTACTTAAAGCATGTGGGTAACACCATTTTGTTTTTAAATAGCCCCTGCCCTTCATCTGTAGGAGCCTTGGAGTGGTTTCCCGTCATTGCCTGGGGAATGGGGTGGTCTCAAGCAGCGATCACAGCACCCATCAGATTTTGCAAATCTTTTTACTGCCTGCTTCCAAGGTGCCATCAGGAGCCCCAGGTAGCATCCTGGTAGAAATGACGGAAGTATCAGCTCGCTCATTTATTAGAAAAGGTGCCTCACGTGCACATCATCATCTGCATTAGTCCCAAGTCTGGGTTGGGACAGAAAGCAGAACATGGCTCTTCCCAGGACAAGGAAACTATCCCAATGCATTAGAAACCAGCGAGTCTTTCCATTTTCATGGCAGGAACCATCGCCCAGCAGCATTGCGGGCACGCCAAGCCAAGCGTTCATGCATCTTGCCACAGCCACCCGCCGGTGGCTATGCCACCGCCATCGGTGCCAGCAGCATCCCTCCTCTTGCCCTTCATCCCCCCCTCCCCCCCCACCCCCCCACCCCCGCCGGGGCTGCACGCCTGAGAACGGGGGGGTTTAGGTAAGCGTTCCCTTTTGAGGTGATACCTTGAGGAGCCACCTCCCACCCACCCCCACCCCCTGCCACCCCAAAGCTGCTAGCTGTACATTTTTCTTCTGGAGATGAATCATAGGCAATTAACAGCAACAATTCTAATTAACTGACATAATTAAAAAACTAATAATGTTTAACATTATTGTTTTATACAATGACATTAGCTTTAACAGCCTAGCAACACATCAAGGCTTCATTTGCATAGTCACTGGGTATATTATTTATTCTTGGTTTCTTGGGTATCCAAATTGACAATAAGAACTGCAATGTGAATTCCTAAATTGTTTTGCCATATAGCTTCATAATTTATGCCATTGGCAGTAATTGTAATGTCTGTATAATTTCCTTTTAATTATCAACTAATGAAATTTACATTCATTTGGGTGAAAAACAAATATTCGCTTTCAACTTTCAATCACCTGTCCAAATTTCCAATCAATTTGCCGATGTTTGCTGTGCCTTGTTTATTCATATTTTTGAATGTCAATACGTGGGAGAAGTGCTCAAACCTCCTTGACTGTTAGTGGCTGCTGCCACCAAGCTCTTCCTCCTCCCAGATTTAGAAGATGCTCCTTTCCAAAAGAAGACAGAAGATTATAGACTTTATCACATTAAACTCTATGGATTTTAAGGGGAATTATTTCTGTAAACTTTAATTGCAGAATAATCTCTGCCTGTTCCCTTATCTCTTGATTTATTACAGGCATTTATTTCTAGTTTGAAAATTTCTCATCAGTTTCCCGAGGAATTAATTTAGTTTTTCAAAAAGAATACCAAAAAAAGGGGAAAAAAAAGAGGGTTGGCGGTAGGAAAATGCTTCTAAATTCAAATTGAGATGCTAATTACAGCAATTATTTAAAGAAATTATATAGAAACTTTGTACATATGAGTATAGTCATTTGGCTGAAAAAAACTAATATTTGCACATAAAGTTAATTGAATTCAACTTCTGAACAAAACAGCACTTTGGCTCTTTTCCTGTTAGCTGGGGGAGGTAGGGCACCCCCAAGGCTGCCCTGGGGCCGTGATGCTGTGGGCACTGGGCAGGGTGTGGGGTTTCCGTGCCGGGGGGCTGCCCCGGTGTGACTCCCCCCCCCCTGCAGCCCCCGTTCCCCCCAGGCAGAGCCCGCGGGGTCGCAGCCCCTCGGCCAGTGAGCCCGTGGAAAGTGAGCGATGGGGTCCATTATCCTCAATTACCTTGAAGTGATTTCAGTCCAGATTTGCTGTGAAGCCACGTGAGACAAATTAAAACAATTAATGGACAATCTGGGCCGGTCCTCGAAGGGAAGCTCTTATTGTTTGTGTCTGGGTTTTTCTGTTCCATCAAAGATGCCTCCTGCCCATAGAACATATTAACTCCTTTTTTGATTTGAAAGAAGAAGCTTAAGAATAATAATTGCTGCCTTTCTTTGGGGGGAACGGTGGTGCGAGTGGGAGGACTTGATTCCCAGCAAACTTTCCCATGTCTCCTTGGAAAGGGAATATCTGAGTGCTCAAAGCAGCCCCGGCAAGGGGCTAACAGAGCACAAGCTCCTTAAAATAAAAGGAATGGGAGGTTGTGAAGAGCCGAGCATCTGTGAGCTGGCTAATGTCACCCAGCAAGCGGCAATTGTGAGCCATGTTTGGGTCCACTGAACAGCATTTCTCTAGCAGTTGAAAATTCATTTCATTTCATTATCTAAACTATTCAAGCACCCCACTTTAGATCCGAGAAATCTCTCCAAACCTGCAGGAAACTCATTTACCCCTGCTGAGACTCCAGCTTCTCTTCTTTATATTAAGGTAGCGTTGTCTTCCTTACAAATTCTGGCAGACGTAGACATGAGGTTTGTACGGAGAGGAGAAGGACCATTTGCTGAAATCCAGAGTGGAAAGGAGCAGCGTTATTACTCTTCCCTGCTTTATTTAGGTCTGTTTCAAGGCTACTTTACTGATCTCTCATCTGTTACAAATACCCTTTGCAATACATTAGAAAGGAGAGAGCTGCCTTTGAGGGGATGCGATGTAGAACAAAGAAAAGACCATCTACCAGCCAAGATTTTGCTAATGAAGAAACTTGCAGTATCATTAAGTTGAAAGGAGAAGGGAAAAATTAAAAAAGAAAGCAGTAATCAAAGTGGGATGTTTTCAAATTGGGGACAAATCAACGCAGGGAAAGTGTCTAGTGCTGGAGGTCCCTGAGAGCAAGCACCTTCCCTTCTCCAGCATCACGATGTTCGTGGAGCCACACTGCAAAACTTGACCTAGTTTCTTGATTACAATTATTTAAACACCTACAAAGTGTTGAAATCCATGTTTACTCCAGAAACACACCAATGAAAATCAGCCTGGAATCGCATCATCTGCATCCATCGTATTGTTTCCATACGCACAGGGTAAATGCAGAATAGATAATAGACCTGTATGTCTTTTGTGCCAGATTTTCAGCCCATATATACCTGTAGAAATAAGCACGGCATCGCACTCAGGAGAGAGACCATCCGATCACAGCCCTTTGGGACACCCGCAGGAGCAACCTCTGTGGCCCGGGTGACAGCAAGCATTTTTACAGGTCCCATAAGCGATGCCCATCAAATAAATCACTGCCGTTGTCCTCCACACCTGGACCAAGTTACCAAAACCAATTATTCTAGTCCAGATCAGACTGGTGTGTTTGCAAGAGGCATTCCCACCTGGCGACGTGTTTCATGATGTGTGTTCCAGCTCTGGGTGATGCTTTAGGCTTCAGTCTTTGGATCTGGGCAGGTTTGCTTTGGGTCTAATAACCTGGACCAACCTGTGAATGGATGCAGATCTCCCAAGTCCTTGTTTTTCCATCTAGTCCTTTTTTTTCTGGAGGCAAGTGGGCACTCACAGGCACACCGAGGAGTGAGGAGGGGAAAGTGAGGGGTGGGAAGAGCAAAGAGGAAGCTGCTGGGGGGGTGTGTGTGTGTGTGTAAGCAGATAGGAGAGGATAAGAGGGTGGGTTAATGAATGAGAAGGGAAGAAAATAAAAGCAGGCTAAGGTTAGAACAACTGCACTTGAATTTCCTGCAGTGTGGTTTATATTGACTTTCTTCTTTTCCTCTTCTTTCTAATGGCAACTTAAAAGCAACAAAGCCAGCAGCCTTGGGTTTTTTGTCCTTTCCGCAGCGCTCACTGACACAAGGAGGAACTGTACTGGGGGGGGGGGGGGGGGGGGGGGGGATGACGGAGCACTGGGACAGGGAGCTGGTGGAGGTGGTGGAGGCTCCTTCTCTGGAGACATTCAAACCCACTGGATGCGATGGAGCAACCTGCTCTGCGTGGCCCTGTTTGAGCAAGGGGTTGGGCTGGATGGTCTCCGGAGGTCTCTTCCCACCCTGACCGGGCTGTGAAGCTGTGATTCAGTAGGCATGGGGTGCTGGGAGCACAGCTGCAAGAACAAGGGAATTTGTCTTCTGCTTCCATGCTGTGTCCCCGCTGCCGGCAGGCGCAGCGGGGCATCCTGCTCCCCTGAAAAAATCCCTGTTTTGCTGCCACTTTAAGGAGGTTCATTAACTTTTTGAAGCTGGCAAGATCCATCCTCACCTGCCTCGCACCGCAGGGAAGTGGGGAGAGAAGAGACCACAAGCGGAGGGTGCAGCTCTACCACCGGTGAGTGGCATGGGATGAGCTGGGGGCAAAAGGCACCCACTGTCCCATCCACAAATCAGGCACATTTGGGAGTCTTCTGCTTGAACTGAGCAATACATGCAATGGAATTTCTGCCTGGCAGATATTATACCATCACGCTTGTCTTTCAGAAAGGGCATCTGTTCTTCAGTTCCTCTTTTCTTTAAAAAAAAAAAAGGAAAAAAAAAACAAAAACAACACAAAAATCAGAGACAAGGCATGAAAAATTAAGTGGATTTTTTATTGTTTTGTTCCTTTGTTGAAAATCTGTAAACCAAAATGCTTTGATTTTCAGCACATCTGATACTAGAACGTACCGGTTGGCTTTGTCTTTTTCAGGTATGGATGTTTTTTTTCAATTTTGAATCTTGGGGTTTTGTGCCCCCTGTGAAAAATTAAAAAAATTAAAGGAATAATTAATGTGTCTGGTTGAATTTAAGAAGGAAAAGAACCTTTAAAATAAGTATTCACTGAAAAAGGCCATTGTGTGGAGGGGGGAAGAAAGAAAAGATGAATGAAATGTTTCATCTGGCAGTTCAAGGTAATTATTTGAGCTAAAATATGAAGACCATACCAAGACTTATTGTATTTTTACTTCAAAACAAGGTAAAAATTAGCAATGAAGTAACCTTTCTGGCCGTGAGACGGGATAAGCGCAGGTGGGCTGCGGGATGGGGTTGGGCAACCCAGCAAGCACCAGCACCGCTGCCTGCCCGCCAGGCACAGCCAGGACCTCGGGGCACGGCGCTCCCTTCGCCCCTCCAGCACGGGGACCGAAAGCAGGAGATGAAGATCCCCACATGCACGTGGGGAACAGCAGGCATCCCCCCTCGTGTCCTCCAGCCCTGTGTTCCAGCGATAATTGGGTCACCTCCCGGAGGGAAACTCCTCGCTAATCACAGAGCCCATCCATCTTCTCCCACGTGTCCCTGGCAAGGCTGGGAAGGGAGCGATGGGCACGGCTCCCCAGCCGCAGACGTCCTGAGAACGGGGGTCAGCCACGGAGGCGCCCCAGGAGTAATCCAGCTCAGGGCTCTGGAAACACTCATGGGAGCACGGCTGTTTGTAACCCATGTGCAGCTTCTTGCAGAGGAAAGGCTGGGGCTCTGCCTTTGCGAGAGAAGGGCGGCTGCCTACTAATGCTTATCATTTTTCATGTCACGTGTGGGGGGGGTCAATAAACTTATTTCCAGTTCACAGTGGACCAATCCTTATATCCCTGATTAAGGAGCGATGCAAGAAAACCCACCAAAACCCCAGGTGCTGCCACACCTTCGGTTCCAAGTGTTTCTCCTTATCATCATCCACTGTATTAAAGAAGAACATAAACCATGGAAAGCCAGAGCCTGCAAGTGCTTGATGCCGTCTCTCTCGGTGATTGTACCTGGAACAGAAAATCCAAGGGCTACAGGAACAGAGCCGGCTCTCCAAGGCCAGCAGAAAGGGAAGCAGCTTTAAGGTGAGTGGCAGCACATCTCAGGTCCTCGGGCTTCTTGAGGCAAACCTCAGCTGACACAAGGGGGATGATTCAACCGGTGAAGCATCCATGGCCGGCTCAGGGTGAGCCAAGCAGCCGCCCTGCGCGGTGACGCGTCGGCTCGGCGGGGAAGTCAGGATGTGTCCCTGAGCGGGCATGGGGTGAGTCATTAAACACTGCTGGCGCTTCGGCGCTGAGGCAGCGGCGCTTTTTTTTTCAGGGAGAGGCCAAGGCGATTTTGTCATGTCGCTTCTGTAGTGCCATGCCTAGGAGATAAAAATCTGGTAGCGTGTAAAGAGCCGTAAGCGGTGCTATCATTTCTCGAATGCGGAATTAAATGGAAGTGGCACATTTTCAAAACTGTTAGAACAGAAACCCCAAATTTATCACTGTCTGTCATTTTTCAATATGTTTCTTTCTAAGCCTCGCGTTCTGATGAGCAGAGTAATTACAATTTAGCTACAGTAACTTGGGGCTCCATTTTCAGTTAACAGATTGTTTATCAAAATGAAGACCCAGAGCAGCAGCTGTAGGATAGGGAGAAGGAGATTGACATGGATCGCAGACCAGTCCTGTGGGAAGCAGCTGAACAGAAGGGAATTTAATGACTATCTCCAAACACAAGTGATCGATTCACTGAACCCACTCAGGCAAGGCGGCATGGCATGATTGGGTTTGGAGAATTCATTATTCATACATATTTATTGTTTAAATGGAGAGAGAGACACCTTTGGATAAAAAATCAGACCAAATGGACTTCAAGGAATTAAATTTGTGAGGGCAATTTTATTTTGAAGTTCAAGAATTTCTGCTCTCCAGTAAGACACCAAGGCAGCCTCATGTATTACGCACCAGCCTGATCACTAAAATCATCACGGGTTCATTAAAATCCCCCTGAGCCTGCCAGAGCCAACGGGGCCAGCCCACCCGCATGATGTCCCGCACCCTTGGCCGATGCTCGGACAGTAAAGCACCCAACAAGGTCCAGCCCCATGGATGCCAGCAGCAAGTGCCCCTTGACCTGTGGCTTTTAACTCTTTGCTGGGAAAGAAAGGCTTTGCAGGGAGAGATTTTCAGCTTTTTAAGTTTATTCTCACCCTTGGGTCTAGATGGTGAAAATGACGCGCGCAGTTCACATCCACCTCGTCTCCACTCTGTGCAGCAACCCTCTCAAAATAAATGTAAGTACTATAAAACCACACTGAAATTAGATATTTAAACAGCTTTTGAACGGTGTTTTTGCAAGTTTTTGAGCAGTTTTCTCATTTTCCATCTGACATTTACTGGCACCATCTTCCCTGGCGTGAGGACTCTGAGCATAATGCCAAGGTATGAAGGCACATGGGTTCCAAGCAGTGAAAAGATGCTGGTATACAAACTACCACTCTGAGAATAACATTGGTAATGGGGGTTAAATACCATAATTCCCAAAGTGTGGAGTACCTGTAACCCACAAGGAAGGCTAGTAAGGGTCCAAATCTGCATCATGGTCATGTATTCACTGTGTTTCCAGTTCAGCAACACAATTGCCTGAAAATCAGTGAGAAAACATGATGGTTGACAGGATCAAGAAAAGCAACAGGGATTCAGGTAGAGCTGCTGTTGCCCTGCTTCCAGGGAGATAACGTGATGCGGGACGGTGCTGTGAGATGGCAGGTCGCTGAGATGGCTCTGTAAAACGATGCTGATAACTCCTCCTTGCTGCCACGTGTTGCTCTGGGGTTGTGCTGATGACTTCATCTTTCCAAACCCACCACGTCTCCCCCGCAGCATTCCTCCAGCCTTACGCCCGCTGGCTGTCCTGCTCGCTGAAGCACTCCTGGGCACGCTTTCCAAGCCACCTGACTAACACCCAAATAAATGGGACTTTTCCTGTGCTGAGAGGCAGGAAAATGCCTCAAGGCTCAAGCTACAGAAAGAATTAGGTGTCTCATCTAAGTGCTGCTTGAAGAACCAAGTATAAGCGTGTATCCTCAACACTGAGGAGACTTTGAGTAAGCGCAGGCATTTCTCTGCTGGATCTCAAGGTCGATCATCAGTATTTTCTGCTGAGCACGTGGCGGCTGCTGCTGACCTGCTGGACCCCTCCGTCATGTTTCAGCTACGTTAGGACTTCAGGATTAGGCCCTGACCTGTTTCTCTCACCCACAAGAGCTCCTTGGGTGTATCCGCTGGGTGAGGGCCAGCTAGAAGCTCCTCCACAAGGATGGTACCATTGACTCGGTGTGCACATGCACAGGTAAATGCCCCATTCTGCTTGAACGGGTGAGGAATGCGCATCGCCCCTCTCTGGGCAGCGTCCCCTAAGCCTTGTGTTGCACTGGGGGCAAAGCCACGTGTTGCAACTCGTTTCCTCCAGGATAACTCAGTGCACAAGGGTGGAGGCTGCAGGCTCTTCCAGGCTGGGTCTGGTGCAGCAGTGGTCGCCCATCTTGTCCTCTTCTGGGCTGAGCTTTCTTGCTGCAGGTGCAACACAGATTTTGGGGACCCAAGGCTGTGAAAAGGCCAGTTCACATATTTCCTGCGGCTGATGATAACAGCATGCAATGCAGGACCTAGAAGATTGATAACTTTGGGCATCCCACCATGGTCACAAGGGGGGAAAAGTCTGGAGGAAGAGAAAACCGTAACTTTAAACCCCAGAATGGGAGAAGACAGCTTACTTGTTAGTAGGTAAGAGAATATCACTGAATCATTTGTCATCCAGAGTGTTCACATAGGCAAGCAAGTGCGTGTCTCGGATCTTCTTCTTCAGCATCAGACCATGAATATAGTTATTTTCTGAAAGCAGTCATGTCTGAAGATTAAAAAAAAACCCTGAGTGTCTGTGTTCCTGAACCATACAGCTGCACGGCAGCTCAGGGTGGAAACTGGTGATTCACAGTTTCCAGACCTTGCTTTCTGCATCATGAAGGGCAGAAAATCAGCACTAACACTTTATAGGAGCCAGCAGTAAACATCACCGTAACAATGGAATTTCTCAGTGTAAAGAGCCTAGCTTCCTAAGCAGAGACCCCTTTTGAGGGTGGTCTCTGTTCTACCAGGATCAGTCGGTCCATAGGGTCTCCTCACCCAGCCTGGTGCTGGCCTGAGGAGCCTGGTAAGGGAAGGTCCTGCTGTGAATAATGTCAATCGTGTCCTAAACATCACCTCCCGGCTAGAGAAGGGATAGGGACAATTCCAATAGGCAACTGGATAATTACATAGGACTACTTAGAAAGGCAAGTAAAGTTTGGCGGGATTATTTAGTACCAACATAGCATATAAATCTTGCCAACAACCACCCCTCATTTTAATTACAGTGAAACAAGTTTTCTAGGGAAAGCGTTTTGTTAGAACAAATGATTTATTCTGGGGGGAAAAAAATGACAAGCTCTTCGGTTCACAAGCTCTTCTGTACATATGAAATGGAAGAAACAATTTTCAAGCTTTAGTTTCTATTTAATTCAAATTGGTTAGACCAGACACAATATTTATTTCAGTTTCAAATGACAAATACTGTGAGAGGACCTATTTAGTCAGGAGTAAGCAGGCATTTCCTAGTCTTGGTTAGATGCTTTTAAAATGTCTCTATAAACTGCAGGAAGAGTGAGGGCTTCATTTTCTTGCTAATGTTGTGTTTTCAGCCTAGGCAAGATAAGAAATACTCTTTATTCTTGCCCAAACTACTCATGCAACAAAACTCTTATCTTAAAAAGACATTGACAGGAACAGTTAACACACTGTATAATTAAAGCAATAAATTAATTACCAGGCTTCCCTGGTGACTATTAAACACTTGAGGCAAAAGAGTTGTCTTTTGCTCCTTGTTGAAGGATTATTACTATTTAGTTTGAACATTAGCTTGAACAATCTAGGTTACTTTCTCTGGTGCCAATGCTCAGCCACAAAACCCGTTTTGTTTGCAGACCCGTGAAGGTCGCCCAGGCAGCTTTGCTATCGCCTGTGGGACTTGAGGCTTGGGATGTCCTCTAACACATCCCTCCAGTTTTCAGGTGATTTCGGCAACTGCAACAAGGATCCTGAACAGCCGGACGCAGGCATTGGCTGCAGAAGGGTTTTAACTGTAGGAAAATGCTTGTGAGCTGGTGCCGGGGCTCGGCGCAGGGAAAACGTCGCTGGTAAGAACCCACCCGTGTGGCACCCAGGGCACTTGGCATCTCCTCTCCCGGGGTGAGTCACGGCAGGCAGCAGACAAATGACTCACGAGTTTTATTGAGCTGATGGGCTTGTCAGAGCCAAAGTGTAGCCCGCCATCCTTATCTACATACTCTAATCCTATTTCAAAATACCTCCTTTCTGGGGTTATGTATGGCAAGTATTTTAAAAGCCATCAATAAAAGGCTGTTTACGGACGGGGAGGTTTGCTTGCAGGAACTTGGGACCTCTGTTCCTATTTATAAACCTTCGCTTTAAATCTTCCTTTATGTTTTCCATGGAAGCTGGTTTCAGCTCAGCTCTGTGGGGAGCAGAGGATGCAGGACAGCATGTGCGGGACAGCAGCGGGCAGGGCCGGGCAGGGTGCATGGCAGAGGGCCACCAGCAAGAGCTGGCTGCGTGCCGCTACCAGAAGAAATGTGAGTCAGGGCAAACCGGTTCCCAGAGGGATGTGTCGTGCCTTACCGATCAGCAACCTTCCCACAAAGGAAATCCTGAGGCAGACTGGAGGCGAGGAGTGATGTCAGGCTGATTGAGACCTGAGAGGTCGCAGGTCTCTGCAGTCACACCCACGGAAGGGTCACCATGCAGAGGGGACAAAGTGAGGCAGCTGAATTACTGATCATACATTCAATACAGCCACTTTCACAAACATATAGGAAGTTTCTTTCCTTTATATCCAACAGGCTTTTGGTCAGACCCCCCCGATTTGCAAATCAGCTTAAGACTTTACTCAGCAAAACACGTACCTGAAGTTTTGAGGGAAAACCTACAGCCACGTATGAACTTTTCCGTTCTCTTTTTCACGAGTCTGTGGGTGTAACTGTGGGGTTACATAGGTAAAAAATCAATATTTGAATGATAACGTGGGACGGCTGCCTAGTTGAACAAGCTCTTGGAGCTGAAATGCATGTGCTGAGCATGTCCCATAAAACCCTACGTGCTTTGCAGCAGCTGGAGCAAAACAGGATGCAGCAGCAAGGAGGAACGAAGGATGCCAGGCAAGACTGACTCACTAACCCAAATTACCAGGGTTCGTTAGCCTCTGCTGCCAGGGCGTTGCACACGTTCGGTCCCAGAGCCCAAACCAAGCAGCAGCACTAATGTGAGAGGCTCAGCCTGTCCCACAGGGGTGGGAATATTTGCTGAGCCAAATATTGCCGTGCTAGAGCAAGGGACTGGTGCAGAGGTTTCAGACAAGTTGCATGGAGCCTGTTTTTGTGTGGTGGGTCTCGGCAGGGCAGCACTGCTGTGGCCCCACACGGGCACCTGGGGGGGCAGCTCATTCCCCCCCCATTACAGGAGGCATCCCCACACCGCCCTGCATCAATGCCCTGCTCTCGCAAAGCGCCACATCTTAAACCCTCAGGGATTTCCTGTGGCAAAACGTAGCGGAGTTTGCAAGTGATCCTATATGTGCCTTCAAAGATCTACCAAGCTGTATTTTGCCTCACTTTCCTTAAGCAATAAATGCAAATGAAATCACCACCCTGGATTCAGCCTTCCTGGGCTGCGAAGAACAGCTGGAGCCTGCTGAGAATTCTGGTCGTTAGTCCCAGACATGTGCTAAAGATTAACCATCAAGGGTGAGCCATTTCAGCTGGGCTGGTAACAAGAAAAGCCACCCCTCGGGCCTCCAGTTGTGAGATTTAAGAGCTTGCATTGCCCGGGGAGCAGTGGCCCAGGAGTCAGTAGTAGCTTCAAGTGGGGGAGGTAAGGTGGGGACCTCCTGGGTGGCTGGCAGTGCTGTCCCCTTGCTCCCTGAGAGTCGACCTTGGAGCCTGGCCTTTGGGTGTTTGCTCCGCAGCCAGGGCTGGGAACGGGGCTGGCTTTGCCCTTGATGCTCTTTGCTTGTGTAAGGAGGAGAAAAAGGGGTGGCACATCCCCAGAAAAACAAAAAAACAGCAATCCCCCCCTGCCCCCCCCCCCCCATTTCTATTTCATAAGCAATCCCTTGTACTCTGGCAGGAGCCTGCTGTTGGGGTGCAGGGCTCCCACTGGGGAGCATCGCTGGGACCTGGCTCAGAAATGGGCTTGGCGTGTGTGTGTGAGGGCTCAGTCACCCTGGCCACGTGGGCACATGTGGGGGGACGTGGCTGTGTGTGTACACCGGGGCCTGACCCGGGCCAAAGCACCCTCCCATCCAAAGTGCTGCTGGCAACAAATGCGCGTGCAAGTTGCTGTATTGCTGGGCACTATGTGAGAGGGAGGGAGAGGGACCTCAGGGGCCTGGACTCGCTGATCAGGATTTTCCTGTTTGTAAAGTAGTTTATTACACGCTTTTATCTTCCAGTTTGTTCTCCGTTTTTATCTTCTCCCCCTTTAGCCCGTTAGCCACCAGTGCACTGGGCATCTCGGCTGTATTTTCATCCCACCTTTTCTTTAAAGCCCTCTTCTTCAAGCTGTTCCTCTTTCCTTGGAAGCGAGCTGCTTTGCTTTGTCCTGCTCTGCCCTGCCGCCCCCCGCCCCGCCCCCCCCCCCCCCCTTACCTGGATTTACATCTCCCCACCTGCCTCACTCAGCTTTTCCCCTTCTCATTAGCACTAAGAGGTGACGTTAATTATCCCAGCTGGAGGGGGCATCCTTAGGTGCCTCCTTTCTTCCCCCCATCCATTTTTGCCCATGTAGAGATGGACTGTGGGGAGATGGGGGACCCCGGGGCTGGGGGTGTGTAGGGGTGCCCCACGGGGGTCAGGGGGATGTGGGGGTGACCCTCTAGGACTGGGGCCCCCCGGGGCTGGGGGGTGGGTGGCAACTTGGAGCGTGGGTGTTTCCCCGGGGCTGGCGGGGCGGGGCGGGGGGGGAGTGTCCCCGGGGCGGGTGTCCCGTCGAGCCGGGCGCAGGTGCGGGCGGAGCAGGGCCGGGCCCGGAGCGGGGCTGCCCGGAGCGCGGCATGGCCGCTGCCGCCGGAGGTGAGTCTGCCCCGGCTGGGGGGCGCAGAGCCCCTTCTCCTGCCCCCGGCACCGAGCCTCGGGGACACCCGGAGACCCCCTTCTCCGAGCCCCCGGGGGCCTCTAGAAACCCCTTCCCCTTGCCCCGGGGGTCCCCAAGGAGCCCCTTCCCCGCGCCTGCTGCATGGGGGCTGCCAGGGCCGAGCCCCGCACCCAGCTCTGGGGAGGTGGCTGCCGAGGGTCTGCCGGGTCTCAGGGCTCCCCGCGCCTACATTTGCCACATTTCCCCTCACGCGCGCACCCCAGGACCCCTGATCCACGCGCACCCGGGTGACCCCGAGGAGCCACTCGCACCCGCCACTGTGTCCCTACCATTCAGCGTACCCCCGCACCCCCCTTGCCCCTTGCCCCCCTCCCCGTTTGTAAAGCCAAAGGGCATGGCTCTTGGCCAGTGTGTGGCTAATGCCACCTGGGCAAGCGAGCGAGCGGCTGGTGGCCGAAGGTCTGGGGGTTGTTTGCGAAGTGTCCCCCGGTTTCTGTGCCCAGCTGCATGCCCTGCTCGCCCCCCCCGCTGGTCACTGCTCGCCCCCGCCGCTTTTGTGCGGTGGGGCAGTATAGAAAAGGGCCATTGAGGAGAGGCCGTCGTGGTGACAGCTGCGTTCGTGCATTGGTGAAATCTGTTTCTCAGTGCCTGTGAGCATGGCGGTGACAGCCAGCTGCTTGGCTGCGACGTGCCCAGGCACCCACAGCTGAAGGAATATTGTATCGACGCTGCTCTGGAAGGAGCCTGGTGTTCATTTACCTGGCTGTTCCTGCAGTGTGCACAGGGGGGAAAAAAAACCCCAAAAATGCAGCAACCTTGCATTTGACTTACAGAGCTCAGCTGGAGACTGACATGGCATTACTTTATCTAATTTATTATCCAATAATTGCAATTAAATGGAGTCATTTCAATGGGAATGACTCGGGTGCAGCCCTGCCCTGGTTCCGTAGCCAGTGCCCCTGCCCAGCCTGGGAAGAGTTTTACTTTAAAAAAATACCCAGCCGGTGTGACTGCAGGTAAGCTTGGCTTTCTCAGGTGTCCCCACAGGTGCCAGCCTGGCTGTGACAAGCCTCACTGTCCCCTGCCTCGCTGCTCAGCACCTGCACCCCCTATGCCCAGGGGACCTGTGTGCCCTGCGTCCCCTTTGCCCTGTCGCTCTTTTGGGCCAGGGGAAAACCCAGCACTAAGGCGGCCAGGGAGCTGCACCGCTTTCTGGCTAAGAGTGTAATAATAGAAATACTGTTTTACTTTCAATGTTACTCAAAATAATGTGATTCTGAATAATCTGTGATGTTCCTTATATAAGCAAGGGTGGTGCTATCCTGCTTGGCATGTCCTGGATTCTCTCTTGGGTGAGCTTTGGAGCAAGCAACCCATCACGAGCCAAAGCACAAAACCATGCATAAAGATGTATCTTGAATATATATGCATAAAAATGACGTGAACTTTACTGCATTTGTCATGCCTGTGTTGACAGTCTTGAACCTAGCAAAGAAAATTGTGTGTGCTTGATGGGTCACCGAAAGGTGAGTGTTTATAAAGGGAGGCAGCGGGATTTTTCGGCAAATACTAAGCAGCTTAAATTGTGCCTTCTAGCAAGGGAAGTCTGTGATTAATAAGATGAACTTGGCACTTCTTTTTCTACTTGCTTCTGAAGTGCAAAGAGCATTTGGGTGCTGCAGGCAGTTGCTCCCTGGGGTGCTCCCCCTGGCGCTGCTCTTTCAGTCGGGGGTTCTGGGGGCACCCACTGAGCATCCCCTTAGAGGGTCGCTGGGGGTGCTGAGCTCTGGGCTGGCAGCTTTGGTGTGATGCTCTTGGCTGCTACCCCTCTGGCATGGGGACAGAGGTGTGTTGAGATCCAGCTGTGCATCCCTGGGGGCTGCTGCTGTGCTACAGTGGTTGCCCAGCTGGGCAAGGAGCACCCTCACAGGAGCTTCTGCCTCCCAGCCCCGGGCCGTCAGGTCAAGTCAGAGCGTTGTGCCTCTTAACTGCCTTCTCCTGGCTCAGCTGCTCCAGAGCTGAAACACATTTCCACTGCTGCCCTTATCCCTTGTTCAGGTTTCCGCCTGAATTACCCAGGCTGAAAGGAGAATTGATCCTGGGTTGCCTTTGTGTTGGGTAGCTGCTAGATTGCAGTCAGGAGGGAAAACAGCAGCCAGCAAGACAGAACAAACTTTATTTAACCCCTTGTAGCATCGGTGGGAACCATCCTCTGTTCCCACCTCTTCTGAGCCGCAGCTGAAGGCATTTGGGATTTCTGCTTTATGTTCCAGCCTGGATAAATGGTGTCACTGTGAAATCAGGGGATGACATTTGAAGTGAGTGGTGGTCTTGGTTTTGCTGGTGGTGTGTGGTGTTTTTGTTTTCGGGTTTTTTTGCTTGACGTCAAAGCCCTCGAGGGTTGTGTTTGAATATCCAGCTCCTCTTGCTATTCGAGTAGAAGCCATGGTAGGAAAGATGATTTGCTCCTGTGCAACCTGCTTTTCTCCCTCTTTCCCATGCCCAGAATAGAGCAGCGTGGTGATGGCTGGGGATATGGCATCTGCTGATGCTCCTCGCTTTTAGAAGGAGGAGAATAGTAAAAAAAATAACAATAAGAGTTTCTATTTTATTGCTCTTTGAATTTGTAAATCACCGAAGAATTGGAGTTGTAAGTAGTAGCCCTGGGGCTCATGTGTTAAATTTCTTAAGCTTATTCGTAGTTAATTTCTAATTTAGCTTTCTGTTGTCTGCCTGGGACACAAGGTAATGGTACATGAGATGTCTGGTGTGGGTGAGCTGCTGCGGATCCACCTGGGCAGTTACACAAACCAGCTCTGTGCCGCTCTCTGTGGGAATGGCATTCCTTCTCCATCACAGCAATAAATGTTTCAAGATGCCTAATTATATTTTATTAGAAAATGTGCTAGTTAGTTAAGTGTGCTAGCCTACGCGATCTTCCTGGTAGTGCTGCAATACTTTGTGTGGGATGACTTGATGAAGACAAGAGTTTGGCTTGCAGCATCTGTGCTGTGTGGGCAGGAGCTAAACCGCAGGGGCCCCAAGACCTTGAACTTAAGTGTTTTAAAATAAATGCATTTGTATATGAAATATCCTTGTAAATTATCTGTAAGCTTTGCAAAGTGCAACCGCTTTTCTTCTTTTCCACTGAGAGCCCGTCCGCACCCTCTGTGTTCCCTAAGTGGCTTTATTATTCCTCTGTGCTAACCTTAATTAGTTCCAGGTGCTTCAAATGAGCTTGTTACAAATCAGCTTGTCTGAGGGGCGCCTGGGAGCTCGCCCAGTACCTGGGATAGGGCTGGGAATGGGTGCCTGGAGATCCAGGCGCTCGCTTCAGAGCCTTGCAGCTGACACTGGATGTCACCATTGTACAGCACAAACCCAGCCGAGGGTGCTCGGGACTTTATTCTCCCTGCGTGATACGGGGCGGGGGAAGATTTATCTTCTGTCTGTTCCTGCCAGGTTGGCGGTTCGGGTTCCCCAACCCCCCGAGAGTTACGATACTATTCAAGCTTTGTGCTGCTTCTCAGATCTAAGCAGGACAGGCAACCCTGAACCTGATGAAACTCGGTTCAGCCCTGGGGTAGTTGTTGGGAATGTAGAATTCCCTGATGGCAGCGTGCAGGATCATCAGTTTTGGTTTGTAAACTTCACAGATGGATGGCAAAAGTTTTGGGTTGTTCTTAGATAAACTGCATGCATGTGTGAGTTGTTTTCTGCCTGGGATCACAGCCACATGGTTTTAAAATAATATAGGATTGGGGGGTAGGTTGCTAGTGAAAACTCATTGAAATCTTCAGTGAAAATAATGTGTGACTACATCTTTTTTCCCCATCTATTAAAAAAAAAAAAAAAAAAAAAAAAAAAAGAAAAAAACAGGTGTCTGCATTGGTTTTTAAGTGGTCCTTATTGTTTGGTGCTTTAAGCTTGTAATGCCTGCTTGGCTCCAGCTTGTCCCTAAAGCTGAAATGGAATTTAATGGGGTGAAATAATGGAATTATTCTCCACCCTTGCATAAAGAAACAAGCCCCTCTCTTCTCTCCCTTGTACAGGACAGCAAAATGCACGTATTGTGATGACTACCCTGCTACTCACTGAGCAAGTAATGCGAGAGGACCGTGGCTCAGAAGGAAACTACATCCTCTACGGATCCTCTCATGCCCAAATCACTGAGGAAGCTGAATACGTGAAAAAGGTATTTCTGAAGTTGTCACTCTTTGCTTTGCTGGGAAACACGGTGAGCAAACCTCATAACCAGGGAAAGAGGGAAAACCTGACCTGCGTGGCAGCACATGCTTGGAAATCCTTTTCATTTACACATGGAGTCTAGAAAGGCTATTTACTCCACAGTAGTGACTTAATTACAGCGTACGCTCTCTTAGGTTGGGTTAAACCACTTTAAAACTGGTGAGGTTTTTTCCACCCCTCATTTAGGACTTTTGCAAGTTTTTTGTTGGGGTTGGGTGTCCCCACCCAACAGCCCCGCTTTTTAGTGGCACAGCTGGGGCTAGCTGCTGGCACGCGCCAGGAGGGGGATGCAGGAGCCTGACCCTGGTCAGCAGCTCGGTGCTGGGGGACACTGAGGGGCTGTGGTGGACATAAGCATGTCCCCAGCGAGAGGTCTCAGCTTGGCAGCTGAAGTGAAAAGGTGTCCGGTAGTGTGACTGGGAGGGGGAGATGGAAAAGTGTTGGTTTGGGGTACCTGGAGGACCCATGTCTTGGGAGGTGGAGGATGACCCATGGGACGGGTAGATCCTGGAGGTGTTGGTCAGCAAAGCTGAGAGCATCTTGGAGAGCATGACGTACAGTAGTTTTGAGACCTGCAAAATAGTTTTAGGATGTTCCTTTCCTGAATGCCAGAAGAACAGAGCTTAATGAGTGCATTTAGTGGACTCTGGTGCGTGGTGACAGAAAGGAAGACCTCAGACTTTTAAGTTCAAAGAAATCAGATTTTTTCATTCCCTTTCCAATGAAATTTATGGAGTTGCAGAAATGTGACTTTAGAAATATTGTGATGAATTCTTAAGCATCTCATAATCCAAAATCATTCCTGTGAAGCAATTGCTGCAAAGAGAAGTGTGTTCTGTGGTGGTGACCCCAGCTTGTGCAGGGCCTGGGAAGCAGCACCCTGCTTGATGCTGACACCCCCATGAATAGGTAGGACATGCCTTTTTTTTTTTTTTTCCCTTTTTTTTATAAGATATCTTGTGTGCAATGAGGCTCAGCCCAGTAGATCTGATATCTTATTTCTTTACTCTGAGCAGCAGAGCATGGCAGTGATGATAGGGAAAGGCAGTTTTATTTCATCCCAGCTGAGCCCAGGAGGGCGCTGTGGAATGACCGAAAGGAGGATCGGTGGGCTGAAACCCAGCTAATTAAGAAATAATTGATCCCGAAAAGTTCTTTTTAAAAAAACGCTTACTCCTTTCTCTGCGCGGTTGAGGGATGAAGTTGAAGAAAAGCCTCTGTAGTGAAAAGAGAATGATTTATGGTTGGAACCCTTTTAATAAGTACAGGCTTCCCTTTGTTTGTAGAGGTTTATTTTGAACAAATGAACTTGGCGTGAGGGAATAAAGGCCACATAAATGCCAGCATGTTCTGGCATAAATCTGGCGCTTGCAGGTCATGTTCCTTGCACATACCAGCTCAGGAGGTGAGCAGTGAGCTTGGGAACACCTGTGGGGGGGAAAATGGGGGTTAAGTGAGTTAAAACCACTTGAAACAAGGGGATTTGAGCAAAAAGGCAGCCCCTAGGGAGCAAAGAGATTTGGAAATGTTGTGTCCAACCAGTTGAAATACGCTGGAGTAAGAAGTAGTTGTTTTAACGGGAAGTGCTGGGCAAATTACTGGCCTGCGTTTGTGCAGCCTCACCTACAGTGCAACATGCGCTGCGATATTCCCAAAAGCTGATTAATTCTATACCTGCGAACAACACTGCAGAGAGTGGAAGGGAGCTATTTATCAGATTCGACATGCAAGTGTTTTCGAATGTAAAGCCCTGGAGAGCTGAACAAGCAGAATGTTTTAATTTGGGTTAATTCATGGAGGAGTTGTGCTGGAGCTGCCCGCCCCGTGTGAGCCTGAAAGGGATGTTTATAAGAATCTGGGTCTTTTAGAGTCGGAATGGTTGCTCAAGCTGTTTTTCCATTATTTTTAAAATCATTTCTGCGTGCATTTTCTTTAGGATCTTTCTCAAGTCTCAGGCAATAAAGCGGAGTCAAAGAGCCATGGCTGGAGCTGGAGCCGCAGGCCTGTCACGACGATGATGAAGGAAACAGAAGAGCAACTGCTGCTGGTCACCAGGGAAAACCAACTGCTGAAGATCAAGGTGTGTTCAGGGTCTTTTTTTTTTTTTTTTTCTTCTTTCTTTAAGGTTTCGGATGGATACGCGTGCCTTGCAGCCCAGTTACAGTTGGGTCCCAGCTGCTGCAGCCCAGTGCCCACTCAGCGATCCCCTTCCCTTCGGCAGGCTCCACTTTGCTTTCCCGGCTGCTGCAAACTCTTGCGTTCCAGCAGGCAACAAAATTGGTGTCAAAATCTGCTTGTGGGGACACATCCCACTTGTGGCTAGCGAGATGGCACAGGTGGCTCTGTTGGTAGCTGACAGCAGATGTATTTACAAGCAGTTGGAAGAGCCTCTCCCCTTTTAAGCCATCATTCTTTGTCAGGGGGGATGGCTCAGTACGGAACAAATCTGCCTTTATTTGGAAACGAAAACGCCTGTCAGAAATCGCCCACAGGTGCTTAGGATTCCTTTCTTTTTGATTGATAAGGGTAAATACTGAAAGTTGGTCTTGTACAGAGGGCTGCGTTTTTGGCATGTGGTTATAACATCGTTTCTTTTAAAGCACAGTATGTTATGTGGTACAATTACTCTTTCTAGCTGGAGGCCACGAGAGAAGCAGGCATACAGGCTCTCAGTTCTGCCTCCCAGAAACTGTATGAGAATTACCAGACTCAGTCAGAAGAACTTAAGAAAAGTCATGAGAATGAGAAGAACCGAATACAGGTACAGATCTCCCCCTGATGCTGGCATGGCCATCCTGTTCAGCATCCACATCTTTATACAGGCTCTGGCTCCGTGCTGCAAACTTAGATTTAAGAGCTACTGAGTAACTTCTGCTAAGTTAAATAGGAAAATTTAAAATTATTTGGTTTTATTCCTGATTCGTGGAATTGGGTTGGTAGAGTTGGCTTGAAATTCCTCCAGCTGCTGCGGCAGCCCCATCTGCGTCGCTTGGCTGCGTTCACCCGCTCCTTGCACTCCCGCATTCATGCCCTTCTTCATCCCAGGCTTACAACCTCCAACAAGAAGAAAAGCTCCAGCAAAGCTCAGAAACCACCAGCCGCCTTGCTGAAGGCATCAAGGAAAAATGGACCCACATCGCAGAGCTGGAGAGGCACATGCAGAGGATGGAGGAGGTATGTCTGCCCGCTCTCGTTTCCATCCCTCCTGGCACTGGGGGTCCTGCCCTGGCCATGCCAGTGCTTGGGAAGAGCAGCTAGTTGCTCTCGGGGTTTGGGGCATGTTAGCTGTTGGAATTGGGATTGAAAAGGCTTCTGCCACGTTACCCCAAATTGAGACCCTTTAGCTGTAATTAGAAATAAAATGTGCAATTTGAACTCCCTCTTTCAGTTACGTCAATGCTCGCTTAAAAACTGTCAAGCATCGCGGTGAAGTCTGAATTTGTAGCTCTGAATGATTGCTACTCCTGAGTAGCTGCTCTTTCACCTTCCCCCATGGGCATACTTCTGGCATTTGAACTGAAACTGTAGCCATCCTAGCACCGAAGACCCACTCCTTTTAACCCTCAGACCCCATCCCTGTGAGCATCCAGCAACCCGGGTGGGCTCTGACGGTGGTAGCAACCTGATAGCTGCTCGCATGGAGACGTGCAGAAAACGTCTTGTTTATTGCCGATGTTCTTGGGTGGCGTTAGTTCCGTTGGTAGTGGTGGCACCGTGCATCATTCTGGTGTCTGCACTAAGTGGGCATTGCTCCTATAGAAGTGCCAGGCTGAAACTAAGCTTTTCCTGTCCTGGGGTTACCGTAAACACAGGGTCAACGGGTGTCTTTCTGTCCCCGTGGTGTGCAGGTGATCATCCTGATACTGAGAGTTTTGTTACCAGTTTTGTTCAGCTTTTTCCCAGTGTGAACAAGGCTTTGAGAGGCGGACGGAGCAGTAGCACAGTCTGCCCTGGCTGCTGACCGTGGGCTCCAACCAGACCCAAGGATTTTGCTAATTAAGTAAAGAAGTGCTATTTTAAAAAGGTTTGGACTTTTCTTATGGCAAATTGGTACAGGCATCCCTTCTGGCTTTGATTCAGAGAGGTCAGACTGGTTTGTCTCTCTGTTAGTGGTGAATTCTGCCTGTTCTCAGACACAGAGTGGAACCGTTGAACCTACAGCCAAACTGCTTTTGCTAATTGAATGGCAGGAAATGTGATCTATTTTTTTTATATAATTTGAATTGTTTCCTTAGGAAAAGAAAACCCTGACAGAGAAGAAAATGTCATTTGAGAAGATGCTTCAACAGATGATGGCAAGGAAGGAAGACAGCAAACGGTGATTATGTGCATGTGCTAAAGTGTTTTCCTGTCTTTCTGGGGGATGGTTTCATGTAGGGTGCCAGCCACTCGCTTGCTCTAGTTCCTTCTGGGAGAAAAATTATTGACGATGAAAGCAGTTAGTTCAAATACTGACTTACCATGATTGCTTGAAGAAGCCAAGACAGATGTTCTACAGCTCTTAAGAGCTGATTCTACTGGAATTCCTAGTCCTGCTCCTTGCATCTCGCATGCACAAATTGTTTCTTTCCTGATTCTCGCGTCAAGTCGACGCTGCTTTGGTGATGTTGTGCATGTGGTAGATAAGGCAGTAGCCTCATTATTTATGAATTTACTTATCAACAGCTAGTAAGGGTGGTCCCACCAGGCAAAATGTGTATCAGATTATGGTTTGACTTGTTTTGCTCAATAAAGCAGCTTTTATGTGTTTAGTTCTGTACAGCCGTGCATCCTCAGGAACATCCTTGCTAGCATCAAGCTCATGAGTTGACACCAAGGTGGGAAAGGGGCTGGGTGGTGGGTCATTGATCCCTGGGGATTGAAGCCGGGATGCTCTGCTCTTGCCCGCAGGTGCCTGGATCTCCAGAGACAGATCTCCACCCTGCAGCAGCAGATCTGCCACCTGCAGCACCTGATCCAGGCGCAGCACCACAGCCTGCACAGCGTGATACAGGAGGTCAGGGTGGTGTGGGCTGTCCCACCGGGTGGGTGGGAAAAGAAAGAGGAGATGCTGGGATGTGGGCTCTTGCCTTAAGTGTGTGTGCTGGGGATGAGCAGCTTGCTTGTCTTGCGGTGCCAGGTTCAGACATCTATATGCCTTTTAACATTAATATGGAAAAATCTAAAAAATGGGGTTATTGTGGTGGAGTCAGCAATTTTGGGCAGGCCCCTGGGGTTCTCCTAGTGTGTTCCTGGGAGGAATTTGGCTACCCCCTCCTTACCACGCTCCCACCCAACCTGGGGATGCATCTGCCCTGCAGCTGGTTACACATGAAGTCAGTGAGGCTGGTCCCACGAGCGAAGCCAACAGGCTGGCATCCTAGGAAGGCTGCAACGACATTCAAAACAATCAGCCTGCGTTCCAAAGTCACGATATATAGCGTGAGCTGTTTTACTTACTGACTGCTTTCATATGCATCAGCTCCCACCAATACCCCCTCACCTTGCAGAGCACATGCTTGCCTTTGCCCATCCGGCTAAGGTGAGGCCCTGCATTAATTGGCTTTTGTAGTCACATTTCTGTGCAGGCAAGCAAGGGGTAGACTTGTTATCCGAAGGAAAATGTGACATAATGTGTTGAGAAATGGTTTTCTAAATCGGTCAGTCAATTAGTTTGAGTTTTTCTATGGGAAAAGACCAGGGATTTGAATGGCCTGCGATTCCCATGGTATGCTGAGGCATTTAACTCTGTGGCTTTGTTCGATACAGGGGAGTTTTGATCTATTAAGGCTTCAAATTTCTTACAAACTTTATTTCCTAATGCTTAGGCAGAGGAACTGAACAACACACTCAGAAGCCAAGATAAAAAAATAGAAAACCTGACAGAGAAGCTGGCTGCACTGGAAGCACAGGTAAAATTGGAAAGTAAAAAATATTGAGGGGAGAGAGCAAAAGGAATTCTCTGGAGTCTGGGGGCCCTGCACGCTGCTGGGCTTATGTCAGCACAACATTGTTGGGGTGGCATTTCTTCGCACTGCATCTTTCACTTGGTTTAAAAAAGAACAAAATCCCAACCAAACAAAACCCCAACCAACCAATCAAAAAACCCAGGGCCCCCCAGGACCTTTCAGGAGGAGCAGCAGGTCCTAGCTGGCACCCAGGCTTGTCTCTTGTCTGCTGTGTTACGCTGAGAGGGGTTTGTTTCCTTTCTTTCCTTGCAGAGTAAAGAATTGAAAGACAGAGTGGCGTTCTGGTGTGGCCAGCCCAAGGCTAACCTTTCAAAAGCTACCTGGACAAAGTAAGTACCTGGGGAGGGCACGGGAACGGCTGAGCCCCTGGCTCTTGCAGGCCACCTCTGGTGTCCCCGTGGGGCTCCGAGTGAGCAGAATCAGACCTTGCTGGGAGCAACCAAACTTCATCCTGCAGAGATCATGAAGGAGAGGGAAAACACGAGCTGTGCTACACACTTAGTAGCTGATGGCATGGCAGCTGTGCCCAGGTCCTGACTCCCTCGTAGCCATCCAGCGCAGAGGCGCAGTGCTCAGGGCATCGACCTCGGGCATCTGCAGAAGCCTGGGTATCCGTTCCAGATTTAATGGGAGCCTTTTCTGGGGGCTACAGTCCTTTGCTGTACTGGGTCTGGGCTCAAGTTTCTGCCCTCAGTTAGCAGAACAGCCTTTTGAAGTCAGCACCTCCATAGCCAGGGCCACGGTTACAAACCTGGGACTGACTTCGTGTGTGCTTGGGGTGGGTTTAAGCCTGGCTTGGGGGTGTCTGAGCGACGTCTACCTTCCTGTGCTTCCCCCTGCAGCACCCCACGAGACTTTGGAGCACCCCCTTACCTGATGCTCACCAGGTTAAGGAAGCAAGAGAGCTAAAGGAACGACTGGACATTTGTCTCCTACCTTCATCAGGACTTTTTCTGCGTGTTGGAGCCTGCAATTTCTATGTCCTCTTTGTTACTGCAAAGCAACTTCAGCACCTGCTGCCTCTCTACGGAAGGTGGTGCAGAAGCGGGGCTGCAGCTGAAAGAATAAACCTGGAAACAAGGCGAGAGAGGCAGTGAGCTCGTGGATGCCTGCACAGCCCAACGGCAGAGGCAGCCCCAGCCTCTGAGGGATGCCAGACCAGCTCTGTGCCCGCCTCAGTGCAGGCACCCACCTGCTTAATGCTGGGGTGAGGTGGGGGTGGCAGGTGCTGTGGGAGTGGGCAGTGCAGTATGCTGCCTGCCAGGTTACACTTCATCACCATTTAAGAGAGTGAGCTTTATAAATTGTACAGTTCCCCTGGCAAGCGTTTGGTCCTTTCCTGTCCCTCTTGGGAGAAACCTGAAGTCAGGGTGCCAATGCTGGCGTGCCATGGGGCAGGCTGGGTGCTGGTGTGCGGCAAAGTTTGCAAATGCACCCTGAGCAACCCTCAGCCAGCCTGAAAAGCCCTGCCTCTCCTTCCCTGGTCCTCCACTTGTTTTCCTAAGCTGACAGATTGCTAACGCTGCGGAACTAGGCTGTACCTCTGCTTCCCCCCTAAAACAGCTGAGACAGCGGATCTAAAAATGTACTTTTATTCTGAAAATAACAGTGCAGAAACTGAGTCACAGGATACATTCCTCAGATGTATTACACAAACCCAGCCACCAGTGAATCAGTTGACAGTATGTTTTGAAGCCACGGGTACTTTGGTACAACAAAGTGACATTAACATCGGTAAGCAAGCGCCATGGTCCAGTGAAGGGGCATCTATAAGAAAAAATACTATTTCTGTTCAAGATAGTTTCAATCACAGTCATAGCAGTAGGCACAGCACAGATCTGTTGAAGACAAACAGAAAGCATGCTTACAGTAGCATAACAGAAGGAAACACTTAAGCATCCTGTATCAATTACCTTGTAAGCGTTTATCTGGAAGGTGAAAGGTACATTAACAAAACCAAAGAAGAACCATTTAACTTCCGTAAGTAAGTTGAGTAAGATACAACAGGCTTCTAATATACAGTTTGTCCATTAAACCCTATTGCACAATGAGGACGGACAACTTTAGTGTCTATTGTCTAAAGTTACATTTTAACTAGGTAACTGTATGGAACAAAAGCACATAGCAAAGAATCATTTCCTCTGTTGCCTTTAACTAGTTTAGAGAGAAATAATAGTAAATTAGAAACAGATCTGCCCAGCATCAAAGACAACAGTCCCAAGTCAACAGCATCCCCTGGAAAAAAACCCAACAAATCAAACCACAAAACTTATCCTATATAGGGGTATGGTTTTTTTTTGGCAGGAGGGAATTGTGTTTAAAGTAGAACAATTATTAAGACAGGAAAGAAGCTGTGAAAATTTGGCTTTTGCTTTAAAGGTTCCTCAAGCCAGATCTCCTAGCAGTCAGGTAAAAAACCTTCATTTTTATAGCTTCACATCAGTTACAACACTTTTCTTTCTCCTTTTCTTTCTAAATAAGATCAGAGCATGGTCTGAAACTCCTACAGTGTTCACACCTGTATAAAAATAGCAGTCACTTGAGGTTATTTTTACACTTGCTACTTTTCTTAAGTTATAGTGCCAAGAATAAAAAATTTAAAAGAAAAAAAATATCTGGAGCTGTTATTTTAAGTGTAGGCTGAAAACTTCAGTTAGTTATATCCATGTACAGAAATAGTTCTAGGAGATAAAAGCTCTTACCCTGAAACAGTCCCAAAGAGTCGCTACAGAGCAGGTATCAAAACCACAACTTTCAATAAACTTCCTTATATGAGCCAATATTCTAAAATGTAAACATATGTATGACAACCCTTTACACATTCAGAATATTAAATAAGATGTAGCCTTCAGAAAATAGTTAAGGCAACTGGTTTTTATAAAATGACCAAGATGGCAAGGAAATGGCAGCTGCTCTTAAATGTCTTCTGCTGCATCACCCCCACCGGCAGTCTCAGCCGTGCGAGCGGTCAGCAAATGGACTGTTCTTAGCTTACACCTCCTCTTTTTTAAAAAAAGAATGTTTCAGGCACCCAAACCCCCTCTTTTTTTTTTTTTTTTCTTAATATTTAAGAGAAGCAAATACCTTTTCCACTTGCAAATGTCTTTAAAAAGCCACAGAAGGCAAAGGCTATAGAAAAGGCAAGTTACTTAAGCCTGGTTTTAAGTGCCACTATTTCTCCTAAGGGCAGGTGAATGCCAGGCTCAGCCAGGGCTCCAAGCCGGCTCCGCCATGGTGCCCTGGCTGGAAGAGGAGATGGGGAGGTGGGGAAACTGCATCATCTGGGGCTGAGAAATGAAGATGTGCTGCTCTGCAAGGGCAGCCCGGAGCTGCACTTCGGTACCTGCCAGGGTGGTGCAGTGAGTCACTCCCCAGCCAAATACTTTTATTTGGAGATGAGTCATTAGAACACTTTTTCCTTAAAACCCCCACACATTACCAGCTAATCACTGATAAAAATATTTCATAAAATGAAAGCAGAAGCTTAAAAGATTGTGCAACCTAAAATATATGACATGCCATACGCTACCTCCTGTCCAGGAGGTGTCCAGCCATTTCTAACCCTCTCACTGCTCTTAACAGGTGTTGCTGCATGCCAGCAACAGACCCTGTAAGGACTCCTGGAGAGCATCTGCTTAAGTGTCTGAAAACTATGCAGTGAAGAATCATCATTAATACTTTCCTGTCCTTTTTCAGTTGATGGAAGAATTTTCTTCATGGCCTGACAATATTTAAAATAAAAGGAAATAATAAAAATAAGCTCATTCATATCTGTATGTTCATGAAGTACTTCTGTGCATTTTTTTTTTTTTTTTTTGTTTCACACCATTGTAGCCCTAGTTGTTTTGCCCTGACAATAGCTCCTTACTTCACGGAGACACTCCAGTTCAGCCAAGCACTTACACACAAGCTTAAGTAACTTCTCAAACTGGGCTCTCTGGTAAACACCAAAAATTTAAGGGCATTTCTCTTAGCTAAACCAAGTTGCCTTTAGTACCACTTCTGCAATTCCCAGCCAGCCCTTGGTATTCCCCACACTCCGCCTGTCTCCGCAGGTAACTTGTTTTATTCCTAAGGGTGCAAAGCAGGACCCTGCCTTGACATGGGCTCGCATCTCCCCTTGCCAACTGGGTAGCAGGGCTGGCTGAGGCACCACAGTGGCATCACAGGAAGATGTGCAGTGTAAATTCACTGCTGGAGTGATAGCTACAGCCAAAAAGGTACTTCCAATGTATGCACCAAAAAAACAAAGCAAAACGCAAACAAAACAACTATTTGACAACAGCACATTTCCCTTCTTTCCTTAAAAATGTCTTGGCACCACTACTCCAGGTCGAGAGGCTGGGGAAGGTGAGGGCAAGGTCAGCCAAGGATGCAGGAATGCCAGAGTAAGAGCAGCAACATCAGCTTAAAGACATTCCCTGCTGACTCTCTGCTTCCTCACTCCTCCAAGCATTACCCCCAAAGGTCTGAAGTCACTAAACGCGGCAGTTCAAAATCAAAGTGGCAACACCAGACTTTGGCAATGCAAATGTTCAGCAGCGGACAGGGGACACGTTTCTTTCACCGAGACAGACTGAGCGAAAGGCTGCAAATAGAGGAGCTGCAACCAGGGGCTGCAGCGCTGCTCTAGCACAGTGCATTAACATTTTTTGACGCTACAGTTTTACATTCATGCTTAAAACCGGGAGGACAAAAATACCTGTAGATCAGAAAGAAGAATGGACTACTGTGAGCTCTAAGGATGAGACGCAAGGTGTAACACCATTACGCTGTATACATGACTTAACTGGAATACACCAAGAGGACGAAGGGAACAGATTCAACAAGAAGTTGGGTAACTTGAACTGTCTGGGTAAATATCGCTGCTGCAGACGAGGAAGGCAGAATTACGAAGAGAGAGAAAGGAAACGAAAATTACTCTCAGCGTTAAGATCCCGCAAGTCGCACCTCTGACGGACGGGTATTACCATCACTGCACTGTTCAGCTTGGAAATTACCACACACACTGCGCAATGACGTCTGCAGCAAAAGAACTTCACTGGCGAGATGCTGGAAAACAAAAATAAGGTATTTCTAAAAGGACACAAAAAGCGACCTGGAGAAACCAGTGCCTGGACTGAAATTCAAGACAAAAGCCCACAGAGTTAGAATAGAGTTAGAGTACTGACATTTAATTTTTAGGATCACCCTGGATAAAGTATCACAGGACCTTCTCTTCCCCTCCAGCCCTGATGTGGGATATCTAGCAGGCTTGCAAACAAGCTGTATTTGTGCTCAAAAGGAAATGCTTCACTTCCGATTTGAATATGTATAATCAAATTTTTCTACAGCAGAAGGTGGATTCAATTTCTAGTGAGACGGGGTGAGGCTATATCCTACTAGAGCCACTAAGCAAAAACACATTCATTTCCCAGGCCGGTGTCCTGGAAGAATTTATGAAACTGAACACATCAAATGCTTTGAGTGACAGGAGTGTGAAAAGGATGAAAACAGCAGGATATGTGGCTCCAGCAAGGGCTACATTCAGGAGCTCCCAGGGCAGTGAGAAGAGCTGGAACTAGTAAAGTGCTGTGCCAAGATGCTGCACCTTGCTGGTGTCACAGCAGCCTGTACGTGGCACGGCACTACCCACCGTACAGATGACTCACTTGTGCCATTCCACCTCACTGGCTCTTTTCCAGCAGGTTGCAGGTGGTTAGTAGGGGCTCACTGTGCACCCAAGCTCACCGTGCTGCAGCTGGAAAACCTACCTAAGGGAAGCAACAGTAGAAGTAAAGGAAAGCCCTTCCATCAAAGGGGGTACTGGATAGAACTGGGAGAGGTATTCCAGCACGTGGGATAGAGAAGTTTCTTTCCATACAGGTGTGGCTCTGTAAGACTGTGCTCAGCCCCCCTGCAGCGTTCTTTCTTCACTGCATTACCAGTATTTCCTGGATATTACATAAAGCTCGTGAACCTTAACGCTGCTATTGCTTTCAGTTCCTACCACAGCAGCAAGGAGTAGCCCTGAATCATCTGTGCAGAGCCGAGACACTGCAGGGAGACAGACGGATGGACGCACAGGAAGGTGAATCCGCTGGTGGACATGTCAAGTCTAAAAGTAATAGCTATGAAGAGAAAAACGGAGCAAGAGGCAAACGATGACAGAGAGGGGACAGAAGGCAATTTTTAGGAACAGTTCACGATCTAGTTTTTTTGCAAAGAGAGTTGACCTGATAAACAACAAAGATGTTAGTAGCTGTTAAGAATCACTTATTATGTTCCTCTTTTCTTAATTTAGTAACTAATTGCTACTATACCGCCTATCAGGAAAGGAAACACATTTGAACTTCTCTTCCTTTCCTCCAAACAAAGTTTTGGTGGCAAAATCCTTTTGGGATAATAGTTTCATATGCATTCACAGATTGCCTTTTTCTAAAAAAAAAGAAAAAACAACCAGAGAGAATAATAATCAGTTTCTCGTATTAGCAAGTATATAAATACATACCAAGCAATGGAAGTTTCACTACAGTCATGTCCGTTTCATTGCTCAACAGGCCACTCAAGCAACACTGGGCTGCAAGGGCTGGCCATGCACTTGCTCTATCCGTGCTGGAGAGTTTCAGAGCCTGTATCCTTATGGAAAGCAGCTCCATGGCTACCAACCGCCATCTCAGTCAACGCTTCACAGTCACTCAGGGTCACGGTTAGGAGATACCCAGAACAGTGAGGTCTAGATCAAGGTATCACTGCAGTGATTTTTTTTTTCTTTTTTTTTTTTTTTTAAATTATTATTATTATTCTAAGAGTGCTAGTTTCAGCCGGTGGAGAGATAAATAGAAGCAACTGAGCTTCATCAAGGTGCTTTGAAACTGTGCCAGGTTTGGGATTTTACACACCTGGTATGAATCACCTGTCTGCTCCTGAAATCACTTGTGGCTTCGTAACAGCTTTTAGACAAGCTATACTTCAGCTGCTCTGGGAAACACGCTTCGGTTGACTGTCCGTAATTTACCATTCTTAGCAACTTACCCTACTTCTGTTCAACGGACAAAAAAGTGATGCCACAGAATGAGGGATTTCTTTGAAAGTGAGCCAGGGAGCTCCTCAGATCATTGTTTTCAGGAATTCAAGATGTATTACTTTTTTTTTTTTTTTCCCCCCATTATGTTTATGTTTTATGCTACATATTGAAAAGCAATACAACTTCAAAGAAAACCCTGAACTTCATCAGATACATCTACGCGTAAGGAACCTGTCTGAGGATCAGCCTGCTTACTAGCAGTCTACTTACATTTTCTGCCTGGGAAATCACCTGTTGACTACCACAACAGCTTTGCCACTTTCTGAGGTGTAAGGGCTGTTTATAGCCTAGAAAAGGACCTGTACCATACCTGGTTGTGTAGTATGTACTATAGATATATATAGCCTTTAGGTATAGTCTATCATTCATAATCCTTGCAGCCTGCAAATTAAATTTCTGGCATGGTAATCACAGCTATTTGGTTCCTCACCCAATGGGTCTGCTGCTATGGATGGACCATATGCCCTGTTAACATGCCAAATCATCCCGTAAACATCATTTTAGGAGCTGGGCAGAAAAACCTGTTATTTTTTCAGCAGTGAATATGGTAAATTCTCCATTTCTGGGAAGCGCTGAAACGTTTTATGAGCTTGCTATTCACAAAGTTTGCAATTTCGAATCAATCAAAGCTGAAAACATTTAAATACATGAAAGTCTGCAATCCTGCCAACTCAACCAATTAAGTTCGACTTGTAAAGAGAACTGCTCTCCCCCCCCCCCCAGTCTGCACCCTCCCAAGTGATTTTAAAGCAGCTTCAAGCACAATAAACACAAAGAGACCCTTAACGACCACCTGTATAAAAACAGAACAGTAATTACAAAAAAGGACAGGGTAAACTAATAAATATGCTGTCAGTTGGTTTAGAAAATGATCTATGCTTATAAATATAGTATTTATTTTTGCCTGGATTTGTCTTTGCTTGTGATAAACAACTTGCTATTTCTCTAGAACTCACTTTCACCCATAGAAGAAACCTTTTGCATCACACCCTCCTGCTGCAGCACACTGCCAGAGCAACTTCTACCCTCCATGCCAAGAACAGGCTTCTGACACACACTTTACCTAGCCAGTCACATATTCTGGACTCTCATCATTCTCAAAGCCCCCACATCAACTTTTTTCCACCTTGCCCTCTCTTCTAGAGAATTTAAGAGTATGAGAAAGCTGTCCTCTGCTGAAAACCTAAGCGTATGGAGGACCTGATAAAAGCACAGCGATAACTGAGGAGGTTCTCTCAGCACAGCAGGGTTTACAGTTCCCTTCTAGGCAGCACAGTCAGCCTCTGGCTCTTTCCTACACCCTACCTGCAACATGCAGTTACCCAGAGAAAAAGAAGAAAAAAAGGATAGTTTCCTTAAGTTGAGGAGGGGAGAATATTTTTTGCTAATGGTAAGAAGTTGTTTCATAAAATATAGTTTATCTGTTCGCAGACATTATACTTTCTTCTTTATAAACTGTCCCTGCAGCGTCAGAATCCCACACTATACTTTTTCCCGTAACACTCCAATCCCTGCCTGGATTACTGGCAACACAAGCAATGCTGCACAATTCCCTGATATTTTTCTTTTTTTTCAAATTAAATACCCTACTTCCTCCCCCCCAAACACAAATCACACACACACACCCCACCCCACCAACCACCATCTCAGTGATTCAGTCAGGATGGATTTCACAGCATTTCTTACTCTGTGCAAGTGATAGTTTTTCTCAATAGGTCACACAAAATCTTTTATATCTCTGCCTTAGAAAACATATAGTCCCTGATGCAGATTAAAAATTATAAAGAAACAGGATTCTGTGGAAAAATGGCACAGACCTAGAAAACCACCCACCTCCAATTTAATTTCAATATCCAGTGTATGTAGACAATAGGTTCTTTCCCTCCTTTTTTAAAAAAATAAAGCTACTTTCCTCTATTCAGTATCCTGATTGCATGAAAAATAAAGATGAGGGCTGGGGGAAAAGAGGTGGAGGAGTTTTCCATGAAGACGGCACTGTATCAGGAAGAATCATTTCAGTACAAGAGCCTCACTGAAACCTAGCTTTTAGTTTTAAACCAGGTCTTTGGAGAAAAATGCACAATCCCAATAAAACAATGGAACTTTGCTTCTGTGCATGGCTCAACAGAGCTGGTTTGAATTTGGTGGTAGGTCAGCCATATTCTGATGAAATATTTTCATCGGTTCTCACAGTTTAGAGGTGACGTTTAGCAGGCACACTTTTTCTCCTCCGGTTTTGCCGAATCTAGCTTTCCTGAGCTTCCTCCGTTGGCTGTGTCAGAGACCTGTGTCTTGTCCACGCACTGCTCCATACGCTTCATTATCAAGTCCAGGAGCATATCCACAGCCTTCTCCACGTTCTGCCCGGTAGCAGCACTTGTTTCAAAGTACGGTATGCTACAGTAAAAAGGAACAGGTTAGCTGGAGAGATTTTTAAGACAACCAAGACGCGACACTGTAACGCTCTCGGTGCAGCTATCAGCGGTGGCTTTAGTGGCAGTGAAATGGGACAAACTATCTGGGTCGTTGTGACTATCTCCTGGCTGGGCAGAACCCACGCTCCTGTTCCTAGCACACTGTGGCATTACAACACCAGCACAAAACCACCACATTAATTTACAAAATGTATCCTGGCATTTTGACTTCAAATCATGGTGAGATCAGCACAAACCTTGGCTGAAAAAGTCTTTCAGGTAACCAGAAAGTTTATTTTAAAGAGAAACCTAGGTGTGCATTACAGAAAGTTGCAGGGATCAAAGAACACACCAGAAAAACCTTCTTTCTTTTCCTTTTTTTTTTTAAGACGGGTAGTTCCAACTATTGCTATTTAGCAGTCCCTGTAAGTACTATCTCCTTTCCTTCCTTCCAACATACAAGCGCAAGTCAACTTAGCTGATTCCATTCTGAAATCCCCTTTGAATTCAGAATATTGCCTTCCAAGTCATCCTTTTCAGAAAAGATTATAAATCGCTTCAGCACTTCGATCATATGAAATCTGGCATAAGCTAACTTCTCCTCAGTATCACTGTTCTCCTTACCTGGCTGCAGACAGCTCTCTAATATTCTTTTAATATTTTTAAGCCTGATTTGCTTATTACTCAGTCTCTCAGGCCGCCTTCTGCTGCTGGCCCAATTCTCTCTGAACATCCCTCACTGTCTAGTAAGGCCAACTAAAGAAAAAAATACACACTCTTTTTGCCCACAGCACTATTTACTAACTACGTTACACAGCCAATTTATCCAGTTACAGGACACTCTGAAGGTTTTATTAGTGCAAAGAAATGTAGAAGGCTCACTAGAACAAGAAAAAGGCCTTTAATACCTTTATTATTCATGGAGGAAAACCAAATAAATTCAGTGCCACTGTACACTTAGAACCTCACAAAATACACAGGTGTCTCCACTTCCAAACTAACTAGAAAAACAAGTTATAAATACTGTTAGTTATTCGGTTTCGTAACACTGAATGTTCATCCGCTTTTGGTATACTCTGTCCTGAACTCTCTGGACAAGCCAACATCCCAGGAATGTAGCTTTCTAGTGAGACTGTTTCATTTCACCCTTATTTCTTATGTTGTAATATTTTGGCCAAATTTCTAGAACAGCGTGTTTCATTCCATCTCTTTCCTATTTGAACAGGTCGATCTGAAAGGGTGACAAGCTGGATATCACTGTAGGTGTATGTGATACTGCAATGCCTAAAGATCTTACACACGTTTCTAAGTATACTTGCAAGTATCTCTAACCCGTCATCAGCTACACTTACAATAGCTACAGAATTTAGCTTCTGTCATCTTTTGCTTACCCATATTTGTCTGCTAGATCTTTTGCTTGCCTTTCGTTTACCTCCCTTTGGTCTGATAAATCAGCTTTATTACCGATTAAGACTATATCTGGATTCTCACAATATGCATTGGCTTGCAGCTGACCTAGAAGCAAAAATAAACAGGAGTTAAGAGAATGCTGGAAGCACCTCAGAGACCAAGACTGTTGACAAAATAATTCAAAATACCTTTCTTGCTCCCCACCTCAAAATATCCTAGACTAATCAGCCAACCACTTCATGCCAAACACACTTCCTTATCGTATGTTTACTTACTAAGGGGAGTTTTTCAAAATAGGAAGTACAAATGGTACTAAAAAATTAATTCCAGGATTTATTTTACCAACATACAACAAGACTTAACTGCAATGAGTGCACGAAAAACACTGCTTTAGAAGAGGATAACCTCCACCAGCCATAACTTTCATTCTACAAGACTCATAAGGACACCATGGAAGGACAAACAAGCACCCACATCATCTGCAAATGCAGCCCTTCAGAAGTTTAGGACAAAATCCTCAAGCATGTTCTTCTCCTGGATATACGCAATGATTTAAATGCAGTTTTGTCCATTTGAAGATCCAGGCACAAGCACTGTCCACATCCTCACCCCCCCTAAGTGAATGTACAAAGCCATTTACTTACACTTGACTCAATCCTGAGGATACTGACTTGAAAAGATGCAGTACACACAGAAGAAATTATAGAGCCTCAGCTTGGTAAGCAGTAGGAGATTGTGATGACAGGGGTTGTTTAGTGGGAGGAAGGAATCTCTGAGGAAGATGGAGCTGTTTTCACAAAGCTATCTGGATTCACACATTACCCCCACTTCAGCTTGTTTGCTGGAAAACTGCCAGCTGGAAATGTACTGGCCTCTGTCCTTCCAGCACTCTAAATACCCTCAATTAAAAACAACTAAGAATTTAACCTTTGTTTCGCTATTAGTGTAGCTGTTGTCTGAAAAAAACCCAACAACAGCAAAGACTGTGTGCTTTCAAACCACATCCTCAAAGCACGATGTTAATTTTAATTTAAACCTCAAAGCAGACAGGAAGGAATCACATTCTGCTTTACAAACAGAAAACACAGTATAAAGATTGACAGCAATATCCAGATTACAGTTTCCAAGCTCCTGTGTATCATCTAAAATATGGGGTATAAAATATGAAGTGTTGAATGCCATTAACTTTCAAGAGGCAACAGATTTATTCAAATTTACCAAATCCAAACAAGATTATCATGAAGAATATGCCCAAACCCATCTATTGTGCAAAAAAAGAAAAAGGGAAAAAGAAAAAAAGAAGAGCATGCATCTTTCCAATTTGATGAAGCTTTCACCCCAAATTACAGGCTGTGAATACCCACTTATGGCTGCACTAGACAAAACTACTTTCTCTGAGCATTTTCCAGCTCACAAACAATGACACACAGAAAGCCTGGAAGCCTAAAATACACAAGAATGCTCCAAGTCAACCGATAAATGCAAGCTGTATGGTTCTACTTACTCATCCAGTTTCTGACATTTAAGAAGCTCTGTTGACTGGTCAGATCAAACATTAGTAAAAAGCCCATAGCATCTCTGAAAAACGCTGTGGTGAGACTTCGAAACCTGAAGGTGGAAGAAAAAAAAACCAACACAGCTCTATCAATACAAAGTGATCTCCAAAGCAAGCACTTTTCTGGCAACCCTGACCTGAGTAAAGAAAAAAGGAGATAAAGTCAAGCTTTTCTGAACTGCTTGTTCAAAAATTGTATTTAAAAAATCATCTTGAAATCTGAAGAGTCTGCAAGATTTAGTGGACATACATTCCCTTGGAAGGAAAGCAAAAACAAAATAATGCTTGACTTTCATTTTAACTACGAAGCATCACACCAGTTAACATTTATTAATCAGTGTGTTAGTAATTTACCAGAGGAAGCTTACATGTGAGAATATAAACACTGTCAGTGACTAATCTATCAGTTCTAATTCTGCCTGATTTAACCGAGAGTAGAGACACACAGAGAGAAGGGTTGGTTAAAAGGAAAAAAAAAAAAAAAAAAGGAAAAAAAAAAGACACTTAAGCACTTAGTGTATCACAAGTCACAGTGACAGAAATGGATTCACCTGCCAATGTTGCACGCACTTAGTCGATGGATGTGTACTACTCAGTCTAGTCAGTATTAAACAAAGGAAGAGTAGGTGGCTGTTTACATGCCTTTGATTGTTTGATATGACTATCTGCTGGGAAGCTCAGCTAAAAGGAAAAGGTAACCTTTCCTTGCAGAGATCTAGACACAAATGCACTCTGTAAGCAGACTGTGCAAGTGTTCCTTCACCAGGGACATTGTTTACAGGCTTCCAGCAAAGCTATGGAGCTGGATGGAACTACAAACCATGAAATGCAACTCTGTCTGTTACCAAAAGGTCACAAGCCTGTTCAAATCAGAAATGTGAAGAAAGCCCAAGTAATATTAAAGTGTTCGGACAGCACTGGAAAACAGTGCAATGGCACTCTGGTGCTTTCTGTATCGCAGGTATCCATCACATCACAAAACAGTACTACATAATCTCGCACCAAACAGAAACAGTAACTGATATTTTCTGCCACAAATCCATGAAAATAAAAAAAACCCAAAACACTCTCCATGGAAGCATGTCAGATACCCAACACTGCTTCTAGGGTTTCTTTTTAAAAAAAAAAAAAAAAAAAGCTTCAAAACATTTAATCTTTTGCAGAGGGGTATGCACAAATGGTGTTTGAGAGTAAGGGAAAGATATGCAGACACAAAATTTCTGCTTGCTTCTGCTTTTCATCCAGCAGCAACCCCTCCTGCATAGTATTTGCACTGCTTACTCTGGAAACCTGAAATCTGCCTCATCGCTACTTTCTTTCCTGCCCACTAAACGCTTCAGCCCTCTGCTCTTTGATCACTATTACACAGCAAATAGGCATTGAGTCACATTTTCTTCCCTTGTTGACAGATGAAATCAGCAGTCATACCAAAGGCAATCACTTTATGATAGCCCAAACCAGTGTACATAACTAGCCAGGGGAAGCTTAAGCAAGCAGTACACACACTTCTTCCTTTAAAAAAACAATAGAATTAAATTTAATAGTGACAAGTGAAGAATATCGTTGGAAAGAACAAACATCACGCAGAAGACTGAGAAAATCTGGTTAGATAAAAGAATCCTACTGCAAAGGAGATTCTGATCAGTCCTGAACTTAATACCTGTCAGCTATGGTATGCTGCTGCAAAGAAGACAAACACATGTAAAACCATAAAAGATAAGAAGCAATTCTTCCAATCTGCTCAGCACTGCTAAGACTTGAACTACAACTCTCCATCCTGCTCGCGTGCTGGTGGTAAGAGAGGCTGAAACCAGCCTGGTGGAGGATAGAACAGAAAGTTTGCTCATCATAGAAAAGTCTTGAGAAGCCCGGGGCATGTAATCTGGAGAGGACTTAAGGAAGGCATCAGGCTGCTCAGGTCGCACCTGAGTTGTGACCACCTGTGAGAAAACAGACTGCACAGCCTCTGGGAGTGACCTGCTCCAGGGTTTAACCACTCCCAAAGCCAACACTTGTGTCCTACCTAGCTGGAATTTCCTTGCTGTGACTTGTGACCACTGACTTGCACCCTTTAGCTGCAAGCCTGAGGAGTCTGGCTCTGTCTTCTCCCCACTGGGTAGATGAAGACGGCAATTAGCCTCCACTTAGTCTTCAGGGTGAACGACCTTAGCCTCCTCAGCCCTCACTGGATCATCCTCCTGACCTGTTCTAATGGGACTCCATGGGACTCCAGTTTACCAGTATAAAGTATACCACACTGGGGGAGTTCCGCAAATAGGAACTGTACTCCAGATGTGGCCTCAGAAGTGCTGCGTGAAGGGGAATAACCACTTCCCTCAGCCTGATGGCCACATGTGGGCTAATGCAGCCCCTATCAGCACCTTTCTCAAATACACCCTACCATCCAACCTAACAGAAAAGATCTGAAATAGGAGAACAGGACACTTAGGTAGTATCTTCCACAGGAGGTAAGAATCGTTGAATGGTTTGGATTGAAAGGGACCTGAAAGATCATCTAGATTTAAAGCCAAAAGCCAGTACAAAACAAGAAGGGGTGACCACTGACCCAGTAACCCATGTGTGCTAGGAATGAGGCAGCATGCTGCTGAGGCAGGAAGCAGACCACCTCCAGTTCCCCCAGTCCTGTTTTCTGAGATTCCCTGATCACTGCATCAAAGCAGTGTCAGAAAAACATTATTTCTGGAAAATATTTTCGTTGTCCAGATACACAAGGATTTTTGAGATTTTTCACCTGAATGGATGAATGGTTTATCCAGAAACATAACTAACTCAGAACTGCTTTTCAATGAGCTGAACTCCGTTACCTTTCCTGACCGGCTGTGTCCCAAAGCTGGAGATGTACTTTGAAGGCTTTTCCTGGAGATCCATTTGGTCCTCTGCTGTTGTATACCTAACGAGAGAGTCAAATCAGTACAGCCATACAGTTCACACCGAAATCCAGCACCTGCGTCACAGACTGTGACCATTGCTTTTGTGCAAAGCAGTAAGGAGTAAAAGTTCAGTCCTTCAGTAAAAGCTCTTACCTCTACAAGCCACTTCAGAGGGCTGCTTATAATAATATTTAAAAACCCAGGAGCCACATAAAAATCTATGAAAGCTGCTCTTTAAAGGTAATTTGGCCATTTTTAGTAGTTCAAATTAGATACCAGATCTTTAAAACTTGGCATAGCACTGTGCTGAGCAAGCTGTCTCTGTTCTGTTTCATTGCTGTTCTTAGAAAATTTACAGCTGGCTGACAGGATTAACCACTATTATAAAAAGCTATTCTTTATTCATTAACTTCTGTTGGACATTAATGACTTCCTTACTAACTGCAACTGCAAACTCACGGTGCTTAAAGAAATCACTGTGACCTTTCGCTAGGGCTCAATTCTTTATTAAACAGCAACAGTGTGTAAATTAGCTGTTGCAGTAAAAGACAGAGGAATAAAATGAGTATGAGCTGGTTTTGTTATCTGAGGTAGTTTAGCAGACTCAGCGATTTTAAAGGCAGGCAGATACTGCTCTTGCATTTAGATCAAGTGCACAGGGACCCTGTGGACATGTCTGTACCCAGAGGCTGCACTGACGTTACCTGAAGAAGCGGAACCCCTCCTCACCTGCCCTCCCTGTGCTGTAAAATACAGCATGCAGTTCTCCTGCACAACCAAACTAATATTAATTGGGGGTTGGACTAGATGCCTTCTGAAGGTCCATTCCAGCCTAGACTATTCTGTGATCCTGTGGAGTTATTTAAACCGCTGTCATTTCAACAGGTAGCTTCTGAGTACAACGTGCCTGCCTTTCCTTTCTGGCAGGTACCTTGTCTGAAAATCAGAAAAAGACCAATGGATCAACCGCACCATATCTGTGAATCAAACTAGTTTGCTGGAGCATGTTCCTGTAATGTTTAGCATGACAAACAAGGAAACTCACAAGGTCCTTTTTTAATATGACTTTTACACAACAGAAGAAACATATTTCACCTTTGGGATCTCTTTCGTAGAAGACAATTTATTAGATAAACCTTCAAGATATTTCAAAGCTGATAATTTAATGTAAGATGTAGTTTCTCCCACACTTACAAACTGTCTAACCCCAAAACATACAGTAAGGAAAAATGATGGAAGAAATCTGTCTGTGACTTTTAGCAGAACAGTTCAGCCCTCTGGAAGCAATGCAGCACCCATGTTCAAAACACATTAACGAGCATCTGACCAGCCAGGGAAAGGCTGTTCTTGTAATTTGCATGTGCAGACATTTCCTTGCAATAAAACTGTGTTTTTAATATTTTTCTCTTACTACATCACTGCAATCCCACAGAGCAGAGACGGAGCCAGGTTCCACTGCAACCTGAGTCTGGCCTGGCACCCACTTAACTGACCTCAATTTGCATAGCATTGATTATGAGTAATTTAAGCCATAATCCAGATCCATGGTTCTTTTATTCAGGGGACCCCTGAACCCCCCATCTCCCAGGCAGGGCCTGCACATCCTGGTCACTGTTGCAAAACTGAACTCACAGCAGCAGCCACCACCACCAGCCATGATGAAAAAGTTGCCAGGAAAGATGAAAGTGAATGGGGGAGTGATGCCCACCTTTTCACAGTATTCCAGTGAAATAGCAGGAGCTTAAATGCATGTGAAATGACAATACATGAACAATCTGCTTCATGTTGCCAAGGCATGTGTTTTCACTCAGCTGCTTCAAAACTGGGCAATGTTTTCATACTAATTAATAATAAATATTGTAAATGATTTTTAGTTCTTACATTAACCTGTTGCAGGGCTGAGAAGCACTTAGGGTTTTTTTTTTTGGAAAATGAACAAAGTTTTGTCAGCACTCAAGTTCTTGGGTAGAAAGAATAGCTCCTCCCTTTCCTTGCTGAAAAGTTCTCCACAAGCAGCAGTTCTTCTGCCAGCTTATTCAACTCTGCACTGTCAACACTTCCAAGGATGTTTCGTGCAAAACTCTTAGAAGTATTTCATTTAAATTAAAAAGAAGCAAATTTAAAGAGGTTTCCATCTTTGAACTGGGCAAGTATTTACACTTCTTTTTATTAAAGAAAATTACTAAAATAATTGTTTAGGGTCTTATATCTTGTATTTATTATGGTTTTACTGATCAAGGAAACTGAATTTGTTCCCTGTATTTAGCTGGTGTCAGGATCTATGACCAGATCCACTAGTCACATTAAATTAAAACAAAGCAACTGTGCTCATAGCCACAAAAAGCATCTGACCAACACTGCAGAAGACTCTCATCTTCTCTCTAATATCAAGAAACAAGAGCATGGCAGAAGGGGCTTGCACACACTGCATTAAGCAGGTGTTAGGATTCATGGATCCTAACCTATGAGGACTCCTGATCACAGGCTGGGAACGCTCAGCCTCCAGCCTTGCTGCTGGCAGAGACTCGGAGAAGCAGCGTGGTCCCACTGGCGGAACTGCTTCTTGTGCCTTTGCTAATTTACTGCATGACCTGGAAGCAGGCTGAAACTTCTATGCTTCTGTACGTTTCCATCTTTTCTATTTAAATAATGAGTTTGGGGGCTAGAGTTAGTTCTAGTCACAAACAAACAAAAAAGGAACAAAAAACCCAAAAAGGAACTATCCTTTTATACCAACATGCAATAAACCATTTTACAATCCAACATGAGGATAAGGATAACAGCATTTTTCCCCCTTTATCCAGTTCCTGATTATGACTTGTTTAAGCCAAAAACTAGACAAGGAAAAACATTATCAACACATGCTATACCCCACAGTAAGAGAGGCAGCACACAGCTACATAAAATTTGTTCTCAGCAGAAATGAATAAAGAAAAAAAGAAGGTGCCACCATTTGTATGAGAAAACTTACCACTCGTTTTTCCCGAAAATCTATCCCTACTGTCGTGATGAATTTTGGATTAAATTTGTTATCAGTGTATCTGTACAGGAACGTTGTTTTTCCAACCCCAGAGTCTCCGAGGGCCAGGAGTTTGATCAGATAATCATAGTCTCCATCAGTCATAGTGCTAATTTTTAGGAACCTATGGAAAGGGAAAAGAAAAAAAAATATTTAATGATAACAACCCCCCGCCCTTCTGCTTGGTTTTGCCTCATTTCTATTTTTGTTCCTTGAAACGGTGCTGCCTGTGGTCAGAGTTGAAAGTTGTGTTAGTGTATTTTGAAAAAGGCTAATGCAATGCAGCAGTGAAACTCTCCAGGAGACAATACAACTTACACTTTCAATTTCCTAAATAAATAAAATTGAAACTCAGAATGATACAGTTTCAGACAAAAAGATTATTTTTGTTCTGAGGACAACAGTAAGAGCTATATTGAACAGAGCTATGAAACCTAGGGCTAAATCCTTCTAAGTATTTTATTATGAGTTTGAAGTAGTGCAGAAACAGGAGTGAAAAGGAAACTCAGACATGGCAAGGACTGCTCTCAGGGCTCAAGCTCTAACCACTATTACGTGACATTATCTGGGCTACATTATTTCTATCCTGAAAGAAATATTTTCGCCCCCTAAGAGAACTAATTAAAAAAAAGCAGAGTAAGCAATTATCCCAAGGCCACAGTTAATAAAAGGAAAGAGCTCCAATGCAGCTTCCTCTCCAGTACAACCAGATGAACCCACAGCTGCCTTGTTCTGTGAAGCACACAACTAAACCCACCCCCTCATCAAACGCTGCAGATTAATTGGGGTGAAGAAGAAAGAAAAGCAGATGGCAAGCCCACTGCCTGGGTTCAGCTCCGTGCCTTGGTTAAGCTGCTGCTTACACACCTCGACAGCACTTCCAGGCTCTTTTCTGTATCTAGCAGTGACCAAGAGCGGCGCAGCCTCCCTCATTAAGCACTTGGAAAACAAATATACGCGTCAGAAAGTAATGAAAATTTGCAGAAAGAAGGAAATATTTATCCTACTTATCTGGGCTGCGTCACAGCCCAGGCAGGAGCTCCTGGAACAAAGCGCGTGGCGCAGAAATTATTTCCATGGCAGTTTCATGACCCCACATGGCAGTTCCCAGCTTCTGCCAATCTGCTGAGTCAAGTGACACAACGTATTTGGGAGGGAAAGCCAGATACCAAGGAGGAACAGCTTCCAGAGTTATCTTCTACTTTAGTCTTTTTTCGCTTGGCCAACGCAACCGAGCACCCGTGTTCAGGGGTCACTTGGGCTCCCACCAACAGAAATGCTCATCTTCCATCAGAAGGACACATCACCTGCTAGCCCAACCTCCTTCAAGAACCACATCATGGACACCCGGCTCGAGCAGAGCACCTTCATCAAATTACCTGCCAGCCTGGCCAAGCCTTCACCCAGAGGAGCCCAGCCTTTCTCCAACTGCACTGCTTCCCCCCAGCAGGTTTTTTATTATTTCAAGCTCAAGGGGAGTGTTGTATTACCCTAAACCTAAAGCTCCCATCAATGTAGTTAATTTGTTCATATTTGCTACGAAGCTGTACAGAAGGAAAGGGGACCTATGTAAGAAATAGACCTCCAAAGTGTTTATTCACATGTATGAAACGCCCTGATGATGAGAAAACTGGAATCGTATGAAACACCACCTAGTTTACATCCTCACCTACCTTGTTCTCAACATAATTTAAGCCTTCGCTTTTTTCCAAACATCTTGCTAATCCTCAGCATGGATGAACAGCCGTCCCATTCAGATCTCTATGCTGAGACTCATTACTGTGGTATGACAGCAGGAGGCCCTGGGCCATACCCCATTTATAAAACCACTGCTTGTTTCAGTACAAGACCTTAATTTCCATCAGAATAAAACCTACCTTTCTCAGCATTTAAATTAGCAAATACTGACATGCTTTGACTAAAATGGTGAACTAAGCCCGTTCTGATTATCCTGCATTTCAACAGCTTGAAGGATAAAAAAGCTGGCTGTGTACTGAGCAGTTTCATTGTATAAGACTTATACCTTTGACAGATATAGAGCCACCCAGAGAGGCGGGCCAACCTTTTGAGAAATTCATTTTCTGATGATAAAGGTTTTAACGAATCTAGAGAAAAAGGTCCCTGATCTGACAGCGCTGCTCTGCTTTGCACTGCCTTTGGTCTGTGCCGGGCAGCGGAAGGGCAGAGTACCAACGTGGCAGCTTCACAGAAATTCATTCAAGGCTTTTAATCCATTCCAGGATATCCTAAGTTTACCACAAGGCTCCACTGAGCAAAAGTAATTTCTCCCCAGAAGTCTGAGGAACAATCAAAATCAAAGTATTTCTGATCAATGCAGTAACTGTTCTTTAGGCATTTCCTTCAATAAATCTGAAAAAGAAAATTATCTTGGGAGATGACTCCCCCCCAGATGTTTGACAGGTAATACAATGTATTAATTTGGGATTAAACGCTATCCCAAAAATCCATGTTCTCAGCATCTCTTCGCTGTGCAAATGTGCAAAGCAGAATAATTAGAATTTACCAGACCTGTAAATGCTGAGCAAAATATACATCAGACCAGGATGATTAAAAACCTATTTTTGTAAAGCTGTCATGAGAAGGCGGCTGGCACTCCTATTCCCCAGCACTGGCTGCTTTTCCAGAAATTCCTGCCCGTTTGCATCACGGGCTGCAGACGTGTTGCAGCCTCTCCTAGCCTGGCGCTAGCCAAGGCAGTCGCCCTGCCACCCAGGGAGGCAGCCTGGGAACCAGCCTCTTCCGCAAGGTGACTCCGACTTCGCTCTCATCCTCTGTACCGTGTAGAAAAATCAAAAAGTCATCAGTTGGACAAAGGGATTTTATTCCTTCAGAGTTTAAGCTGAAGCCACCAAACAGTTTTCCTTTCCCTGACCAACGATGGAGACAGGAGGAGCACAAAAACCTAGGTGCAGGGACAGCTTGATGGACCAGACCGATCCACCCCCAGCACACTGCCATCACTGGTTTACCACATCCAAATCGCTGTAGTACAGCAAACAAAGTTCTTGTTTCACAGGAAATCCGAGCATTAAGATTTTAATTTCATTTAGAACAAAGGAGTTAAAATTACTAATCATTATTCTTAGATAAACAACTAAGTGTGCTTTTAAACATGTCCACAATCAACTGAATTTGAAAATTCTGAATGTTTCATCTTGTTTCATGACAAATGTTAACTTGAACGGTACATACAGCTGGAGTATAAAAACAATGCACCATACCTGAAACAAAGCAAAATTCTTCAGTGGAGGAGGTTTGGTGTTCTTACAGAAAAGAGACTACTTCAAGATAATTTCTTCTAGCAAAAATCTGAAAACCACTTCAGAATTTTCTATTAAGAGAATATTAACCAGACATTTTTTATTAAAATTGCAATATACTTTATTCAACTCTAATTCTAAATGGCTCGATATATTGAGCTGCTGAAAAGAAATACCCCTGGGCTGTAAGGCAAAAGCTAAACCAAGGCAACTCAAGTGCCGATTTCCATGATGACATTGAAAAAACACCCCTGTTCCTGGAACCTTAACTTCCAAGTCCTCACCATCCTGAGAGCATCTAAATGGACTTGAAGTTGTAATACCAGCAGCTCCCCACCACAGACCGCCAGCAGTCGGAGCAGGCAGAGCAGCCACAACAGCAAGGTCCCCTCGGCCAGTCGTCCTGCAGGGCTCAGAAACCTGCAAGCGCTCACACAGACCAAACCCAATGCAATCTCACCCTCCAGTTCTGAAGGTCGTGCCACCTCTCTAATACCACCTCACTGATTAAGCTTTACAAAAATGCAAAGAGCCCTCCTGACCGTCCCTCCTAGCCCTCTCTGCCAACGTGGCCAACAGCCACAAGATGATAAATGTGACGTTCTGACGCTGTTCTTCCAGTCTGCGCATCTAGACTAAGCCTGATTTAAAAAAAACACTCAACTGCTTTCTTGGCAGACAAGATTCCCATCTAGATCAGAATCAGCATCTTGTTTCTTGATTCATTATTTTGTTCCATCCCTATTTAATGTTCTCCAAGTACAGCGCGAGAAAGATCATTTAAAATCTGGCACTTGTCAGCAGATACCCCAGAGAATATTTTCTTGATAGAGAAATACGGCTTCACATAAACCAATCCAACCTTAGACATTCAGCTAACCACCTAAAGGGAGAGGAAAATCTCCTCGGGCTCCGTGCCTTTGCTCTGCGGCTCTGTACCCATGGCACAGAGCAAACACGCTGTGGCACAGCCCACCGCACCAGCTCGGCATGCCCACAGCACCTCCAAAGAGGGGCCAGGAGGGTGCCAGCCCTTTTGCACATCCATCCATCACCCCTCCGCCTGACAGAGTGGCCTCAGCATGGCTCAGCAGCTCTCTCTGATGAAACGCTGAACTCCTGGAGATGGGTGCTCCAGGAGACCCACCCCAGCACACAGAGAGGGCTACAGAGTTCTGAAATGCATTATTTCTCCCTCTGTCTCTCCTACTAAAGAAATCACACAGGCTGTAGCAGGAAGACATCCCAAGATCGACCTGGATGTGGCTGCTCTTTGAAGCTTTTCAGACATGTCCTTTGACTAGAAAGGCAAAGCTCTGCAGCACGAACAGAAAACCTCCCCTGGTCTTCGGCAGGAACAGCAGAAAAATCCCTTTTCTTTCATCCTCAAGATTGTGACTGGCATTAACTCTACCACAGCCACAACTAGTACAGTGAGGAACTAAACTAGTTCCCTGTCACCCTCAAAACCCCACAACCTGTTACTCTCTTGCTGTGGGACGCATCTTGCCAATGCAGCACCCAAGAGAGAATCCCACACTGACAGATTAACATCAAACTTGTTAACACAGTCATGTTAGACACTTCTTCCCTAGCAAAGAGAACATACAGGACCGTCTGCAATGCAAAGTGGAACAGAGAGAAGATTAAACTGAAGAGTGTATTATCAGAAAGTAGCCTCACAAGTCCTTCCCATGGGGGAGAAAGACCGGATGTAGGAAAGGTAAGATAAAATTCCATCCAGTCATCCCACCACCAGGCTGTAATTTGCCTGCAATCATCTGTAGAAAAAGCAGTCTCACAGCTGCCAAGTAAATGGCCCACAATGATCCAAACATTCTTTTCCCTTGAAAACCAAACAACTCACTGGAGCTACATTGAGATCAAATTAAAGCTGGCTTCTCTGCTCAAAATCAGGCATACACATGAATTTCCGTATAGGAGCTGTGAGCAACAATATGTAACAAATGTGGCATTGGTGTGAAAGAAAAGATCTTTCCTCATTTTCTTCCTTACAGTGGAAACCCCCAGAGGACCAGACGGATGCTTTCTGGCACGGACATCTCATGGCATTTGAGTACAGACAGCTTCAGGCTTCAGTATGTAAAAGACTCTTGGCAAGCCACAGCCACTTACTACTCTCTTTTAGTAAGCCAGGATATCCTTTTTAATAAAGAAAGAAATACATACAGAACAGATTGCATTTTAGAAGTTCTTCAAATACACGGACTTTCAGTTTCACCCATTTGAACACAGGCTGAACGTAACTCCACAGGTAGGAAGGTGAGTTCATTAGGACGCTCCTCACTGCCACATGTGCCCTGCGAAGGAGCCATCAAACTTCCACTTTAAATTCTCCTTCAACTCATAAGAAGCCTGCAGTGAGCGTTCACACCAGAAAAAACAGTAACATCTCCAAACGCCGCTTTCTAAATAGATGGGTAAACACCAGGCATTTCCTAAGAACTCACTCACATTGCTGTACATCCCACTGGTATTAGTCAGGATAAACCAAGCAGCACACGCTCAGTGACCCACATCCATCCGTGTTTTCTATCCCCATATCCACACCTTTTGGCATCCTCTTCTCATGCAGTGTGCTCTGCTACCTAAAGCAAGTTGTACTTGGAGGGAAGAGCAGCGCTGGAGCCCTTCCGTTCCAGCTGATGCAGTGTCGCTGCCTAAACTCTCTCACTACATACACACACAGCATATATGTTTACGTTTGTGTAGGCAAGGCAGAAGAATGAGTAATTCATAGTCAGTACTAATCAATATGAAAAATACAAGCAATACGAAAAGGAAAAAGGGGGGGGTGGGGGGAAAAGGGGGGGGTGGGGGGAAAAGGGGGGGGTGGGGGGAAAAGGGGGGGGGGGGGGAAGGAAAGGCAAGGGCTGCACCCAACCGTTACCAGAAGTGTTATCATGACACTTCACCAGTGCTTTTTTCCTCTGGGTCAAACACCTAGTACAAGGCAAGTTACAACACAAGTGACCATGCGCATTTTCGTATATTTCACCATTTCAAAAACCTGCTTGGTAAGCTTAGAACTTAGTTGTGGGTTGACCATGCCACAGCAGGTCTGTATTTAGCATGTCATCCAGTCTATTATACTTGATTGACTACGCAAATATAACTGTGCTATTGACCAGAAAATAATGATAATTTACAAAATACCTGCTAAATATACAGGCCCGAAATGGATTTTGCAAAAGGCAGCAGAATCCTGCCACTGTAAAATAACCCAGATGGCAAATACTCCGACCTTTCATTCACACTTCGAAAAGGAAAACAAGCACTGTCATTAATAGCATTTCAAGGAATGTATTTAAGAAGGAAGAAAGCCAGCATGAGGAAGTTCCAGTGGCTCACTGAAAAAAAATCTCATCAAATACATACAAACCCTGTAACTCCCTTCGAGGGAGTCCAAAAGTTGTAGGAAGATTGGCTGTACGTAGGGAACTACCCCTGGTTAAACAGGAGAGAAGGGAGGTATCGGGATTCCTGCCACAAGCGCAGGGTCGCTTCCCACCCCACCAACAGCCCAACAGGCTGCGGATTCCAGGAGAGACGCCGAGTAGCTCCCTGCTGACTTGCTGTTCAAACCCTCCAAGTCTCTCCTGCTCTTTTGAAGGCAGGCAAAGCTTACCATTCATTATGTTACTTATCTGTCTGTGTGTCAGGGGAAAAAAAAAAGATTCTATGAAAATTTATGAGCTAATGTAGTTATCTGAAAGACACGAAGTGGGCTAGACTTCCCTTTTAACTGCAGAAGCATGGTATCATTATCCATACTTCATCTCTCCCTGACCTTATCAAATTCATGTTTTGAATCCAAAACTCATCATAATTTCTTTGTAAAACTCCTTTGACAAAGCCCAGCCTTAGCCACCAAGCACACAACTACCACAGTGTTTTTTCTGCAGATCTCTATTTAAATGTAGGAACCCTGATATGCTGATGAAGACTCCAAACTAGATGATTCCATCTAAAAGACCTGAACATTTGCCAGCTACTCATGTTTTTTATAACACTACCCTTCTTCTTGCATACACGAATCAATATGGGCAATGAACAGTTACCAACAGTAAAGAGCAAGGGGGTGGAGGGAGGAAAGTCAACTCCACAGCTTAGAAAGCCTGTCCTGGTAGTTGGGGCTGTCCCCCAACAGTTTGAAGCAGCATCGTTCCACTAACCAGTTACACTGGTTTACAGTTAGTCAGCCCAAAGGCCAGCCAATACAGCTCAATTTTGTTACCAAAAATACCTTTGGAAGCAGCAGAGGAACACAGGGCTGACCACAATCAGCCAGGGGCCATCGTTAGCACTAACAGATCCCCCAATCAACCCGAATTTGTCTTTTGGAGCATCTTCATAAGGAAATATCTAATGGAAAGTCTGAATCATGATTAGGAGAATTTCTATCTTACGCTGCCTACAGATGATGGGCTGTATGTCTAGTAAAGGGGAAATTATAAAAAAAATATAAAAAAAAGGGAAACACAGCCATACCCATACCAGTTTGGGAATGGACAAACTCCCTGACAAAGGCGGAGTACATCATTTTACATTTTACAGTGATTAAAAAGCAAAGCTCCTATTACAGTAGTTTAAGCTAGCTGCACCCTTGACAGGTCTGTATTTCTACACATCACTGCTTTTCCCAAATCTTTGGGCTAATTTTTCAGTTTCTTTAATACCAAACCTCCATCAGGGTGGCAAACTCATTTTGCTGTGCAGGGGCTCACCTAGAAAGCTTTTACATAGTTGAAGTGCAGCTTTATACAGTTCTCTCAAACCTTAAAGGGCGAGAGACTGGCCCTGCTGTTTGCACACTCAGCTCACACCTGACCCCAGGGAGTGCTATATTAGTAAATACATTTGCTTGCACTTCATCCAAAGCCCCTCTGCAATTCTCAAAGCAGTTTCCCTTTTGCTGTCAAGAGAGGTAAAGAAATTTTTGGCAGAACTGGAAATTAATGCTTTTTGCTCCATATTGCTTCGGAAAGCTCTGATACCTGGAGTGTCCCTTTAAACAATCTCTGCAATAATCGTTAGCTAAGATAGCAGCTACACCTCCCTGCACACAGCAAGGCAGATTTCCACTCCCTACGCCATTCTGTTTAAATAAAAATTTACAACAGTGATCAAAATGGTTTGGCTTATCAAATCATCTGATCCCATTTATCGTGGCTCTTTAAGGACTGCAAATTGTAAAGAAGGCTCCTCGAGATAGAAGTCATTAGTTCTAACAAGCTAATGGCTATTATACATTTAAATCACTTATTTTGAAACAGTGAATAATTTATTCTTTCTACAGCAGACAATCTTATGTGAACACTGAAGCAATCTGATTATTCCATGAAAGGCTTTAGAATTGAAGTCTATTGTACTGCTCAGGCACAAATTAGTTTTCCCAGAAGTTTTAACCCCTTAAAGCTGGAGAGAGAACAGTTATTTCTCTCTTCCAGCTGAGGCTGTACTGGAGAGGAGAAAGGTCTTTTCATGCCTCTCAACTCGCCGTGATGCTCCTCCTGGGATATCACTCGTGCCCGTGCCCATGCTGCTGCCAGTAAGCTTCTCAGGGTGTGCTCCTCCTCCCTGCACCAGTGGCCTTCTGCTCACACAAGGACATGGCAGGCAGATACCAGAAACACCACCTCCCAAGTTCTCACAGTAGCTGGTTCTCCTCCTCTCTCGAGAGACAGCCATACCTGCCCCACCCCAGTAATGCCAACCCTGCCTGTCCCACGCCGGGAGGGGACACGGGGTTTTAGGGGCAGACAAGCAAGTGAAAGGTTTTGAGGGCAAGAATGAGGAGTGAGTTAGGAGCTGCCACAAGCAAGATTAGCAATGAGTTTTACCACTCTAACCTAGGGGAATTAGCCAGTTCCTCAAGATTCAAAATGAAAGGTAGACCTTAAAGCTCCTTTCCTGATAATAAATTTCAAGATTACATGTTACACTTTCTGTCAGTCATTTCAGAGAATTATCCATTGCCTGACAAACCTTCTGTGGTTTTGATCACAGAAATCACAGAAACTGCCTATTTCCATGCTGTCTGGCCGTTTCATAATGCTGCATTAACTAGAACGCAGCACAGGGACTATCACAGCAGGGAGTACTCAGCTGCAGGCACTGGGTCACACTTTATCTCAGCTGCCGGACACAAGTACCTCTGCCCAAGCCAGCAACCACACCTGGGGGTGACAGGGGGAAAGGACTGATTGCCAGGCTCAAACTTTTTTCCTAATGCCACCCTAATCGAACCCAGACCTGCTGCATTATGCTACTGACCATGCTGCTTCCCCATGTCACATTTCAACACGCAAAATACAAAACACAGACATGCTGCTGAATTACTCTGGGCTGGTTTCTTTCTCGATGAAAGAAAGAGCAAAACCAATGCTTTCATGGGAACCAGCACAGCTATATACTTAAGAGTCGCCAATGCAGCAATTCTGAAGCCAAATACCTGCCCCATGCTAACAGGAAAATCAGCTTGGAAAATTGAGGCTGCAGTGCACGAACAGTGAGAAAAGAACAGCTTCTCCCAGGAAAAAAAACCAACAACCCCCCAAAAAAACAAAAACCAAAGCTATCCAGTTCTTGCAAATGCAAATTCAGACTTTCAGCAGGCAGGGCCTGCAGACACACAGGTAAGCAGCATACAACTGTATTTTGTGACATGCTCTCAAAGGCAGATGCTATTATGCCACCTTTACACAGTGACAGCATGTATTTCAGTAACGACCAGGTTGTGATATGTCAGCCTTAGCGGTTTCTAGGCACACTCTAACGGAGCATGTTGCTACTCCCCAGTTCACACATTTTAGCAGGCTGCAATATATTGCTGTTTCTTTGAAGGCAAAAATAAGCACCACACCATGAGAGCTGTCGCTTTTCTCTGCAGCTGTTCAAACTTCCCTAGCACCATGTTTTAACCGAGCTTTCCAACAACGCTGTGTGCAAAACTGCCAACAGTGCCTTCTTGCGCATTTACTTGTAACACCCCATCTTGAGAACTTCACACGCAGCCAAAACCCACCAGATTTGTTGAGAAGAGTTTTTCAGCATGGGAAAACTGTTTCTCCTTTGAGTCAAAGTCTGATTAAAGAACTGAAAGAGGAGTCACACTCTCTCTCGCTGGTGTGAATTAGCATAACTCCAAGACTGAGGCCTTTTTCCCCCAAGATGCCTGCAAGTATGCAATTCATTTTACCTTTGGCATTTATTATTTTTTTTTTGCCTATGACCCACAGGGCACAGAGCTACTTGAAAATAACTTTTTATAATAGATTTCAGAAGAGGCAAACTATTTCTCTGCTACTCTGTGTACCTGCCTTTCTCCTCCTGCCACAGCCACTCGCAAAGATGCTTCAGTCAAACTCTGCAGAAGTTGTGCTCTGCTACAGACTTAAGGACCAAATCCATTTCCATGATCCCTGGAAAGTCCATATAAATGCACGAAAGAAGCCTCTTCACTGTAATCTGATCTATTAGGTATAAAAGAGTATTAACCACACATCGACATGACAATACTGTCCATGGTATTTCTGAACCAGCTTTCCTTTTCTCCTCCTTTTATTTTTTTAAAATGAAAAAGCACGCTCTCCTCCTGTCTCAGCTGATCTCTTTATATACTTCATATCATACTCTTATCTCATTCCTCCACCCGAATCAAGGCGCGACAGCAGACGCTGCGCTGTGAACCCCTGCCTGCTTACGGAGGAGCTATTCCCGAGTAACTATCGTTGGGAATTACGGAATTAGCGCCGCGCTACGACCCCCGCTAGGCTCCCCATGCATCGCTCGTTGACACACGTCCCTCACCGGCCGCTGCCGCTGCCCCCCCAACCCACGGCCAGGGCTCCGCGTTCACCACTCTGCCGCCTCACAGCGGGGCACCGATCCAGCCCGGAGCCCCCCGGCTCGCTGTCACCAGGGGCACACAGTCGCGACAGCGGCCGCATGTCGGGACAGGACCCCCGCCCGCCGGCCCCGGGCTCCCCGTCACCACGCGATCCCCGATCGCCCCGAAACCCGCCCCCGGCCTCCATTTGCCCCCCCGCAGCCCCGAGCCCCAGGGCCGCGGCGGGCCTGGCCCTGCCGGGCCGCGGTCCCGGCGGCCTGCCCAGTTCCCCCGGCAGAGACCTGCTCCCGGGAGCGCCGCGCCGCCTGCTCTCTGCTCGCTGCCGGCGGCGGTGGGAGGACGGAGCGCGGCGCAGAGCACCTCCCTCTGCCGGAGCCCGGCGCCGAGGCTGGGCTCAGGCAGAGGCGTCGCTGCCGGGGCCGGCGCACGGATGTGGGCGCTCGCCCCGGGGCCGGCGGCGGGGCGGGGCCGGGCCGGGAGGCGGCGGGCGGCTGCTGCTGAGGGAAGCCCCCGCCGCCGGCCCGCCCCGCCGGGCGCTGAGGGGAGCCCTCCGGGGGGGGGGGGCGGGACGGGGCGGAGCGGGGCCGGCCAAGGCCCTGGCAGGGCGGGAGGAAGAAGGGGTCTCAGGACCCCCCTTCCCTGCCTGCCCCTCAGGCCAGCCAGCTTCCAGCCTTCCCCACGCGGGGCCTGAGCAGCGCCTTGGCTCTGAGGGGGAGTCCCAGGCCCCAGCCCGTGCCTGCCACCGGCTGCACGGGCCTTCAGGTGCCCCCAGCCTGCAGGTGTTAGCGCCCTTTTCCAGGGTGCGCCTGGCCCGAGCCGGGGCCCCGGGCACCCGTAACCGGTTACCTACCGCCCTGCCGAACCCTCAGGGGAGGCCTCATAAAGGGATTCTTTCCACAGCTTTGCTAGCTGGGGTTATTTCATCTTTTCCCTGCGATCCACCTCCTGGGTCTCAAAACTCACCGTGAGGCAGCTGGCCCGTGGGGCTGTTTCAAACCGGGCCGCTCCTCAGCATCCCAGCGCTGCGAGGCCCGAGCGATGCGGCTGCGGGGGCTCGTCCAGCCACCGCTAACCCAATTGCTCTGTGCTGCTGCAAAAAAATACCCCGCAGGATTTCGTAGTAAAGCGCAGCTTTTCCTGAAGCACTTCCACATGACAATCCTAGGACTGGAGTACCTTCCGTGAGCTCATACAGTCCAGCAGCGCAGTTACGATTTCTGCTGTAGGCTTGTATATACTACTACAGGAGAGTAACCCTCTACCCCAGCTTGAAACCAATCTCATGTCTCCGTTGCAGAGCACTTGAGGCTGAGAGAGATGCTCCTAGTACTGCACGTTGCTGTTCATGTGGAAAACGGTAATAGCGTTTGCACTACACTGCTGATAACTGGCACATAGTACTAGTGTAGTTTGGCCCCGAAATATCTGCTTTAAAAATAAGAATGCAATAGGCAGGAGAGGGAGCGAGCTGAGTAAGAACAGCGCAGAAAAATCAGGGCCAGTGTTACCCTGTGTACCTATTTTGGCAAGGTTATAGCACCTTGCAAAGCCCTTGCGTGGCAGAGCTGCACATTCAGAGTCAGTTCTAATAAATTCACTTCAGTTCTAATAAATTCACTGAAATCCTTGGACAGCTTCAGCAGGGTGTACTGTGAAGTTGTAACTTATAATTCCTCTTTCATGTGTCATTTTTTGTGTGTGTGATGTTGTTGGGGAGATGTGGTGAGGTATATCACACTGGTAAAGTAGGTTGTTCGACACAACACGTCATCAGGGGAGGAAGAAAGAGCGGGATTTTGAGCTTCATACCCTACTTGAACACCTAGGAATCCTCTGCCTTTATTTTTTCCATTTTGATTTCTGTGTGTCCAGAGATACCAGCAAAAATAGGATAGCTGCAGGTAACATTTCATGATCCTGGGAGGGCAATCCTGCTGCAGATCCTGTGATTTCCAGCACTTACAGCCACTTAGAGGTATGCTTAAACGGTTTCTGCCCTTCCCTGGGGTTTATTACTGGCAATGCTTCAAAACTATGTTGCCACTATCATGAGAAAAAGAGTTTTTCTGAACAGTTTTATTCTTTCAGCTGCATGGCTTACAAATAAACCTTCTTACCTATGGCACACACATCCTTTTTGAAAAATACTTTCCATGCAGCTCAGCTGGGAACAGCAATCATCAGTTTAAGAACAATCAGACCAGTTGCCAGCATTAGCTGCTGCAACATTCGTAAATGGGTTATCACTGGCCTGTTGGTCTGTTTGCCCTTTTCCCTGCTGGTAAATGCCCTGTGCTCATAGACGGAGGAAATCAAACTGTTGGCAAACATTTCTTTGAGGCCTCACAGCTCAGAACTTCGCACCCACACAGTATCCAACAAATTGGCTTGCGATCAGCAGTGATTCAGTTTGGCCACACAGGCAATTAGTAACTGCTGGTTGCCAGTTCTTTTTATATAACTGGAAATGTTTTGCTATGATGGACAGTTTCAGACAGAACCATTTCTCTAAAGCCCTTGCAGTTCCTAGGTAAGTTTTCTCTTTATCTCCTCTAGGCTGCTAGATGTTAAATAAAACTATGGGAGTTGTGTTTCTTTTGGGTCCCTTAAATTAAAGGCGAATGTCTTAATCAGTAACCTCAGTTTCCTGCTTATTCCTTTAACAATTAAAATTCAATGTTATTCACAAGAACAGGAAATGTGCATGGATCCTGTGCTTTCCCGATAGAGAAATTTCATGTGAAGCAGCAGTGATTAAACAAGTCCTTTGCAGAATTATTAGAGAAGATAATACAAAATTAATAATGGCAGGGTGGTATTTCCTGATACACTTTTTCTTTTTTTTTTTTTTTAATAGCGGGCTGGGTCTGCTTTGGAAGGAGTAGCAGGATGTGGTATTTACGTTCCCTCTGATGAGCATATTTGCAGTAACTACAATATTGCACCGCAATGAAAGCAAATATGTTATCTCACCTGTTCTCCCTGTGCCTGCAGCCGGGAATGAAGACCAGCTGGCAGCAGCTGCCCAGCTCCACATAGCTTCACTCTTTTCCAGAAATAAGGAAGAAGTGGCAGCCAACTCCCCCCGCACAACCCGCCCCCCCTTTTTTTTTTCCTTTTAATTATCTCAGAAAGTTATTTCTTATTCAAATTTTTCTTTAAGGCCTGCTCTACTTGGGGCAGGGTGTGGGGGGATCATTTTAACTATGTTTAGCAAAACTGGTGTATGCCTTTAAGTAAGCTGTCTTAAGCCAGTTCTTGTGGCTCAGTCATGGTTTTTCACTGAGTATTAATAGCGTTATTTTTCATCTTACTAATGCAAGCTAAATTAATGTACATTCAACCTCATGAAACTGCTACAAGCTTCTCATGCAAATGCACTCAGTCTCCTTTATTCTTGCCTAACTCACTCAGCATGTGTCTGTGAGGTCTGAGGCATGCTGCTCTCTTCATGGCAGCCTGAGGAGTCACATGTGTCACATGTGTCACTGGGGCATGCGACCTGCCAAGTATGTGACCTGTTGTGGGGAGCCTTAACACACATCGGACTGCCCAGTGGCCCTCCAAAGGGCTGTCGGTAGCAGTTAGTGATATTTAATGAAAGCAATCAGACATGGGTGCGTCTGAACTGAGTAACGACAGTGTTGCTAGCATATTTCATATTCTTTCTCATCCTGGCATTGACCAAGGTACTGCCTGAGTTGCCAAGATTCTATGAGGATAAACTTTCTCTATGTTTTAAATGGTATCAAGCATGTTTCTTCACTCTCTGTGCAAAAACCTCACCCAGACCAGACTCACAAGCAGTAATATAAACCAATTGTAAAATGCTTTTTTAGATTCACACATAGAAACTAGATACATGACCAAGAAAATCTGGAGCAAACAGCTGACTTAATTACACAAGGCCAACAAGCTAATTATGTAAGGCATGTATTGCAGATTTACTTAGTAAGTCTTTAAATGTCTCTTCTACTCTCTCCCCTTCCTCCTCCATTCCTCTGCCACCCACATCCTCTCCCAGTTGTGCTGGGCATCCACAAATGCTCCAGGTCTCCCATCGCCCCTTCCTCTGGTTCATGCTTGCTGGCTGTTGGACTAGGTGATTGTTGTGGGTCTCTTCTAACTGAAATATTTTATTCAGTTCTATTCTGGTCTATTCTACATCTGCACTCATACATAGAGACAGAGCTCACCTCTTGGTGCTAGTCAGTGTAATTCCACTGAGCTCAACAAAACTTGATCGATTTATGCTGATAGGGTATTTAATCCATTATGCTTTTCCTACACAATAATAATTTGGCAGAATATGCTCATATTTTCTGCACCACGATTTGGTAGCCAGAGACTAATTAGTTAAGAATAAGAGGAATGAACAAGGTTGGTTGGAAACCAGTATCCTCTTCTGCTCAAAATGATGATAAAAAGAAAAGAAATACTTACTTACTTATTTACTGCAACTAAGTTTTTTGATCAAAATACATGTCTCATCTAGAAGGTTGACCCAGATTTTTTTCAGACCTAAAGAATGTTATTTTCCTGGAAAAAAACCCCACCATTGTCAAGGCCAGCAGATAATGACCTTGATCCTTTCTGCCTAGTCAAAAATTCAATCTGCAATTGTGATTTACATCACTCTTTAAAATCAGACCTGTTACTTAACTTCAAAATGTGCCCACTTTTCCTAATTCCCTGTGTTACAATGTTTTAAATATTTGATGTGCCCAACCACTCAGAAACAAACCGGGATGGCTTTGATGTTGCAAAGACTGAGCCTCGGCACCGAAATAACCATCTGCATCTGCCTGTATTTGTTCCCGGGGAAGAAAGCTGTATAGTAAAGCCCACCTTGAACTTCATCAGGGCCTTGATTTTGACTTAGTCTCCTGTTACTCTCACTTGCTGCAGAAGCAGCAATTAGTAAGCACTGGCCAGTTGGAAATGTGATAATGTTCCTTTCCAGTACCTGGGGCTGTTGCGATAGGGAAACATGCTCTAATTTGAATAGGCCTGTCTCATTATCTTAACTTCATTTGAGCTGATTTATAACAGCTTATCACACTGTGTCTGTGTGGGTTCCTTTTCCCTAAGTTTCCTCTGGACATTTCCATGTTATCTGCAGAAACATTACAAAACGGGAACAAAACACAATGGAGAAGTATTTCATTCATGTCTAAACTGCATCTCTTTTGAGCAAGCTGCTCTTGTGTTTCTGCAGAGCTAGCCACAAATTTGCCTTAAAATTATGTGGAATCACTTTCATAAACTCAGAGAAACAGGCTGAAGGAAAACACCCAGCCTTGTGCAGCTCCCCCTCTCCCACAGTGGTCTCCAGAGGCACCAGTCAGTGGCACAACTGCAGGATTTGCTATTGATTCGTGCACCAAGTTAATTAGCAACACGGGAAAGGAAGCTGCTCGTTTGCAGGGTGGATTTTCTGGGATGACAGGGAAAGCGGAGCCTCGCTGTGCAGACACAGGCTCGGGTCCCTGCAGCTCTGCCAACCTGGTCGGTGAGGCAGAGGCTGACCAGCAGGGCTAGAGGAGAGAAAAGAAGGAAGACCAGCGTTTACCCCAGTAACCTGGATGAAGATGTTGTGCACTTCTGCAGCAGAAGGAAGGACTGCAAATATCATTGCCAAGATCTTTGCTAAAGTAAGGGAGAAAAAGGAGCCTCTAGCAATCTTATGCAAAGATATGCAGTGATAAGGATGGGATAATTCAATTTCAAAATGAGCCAGTTAAATGCCAGAAATATAGGTGAAACCCCCCATTTTCTGAACCAGTAGCTCAAAATTGTTTGCCCTAGTTCAAACAAAATGTATTTGCCTGGATGAAGTGGTAGCGATGGCCAGGGAGATCAGGTCTATGCCCTGAACTACCAGAGGAGGTGGCTGAGGAGATCTCCTTTACCCATCTCACAAGTCCACAGGGGGGATTCAAGGAGGGTGGCTTTCTGAGCCAGTCACAGAGGCAGAGGACAGGGGACATTTAGGGATGGGGCACCACATCATGCACAATCTATCATAGTCAGCGGTCACCACCACCAAACCCACCAAAGCAGCTTTGTGCAAGCCATCAGCTCCCTGAAATACTTCCATGTGCTTATACATCCCGTGTCCAGAATAGGAGATGGAAGACCTTTTAACTTGGGATCACATTAAAAAAATCTTTCTTTGCACCAAAAGTGGCTCTTTTCTTATTACATGCAGCATAGTGAGTGCTAAAAAGCTCTGAATGAAATTATTCTGTAAAACCTGGAAACAGAGTGCTCCTTAATGCGCTAAAGTGAGCCTGATTTGCTGGGTGCCAGAAAATAGCGTGGAGTGCCGAGAATGAGATGTGCTTTATCCCTGCTAAAAATTAATGTAACAGGATTTCCGTAAAATTACAACTCACTCAGAAAAGCTTCTGGATGCGCTCTGGCTAATTAAACCCTGCATGGTTGGAGAGGTGTGGGGAGCCTTGGCAAAGCAGAGCCAGCATGGCCGGGAGCCTGGTTGCTCCTCACAGGCGCCGCTTTCTCCCCCCCTGCACATTTCTCTTTAGAAACTGCCTGGGGAGAATAAAATTGATGCTCAGTCCCAGCGGGAAACTGGAGCCAAGGGCTGTGCCATGTCCCCCAGCGTTACCTGGGGAATGTCCAAGGGCTGGTGGGGGCAAGGTGCAAAACCCAGTGGGGTCTAAACCGCAGCTGGAGCCTGAGCTCAGGCAGACGAATTGCTCCCCCGCATCAGAGCAGGAGGGGCCACAGAAACACATGGGTAGACACATGTCACATAGGTGCTTCACAAGCACTTCATACCTAGTTTGGAGAAGAAACAGGTGATTTGGCCCAGAAGGAACAAATGTGGCCTAAGTGCTCCCCAGCTTTGACAAGAAGTGGCTCTTCACATTTCAATGAAAGCGTATGCCACAAAATAAAAATTTGCCGTGAAGGCAATCAGCAGTGCAAATTCAAATCAGACTCATCGAGCCTTGTTAGCCTCTGCTCGGCATTGACCCAGTTGGGTCCCAGGTGGCTTCTGCAGAGCCACTGCTGTGTGGAGATGCTGCGGTCCAGGGGGGCTGCTGGCCTGGGCATCCAAATGAGCTTGAATAGCTGCTCAGGCTCCGGCGAGCATGGCAGACGTGCTGTGCGTGCCGTGCTGGGGCTGACGGTGGGCCCTGTGCATGGTCAATTGCCACCCTGGCCATGCTCTAGGTGTAATAATCACGGCTTGCTCAACATCCTCCCCAGGCTGTTTGATTATTTCCCCTCTAACTGTAGGCACTGTTACGCAAAGGATGTGAATGGGAGGGAATCAGGCTTTTCCACATCATTCCCAGCCTCTGCCAGGATCGTGTCTCTCATTCTGCATTTTCCTGTCTAGCCGAGGTCCCTCTGCTGTTGTGGCTGGCATGGTGCGCTCTATCAGGAGCACAGCACAAACCAGTTGGTTTTGTGGGGAAACAAAATATCGCTCCGGTTGGAAAATATTCCCTCTTTTCCCTCGGTGCGCTGCTGCCCTGTCAGCATGTGCAGGGGGTTCATTCCCCATGAGCAGAGCAGCAGGAGCAGGGGGGCACCAAGCTGCCCCCAGTGCCTGCTCTTGAGTAGTGACTGAGGAATGGAAACCTTGAAAGACTCTGTGGTCGTCGATTGAAGCCTGCTTGAAAATATTTCAGCATCTATTCGAGCCTTTTATTAGTTATTTCCTCTCTCTCTCTCTCTCTTCTTTTGGTTTGTTATTTGTAGGTCTCATGTATCAGTGCTTTCGCTGCCAGTGCCTGGAGCACAAACAGCATGTGAGGCTTTACACAGGGCGATCCTGTTCTCTTTAGAAAGCCAATATCTTTTGTTTTCCATGGAAACAATCTGTCAAGATTTTATAATCTCGATTAGTGGTGAGAGGCTTGCTCGGTGCAGCTTAAGCCTCCTCTTTGCAAGAACTCGTAGCTCTAGATGCTGCATTTTCTTCCTTTCTCTGATGTCTTCACAGGTTTGCACGCACCCGTTTTTAACCGGTAAAAGTTTCTTTTTGTTTCTCTTTTGCTTTGAGGAGCTAATTCTCAGTGCTATACCTTGCAAGAAGAGAATTACAGATAGTTTTTCCTGAAAACAGAAGGTAGTGTCTTGAGACAACTATGAACAAGAAAACAGTCTTTAATATTAATGTTTAAATTGATATTTCAATGCTCTCCTTTTTTTAAAAAAATTTGCTATGTGAAGTCTTTAAGGATATTACACATAGATGTTCATGGAAAAGAAATGTAAAGTTCAGACACTCAAAATTACTGACTACTTGTGAATTTTGCATTCTATGTTGAATTGTGACAAGTTGCCACTCAAAAATTAATTGCCTTTGGGTAACTTAAAGGACATTACTTTGTATAACTTACCCAAAGACAAAGAGTTTTGAGGAATAGAAGCTCTAGCACGTGAACCAGGTTAAATTCCAACACTGAATATTCCAAGCAGAATTTGTAATTGTTGGGCCACAAATCAAAACACATTTCACTGAAGAGGTGACTGCTCAAACAAGTTGGAGACCACACTGAATGGAGAATAACTGCTGAAAAAAAATTACCTTTTTCTGTCCGGTTCACACGGAAAAGGGAAGGAGAGGTTGAGAGTGTGCCGCCCTGAACAGGGCTTTGTGCCCTTGCGTTCAGTGGGGCTCAGTGAGCAGCATCCCTGCAGATCCTCTCTTGTCGTGCCTCCCCGCTGTACGTTACCAGTGGAGGATGAAGGGTATCTGAAAACGTCACCTACCTGTCCCCTACTGGTCTTTGAGCACGGGCATTTAATGCACATTTCTGCCATCCCTCTTTCCAGCAAGCACTAATTCCCTGAATAATGTTATTCCCTGAATAACACCGTGTCCTGGCTATGAAGATTTTTAAAAGCCATTTCAGAGAAGAGGACATTTCTTCCTTACTTTGACTGAGACATTTTGATCCCAGTGGGATGGAGACAGCTATTCTTGTTGAATGTCCTCCCTGAGTTGCCTATGAGCTGTGCTGCGTGAGAGGCAGGAGGAGACATCATTAGGAACCAAAAGATAGCATTTACCATCGTGTGCGATTACAAAAGAGTGAATTTAACCTTTTTTGCCCTGAAACCATGTACCGTGCTTATTAGCCTTCCACTGGAAAAAAGGGGATAGTTATTTCTGTTCGAAACCAGTGCCACGATTGTGTTGTGAGTTACATCTGCTCGGTGGGACACTTTCCTGTTCTGATTAACAGCCCTGAACCCGCTGCTCCTGGCAGCTCAGTCGAGCTGATCTCTTAGGCTTCAGGGTTTGTTCCCTTCTTGTAAAGACAACTGGTGAGGAACCCCTGTGGAATTTTTCTGGCAGAGATTTATGAAGCATTTGGGAAATCTGTTTTCCATCCTGCCTGCTGCTAGAAGTATTTTTAAACCTGTATTTCCCACCTTCATGAGACGGTGCACAGGAGTGTGCCAGCAGTCGGTCAGCAAGTCAGAACCATGTTTTTCCATAGACTACGGAAAAGGTCCATGGCAAATAGTTACGAAAAGCTGGAATATTGTCAGAAGAGGTAAACTCACTGCAAGGGTGGTCAGCACCTCTGTTAGAAAACATGGTCTGTGAATGAAAACAGGCAGCAATTAGGTGGGTCCGGGGCTAGCCGGGGTAGGAAGCATCCCTGGGCGAGCATGGCCGTGTCACTGCATGGGGACGCGGGCCCTTGTCCCCGGCCGTATGCAGTATTGCTGGCATCACCCCGTAAGTACAACCAGGGTGGCTGTCACAGCAGCCCAGGGCTTTCCCCGTGCAGCCATGGCACGGGCATTGATGGCTCCGACAGCTTCTCACCTTGGTGGCTGTAAGCGATTTTTGGTGGTCAGCTGAATTATTGTGTTGCACTAAATGCTCTCCTAAACCTTCCAGTGAAGGTGAGGAAGAGACCTGAGGAAGCTCGCTCGGTCGTTTGGTTTCGCTGAACCAGGTCATTGCTGTGAGGCAAACCAAGAGGCTGGGAGCCGCAGACTGCTGAAGGAGAAAAATGTAAAACTAGGTGGAAGTCACCTTATCCCTCCCCTGGAGAAGCTGCGGGTGGGTTTCCTTATCACAGACCTTTCCTCTGCTGAGCTGAACCTGTTTCGATCTGTCGACCTAAGTTACAAAGTGGAGATGCCAGAAAGGACTATTCTAGGTGTCTCAGCGTAGTCCAGGCGACTCCCTACAAAACAGGAGTGGGAAAAAGTCCACGTCACTGCTTAAGAGCTTTGCATCCTCACTGAAGTCTGTCTTTTGACGTGTCATGAGCCGAAGCAAATCCTAAGCCTCCGGGAGGTCACTAGATACCTGTGCATCCTACATCTCCAGTGCAACTAAGCACCAGTTTGTAATTGCTGACCTCCTGGGAGTCCATGGACTACTCCTAAGGGACCATGAAGGATAACTGAGAAAAACCAGTCTAGTGGAAGCAAGCAGAAAGTCATGAAGCAATCTGTTCCCCCAAGGAAACATTGAGCTGAACAGATTGGATTCACCCTGTCAAGGGAACGATGTATCTCATCTCATCTTCGTCACCTGAGCCTCAAAGCAGGCTGAAATCAAAACGCTCAGTGCGGTTCCTGCGGCAAGCTAAAAAGGGTTACTAAAGACCGCCAAGTTATTCTTAAAAATCACTCATGTTACTCACACAGTTGTGCAATACTACCTTACTGTAGCGTGTAATCATGTTAGTAAATATATTGAAGTAGGAAAAATTTCGATTTCTTAGCTGAAAAGAGAAAGATACTTCGACTCATAGAATGGTTCACTGGTAACATTAAATATTGGATAACCTCTGGAGAAAGAGTAGTTCTGCAAATTCTGTTTCAGGGGGCTGATCTGTGCCTGCACAGTGCCAGGCACTGCGGGAAGCCAGGATGCAATGTTGGTTTCTTACCCCCAGAGCAGCCTAGATAATAATCTACACCTTATAATCATGCAGAAATAGTATCAAAACCTTTTTGTATAAGCAGGGGTTATTCTTTTTGAGGGCACACACTAAATTAAGAAGTTGATAGTTGCTGTAATGGCACCAGGTTCTTTCAGGTACATTGGGAAATGCTGTCTGGAGTGCGCTGCGAAGAACAGACTGGGGATGCAAAGAGGGATTAGCGTTTGTATCTAAAAGAATATGGAAGCTCATTAAATTAAAAGCTGTAAAATAGGGAATATACATAATCGTGTTGTCTAGAAGAAAAGCAATTGTTTCAAACCAAGTTTTCCAGTTCCACCACCTACACCTATCACTAGTCATCTGCTTACAGAGGCAAGAGATAAAGGCTGTTTGTTGTGGCGTTAAGCAGACAGCAGAGTCTGCAGCCTCTGATGAACTGTCTGGGTTATTTTAAAATTTTAAACATGTGAGAATCGGTGATTTAACTGTAACGAAACGGAACTGGTTTTGTGCCGCCTCTGTCTTACCAGCGTTCTCCTTGCAATCTGCTCCTCCTCGTTCCCATGCAAATCCAGATATGTTTCAGGTATTGCATTAGCAGTACAACCCTGTAAGCTACACTTTGCAGTTTCTGTAGAATTATCAGATATTTCCAGTGTAACCTATCCATTTTAGAGCTATCAAAGAAGCAACGAAGCCTTGCAGAGAAGTGCTGAGCAGCACTACAAGGCTGAGCTGCAGCAAGCATCCTCAAGGCCAGTCAGCAACGGCAGGGCTGGTGATGCTGCTCTTGAAGCAGAGAAGAGACCATAACAATTTGTCAAAGTCTGTCAGTCGTGTCTATCAGATGAAGCGTTATTATCGTCCTGCTGTGACTCAAGAGCTCCTCTCTAACTGCAGAGGTGGAGGGTTCTGGCTGGGGACTCAGGACCACCGTGATGGTGCAGGAGCCCCTGGGCTGGCCCAATGTGTTATTGCACACGTGGTTAATGCAACACTTCGGGGCAGGGAGGGTTGGAAAGGGAGTGGGAGCGAAACAGAGACACAGGGTGGAATCGGGGCTGCCACCCCGGGGAGGGCTGTGCCTGGGCAAGGCGAGTTTGGGCACTGGCTGCACAGCGGTGAGGCTGCTCCGTGACGATGCTGCCGTGCAAAAAGGAATGAGTGAGTACAAATGCCAGATGTCACAGGCTACAGAACCTGCGTTAGCACAGCCGCTTCCCAGGGAACACCATTACAGGACCACTTTTCAACAGCCACTCCACCCATTGGCAAGAAATTGTTTTTTCAGCTATCGTGGGACTTTCTCTAGCAGCAATAATCAATCTTTACTGTAACAAACATTGTCTGTAACTTGATTCAAAATATACCTGAAGATATTCCAGTAAGGCAGAGGGGAAAAACTGCATTATGAAGATATCACAAAGTCTTCTTCAGAGCAGGAGCATCCACACACACAGGAGGCCTGAGCACACTGTAGCAAAGTAGGGGTGCAGCCCTGTGCATGCCCCCCTCAGCAGCATCAGCCTCTCCTGCTCCTCCCTGCTAACCCCAGGTCCCGAGGTTGTCTGCTCCCGGGTCCCATGGGTCCCCCCTGGCCGGTGCATCTCGGTGCCTGGCTGCTGGCACGGGTTATATCTGCCCTGGGAAATAACAGGTCCCTGGGGCAGCATCAGGCAAGAAATATTGATTCCATGACTTATAGCTATTTCCTCAGGCAGTTCCTCGAGGGAAGCATGTGAGGTAGTGCTGTGAGATTACAAAGCATCCTCAATAACTGAAAGAAGCTCTGCAATTCAGTTTGACACCACTCCTTTAGATCAGCTACTTTTCCCAAGTTAACCCCATGCGATACTCCTTGCTCTCACCACCCGTTTCTCTTGCAAAAGTTCTCGCACCAGCCTGAACTTGAGGACACAAGCAGCCTGTGCAAGGTTTTGTAAATATTCCTGATCTTTGGGGATGCTGTTGCACTGAGGATGGCATCAGGCCGGCGGTGGTTGTATTCCTCTGTGCTGCCTCAGCTTGGGCTTGTGGTGCTGAGCCTGAGTGTTTGAGGATCTGTTTGGCTGGAATCTTTTTTTTATACGTATACACGAAATTCAGAATTAGTTTTAGCCAAAACAGGGCATTTTGAAGAATACACACTGTACAATTTGAATGTAAAGTCTTCACCAGCAATTCAGTTCTTTGGAAAGCCACCTGCATTGCTTTAGACCCTGGGATGTCAGTGCCAAAACAAATAAGTAAAAATAACAGATAACTGAAAATCATGTTAAAAATCATGAGAGAACAGTACCCAAGACACAAGCATCTTTCAGGAAGATCTTGATGCTGTTCACTTCCAATCATTATTCCTATGTAATATCTCCATCCTCAAAACTGGTGGATATGAAGTAATTCCTGAATTTAGGTTACAAGAGCTGGTGTGAGAAGCCCCCAGCGATCACATCCTGGCCAACTTTTTCCTCTCTTTCTAAATGAAGGCTGACCTGGAAGAACCATTTTGAACATACTTTTGAAGAACATACTTTTGGCAGTGTTGAGACACCAGGAGAAGCCCTCTAAGCTGAATGTATGGACAAAGGGACAAGATCCTGCACTAACCCCTGACTCTGTCATGCTGAAGTAGGATTTTTAGCTGAAGGCAAAGCCGGGCTGGGGGTGCCTAGCATCCTGGGCATCATGAAGTTCATTAACTAGGATGAGTCTCCATGGCAGGAACGAGATGTGGTGTGGGGATGGTGAGAAAAGCGCCTCGGCCAGTCCATCTGCACAGTGAAGGGAGGCAGGCTCCGAGGCAAAAATGAGCTATGCTCTTTATTTCAACAGCAATTTCAAGTATAAACAGCATCCTTTTTCACTGTACACCATCTGCCTTGATGTAATTGCCACAAAGAAAGGATCGGTATCTTTTTTTAAAGCATTGATCATTTTAGCATCTACTATCTCAGAGCTGGCAAGTGGTCTGCATCCTCTGAGTCAGCCTGGTGTTCTGTACAAGTTCCTGCTCCCCCATTTTACAGAAAAGCGGAAGAACTATCAAGCCAGGAGAGAACTAACAAAGCCTGCAGCAGGTTTCAGACAAGGAGGTCTCCTCACCACTCCACCTCAGGCCATGGAGGCCAGGCAGGCGGAGAAAAGATTTGCATCTGTATTTTGCATTCACTGCTGCAACAAAGAGCTCATGCAACGTGGGTACGGCTCGTGTGCTCGGATTAGGTGATTGCACCAAAGCAGACACCGCGATAGCCGTAAAACATTTGACTGTTGGAGGACAGTTACAGAAACTGTGGATTTGCAGTCCAGTTTTAAATGGAAGAGTGTTTTACTGGAGTGGAGAGGACGGAGAGTGGTTCATCATGCGAACAAAGAGCCATATGCAATAGTCTGACAAACAGAAAACTTCAGGATTTATCTACAAACTAAATGGGCACTTGTTATCTAGAATGATAAATCTCTGTTTACAGTGTAAATAATGTCTCCCTCCTACTCCAGTGCAAACTCATTGCCTGCAGAGCAGAATAGATGGTCCCAATCAGACCCCTTTACTGCTTTCCCCAAGTTTCTGTCTGGAAATTGCTGGGGAGGAACTTATAAAACAGAGGACATCTGAAAACAAAGCCTGATGGAAGCAATTCCATTAGATAAATGAGTATTTATCTACCATTTAGCTTTCTGACATGCAATATATGTTTGCCTCTACTATTTCAGACAGTAATTTTACAGATGGGACCATTACCCATAAATTTACTCAGACAAGAAAACTCTATTTAGTGTCTTTGATTCCAGCAGCCATTGCTACCAGGCTTGTGAACGGCCACTCACTCCTTCCATAGGCACCAGACCCATGGGAGGGGGTCTGGGGTCTCCCCTCAACCTCCACCACCCCACGGGAGTGGGGGTCCCCCTTGCCTCCCCTTAGAGACATCTGCCCCGGTGACATGCTGTCCCCTCTCCCTCACACCCTGGGGAGAGGGGCTGTGGGAGGTCAGGGAGCAAAGCTGAGCCCTTCGCAGGTTGAGCCCAATTTGTAAAATATCTGTGCCGATGGAGCCACACTATAAAGCTGTACTGAAGATCCCAGCTTTGGGAAAAATGTTGCCTTAGCAACTAATTGCCAGCCTGCTTTTGCAGAGGAGGCGGCTGCAGCGATGTTTATACGTGGGTTAACTTCCTTGCTGCTGCAAAGGCTGCACAGGGGTTACACCGAAGTGATAGCTACCCATCTGTTTTCAACTCCCCATGCACAGACTGAAGACGCCTGCACCCGGCAGCCCGGGGTGGGGGGGTGGGGGTGCTGGGGGTCATGCTGCTGGCACAGAGGCATGGGGCAGCAGATCTGTTGCTTCTCCAACGCAGGAGCGAGAAAGAAAATCCCAACTCACACCTTGGCTTTCACTGCGCATTTGGGGAAGCAATGGTATGTTTCCCGGAAGTTGCTTAAATATCTTTTTATATATTTTGTAGTCATGGTGTGTTATTTTTAATAGGAAGCCTTGCAGATTAGATCCTTGCTAATCTGATTGGCATTTGCATCAGGATTTATTTTAACCATAGCGTGAAATGTGCTGTTGGAAACACCTTTGTAAACGAGATGCATCCTTTGACCACCTCAAGCAAAGGCTGCTCAGGGACCCGGGGACAGAGCTCGGAGCTGCATCGCCTGTAGGGGCACGGCTGAGTCTCCCACCCAACACGTGTAGGCTTCCCACGAATCGCACCCCGAAGGGCAGTGTTTCCAGAGGCGACCATGCCTCTGACACCAACACCAGTCACCCTCATAAATCACAGCTATATAAACATCAACTCGGGCATTTTTAGAGATGCACTGGCTACAGCATCTTGCAGAGCTGCGTGTGTGTGTGTCTGTGTGTGTGCGTGTGTGTGCGTGCGTATGTGTTGTGTGTGTGGTTGGTTGCCCGAGCTCACCACTGCTCAATAGCCACATCTGATCTGTGCGGGCAGAAGGGAGGACTGAGGCTGGCAGCATTTAGACACTACTCAACAAATATTGAAATTTATACCTAACTTTGGGCAGACACACAGTCCCTGCGGATGGAGATGCTTATACAGACAGGCTCGCTTAGCACTCCCGGCCGCGTTATGGCTACAGATGTTCCCAGAGATGCTTTGCACCTTGAAACACCATACAATCAAAAAAACTCCCACTGCAAATGAGCAATAGTGTTGAGAAACTCCTGCCCTCACCTGAGTGACCAAGGATGAATTCAGAGCAATAACGATTAACAGAACCAAGAACATAGGTGATTTCTATTGCCAAAGCTTTTTACAAAGCAAATTATACCTGACAATTACAGGAGTAAAATTCGTGTCCCAATATTTGGTGGAACAAGTGTCTGTTTAAACAGAGGAAGCATGTAAAAAAAATTTAAATCCCAAATGCAGATGGGTGGGTTTCTGCAAGACTTGAAATTTGGTGGCGAAAAACCTTGCGAATGGTCCCAGCAGGCTTTTAAAAACCTGGTTCATGAATTACTGACACAAATGCCAGCGTCTCACTGAAATCTACGTGGCATGTAGACACTTAGGTTCTCTGAATAGTCAAATCACTCAAATATTTTGCATTAAAAAAAAAAAAAAAAAGAAGATATTAAATCAGATTAATTCGGTGGAGAAATCCCAGCTCTTTAAGACCAGCCTTCGTAGGGGGGTGATTAATGAAGACAGGGTGGAGGAGACGGTGCTGCAATGGGAGACATTGCTCTCTTACGGCAATAAATCGGGTGCATTAAAAATGATGAATCCTGGTTGTTCTGTGATATAGTAAAAGCCGCTGTAAGGGTAAATTTAGTAAAGATAGCCTGAGAAAAGTTTCTCTCCTTATTTCTTAATTTTAATTCAATTAAAACACTGTTAATAAAAAAATAAAACCTGTAAGAATTTGAAAAAACAATATCTCAATAGCTCTTGGTTTCTTTTAAAATCTGTGAGAAGGTTTTAAATCCCCAAACCTGAAATCGGCTGTTCTTCCCCAAGACAGCACTGTTCCTTTCAATGAGTAGACAACTGGTTGCAAAAAGAACCAAGCTGTACCATAAACCTCAGCCACACAGCACACAGGTCAGGGCTCTCATCCTCCTCATCCTCGCCGAGGGCTGCAGCACTGGGGGAGGGGGAGTGACACAATTACACCTTCCCTGCCCAGAAGGACCCCAGGCTGCTGCAGAGCAGGAATACGCAGGGGGTTTTCCCCCGCGCTTCGAGGGATGCTGCTGTGTTATCCCCAGAGAGATGGGCGCATCCTGGCCTGCTCAGCTATAAAATATTATCTAGGCTCTTAGAAAGCTGCTGGGCACCCTTGGCTGCAGCCCGGCTTGCCCCAGGTGGCATCAACCCAGGGAAGGCAGAAAAAAGGAAAAGAAACGCCATAAATTATTGCAGCAGAGACCCAGATGGGCAGGTGGCAGCTCCCTGCTGCCCCACAATGCTTTTGGTGCTGGGCCGGAGGGACAGCATGGACCAGGGACCTGCTGGGGGTCCAGGTGCCCCTTCCCACTGTGGACATTTGGCACCTGATGGGGGCATTATGTTCTGCTCCTGAAAATGGAGATAGATATATATCCATTATATATATTATTTTTTTTTCTTTTTTTTTTTTAAACTCCTGGGAAAGTCAGGTGTTTCTCCTTGCCTTGGGGACATCCTGGAATTCAGGAGTACCCTGGAGCTCATTTGGCCATGGCGGTGGGCTCCTGCACACATCATGCTCCTGGTTCTTTGCAAACCCCCTTGCTGGTCCCCTCTTTGCTGCCTACAGCATTCCCTGGACAGGTCTGGGGGTTTTCCCTTCAGCATCCCCAAATCCCAAACACGCCATTCCCTAGAGCCCTGCTTGTCATTTCACAGCATATGGTAAAGTTCAAGTTTAATGTAGGTCTGCAGGGGTCCCAGCTGGCTCAGAGCCCCCCATGCCAGGCACCGCACTGGTACCTGCAAGCACGAGCAGCCCAGAGGTGCAGGTGAGGGAGCACCCCATCCACAAAACTGTATTGGGAACACCAGGCTTGTGGTGGAAAATCTGCTTTTTATGCTTTTGCTGTCGGAAAAGAAACGTTGTGGAAATGTGCTCCAGCCCCAATGGCTTTGCAATCAGCTTATGCATTTACATGGAGCTTGTTGGCCTGAATTCCAAACAAACCAAGCTCAAATGTTGTCATATTCTTCCAAATTAATAAGCATTATCCCTTTTTGTCATTAATAGAGGAATTTTGCCCCTAGATGAATCGTTTCCTAAGTAAAATATGCTGCATTTCCCTGAGGCTGGAAATATGGTGGTGTGTAGGCGACCGACTCGGTACCTCTGCTCGGAGGTGTCAAGCTGAGGTTTGCCTTCTGCTCCCTTCTAGGAAAATATAGTTCTTTTGAGGGGAGACACAAACTTCCAGGCTTGGGTTAAAAGCGGCAAGGTCTGCGTGCTGCCTTCCCGCCGTGGGGACCAACAAGCCTGAGGAACCATTGGCCACCTGGACAGCCCAGTCCAATGATCTCTATATTTTTGGAGATTCGCTCAAAAATAAATGAGGCTAGTTGCCTAATTCCACCCCCAATCCAATCGTATTTGGCTGAAAAAGACATAAATAAATCCCGCTTCTGCAGGTTTAGTAGGAGCCCCCCAGGAAGAGGAGGGATGAGGTTAAGATGCTGTGGTGGGTGCTGGCATCCTTGGCACCAGTGCTGCTTCACCACCCTTTGCAGGGGTGGAGGGACAGAAAAAATGAAGCTCTGAGATTCATGAAAAAATCATGATTCAGAATCACATTCACTACTGTAGGAGACAGATGCTATTTTAAAACAACTGCGTACATCAGTTATGCTCATTTTTACCCTGATTGCTTCTGAAGGAGCCTGGTAACGTCATTTACCTTACTGCTGCTCTCTTACACAGCACAGCGTTCCAGGGTAATTTCCATCGGAAGGGACTTCTGAACATCCCCGAAAGTTTAAAACGTGAAAGAATATATATATTTAAAAAATTATTTCCCCCCCTGCCCTACATGAAGGCAGTAAGCCTTAAACTAATGGCCGCACAGCACAATATTCAGAGCAGCACATCCCTGCCGAGCTGTCCCCTCGCAGCCCCGGGGATCCCTGCACTGGGGTCCCCACTCATTCCATGTCCCAAATCGGCAACGCGTGTGCACCAAAGCGGTTCACATCTCTGGCACCGGGTTTTTGGAGGCAACTGTGGAAGAATAGTTGCTGGCTTGGGTAAGCAGGTGACATGGACAGGAATGCAAGCAAACAGCAGACTGCCTAGAGCCCAAAACCAGCTTGCCTGGCGCATCCCTTAGCCCCACAAACATTTGCTCTGTCTCCTAGAACAACATTTTAAACGTAAGATACATTTACAACTACTTCTTACATGGCAGAGTAGAAGCAAAGGTTAAACATGATAAATCCCCAAGTCAATTTTAATAGAACGTTTCCCTGTTTACTCTTCGGAGGTAAGGAACTTCATATTAATCTGCACTAATAAACAAAGTATTAAAGCATACCATTAGGAAATAAAAGGAATCAACTTACCGGAGATCTAGCTCAAGTTTAATCCTTCTGCTGGTTTCCAACTTCTAAGCAATAATTTATTACTCCTATATAAAATATTAAAGCCAGTGCCTGCAGCATCGCCCTATACTTTAAGGTCTTGAACATACCATTTCCTAATTCCTGCCCAGTTACCAATTTCTGCTGACTACGTGAAATAGGGTCCCATTAGCCCTGCTCACCCCCCTCACCACAAAGGCACAAACCACACGATTTATGGCATCTCGGCTTATCCAGGGAAGCGGGGAAGGGAGTGGGACGTGCCTTCCACCCGTGCCGTGCACATACAGCTGGAGCAGCTGGTGAGGCACTCACGCCTGGAGCCCGGGGTGGCCAGATTGCTGCGTTCATATTCCTCCATGCCAGAGCTCCTGTGCAGGCACTTTCCCTTTCTTGCAAGGAAATAAGCCCCACAACAGAAGACGATGCTTTCCCTCGGAAGGCAGGATACAGCTCGTCGGGTGCGTCTCGAGAGATCTGTTTTAATGCTGTGCCAGTGCATCAAATGTTGCTGCTAATTTCTTGCTCCAAGGGGCTAAGTGATACATTTTGCTTAGGAGAGAGAAGAGTTAAACAGGCTCTAGCATCTTCACATGTCCCGTTAGGAAGATACAGCAAACCCAGCTGCAAATTGCTGACAGCAGGATTTTAAACCCTACAGGAGAGGAGCTGGAGAAAAAAGAAAATATCTCCTTTCTTGCCCAGGTTGATGTGCTTGCTGTTCTGCGGCAGGAGCCAGGTATCAGTCAGAAGGGAGGATGCAGAGCCCCAGGGATGCGATGGGCGGCTGGTGCCACTCCCTCCCCAGGGCTCTCTCTGGGTGGCCCGCCGGGTTGAATAAAGCAGATTTTGGGTCAGGGTCAGGCAAATTTGCCTCTGCCCCAGGAGAAGCAGCCACACGGGCTCCCTCAGCCTTTCTGCAGCAAGGGGATCTCATATATTGCAAACGCTGGAGTAGCCCAAAATTTGCTGTTGCTTTCTCTTAAAACAGGAGACATGGAAGCACACCAGGCACGAGCATGTCCCTTATTTTCTGCCTTTCTCCTTAACCAGGTGTGTTGTCTCTCACCTCCAGGAATCATGTTTGCCCAGGTGGGCACCCTTCTGCAGCGTATTCCTTCCCACAGGCATGCGGAGGGGGGGGGGGACGGGACCGGGAGAGTTTAAAGCCAGTTTTAACTGCAAGCAAAATGTCAGTGAATTGAGCAGATGGAGTGGATCCAGGTTCCAGTTACAGCACGGTGACATGAGAGCACCCCTCACCAAAACAGGGGGAAGTGGTACAGAAACGATGTTTTCATTCTTTTCTTTAAAAAAAGGGACGTTGCTAATGTCTGTGCACTCTAAAATAACCACCCATTTATCGGGTGCGTGGATTCGGCAATATCCCAAGGCACAGCCTGGTGAGGGAGTTGGACTGATGGAGACCAGCTTCTTGCACCGGCTCCCAGTAGCCAAAAGCCACCGGTCCTGAGGGCACCAGGGGAGGGAAGAGCCGAGCGCTAGGGACTCGCTGTGGATATGCAAGGCTCCAGATACTCTTTACCATATTCCAGTCTTTAGAGAAGCATGTTTTCCTGATCTGCTTGTCTGGCATAATCGAGATTTCCCCCAAGATATCTTGAGGGAAAGATGCAATCTGCTTCTCCCTGGCATCTATTCACTTCTGTTAAACTCCAAGGCAGAACAGTCATCAAATTCCTGTTAGCAATGCTTTTTGTTTCTGTCAATGAAAAACTAATCTCAAAGGGAATGTGTTTTTCTCCAACTGCTTGGTGGTTTTTTTTTTTTTGTTTAGTAAAATGCCTTAGAGCCATAATTCTACATGCTTAAAATTTTCCACTTGTTAGCTCCCACCCCACTTCCCCAACTCATGTTATAGCTGTGATTGCCAGAACATCATATTCAAAACCCAGCAGTGTTTTTTTGGTGTTGCCAATAAACAGAGGCAGCTTATGAAGAGTGTAGAAGGAAGCAGACATGGTGATGGATGAGGCACGAATAAACAAGATTTACAGCCCCCCGAGTTTCACCCGTCCCATGCAAACCTGGGGGCTCCACCCTGACAGCCTGCAGGCATCTCACCTGCGCTAACGAGCTGATTTTACAACCCATTACTTATTTCACAGAGGGTCTCCCAAACATCCTCAAGCCCCCTTCCTTGCTCTGCACTCACCTGCATGTCTCCAGAAGCTTCTGGGACCTCCTGGTGCCCATCTCGAGTTGTACAGCCTTCGCTTTCAACCGCAAACCCTGCTGCTCACCATTCACGTAACTGCAAAATCGTCTCGGGATTTCTATCTAAATATTTTTACCTATCAAATGAAAAGACTGCATTTCAGTGAGAGCTGTTCATTTCCCACCAGCCCTCCTTTCCCCACAGTGAGCGTGCTGTAGCTGACAGCCTCACATGGTTATTTATTTTCAATGAAAAGGATCCCTTTAATTAGCCACTTCATGAGGAAGAGGATCTCACGCAGTATCTCTTAGGGACTTTCTGACATTTCTTGAGGATTAACAGCACCTTAATTATTTAAAACCTGCCATTTACTCTGTGTCCTACATCTCCTGAGTCAATTAAAACACACAGAAATGTCGACGAGGGCATTTGAGACGGCTGGTGCACATCAAGCCACCGCAAACGATCACAGGAAAGCTTTCTGAACCAACCCGGGATACATAGATATACGGCAGGACAGGAGAATTGCATTCAGGAGGGTGGGAAAGACACTGGAAAAACATCTGTTCAGTTGTCCGGCCTGCATCTAGGATGGGTGTTAAGTACATCCCACCAGACAGATGTTCTTAAAATCAACCAGCTGCCCATTTCCAGCCTGGGCTGTGAGAGACCTCCGGACAGCCGGCATCCCCAGCCTGAGAGCAAGGGCTGTCTCCTCTGGAGGGAGCGGGCAGATGGAGCTGGAAAGCAGCATGGCAGATCACAAAAAAACCCCAGGTTTTGGCTGAGGAGCAGTGCTACAGCTTGCTACCTGCTTGTTTGATTGATTTAAAGCAGCAAAAAAAGCATTTTATGAGTAAACAGCTGCCCAAGGGTGGTGTGCACATAGTACTCCCTGAGTAGGTTGGATAATGCATGTGTTCAAGAACATCTTACCAATTTCTACGTGAAAAAAGGGAAAGATCTACCGTCTTTTATTGGAAGAATAACCATCAAGCACACACGTCTGCCAGCTTAATTTATGGGAGGGGATTTTTTTTTTTTTTTTTAATAAAAATAATTCCAGTATTGGGAAACACTCAAACAGGTTCCCTAGGAAGACTTGGGGAGCTCAGGGATATCTACCAAAATTCTGAGCAAACCTGGTAGAGCAGCGTCATGTACGCCAGTCCCCAGAGCCCGTGGGGTGCCTGCTCCGAGGCAGCACTGAAGATCACTCAGGGACACCCGCTGCCTCTCGCCTATGGCTAATTTAGTGCTTTGGCCCTGCTGCACAGCGTGCGTCTTCAGAAGTACCTTCTGCTCCTCTGGAAACAGCCGTACAGAAATTGTTTCCCTGGAGAAGCCTGGTTTTGCTTCCTGTCACTGCAGACTTGGTCTATAACTTGTGCAGAGCCAGTGCGCAGAGGGCATTGACTCCAGACCCATCCTTCTTTTGATGCTATGGAAGCACAAAACCTTTAAAATTGAATTTTGATAGCAAAATAGACAGCAGAGAACCATCCCATGATGAGGAATGAGGTGCATGATGTCACGTGTGGGCATTTGACATTTCCCATCCCTGATAGCAGGGGTCATGCAAGGAGCTGTGCCAGAAAACATCTGCTCAGCCCCAGATTTCACTCAGTCATGTGCAAGCACACCATTTTAATCACTAGCACGGGGAAAGCGCGGTCATCAGCTTGAAAACCCCCTTTACAGCAGAAATTCCCCAAGTGCTGCGAGATGTCGCCCCACGCCCAGGGCAAAGCAGCCCCCAGGACCCCCCTGCTGCTCCCCATCACCACAACACCTGTGCTGGCACAGCAAAAGAGCAGCCAGCTCTCGTGAAATCAATCCCATCCACTTCATTCCCTCTCACGCTCCCAACACTGCTTCACTTGGTCTCACCGGCAAATGCTGAGGATGGGTTCCATTGAGCAGCACAAAAGCCACTTCACAGCAGACTTCAGAGCTCTTTTAACCTTTTCCTCAAATGCACGTTAATAATTGCTTTTATCCTCCCTCACAGGCTGTTCAGCATTCATTTTAATACTGATTTTCCCTCTTCTCCCATGCTTTTCCCAGTATGCTCCCGTGCCATCCCTCTGCTGGCAACCTGCACCCGGCTTGCAGCCTCTCTCATTGACCTCTCCTGCTCCACCTGGGGCCAGGACAGAGGACGGCCAGCTGATCCCAGCTGTCTCAGGGCTTTATTGCACCTATTATGCCTTTATTACCCCAAAGTGACCTCTCCTCTGCCCAAACCTACCGTCCAGGCTTGCTGGGCAGCGCAGTGCATCGTGAGCAGCAAGCGCCCCAGTAACCTCCACATCCAAGGGCTGGAGGGGCAAGTCACATGGCAGAGAGGCTCTTGGCTTCTTCACAGGCACGCCTGGCCCCTCTGAGCTCATTAAAAAGAGGTGTTAATTGAGGAGTACAAATTCCCCAGCCGAATGACAACGACCCCGCGCACTGGCTGGCCAGGCTGGGTTGCAGTCTGTGTTGGAGGAGAGGGCAGTGTCGCGAGGAAGAGGAATTTTAGTGGTGTAAGGGGATGTAAAGACGGCGTGGGGAAGCAGCTGTGCATAAATCCACAAGAACTTGTTAAATCCTGGCTTCACAGTTTGCCCTTCCCCTCCTCAGACTCGTGGTGTGCCTCTTCAATTTCCCGACCCTTTCTCCTGCACAGCAAATGAGGAGAGTGTGATTATTTCCCCTGAATACACAGAATTATGAGGATTAATTTGATATCTTAATGTAATGTACCCACATGATCTTAAAGGTTGTTTCCAACCTAAATGATTCTATGACTTGTGGTTTTCTAGGCATTTAAGGAACATATAGGGGGGAAAAAAAGAATTAGGCGTGATGCTGCAGTGCTCATAATCTCAAGAAGAGACAAGTTACCCTAAGAAATATTAGGATTTCTTGCTTTGTGTCTTTTTGTGTACATGTGTGAGAGGACACACACTGACATTGATATTATATATCAAAATCAGGGCAAAGGGGATTCTGGTTTGAGGATGGGGATGCTCAGGGATGTTCCTCAAGAGAAGAAACTGCAGCGTATGCACTACTGAAACATTAAACTTCCCTACGCTTGGACAAACAATTTAATATTTTTTTTCCTTAGAAAAAATGCAGAACCCATTTTCCAGAGCTTTAAACTACTCCTTACCTGACACGTGATGAGCGACAAGCCCAGGGTCCCTTTCCTGTCTTTTCTGACCCTGCTTTAGCGTGCAGTGTAAGGAAAGTGTTAAGTGTAAAGGAAATAGGATCCGGGGTTTATGCCCTGAGCCCTGCTGCTCAAAGCAAGTAATTTACAGACTCCTAGATCTAGACAGTAGGAAAAAAAAAAAAAAGAATTATTAACCTGATTGCTTGCATCACACATCTAGCGGATTTTCATCCAGGCAGCCCTTTGCTGTGTTGGGTTGAAGTAAAGCTTTAGAGCAGCCCCCTCCACCCACCTTCATTTAAAGCTGTTTATTAACTTGCGTGTTTTCCAGAAGGTTACCCAACACTGCCAAAAATAAACACTAGCAATACTTCATTTTTAATATGCTTATTTCAGCTCTTCGCACCACCCTCTTAAAAGCATTTCAACCTCACTATTTATTTATTTATCTTCTTACTTATTTGTTGTAATTCCTGCTAGCCCTGGCGCCGGACAGCGTGGTACTGCGCTGCCTGGAGCATCCGAGGATGCTGTGCTTGTGCCACTGCCTGCCATGGGTGGCATGGGCAGAGGGAGGTGGCTCTTTGGGGACTTGCTCACGCTGTCAGCAGGGCAGGCAAGCCCTGCTCACAGGGCACATGTGCCCCAGCATTACGCTGCAGTTTTTGACTGCATCAGCTGACCCAAACTTAAAAAAAAAAAATAAAATTCTTATAAACCAGCATTTTCCTGCAATGCATGTCATGCTCCTATTCTTAGCTCATCCTGGTCACCATGACAAGGAGCAACTGTCCTCTCCTGACCATGCTCACCCTCTTTAGTTGGGTCTTTTTAGCAAGAAATTAATCAGAAAGATTTCCAGGCATAATTAGCACCATGTCCAGGAGAGGACGCATCCAAAACATCCCACACGCACAGCTAAATACAACTTATTTTCTGCTGGTTCGTCACCTCTGGTTCTCTGAAGCTTTACACACAGGGGTTTATCGCCAGCTTGTTTAGTGGTTTATCTGGATTTCACTCCTGCCTGGGGATATGTTGATGCTCCTGACATGCACTGAGCTGAACCCCTGCACCTTGTTTCTGCTCAGAAAAAGGGGGGAAATAGGCAACAGAGTAGAAACAGCACTTGGTCACTGTATTATTAATATACTATAGTAATTATAATAATTAATACAAGATGAACAAGTGGAAGTATGTGACAAATGTTGCTAGTGAAGCTGGAGCTGGAGGCAGTGGCTGGACCTCGTGGCGGCCCCATGCCCAGAACAGGAGCGGTCACTCGTTTTCATAACAGCTAAGAGAAAAGTCCCTGTAAAGCAAAGCGCTCACCTGAAAGAGCCTGAGAAAGAGCGAGATGGGAGGGAATCTCATGCAGAAGGGAAAGAATTTTTTTTAAACTAGATGAGCTCAAGGGGACAACAGTCACAGCACTGTGTGTCACTCGTGCTCACAGCCTCCGCCAGCATGCGTGGGGACTGCCCTCGGTTGTGCAACGTGGGCACCCGAGCCAAGACGCTGACGCAGCAGAGGGACTGCCCTTCTCAGCTTCTGAAACAAAGGAAATCCCCGGTGGCATGGGCTTTTGCACTTTTTTAAGCCCCTCCACCAGCAGGGATGGTGTTTGGAGAAGGTTTTCCAGCACCAGCCGGGACCTCACAGGCTTTTGGAGCCTGGTCATGGAGTTAAAGCTTACCAGTGGCACATCAGGAGCGCTGCAGGGCACAAGGTGGAAATCAAGAGATGAAGCCAAAAGAAAACGAACCTGTGTCTGAAAGGACCTCCGTCTCAAGGCAGGAGGGTGACTGGAAATTCAGGTGTGTTTACATGTGCTACATTTCACAAGGCAAAGCCAAGCGCTGCAATCCTCTGAAACTGCAGAGACAGGAATAATTAATTATGGATGTCCCCCTCAAGAGCCCAGATGGAAATGCAGGACCAGGACACAGCCCAGGGTGATGCTGGAGGGGACAGTGGCACCAAGGAGCCCTGACAGCATCCCCCTGATATATCCAATAGAAGAAAGAATATATTCAACAGAAGAAAGCCTCCAGACACCCCGAACCCCAGGCTCCACCATCACCCCCTACCTACAGGGAGCGCTACTCAGACTGGCTCCGTCTTTCATAGTGGTCTGGCCAAGCCAAGAAAAACATGATGATGCTCTAGTAGTCTACTGACTTCATGAGCAAACAAGAAAAAATTAATCCCCCATGTATTAATTACACGTGAAAATGCCTCCATGCCCTTTTTTTTCTCTACCAAAAAGTGTTGTAGTAGTCTATTGAAAAAAGACAAAACCCACCAAAAAAGCAGTTTTATAGCTTGCTAACTTTTAGTGCAAAAATTTGGTGATCCTAACTACATCGCTTCTTCTGGATTCAATATTTTCCCTCCAGCAAGCTGGCTTTTAAAGGTTGGGGGGATGACACCACCCCGTGTTTCGCCAGCGCTGTCAACGACCTGCAGCATCCATGGCTGCTCGGGCACTGCCCAAAGCTGCTCCTGCCCTGCAGCTGATGCCCAGGGAAAAAAACAGGGAAAACCTGCCCTGGAGGGAACCCTAGGCCAGGCTGGGGCTTGGAGCCACCTGGGCTGGTGGGAGGTGGCCCTACTCCTGGCAGAGGGGTGGCCCAGGGGGGTTTTAAGGTCCCTCCATCCCCAAACCCTTCCATGTGTCTATGTTGGGGTTTTTTTGGTGTTGCCAAAGGGACCCCCCCGAAGCGATAGGTGGGAATGTTTTAACTCCCAGAGGATGCACCCGCAGCTGGGCAGGAGCAGTGATGAGCCCACGGGCAGGGGTTTGTCCGTGACCACCACAGGGGTTCTGGAGGATCCCTGTACACGTGACCTGCAACTCCCCCCATAACTACAGCCACCTCCTACAATGTTGGGCACTGTTCCCGTGGCTTCATGGCAGCATTTTTCCCCCTAACATAGCTTTTGCCTTTTAGTCTGGGAAGAATTGCAAAATAAAGTAAGAATTACTTATTTATGTAATATAATATGTCTATATTTTGTGTTCTATATAACAATACATAATATAATATTATTATATTGTATATTATAGATATAATATATATAAATTATAATTATATCTAAATAATACTTATTTAAGGAGCTTTTAAAGTGTTTTTTTTACCACCTTACATTGCTCAATGAGTCAGAGTGCCCTCTCTCTCCCCTACTTCATGGGCACCCTTTAATTTTTTTTTTTTTTTTTTTAATGCTATACTGTGTCGATAGCCCTTCCCCAGGTGCAGCGGGCTTTACCCCACTCCCCCAGCATCCCCAATGCCGCATTGTGCCAGGCGCATCTCTCTCCATGGGTTCCTGCTCCAGTGTGAGAGCGTGCACCTTTCGGGTGGGGGGGGCATGTCCGACCCCCAGCCTCCATTTACAGGGTGAGCATTCACCGAGGCACCTCCAACACCCTACAGCTCCATCAGATAAATACCAGCAGATCATTATTAGCTCAGCAAAATGGGGGCTGCGGTTGCAGGGGGAGCTCAGCAGCACTCCCCAGGAGCACCCAACGTGCCTTTACGGGGCCACCAGCCAGCAAACCCCCATGGGTGGCTCCGCACGGGGGTTCTAGGCTGTTTAAAAAAGCCCCTTCCATCGCTCAATGACAGAAGCAAGACCTTCATTAGTTGTTTGTGGAGAAGAAATCAAGAAAATACATCTTTTCTTGCAATGGTTTCCAGTGGCGGGTCTCCCACGGGTTTGCAGAGAGCTGGGAGTGAGTATGGCAAACAATAACTTCAGTAAACAAATTACAAAAACTAGAAGTAAATTAAATATTCTGAGTCTCTCCTTACACAAGCAGCAATACCAATTTCCCAATTCAATTCACTGACAAGAAAGGGCCAAACTCTCAGGGGTACAGGTTGAAGAGGATTTCAAGTTATTACATCCCACAGCACCAGGGAAATCATTTTGATTTTAGTGTATCCTGCCTGCACAAAATATTGTCTCATGAATCTTTATTACTAAGTAGCACACTGTAATCTGAATTTTACCTAGCCATTAAATGAAGTCATATGGAAGCCAATTCACTATGTTTAACAGGGGCCTGAAGTATATTGAAGAGTCATAAATCCTCAGGTCTGTATATCCCAATACAGCCTTCCAAAGACATTTGGCTAAAAAAAAATAAAATTATAACACACAGTCTTCTTAGGATTGCCTAGCTCACAGGTAAACCTTGCACCAAGGAAAAGGAGTGAGTGCTCATGGCTTTAAGGAAAACATCTGAATTTGTCTGTCTTAATGCAGAAAGTGCTGTTATTTATACACTGCCCCAATGAAATCGTAACACACGTTGCAAATTAAAGAGTAAGATTATCGCATTGATCTTGTCGGGAATTCCCTGCTTTACTGTGAGCTTTAACAATTGAACTGCTGGCATTTCCACCTGATCACTTCTAAAGAATCAAATTGGGTTTCCTTCAAGTCCACAACTGCAGCGTTCAAGCCATAATATTCTTCATATTTTCCTGGGTGAAAATGAAATTATTTTGCTGATAGCAGAGCAGAAACACTTCCCTCCACCCCCAGACCTGGCTTGGAGCTGGCATTGTGCTGGGGAACCCCAAACCACGACCCTCCCCATCACTGAGCTAGAGGACATTGAATTCATAAATATATGAAAATAGAAATTAATTGCCTGCCAACTGGATCTGCATGCAATACAGCTTGCTGCAGTGATGGGGGAAGGTCACGAGGTGTTTCTGCATCCAGTTCCTCCCACCTGCTGTGGGTTTTCCTCCCTGTTTTCCCCGCCAGCTGCCCAGCAAACAGAGGTGGGATGCCTCAGCACAGCCCACCAACGTGGCACGAAAAACCAAGGTCACTGAAGACGGCGGCACCACGACAGCAGCAGCAACTGATGCCCAGCGCCCTCGGTGCTGCTGCTCCCAGCCGCTGCCCATCACTCCCAGCCCGGGATGCTCTCCCAGCACGCGTGCGGGACCATAGCACCTCTGCAAAGGGTTGGATGCCCCCCAGCCCCTGGAGGGACCTGGGCATCCCTGGCTGCAGCCGCTGCGGGGATTCATACCCCTCCATGGGCTGCGTGGTAAGAAAAGCTGCAAGGGCAAAGGGCCAGCCCCGGAGCCAGCCCCGGTGAAGACCCCTGGGGCATCTCCTCCTTCCCAACCCTCTGGTTTATTCTCCATTTGGGCTCCAGGCATGAAGCAAAATACTGACAAGCTTTCTTTCCCATGAGGGTGAAGCCCCCTGCACGCCAGCGAATAGACCTTTCTCCCAGAGGTATTTCTGTGTTTTTAATAAAGGCAGCACAAATTTGTCCCAGGGTCCCTGCTCTGGTGAGGGCATCCTTATTGCTAAATCATCTCCTCACCACTAAACCACATCCTCTCAACAGCCCTGCCTGCATGCACAGGGACATTTAGTTGCCACTAAATTTAAATCCAAAAATATTTCAGTGCCTTTATAATCCAGGGGGAGAAAAGCCAAAAAATAAAATAAATTTTAAAAAAATCTGCTTCTGTGTCAGTAAAGAATAAATTATTGTAAGGTCACTTTTGGCAGGCAGAAAATTGGGTTTTACCTACAGCAAACTCACTCTCAGAAAATATAGGTCTTGTCTACAAACCTTCTGTGTGGTTTTTCTAATGGGCTTGAGCTGAAGGGATTCCAATTGAAGTGGCTCAATTAATTGGTACCTGGAGAGTCAGGCTCTGCCTCGTTCTGTAACCAGCCACAGACAGAGGTTTCTTGTCTGAAAAAAAAAAAAAAAAACCCAACAAAAAAACAACCCAAAAAACCAACACAGACCTAATAATAATCACAGTAATAGTCTGGAAAATAAAGAATATCTGGGAAGAAATTTACTATTCCAATGTTTATCAAAATTCTTAACTTTCAACTCGCCCACCAAAAAGACAAGCTAATTTTAACATTATGGTACATCAGTGATATGTGCCCGTAAGATCAGCACCTGCATCAAGATTCTTATCTCATTTCTGTGCTGTTGCAGACCAGGGGGTTCCTGTCACCAGCTCATCCTTCCTGCTGCAGGCTGGAGAGAAAAAAAAGAATAAACCCAGGGTGTTGGGCATTTGTTTTGCTGCCCTGGGAGCCCCCAAAATGCAGACCCCCCCCACACACAGGTAAGCCTGCCCTAGCGATGCTGCCAGTTAAGCAAAGGGCAAACCCCACCAAAATCCATGTCTGGTACGAGCTGCAGAGGCTGAGCTGGCTCCGGAGCGAACTGCCATCTCTTGCATCGCTTTGTGACGGTGGGACAGCCACGGGGACGAGCCAGGTCCCTCTCCTTCCCCTCTCCTTTGGGTTTTCCCGAATTGTGCTCTGCGAGGGACGGGCTCTGCGTGCAGACCTAAATCTTGCACAACCGCCCCAGCAGACACCAAGGTACCAGCCCCAGCCTGAATTAACCCACCTTTCGTCTGCCTCTCCAGCGGGAAATCCACCGATCCCCGTTTTTTAACAGCAGTAAGGAATGCTGGAATGACTAGTAGCCCCCCTGGGTTTTGGGAGTATGCGTAGGCATTTGCTGAGCTTCCCCTGCCCTCCTCCGCTCTGCTGGAGCCCCCTCTGGAGTGCTGGCCCTGGGGAAGGGGGGCTTCACGTCAGCCTTTTGCTCTGGACCACTGCATCCATGTACACCAGCTCTACCCAGCTGTGCTCGGTGCGAGCACCCCGCAGACATCATCCGTGGGCTGGAAATCGAGGTGTTCCCTGGCCACAGGCATCCCCTCGCTGCAGCTGGGTGCCTCGCACCCATCTCCCTGCAGCCAGGGAAGGAGGGTAGCAAGGCTGGTCCTCCCGACACCCCCAGGAGAGGCTTTTCCTTCCTTTGGGAGGTTCCTGCAGCCTCTCAGCTCTACACCGGGCTCTGGCCACTTCCCCAGGGCATCCTGCCTTGGTAGCCACAGTGCAACATCACATTGCTTCAGCCCCCTGCCTCCTACTGCCCACCCCCCTTTTCTTTTTTGTTTTATAACCACCCTTCCATGCTTTAAACAAAGCAAAGCCATTGTGGAATGGCATCACCCTGCTGACTGGGGAAAGGCGGCAGGTACTCGGGGGTGGGGGTTGATTTGACACAGGGAGGCTGTGCGGGTGGCACACGAGGGGGATGTACTGCTGCTTGGGCCCTGGGTGGTGGTCCCTGCCTGCACCCCAGGGGGGGTTTACAGGAGAGGGCTCTATCCTTCTCAAGGTCCTGCTGCAGCCGCTGAGACCTGCAAAGCATCCCAGAGCTGGAGAATGTGAATTATGGATGTGCTTTCTAAATAAGCCTCAGCTAAAAATGATGAGCAGGTGCTATTTATATACGTCGTGGGGCACATCAGGCACTTTAGAGACTGAGGCTCCTCACTGCAAGGGTACCACATCCTAATGAATGGATCTTCGCCTCCCAAGCGGCTCAGATGCTGCGGAGTGATGGCACCGCTGGCTCAGCCCCTGCCAGCTACCCTCAGGGAAGGGCAAATAGTGATGGGGAGAGGAACAGAAGAAGAAAAAATTAGTGCTGGGGGGCATTTCCTGATGGATCAAAGGAAGCGAGTGATGGAGATGCGACAGCGCGCACAGGGGATGGAGCAGAGCGGGCTCAGGTAGGGGACAGAGCTGAGGGCAGGGAGAAATGGTGAAGAACAGAAAAGGGAAGGAAAGAAAAATCACATGGTACACTTAAATGAGGCCGCAAGTAAATGAAAGCACCAATGTTCCCTGCTATAAAGCAGCCTGGTTGGTTTTTTTTTCCCAATTATGTCTTTTGTAAATCTCTCCTGGCAACCACTCTATTGCAGCTACAAGGGACAGTGATAGATTTAGGGGACAGAGATGTTGCAGGGCAAAAGGAGGGATTTGTGACCAGTGATCTGAAAATTGGTCGAGGGGCTGTTGTTACCCATGTGGGAGACGTGGCTGGGCACCATGCAGCAGATGAGCGGCCAGGGGGATGCTCGCCTCACAGGGCAGCCCTGGCCCCTCGGCCTGCCTTCGGTTTGGGGGTGAGCTGCCTGTCAAACGCAAGCTTCTCCAGCAAACCAAACCTGAAACACATGGGTCCTGCATCTGGAGGGCAGTTTGGGATGCAGCCTGGGCTGGTGGCAGCTGCTAAAGGTACTTACAGCTCAAAGAGAGGTTGGACGCTGCAAGCACCTGCTGGGTGGGAACGAAAAATCCTCTGTTCCCCAGTGCTCTTGCTATTTTCTGATGCCATCCGGCCTCCCTGTAGGAGATTCCCAGTGAATTTAATGAGAATTGGCTGTCCAGCCCCAGGGGGTCCAACCCTTCCTGGCCCCGCTGGTAGTATGTCTACCTCACTGTTGGATTGCTGCAGCTCAGAGCTACTTGCAAGATGTAACCCTAGCGCTCTCCGTAACTTGCAAAATAACCTGATCAGTGCGTGACAATTAACACACGGCTCCAACAGCAGCAATGGGGCATGCTGGGGATGTTGAAATCCTGCTTCAAGATGCTACTGTGCACCTCTTGAGTTAAAATGCATCTATTTAAAATGCATCACACAGGTGACTAAATAGCAACTGATACCACATGGACTGATGCTCCCCCCTCCAGACGCAGGACCTGTGCAAAGGGCTCAGGAGAAGCACTCACACCCCTGCCTGGTTGCAGCCTGTATTTGCAAATAAAAGCATCTGCTCTTCCCTGGCATTGTAACCTCTTTGGTCAAACCTTTGAACAACAAAGTGCTCCCGGTGTCCCCCCGCAGCAGGGCTGGAGGTACGCCGAGATGGGGACTGCAAAGCTGCACACCCCCGAGATACAGCCGTGAAAAATTTCCATTCTCAGCTGAAATTTCTCACCTTTTATCCTAATTTCCTTTTATCCTAAATTACCTTCCCCTTAAAGACCACATCCCTATCACTCATGGTCACAGAGCATCATGCCACCAGCACTCAGCGCACGCCTGCAGCCCGGCAGGTGGCATCCGCAGCTGCGGAGCAAGGCAGGGCTTGTCTTACACTGGAATTCTTTCCTGCATTTTTTTCCCAGCTCCACCTTGCCTCCCTGACCCCACCGCACCTGCCTCACAGGGGCAGGGAGCAGGAAAACCTCCTTTCCTTGAGCTTTTATTATAGTGAGAATACATTCTTGCAGGGTATTCTGTGTTTTTCTCACCGTGTTCTCTGGCACCAGCGTAGACATATCATTGTGTTCCCAAAACACGAAAGCAGCACTGTATGAAACCTGGAGTCCAAGCTTTGAGTCAAGGCAAAGGAGCAGTAAATCACCTCCCTTGCCCAGCAGCATGCACTGGTCGTGCCTTGTGCCCGGCAGACGTTATTCTTTGTCATTAATGAGAGGAAACCAAGTTTCTCAGAGTGGATCTCACTGGCACTGTGGGATCTCCCCCTTGGATGACCCCCTGCCAGAGCTGCTTTGAGGAACACCCTGTCTTTTTCCCATATTGTGGCAAGTTAATTTTCCTTCACCAGCTGCCCCTCCCCCCCCCCCCCCCCCCCCCCCCCGCAGTATACCAACCGCCTGCTCACTGCCAGCAAAGAGGTGGCTGCCCAGCAAACCAGAAAAGTGCGAAACGAGTAAAGAAATAAAGCTGTAGGGATGGCACCGGCAAGCGCGGATGAGGTTATCGTCAGCCGTGGGTGAATTTGCAGCACGTGAAGTGTCATGCAAGGTCCCCAGGTTTGGAAAGAGAGGGTTTCTCCGCAGGGAGGTTACGCACAACGTCATGGGGTATCACACGTGCACGAGGCTGCAGGTGAGGACAGGAGCGGTGGCAGGGCAGCAGCTCACCACCCTGGCGAAGGAAATCCTCATGTCTCCATTTACGCCTCCAGCATGTCTGCCACCTGCCTGTGCTTGTCCACTGCCACAGACTTCTGTAGGAGAAAATAAACTTGCTCTTTGCTTGGGAAGAAGGTGGTTATCAGTCTGCAGGCAGGTGCCGCACCAAACTTCCATCCTTAACAGAGCTTCACTGCAGGGTTGGTTTGATGGAAGAAGGCTTGAATGTCCTCTTTCTACCTGGACACTGTCAATTCCTGAACAGAAATATAGCTGGATTTTGTAAACATATTTGTAATTTTATATATATATCTATATTTTATAGATCGATATAAAATGTATATGCCCACACATCCTGGGAAACACTCCATTTTAGAGGGTTCCCGCAGGGTGCCTGATAAACGTGGCTCAGCATGGCTGAAGCAGCTGGAAAGATGAATGTCTTGCTGATGACTTTGGGCAGGAGAAGCAATGTTTGCCTATAAAATGTAGTGAAAAGGAGGACACGTTTATGAGCATGCAGAGCTCCTAGGAAACACCGTCTGGGCCAGTGTGGTGCAGCCCGAGGGGCTGTGGGAGCGGAGGCATCCCGCCTGCGAGCCTGGGCTCACACCCTCCCTGGAGATGCTCCTGCTCTCCTATAAAGCACAGCCAGTTTAGCATTTGTTAAGCTCTCTATTACTTCCAAAACGAACACACCGAAACACACACACTGTCTCCACAAAAAAAGCCCAGTTCGTCTGTTTGATTACAAAATCTGCTCTTTGCTCCTATCTGCACTGTTGCTCGATCTGTTACATCCCTGCCTGGCTGGAGAGGGAAACAAGCAGCATCCCCGACTCCTTTGAGGTGGGCAATTTAATGGGCAGGTTTTATTTTCTTTCAGCTTTTTGGTACCCTTCAAAAAGGGGGTCCCCACATCCCACAGACATCGCCATCTCCAGTGACCCATCCATGGAAACCCATCTCCTCTGCAGAGCTGCTGGAGGACAGCGCTGCCCAGGCTGGTGACAGCCCATAAACCCACAAAGAACTTGGCAGGTACCTTTGAGGGCACTGGGAATTCCCCCGCTGAGGGAATGGATAACCCCGGCCTATAAAGGATGCTACCCTTATAATGAACAATATCACTCTATAAACAAGTTATACTATGTCCAGCTATGCAGCCATTGCAAACTGACTCAGATCCAACAGCCCTTGGCTCGCCATCAAAAGGTCCCCAGCTCCTGAGATGACTCATTGCTGTGCAGGTTGCCCAGGGTTGGGGCGTGGGCTGGGTTTGTGTTTGCGTTGCTAAAGATAAAGATTTCTCAACATTTCTAACCCAGCTGCACTCAGAACGTACCATAAAACGCAGGAAATTTCCTTTTGTCCTCAACGATCTATAAAACTCACCTGGGCTGTAACGGCTCATTGGCACGAGAAGGAAGGTGCAAGGATGGAGATGTACAGAGCAGGTTTAATTATTAAATAATCCTGTATTGAACACCTTGAAGTCCTATGGAGACCTTCCACGGCTTTTTGGCTGGTGGGATCCTGACAGAAGGCACTGCAGGAGGTGCGGGTGCACACGAAGCTGCGGGCTCAAAACAAAAAGGAGGGCACAGCACAGCTGCGAGAACGCATGTGAACCCTGATGCTTCTTTAAGAATTACCAAAAAAATTCCAATAGCTTTAGGGGTTGTTTTCATTAGTTGGGGTGAAGGATTTGTTGCTTTGGGGTTGGTTATTTTAGCCACGTCGCAAGCACCAAGCCATGGTACCGAGCCACATGCAGGCAGTGGATTCATGGAGTTTAAAAGCCTCCGAATGGTCCCGTGCTAATCTCGCTGCAATCAAGATTTTACAATTAATTTTCTGTAGGAGGAAACTGGTCAAACTATCATGAGTAACGCTTTGCCGGGCTGTAAAACATGCACCTTTAACACCAACACACAGCGTGCAGGGCCTGGGAAAGGCTAAACCCTCCCAAGTGAAAAAATAACCATGTCGCATTTTATGGGGTACATGAACCTTTTGGTTTATGGCAGCTGGTTACAGAAACCCTATTGCATTTTCTGCTGTAAAATCCACTCAGCGTGACACCGGCCACCTCCAGGGGATGGCTTGGCAAGGAGACAGGACAGGAAAGGGGATTTTCCCAAAGGTTGCCACATGAAGGACAGCCAGCCCCGAAATACAGCCCAGAATCAGCCTCCGGCTTCTCCTCGGTGAACCCCAACACCAGCCGTCCCCCAAGCCAGGGAAGCGGCTCCGTCACCTCAGAGCAGGTTTGAAGCATCCCCCTCCACCAGGATTGCCCAGGGCTCGCAGTGGGCAATCGTGTCAGGGTTTTTCACTTCAGTGAGTGACAACTTACACTGAACAAACTTAACTCACATGCATGGGGATGCTGGGCTGCTTGAATCTCCCAATTTGGCTCAAGAGATGCTTTCAATGGCTTTTACAAATTTCTAACTTCTTGTCACTTCTTCAGAGGTTGATTTCACCCCCTGGAAGACATTACACGTTTCTCTGGAACGTGTAGTGCCAACCCTTGTGGTAGCTGTACAGGGCTAATAAGTCATGTAAGGCATTTTGTGAATTCATTTGGTATTGCAAGTGTCCCATGCATTTTATTACTGCTTCTGATTATGATTACCTAAAGATGCTGAGGTCCATTCCACTGAACAGACCTATGTAGTTTCTAAGGTAAGAAATATTATCTGCCATAATTCAGATTTCTCACGGGATGCAACACAGCCTTTACTCTTGAAATAGTGCTGCTTCAGTCAATGATTTACCCCCTGTTTTCAAAGCATACCCAGGGACAGACTTCTGCATTGAAGAACACCCCTGGTTTCGGGTGAATTGCCCTGTGGTACCCCAGGAACAGCCAGAGAAAGCCAGAGCTGCCAACTTCCTGTTCTCCCAGTGACCAAAATGAGGGTCCTCCCTGGGCTTTGGTCTATGCAATACATGCAATGCATTGCACAGCTGTATCGGAGACCTCAAGCTCGTTAACCTATGTTTGCAGCGAGCACGTCTGCACCCCCTGGCAGGGCGCCCTCGTGGCCCTCGGGATGCAGAACATGTCCCAATGGGCAGGCGATAAAACAGATTTTTTAACAGAAAAACCAACAACCAGAAGGTAGGGACCAAAACTAAAAGCCCGAGCAGAATTCTTTCTGTTTGCTTGTACTCCTTCCCATTGCCTTAAAGCAAATCCCTTAAAGAAGGGTGAGTCAGAGAGAAGAGCAAAGCAGAACCAAGTGTGAGAAGTTCCTTGATTCAGATCTTTGAACCACAGTTCATATCGCTTGCCACCTTTCTGTGCTTCAGAACTGAGCCCAGAAGCTTGGTCCTCATCCCTTTGGATAAAGTTCAAGCCCATCCTTCCCATGTAAATTCAAAAATCTTATGACTAGAAAAGCTTTTTGAACAGAAGCTGACCAATTGTCCTCTGGGTAAACAGCAAAAAGGCTTCGAAGAGATAAAGGAGACTTTAGAGGAGAGTCTCATCTTTTTAGGAACCAGACCTCACTACATCTTGGTCCTTTCATCCTGGGCCTGCAGTACTGAGGGAGGGGGAATAATCTAGTTAATTCACTAATCAAAGAGAAAGCAAAAGAGGAGAGCATGTCTCATCACTCCCTGAATACATTGCTCTAAAGGGCTGAATGTTATCTGCAAAGCTGTAATATTAATGGCCTGGAATAATCCCAAGAGTCAGAGGGCTGACAGCGGTCCAGCACTGTACAACACAGCAACAGCCATAGATCCCGGCTGACGGAGCTACTCGATAACCTCAGTCGCTCTTCACACCTAACAGCGCATCCTGCTCCTATATACACACGCTCCCAGCTAAGGGAAAAGCACTTCACTCCGCTGGAGGGTCACTCTGCAATTAGTAGGCCAAACCTTAGCTTCCCCCCAAAAAAATAAAGTCTGGAAAAACATGGTATTTAGTAAAAAACAAACCGGACAAAAGCGTTCACAAACACGGACCTGCTTTGGAAGCACGAGGGCATGGCCACTGCAGCTGCCAGGGCCATAAGCCCCACTGCTTCCCAGTCTTAAGGAGCAGTTAGTAGAGCTAATTAAAGCGATGAAGTGTGCTATGGAAATATTTCCCCTGGTTTGCTTATGTAGCACACACTAATCGCACCCTTCTGTGGCCTCACAGAGACCAGCCAGCAAAAATTAGAAATATTTATAATCAGAAGTATTCCACATCACCATCTCCTCTCTGTATATAATTATATTCCTATCATATATAATTAGAAATTTAGAATTAGACATTCCAGGCTTTTAATACTTCTCTATTTCTTTAGATATTTCTTTTATCACCGATACAACCACCCCCTTTTACTGACAGTCACTGTTGTGCTCCACGCTGCCGGTAATAGCATCCACCTGGGTGAAGGACCTGCATCTATCAAGATCCGTTTGGAAGAGCAGCTTGCAGTCAAACACAACACAGAATAAAAGCAGCACACCAAACCTGAGAGACATGAGAAAGAGAGACCAAACCTCTCCCACAGTGGGTCACGGATCAAACCCAGCCCCAGGAACCCCCAGCTGAGAACACTGGCTCAAACCAGGCACTGAAACATTTGGTAGGTGCCTACAAGCAACTTCCCAACACGATGCCGTGGGACTGCAGGGGTCAGGGGGCCCAGGACAACAGACATCGCAGCCATCAAGGTAAAAAACCGCAGCTTTCCACCTGCTATTGTGCCACAATATCTGTTATATTGCACAGCAAAGGAACAAGAGAGCAGAACAAACCCCAGCTCCCCACTGAGCCCCTCCCCTACCTCTGGATGTGCCTCTGGATCCCTAAGGGGGGTCCTTAAACCTTCCTTTTCCCAGCTGCATCGTTTTAAAGCAGAGCCTGGGGCTGATTGAGCCCTGGCACCTGAGGCACCAACCTGTTTCTCTCCTACTGCCTGACAGCACTTAATAACCTAACGACAAGCCCCCCAGGGTGCGGTGAGGCTGGGAGGGCTCCTCCAGCCCTGGTGCTGTCTGTGGGGCAGGGGTGGTGGTGACTCATGAGGACATGGCACAGCAGAAATACTGCTCAAACACCAGGCAGGTCCCTCTGGGATGGTGGTGTCTGACCTGGGTCCCTGTGTTGTCTCTGGCCCCTACAACTGCGGCTGGGCTGCAGGTTAATCACGGGGCGGTGCAATCACTCCTCCTGGACACGCGCGCAGTATCTTCTCCAGAAGGCAATGCCATGCTTTGGCCCACTGCGGTCCATGGTCTGGCTGTTCCCTGGTGACCAAGAGGCTTTGCACAACCCATGCACGAGGCGGCACGGGCGGCTGGGGCGGGTGTTTGCCGAGGGGGGTTGCACGGCGGCTCCCTCCGCTCTGCAAACAGCTGGGTGGGAAGGGGAGTGTGGCAGCACCTGCAAGTGGGGCACCCCAAGTAACCCAAACCGATAAAGCTGAAGAGGAAGATGACCTTCAGCCGGATTAAAAAGTAGCCAGGGGATTACTGAGAGCCTTGATAAGAAATGAAATGGACTCCCAACTGTGCGTTTCACTGAATCTTTGTTTATTATGTGTTGATAATAAATCAATAAACCACTTTGATCCTGACTGGATTTAAACCTCATAAACTAAGCAAATATTTCCTGAGGGAAAAATTAAAAAAATAATGCCCAAACTCATAGGAAACAGAGAGAGAATTCCTTGCCTCCCTGTTGCAGCCATCCTGTTGGCTGTGATTAAATATTTACAGAAGAAGGAATGGGAACCTGAGGGTTGAAAATGTGGCATAGGTGCCAGCCCAGGAAATCATCTCTGCTTCTCTTTGGCCCCTTTTTGGAGCTTATCTCTCCCCACTTTTCCCATGCGAAGAATGGTGCCTACACAGAGCTCATCTGCTACTGAGTCGACATCCTCCTGAGAATCTAGCCTCAATGATTTCTTTCAAAATCAGATAGCAGTTTGTTGGCAAAGTCAGGAAAAGGAGTTAATTGTCTTCAATTCCCGGCCCCACCGAGAGGAGTGCAGTTAGGGGAGGGAGAGCCATTATGAGCTGAATGTCTGACCAGCTCATTCCTGCCATCGCTGTTAGACGCAGGGATGTAACACCCCACCTGGTTTGGGGACAGAGCGAGCAGTGTGAACACACTGTCTGCGCAGGGACACTGCCAGCTCGGAGCACTGCCCACGCCACAGAAAATCAACGTAACCTTCAGCAGTGTGGGGTAAGAGATGTGGTGGGATAATGGGTGTTAAGTAGAGCAAAAGGCAATGGTCATGGTAAAAATGACTTTAATATACAATCTATCAAGTTACATTGTGCTATAAATAAAACCTGAAAAAAATATAAAAAGAAAATAAGTTTTTATAATTAATAATCCCAAATTATTCTTCTTTTTTTTTTTTTCTGAACATCTCCTCTGGATAAATATAAACAAGAATGGTACCAAAAAGTATTGACAGAAACGTGGTGATCGTGAAAAAATTCTTGGTGCCATTAACTGCTAAGAGAGTTTATTTGCCTGTTTTTTTGGCAGCCTTTGGGAACTTCTTAAATTCAGCCTGTTCCTTAAAAAAAAGCTGAGCAAGGATATGATCTGCTGTTGCATGGAAGTAGTCATTCATACGGAGAGTTTCCAGCTGTGAAGAAAAAGACAATATTAAAAAAGAATAGTTATAGCTACCTGATCTATTTCACAATATTGATACTATGCAATATGAAAGTGCACCTTAAGTCCCAGGTGAAAATGAACGAATATAAAAGTATATAAATAATGACAGGTTACATGGGGCTATCAAGATCACTGGAGATGTGTAATCTTAAAGACACCCTTGCTCTGGCTCCCAGGGTATAGATTTGTTCAAGGCCTCTGAAGACCTCTCCCTTTCGGGGGTGCTCAGCTTGTAAAGACCCGCAGCCTGCCCAGTCTGCCCAAGGGCACACTCCCTTTCTTAAACACCAGCAGTGCCTCACACACAAACACGATCCGAATTCCATCTCTCTTACGCACGCATATGCACCAGCATGTCACACCCTACCACAGACCTTTTCTTTGCCTCCCCTACCTCCTGTTTCCGTGTACAGAGTTTTGATAGGTGTTGCATGCCAGCCATTCACACCAGAAGGAAATCTGCACCGCCGGTGTGCTTGACACACTCTTAGAATTTGTTTTGAAAGGTGTGTGTGCCAAAGGACTAAGCTTACATGCATGAGAAAGGCGTAAGGTTATGTACAGCTGAACATTTTTTTGCTTCCCTTGCCCGTATGAATTCTCACCTGGTTTCCTGTACTGTAGGCTAGAATCAAAAACAAATCCTCATCACATAAGCTCTTGATATAATGTTGCGTTCCAACAGGGAAAAATATGACATCTCCAATGCCAATGTTGAAGTTGGTGGTGACTCCAGAGAGAATAACTCCAGCCTGGTGCAAGTAAAGCAGTAATATTCAGCAACAACAATTTTCAGTGTATTGTTACGGGATAAATACACAGTGATGGTCCCAGCATGGCAATAAAATCACCTCACGTAGCATCAGTGCTTTCACTGAGACCCTAGTGAGAAGGTCCTAGGCAACACCCTGGGCAAGAACCTTCATTCCATCTCAATTATCTTTGCACTTCACATTTGCACTGAGGGAACCACGTATAATAAAATCCCTAAATCTTAATCCTCGCTAAATTTTATCTATTTATCTGTCCCTCATGGAGCTAAATCCGAAGTATTGCTTTTTTATTTTGTACTCCCAGAAATCAGGGGAGTGGCGATTCCTGTAATAAGCATTTTGCTGAACCACCTAACAAGGTGGACAAATTCTGCTCTTTGTACAACTCTACTTTGACTGGACAAGCTTCTACAAATGTAACTGAGACCAAAATTTTGTGTGGAGAAGGAAAATACGGGCCTTGAAAGTTTTATAATACTACTAATTGTAGAATCATTAATCAGGGCTGGGAATCAGTTATTAGGTCTGTAATTGTTTTACAGCCAAAACTCCACTGACTTGCCCCTCACTGCTGTAACAAATTACCTGTCCACAGCCGCTAATGACATAACCCATCTCATTAGCATTGAAGTGGAAATGAGGCTGCCCCAGTCCATTGCTGAATATCCGGAGAGTTGCTAAGGTAAGGGTATTTTCATGCTGAAAAGCAGAACAAAAATGCTCAGAAAACCATCCAAGTTTCTTATATCCCTGTTATACGTGACAAAGCAGCGATGAACCCACAGAAACTGCATACTACGCCTTATGTTTAAATAGCTACAGTATCCAATTAAAAGCACATACCTTGTTCAGCGACTCACTAAAAATTTTTTCTGTTTCATTTAGTCCGGTGTTGTTTATGCGGTAGCGAGCCCACTGGAAGATTCCTCCTGGAAAAGGATATTCTGCTGACCCTAAAACAAAGACAGCTATTAAGCATTTCCAGCAAGGTTTGTTTAACATTGCTTGTTAGTGTATTGGCCAAGTTCAAGTCATTGCTATGTACTAAACTTGAGGCCTCGAACCTTATGAGCCTCTGGCACCGAAAAGAAAGTCCATTTTGCTGATCTATCCTTCAGGCACTAGACACTGCAGTCTCCTTGACTGTATTTGTCTGTAGCCAGATAACCACAATGAAAAACTCTAACTGGATTTTTCCATCCTGTATTGCTTAAGCCAACAGGCTTAAAAGAACATGCGAACTGCCAGTATATAAATTAGCCTTAACCTTTATGGCACTGACCATGTGTCACAATATTTTGTAAAGTACTGCCAATGCAGAAGGACATTTTGCTCCAAGCACAAAGCTTTTTGTCACACACACATCTATTTCTCAGGACCTCCCTCAGCTGCATGTGGAGCTCTGGACCTGTATTTGCTTTTTATAGCTTCTCAAATAGACTATACTACTTGGAATTAAGTTTTATAACCTATCTTTATTAGGTGCTCACTGATGATTGATAGATCCAGGCTGTACAGAGGGTTTAATACAATTGCTGATAAACCGGTGAATATGGTTCAATACTGTTTATGAAGTTGTATTCATAAAAGAAAAGGGAGGACATGATTAGGTATATGGTAAGGTATTTATTCCCTGACATTTCACGTGCAAATGCAAGATATTCTAAGCAGCTCAGTAGCAGTCACTCTCCAGCTAACCTGCTGCAGGACTTCCTGGCCTATTAGATTTTAATTTCTGAATGAAAACTTTAGGTTTAGGTTATTGCTTAAGTGTAGCAGGGAACAGACCAGTCCTGGTTACATACATCAGCAAAGAATCTTGAGCTGGGAAGTAGTTAGCTCATGCCCTGCTACTTACTGGCATTCTGCTCTCATACCCACTGTTGCAGATAGAAACACTAAAACCAAAAGGGTAAACTACTCTGAGGCGAGAATCAGGTTATAAGTCTTCAAAGTGCAGTAATTAGATGTATTATCAATATATTTTTCATCTCCTTAATTTCTTATCATTTCTCTGTATACTTTTTAACTCCTGTTTCAGTGAATCGCTTACAGATCCCCTCCTCTTCCCCTCTAGAGACACAGAGAGCTCTTACACACAGGATTCTCAGCTGTGTACCTTTGAGATTGTAGAAGTACTGCCATACCAGGTTGTCCGGAGACTGCACGTAGGTGGCATTTTGCACAAGCTGATCTAAGTTTGATGGGAGGTTAATTGCTTGATCTTCTTTCTGTTTCTTGAAAGTTCTGATGAAGTTAACACCACCTTGTGGCTGTGGGACACACGGCGCATGTTAAATTGACAGATACACACAGCAAACTGCAGAATAAAAATTTTGCTTTGTTGAAGATCCCACCTTAGTACCTGGTGGTAGATAAACTCTGCCTTGTGGACATGCCTCATCTCTTTAATTGCCTTGCCCTGTCAATACTCTGTTTTGCTCCTTTGCTCTGCCCTTCCTCCTTGGTTACTACAGAGATTTGGAGCAGAAGGGAAACTCAATCTGTCTCCCATCAAACTGGTTCAGGGTGGGAAGGGGCCTATCACAGTTCTGCGATTTGAACACGCAAATTCCTCAGACTCCACAGAAACTGTGGCCACATTCTTGCTCGTAGGACACTGCCAACTAGCCAGTTCAAATAAGATCCCTTTTAGCAAGGAGATGGACTTATCTATAGTTTCCTATGCAATCTTCTTATGCCACAGAATTCATCATGGGGCTATTGGGAAATTAGCTTTGGGCTTCACTATTTAATTTCCTTTTCCAACCTTGGAAATATGGAGGATCCTCCATGAACCAGAAATAAATATGAAGAGTGGAGGAGAAAAGGTTTCTTGGAGAGAGCATCATCATTTCTTTCTCCTTGCACATAAAAGAACACACAGCACATGGCACAGTGCTACACAAAGGACACGTGTACATCCTTCCACACTGCTGGGACTAAAGACAGCAGCTGAGGTAGGGAGGATCCTCTCTAAGAAACAGAGAACCTGGACTGCCATGTTAATGTATAGAAGACTAGATAAAGGCTGGCTGTTCCATCATACAGACCTTTAATGCTCTAGCTGCTATATCCTCTGGGGTAGAGAAAAAGGCATCATCTACATCCAGGGTCTGAAGCTCTTCATGTGTTGTAAAAAACAGCAAGAACACACAGTCTTCTGATCCTACATTCTTTACCCAATGCACAGTGTTTCTAGGGAAGAAGACCACTTGACCAGCCGTGACATTGTATGTGGTAACCACGCTGTCATCTGCACCAATTACTCCAATCCAGGCAGTACCCTGTCACATAATCACAGCTTAAGAACTGTAATGAAAGTTTCCTCATTTAATCCATATGCAGCAAATCAGTAATTCAAATAACCAGAAGGCTGTTAGGAAAAAAGAGATCCTGATGCACCCTCTAACAAGCCTTTGTGAACTTAAATCCAGAATAGAATTTTAAGTGACAAAATTTTAGAAGGTTTAAGGAATGACCATGACCAATACACATTACACATACTTAAACCATTTCTTATTAAAGAGGTTGAACACCTATAAAGGAGTCATCTTCGACCTAAAACTGCTGGACAGAGGCCCAGGTGTTTGTGGAATGCCCTAATCCAAGGAGGATTCTCCATCCAGCTGGAGCTATTCAGTTCTGATGCTGGTCAAAATATGAATAATTGTTCTTAGATAGAAATTAAAAATTGAGATCTAAGTACCTATGCTTCCAAAGAAACATAATTTTGTTTTCAAATTAATATGCTATCTTGAATTCCTCATAGTATATAATAAATAAATAAATAAATTCTATTTATTGGTTTTGTTTTCTTTATTTTTACAGATTGGAAATCTGACACTCAGGTGAGACAGAGCAAACCTTTCAAAGAGACTTATTTGGAGGGGAAAGGGGAGAGGTATTTTGTTCAGGAAAGAGAAGACTGTATGGGAATAAGAGTCTTCCACACAGAAGAATTTGTGAGAAAGAAAGATGATCTGAAGCTCTCCAAAGCCAATACAAAGGGAGAAATTAGGATATGTTTTTTTTCAATTAAAACCCCCATGGTTTGTGTACCAGAACGTTCTAATGGTTTGTGTGACAAAACATGGGAGACAGCTACTTTTTGATTTTGTAATAGTTCCTTTGTTGAAAATTTTTAAAAACTGAAGAAAACTGTGAGATATGCTTTAGGTGTTCTTAACATGGATCAGTACAGGGGGTGGAGTCAGAGGCTTTCTTAACAACCTTAACAGTCCTTCATCTCTCTGATTCTGCAATGGTTCTCTAAATTAATTACTTTAATCTTTGTAAGCACTCAGATAAGTAAAGAAAATTATGTAACTTTCCGGTGTCTAAAGTCTCCTCTGACTTCAGTTTTCATATTTCTTTGAAAGCTACAGGTGTTTGCTACTCAGGTAACAACATTAAACAGCCTATTTCAAGCATCTTCATTTGAAGATGTTATTTCAAGCAAGAAAACTGATGTCATGCATCAATCAATGGTAATTTTGCTTTTATTACCTGTTAACATTTGTTTATAATGTATATGTAATTATTTTTTACATATGTGCATCTTCTATATGTACATGATGCTTTAAACTGCAAAACCAATTGGGAAAGCTCAAATTATCAGATAATACCTGTAGCAGGTAGCCGTGTTCATTGGCATTAAAGTGCCAGTGGGGAGCCCGAAGCCCTTTGCTTTTGATCCGTAAGGTTCCAAAAGTCATTTTGGAGCGATGGTTATTGATACTTTTTCCAAATTCCATTTCTTCATCACTTTGATATTCATTTGCATCCTTCCTGAATCTCGCCCACTGAATTTCGCCACCTGGGTACACATGTACCTGTAAAGTCAGTGAGAGTGGAGAATTGAGTTAATTGTGGACAGTGGTGACCAAACAATCCAAAAATATTTCAGAAAATTATTGGTCTGCGCAATACTGAAAGTACCTATTCCTTTCCTCAGTGAAGATTCTCTCTGTATGTTCTTTAGTCACTTTTCACAATCATTTATATACTTTCTCATGTCATGATGTAATAGTATTGTTTCTGCAAGCGAGAGCTAAAGAGTGACATCAAGAACAATATTATCTGCTCCTCCTCTTTTTACATGATTCTGGACATTGGTTTGGGAAATCAGTGGCATATATGCTTAAACTTTTAGATTAAAATAGTTTAGAACACTTCCCAAGTAAGGCATTTTCCTGAATTTCCATGGTTGCAAACTATTTGCCCCTGAAACTATTCCTTTCCCAGTATTTCTACCACCTCCAGAACATGTTTTGTACTTGAAAGAATCACTGAGGAAGGTCATATTAAAAGGGTTGCTCTCCTCTTAAACACTTTTGTTTCCATTCTTAAAAACATCTTCTGTTTGAAAATTAATGACATAGTTTGATTTAACATGAAAACATGCCAAAATGGCTGTTGTCAGTTTAAACTGCCCTACTACCTAATTGATCCTTTTCCCTCTTTTGCTGAAAAGCAGAAATTAATCAGGAATTTTTTTACATATATAAAGACATATTTAGAAGATGGAGTATGTCTTCAGAGTTTGCTCAAAGGATAAGTTTCTGTGACTATCAATACACCTAAAAAAACCCTACATAGTTCCTAGGGCTTCATTACATTGCCAATTAATTCAATTTAGCTCACTGAAACAAGATCATGCAACTAATTTTTTTCTTGCAACATCACAATTTGTTTAAATTCAGTCCTAAGAACGAAAAGGTTAGTGTGCTACTCAGCTTACATTAAAATTTGATCTTTCTGAGTTTGTTTCTCAGAATTTCATACTCTGTAATTTCCGAATCACACATAAAATGGTTGCCTTCTCTTGCCAGCCTAATTTGTTGGAGCAATTATTTAGCTCTCCAAGAAGCACTCCAGAGATCTATAGCACTTCCAACATCTGCTATGAACTGGAGTGAAATGCTGTCAGGAAGTTTGTGTCTCTCTCCATGGATTATAAAAGAAGCCTGAACAACAGATTTAGAGTGATCACCTAATCTTAAAAAATAGTTAGGTGAAATGAGTTCACTAAACTTCTATATACAATGCTAGAATATTATTGCACAAGATGAACAATTTACCTTTGATTTCCCCAGGTGATTCATGAACTGGAAACTGATATCCACATTTTTTTCATCTGGTTTGGGGGAAGATGCACCATCATCTTTAACATCTGTCTCTTTCATAAAGACTGGGTTGTTTACATAGACCAAGGACAGGACCAGCACTCCTATTGCAGTGGTGATAACACAGGCCAATAGACAAACTAGAAAGGTTTTCATCAGGGACCAGCTGCCCTTTCTTTCCTGAAATTAATAAAAAAAAAAAACAAACCCAACCCCCCCCCCAAAAAAGAAAGCTTTATTGGATTTAACACACAGGAGAAATTTTGTGATAGTTCTTTTGTAATCAAAACTTCAGAAACACAGGTACAACCAAAGTACTAAGCCCAGCACAGGGAAAACTTACAGCGTATGCTATCAGATTGTTGCTGTCCTTTTGTTATTTCATCAAGTAAAAGCACATCTTCATTATCCTGGGGTCTTACAAACTCTTAAACATTTTTTTTCTGTTGCCGTTTCTAATTTATACCACAAAACACTGAAGACCTGCAGTGTCAACTCATGGCAAGCTTTCATGTCTGGGGCAGAAATTCTGCCACTGCTTTATGGCACATCTCACATGGCCCCAGCTCCATGGCAGTGGAGAAGATGCTCTAGGCATCATTTCTTCACCGAAAATTTCCTTTGTGGACATTCAGACTTCTGGAGAAGGGTGAAGGAGAAGCAGCTGGGCATGCAGAAGCACACAAGCTCTTTATAGAAGGCCAAGGCACTTCTGGCACCATGAACCATCACTTTGATGAGGATTTTCAGTGTTTCCTATCCCTTAACCTTTTTTGCTGCTGGAGTTGCAGCTTCAGATGAATAAAGACTGCATTATCTGCCCCAAAACTCTACTGATTCTGCATGCACAGCTTGATCTACCTTTAAAGGCCTTATTTTTCAGACACTGAGTGCTTGAAAATGAGCTATGAATGTTGATTTCTTAAGCTAGACAATCAGAAATGAAAAAAAAATAGATTACTTGCTAATTTTAACAAAATTACCTTTTTCATAAATCTATTTGGCAAAAGCTCTTTACAAATACATTTCACTTGCCAGCAGAGAAATGCTCAAAATATCACCCTATACTATTTGGTAATAATATTTTCTTCTGTTTAAATGACTCCCTTTTTAAAGCTTGTGTTCAATCAAATATCACAACAGCAGCACTCAGACCACAGTCTCATCAGAGCTCAAGGCTTTATAGTTAAATGCATTTAAAACCCCCATTTTCCAGATGTGAAGGACCTTTAATTTACAGCATTTTCACAGTAGTAGCACCAATTGAATAATTATTTTTAAAGTCAAAAGAATGCTGTACATATTACATAATAATAACTCACATAGAACACTCAACCTCAGCACAACTGTGGGGAGTGAGTTATGTTGTAAGAAAATCACAAGCCTTGGATTATTTCCAGCCAAGAAGCGGCACTGTGTTGACTGCAAACAAATGTAACAGCTTATGAGCGATATTCCAGCCCTTATTGCATGAAGTTAATTCAAATCCCAAGAAGCAAAAACTTTAATGGGAAAATTACAGAGAATTACTTTTCTCAAGGGCAAAAAAAAAAAAAAAGAAAATATGAAACAGTACTCTAATATGTAACTCAGTAGAGATATTAAACATTACCACAAGATGAGCTTTTAAGTAGGTCTTTCTGTTAAAATCAATGGGGAATTCTCCAAAGATAATTACTTTGCCCAATAGTTAGAGGATAAAGAATTTAGTTATTAACTTAAGCGGGGCCAGGGAATTATGTCTCACAGTTCAGATCCTAGCTAGTGCACATGGAGCTATGCACTTCAGGACCTCTGAAACTGAAGCCCTTTACAGCTGTTACGTTCTTCAGGACCTTCTGAATAGTATAGGATTAGGTCGTATTACAAAATAAGTGTTTAATCTTCAGACTGACTGCATTAACAATGTTTTGATAGCATTGTAAAAGAAAATTACTGGTACCTCTTTGTTTGGCCACTCTTTTCCTTTTGAAGAACTTTGTATGTTCTCTCCATGCATTTCAAATGCCTGGTTATCCATTTAGTAAAACTGAAATAGATTGGTCCACAGAAGACAAGAAGAACATTAAAACAAAAGGATGTTAATTCCGATATGTGCTCAGTTATGTTACAGAGTCCAGGGAAGTGACTCATCTTCTTCTGCATAGTAACATGAATGGCATTTAGTTCAGTTCATTGTGCAGAAATATGGTGCAATACAAATAACTCTTCTTCACTAAACTAAAACAGAAAGGTCAGACAAGTTCCACATTCAGATTTAACGTTATTCATGTATCACATGAACCCTAAGACACGACATGACAATGAGACAGTCTGAACCATAAAATATTTGGAGGGGAATTAAAAAAAAAGTGAGGCTCATCTACTTCCTTTACCTATGCTAAGGACCTAACACATTTACATTACAGTTTTGCCTGGTTGTGTAATCTACTTTTACAACCACAAAAACGGTTGAGGTTCCAGAACTGCTTTGGCAACCCATTTCCCTGCTTACATATTATTATTTTTAAAAAGGTCTTCCTAAGCCTAAATCACTCCTGCTGCAACAGAACTGTTAAGACTTTACCCCCCCCGCAACGGAACTAAACTACACAGAAAATGTCCCACTAAGTGAGACCGATAGTACAGCCAGGCTGGTATTTTCTGTCTGGCAGGACTTTAGAAAATGACAAGGGAGAGCATAGCCTGGCCACTATGTCCAGGTTATACCTTTCATACCTCACACATCCACATAACTGTTGGATGAGAGCTGCTAGAGGGAACAGCTCCTTCCCTTTAGATTTCATTTTATGGAAAATTCCATGATTTTGTCTTTTCTGAACCTGCTGATACTCCCTGACCTTCTAAGTTTACTGCTTGCAGGTCAAACCAAAGAGAACTTTTCAGTCCTAAATAGATCTCCTGCTAGCTCCTTTAAGGCCCCCTATGTTTCTATACCGTAGGATTTGAGCAACATCAAACACACGCTCCCCCCTCCAAGCTGAAGGTCCAAGGCCTTTTAGTCCCTCCCTATTAGGCAGCTCTTCTATCTCCACAACTGTTTCAATGTTCTCTAACTCCACAGCCTTATGAAAATAAACAGCAATAGACTTCATTGTTAACAGCTCTCCAAGCACTGATGTCTACCCATCTTTGCAATTCCCTAAAAATAATTTAATATAGACTATTATTCCTCGTTTTGAGGCACACAAGTGTTAAATGTTGCTACCCAGTTGTAAAAAAGAAACTAGGTTTGTGTAACACACAGCATATGTAATGACCTTTCTCTCTCCTGCTTCGCCCACCCTCCATTTCCTTGATATATTTCATGTTTGATATGTGCTACTGAACTTCTAGGAAACTGAGGTGAAGCCGATTCCCCTATAATTCTTTGGTACCATTTGGCTCACTTGTCGTTAAAAAGTAAGACCATTATAGGACTGCACTGAATTCTAAATGTTACTGAAAATGTGAAGATGGCTTCAGCCATTTCTCCAAGAGTTTAGTGTTAATGCTGGTAGGTGTAGTCCACTGAACGCGGGTAGCTTGTGTAAGACCTATCAGTCACATGTTCCCTGCCATAATCTGAGCTTTCTCTACCACCCATTGCTGCTGATGTGTGTTTTAAGTAAACACCTTTCCTGACATCATGTATCACCTTGTAGGGAGGTCATGGGCCAAATTTTCCTTGGTTCTCCCTTATATCAATAAGGTTCCTATCATTTACTAGCATTAAACAATAAGGAACGTCAGGGTTATTTTACTGTCTTTGAAAGATCTTTCTCCTTATTTCTCATTTTTGTGCTTTGGACTTTCCAAAAAGCACAAAAGCCCAAGATGACTCATCTTTAGGGACAAATCTAGCTATTTCCATTATGCTTCCTGGAAGACCATTGAGGGCTGCAAGACTTATTACATTTATTTTCACTGTTCCATATTAGGATATCCTGCAACTATGTCTTCAATATATGTATTTTTATGAACTGCTAAACTCCTGAGCACCTTTTTCCTAGACTTTTTTCATAGGATTTTGCAAACAGATCTTTGAATTTCTTGTAGTTGCTTTTTTTCTGTTCTTCCTCTTTTCTGTCTAAAAATCTTGAAAACCTTTTAAGAAAATTCTTGTATTAATCTTCACCTTCTATATCAAAACCTGACGCCACCCTAGTCTAAAAATACCCTGGATACTGTGTATTCAGTTGATTATCCCCAATATATATTTGGTTAACTAGTATCTATGCCTTCAAGGCAAATTATTCCGTCACTTGTTTACAAAAATGTTCTTTCCATCTTTATCCTCCTTGGTTTGGTGATCTTGGTGGTAGGTCCTCAACATAACAGTACCCTGGCTTTTTTCTCCTCTATTATCAAAAAGATACTTCTAACGGATTATGTCCCTCTAGATTCTAAGCTTCACTACAAAGGTAACTATTCATAGAGAAACGTGTCTTCCTTCCCGTTTTCTTCAGAAGCCACCTCCACTTTTTTTCTGTATTAATTCATTAACAAATGAAACACTCCACCATGTAAACATTTACATTGCCTAAATCACAACTTTATATAGAACCTTGTACATTCCTCCATTTAGTTTCCATACAGTCTGAACTAATATAGACATCTTAAAATTAAGCAGACATTCACTATCCTGTTTTCCGTATTGCTTCAATCCTTTTTATAAAAAGTCTACACCCATGGTTACTATCCCTCTGGTCATCCTTCCACTGATAACACTTACACTCTTCTGTCATCAGTCCCCATAATTCTAGTTTAAAGCCTTCCTTCCCAAGTTAGCAAGTCTAAACTTAAAGCAGCACTTATATTTCCTTATGAGATAAAGCCATTTCTACTCAGCAGTCATTTCTTTTCTGTTCTGGAAGAGCTGTGAAAGCTCAGCCATTTAAATTGGCAACAGCAGGATCAGGTCAATTAAAATTAATGAAAAGTTTTTCTTGTTTCCCTTTCAGCAGCAATTGTCTCTGCACATTAAGAGACCCATCAACTATAAAGTTGAGCAAATATTTTGAGTAACAACACAAAAATTAAAAACCACGGTAGATCACAGAATCCATGATCAACAAGAAAGAAAATACACATCATGATTTTCAAGGGTTTAACAAGTCCAGATATTTATATATATGTGAGAATCCATAAGCAACTCTTGGAAAACAAATACAACTGCTCTGGCAGCATCAGAGTTACACAGGAAAAGAATTGATTGGTTGACAATGAGCAACTGTAGGGTTTGTAGGTTTTCAGGTCCTCCTTTTGAGAATAAAACAGGTATAAACTCTAGCCAAATTAACCCTCTGTTGGCAGAGCTGTTAGCCTTCATGCTATCCAGAGCATGAAATTAAGTTTTCTTACATCAGCACTTTTTTGTATCAGTGTGAATACAGTGATGCAGAGAGATTTCCTAATACAGAAGAACTGTTACAAAGGAAAAGATAACTGCAGCATATAGTGATTACATTTCAAGATCAGTATCACAAGGGACTCTGTCATTAAGCCTTTAAAGGGCTAAAATTCCCAAGACAAAAATCCCATCTAATTTCCTCCCACCATGCTAAGTCACAGTCTTACCCCGGACAGGATCTTCACAGGATTCAAGAGCACAATACTCGTCTTCATCAAAGCCTTTACTTCCCTCAGCTCCGTTTTACTGATATATATACACTGTAATTCAGGAAGTGCCCTCCTCATAAAAATTTCCTGTATATGCAAATACATAGGATCACAAATACTTGTGTACATCCTTAGCAAACAGCTCTTTCCTATATAGTCTTGCTACTTTATTTATTTCCTCCAAATCCTGGCCTCTCTGGCTGCCCTTTTGTTTTTCCCACTATCACTACAGAAGACTAGATCAATAAATTTCCTTTTCTCTGACCTAGTCTCAAGAGCAAGAACACCACTGACATCTTAAATATGGCAATTACTTTTGTTTAGTACTTGATTTCCATATTCTGTTGTTTTTCCTGAGTGGCAACTTCTTTATCCTAGCTTATAAGCAAACTAAATTCCAGCTATAATTGTAAGAACTGATCAGTGTAGACAACAAAAAAGTTATTTTTTCTATTGATAAGGATCAAATACCTCTTTAAAATACTCTTTAATGGCCATAAAAATCTTGATCTCATTAAAAAAAATATTTTTATGTGAAAACAGGTGTCTCCCTTACTGAATAATGGTGGGCTTTTTTAATCATTTGATTCTATTCTTACTGGGATTTCTATTGTTTACAGTAAGAAATTGTGCCACTAACTTGCTTAGTTTCACACGCTTAAGGTACTTTTATCTTGTGTAGTACAGCACCTCACACAGGGGACCTTATTCATGATCAAAGCCTTTCATACCTGGCCCACAAAAGTTAGTAAATAGGAATATTTAATATCAACAGTACTTTTCATTGTACCTAGGTCTGTGTGCTATGAAAAAAAAAAAAAAAAAAAAAAGTTGGTCCTGTGCCAAATTCTCCAAAGTGCATTAAACTGATAAAGCAGAAATATCTGGAGGCTAATAACAACAACAACTCCAAAGAATGAGGAATCTCACAAGTAGGGATAGGTATGAGGATTCTCCAAGCAAGAATTAATAAAAAAGACTTCCTAAATAGCAAACAAACCCTGCCCTACCATCAAGAGAAGCTCTAAGGTAGAAGGGGGTGCTTGACATTTGTCCTATGCACCCTTGCAAGCAGGATACAAAGGGAGTGTGGTATAACCTCTAAGTACTCTCACAGGGCACCAAGCCTTAGCTTTGAGTCCGCCTCGCTTGCGCTCCCAGCGCCCCAAGGAGTACCTATACACCTAGATGTATAAATCTGCTTTTCTACTGTGAGCTATAAAGGCACAAACTGCCTTCAGGAACAGGAGAGCTATGATGGCTTTAAGCAGTGTCACACTACTTGTGCTGAGCGTTTGAGGTATGCTCAAAATGATGCAGCTTACATACTACGTGTAAGCACCTACACATAGCATCCAGAGTAGCGCAAAAGTAGAGTAAATTCATTGTGATCCATACACAAACATGTATGACATCAGGAAAACCACCTCACCTTTCTTTGCACATCTGAATTCTTTTAATAAAATGACCTTTGGCAAACAGGTAGTGGCTTAATGCAGACAACAGTTATACCCACAGTATCAGTGGATTTGTACGTTCATGTCTCAGCAATGAAATGTGTTATAAAATTATAGTTTCTACAAGGAAGTTTTCTAGGAGTGATTTTAATTTCTATACTCTGATCTAGTGCAGCATTTAAGAAAGGCCAATAACATCTGCCTGAAATAACACTATTATGTATCACTTATGACCTACGTATATTCTCATGGTGTCATGACAGCCATAAAATGAAGTCATCTATTACTCTAGCTCTACTTACTAATTCTTAATAGGAAGATGCGAGAAATACATAGGTAATCTTTCTACTTTTTCTTCTGGTTTCGTTTCTCAGAATCAGTACATGCTCAGGTACCTGCTTTCTCATGTGTACATACATAAACACGCAGATTAAAAGGAAAGAGTTCACTAGAAAGGCATGTCGCCATACATTTTGTTTACTGACAGCACAAAATGCTAGGCTACATTATGTAAGCCTAAGAAGAGGTGCAAAAGGCTCCTTTCAAAATGTTTGTCAATATATTTCAATTCACAACTCAAGTTACTACTTACAGCTTTTCTCTTTGCCTCTCAATTTGCTGTTGGCAAATGGCATAAGTCCTAGTCCTCTCTCCCATGCACAAGTTCCAGTGCTTATCAGTGGCCTTCAAGAGCTAATTCTATTCAATTATGCTGGGGGGCAAAAAAAAATGAAATCTATTACTTCTCTGCCTATTTAGGCCCACTGAAGGATTTGATATGCTCTAAAGCCAAGAACAAAACAAGGAAAATGGAAGGGTGATTAGGACTTCCCAGTAACAGTGACAACTAGCTCTGAATCAGCTCAGCTGAAACTTTCCATGCCCCTAAACAAGGGCCTTCTCTCCCCAAAGAACCAGGCTTCACTGGGGTGTGAAAGGAGGACAATTCAAAAAGACTTCAGATGCTTTTTGATACAATATATTTGGTAAGTTTGTGGTCATGGAACCAGGAGCATACAATTACATCAACTCAAGTCCTGTTAGAAAGAACAGCACTGAAAATATTATGTAATTATTTTATTGCTAAACCTCACTGCTTAACTTTACACATGATGTTGAGCTTCCCCTGTTTCTAACAGGCCATGTAATAAGTGATGAGTGAATTGGCCAAATAATTTTTTATAAATTCTTATAAACACACAGATTCTTCCATTAAAATGTTGGCATTATTTTAATTAAATTGTCCTTAAAAAGTGGTATATCTTGTCACATTGTTAGATCCTGTTGGCAGCACTAATACTCAATTATGCTTTGTAGTAATTACTAAAAAGAACAAATATGTACAGAAATAGCGAATACAACATTTCTGAGAACATGCACTGGTTCAGCCTTCAAAAAAATTCTGACTAGTGGTCAGGCTGACAAGTTATTTAAATTATACAATATTAAAACACTTCTAGGTATCAGCTTCACAGATTTTTATTTTTTGTTTATCTTCATGATCATCAGTCTTCTCTCACTGGTTACTGTTATCTTCAACAAGACTTTTCCGATGTGACAAATGGTGTAAAACCCTAGATTAGGAAAAATGAAGACTTCAAGAACAGTGTATACATTACTATATATGTTTAAGACAAAAGGATAATGATTTCTCATAGTTTAACAGTTTGAATGGTAATAGACAGTTTACATCTCTAACTGTACCATTTAATTGGTTGTAGAGATTATAAAATACATCAAAATGTTTTTTAAAAAAGAAAATACTTTTTGCAACTGAAATTTTAAATGTGTCTTCTCAAATACAGGTGCTCAAACACACAGCTACTATTAAGTTATTACAAAATGGGTACTTAACACAGGATATGAAACTGCAAAACTTAACGTCATAAAATAGCAGATCAATACTGAAAGTCACTGTATTTTTTTCAATTCAAAAATCCTTTAAAATGTTTTACTTTTACATTACAGTATAGAACTATACTGCAACACAGTTTTGTTGAAACGTATGTCCTACATAATAAACTCATTTTCCATTCTGCCTTTTCTCAAACTTATTTCTTTAGTTATTTATAACTGCTTAGTAGAACTCTGCTGATTCCATTAATAAAATCTGTTTTATAGCAATTATTTTCTCACTGTAGTGAAAAAGACAATATTTTGTCCCGCATTAAAATAATCGGACTTGGAGTAGTATGTAAAGTCTATGTGTAGCAATAATTAATCTATTGAGTAGTAGTAATTAATCTATTGATACAAATGAAATACAAATGCTTACTTACAGAGTATGTCTCTGCAACTATCCACTAGCTATTTCTCTGCTCCATGAACTACCATGTTTTTAATTAGTCATTACTGTCTTATTCTTAATAAACTTTTCAGATCACATGACAGCTTTTAGCTAATTGATCATTCCTTTTCTGCACTTTCTGAAAACATTGAAAAGCCAGAAAAAACAATCGTCACTTACTTCTGAATAGAATTAGTAAGAGGGATTATCTCACTGTCACACAGTTTTAATTCAGCCTCTGCTGTTTCAGAAAGCTTAAAAAAACCAAAAAAAATTGTTAATGGAGGAAAGAAAGAATGGCTGAATATGCCAGAAAACAGGAATCTTTTATAGCACATTCCATTGGAAAGGATTGCCAACAACTTTATAGCATCATAAAGGAAATAAGCTTGGGAGAAATCTCAGGAGGTGGGCTCCTGCTCAAAGCAGGGGAAGCTACGAGGTTACAGCAGGTTGCTCAGGGCTTTTATCCAGTCACATCTCGAAAATCTGCAAGGTCATAGACTGCACAACCTCTCTCTAACAACTTGCTCCACTGCTTGGCTATCTGCAGGGTGAAAAAGTTTCTGCCAATATCCAGTGTGAACCTCCTGTTTCAATTCATCCCCATGCCTCATCCTTCTACCGTGCCCCACTATGAAGACCTGGCTCCATTTTCTTGATACCTTCCTCAAAGGCGCAGGAAGACACCAATTAGATCCCCCCAAACTTCCTCGCCACCAGCCTGAACAAGGCCAGCTCCCTCAGCCCCCCACCCCAGACAAGTGTTGTAGCCCCCAACCATCTAGGTACCCCTCTACCAGCTTACTGACATTTCTCCAAAGTGAGTGGCCTAAACCTGGATGCAGCATTAGAGATGTGGTTTAGGAAGTGCTGGGGGATACAGAGGGACAGACAAGCATTTATCTTGATGTGTTGCCTGTGCTCCTTCCTGTCCATATAGCCTGGGCCCTGCTGTTCCTCTTCGCTGCCAGGGCACATAGATGGCTCATATTCAGCTTGTACCTACCAAGACCCATTTCATTTCATGAAAATGCCTATTTTATGGGCATTTTCAACAGAACAGTTAGGCAGTGCCCAGCCTGCATTACTGCCATGGTTTCTTTCTTCCCAGGTATGAGTTCTTGCATTTGCCCCTGTGGAATTTTGTAAGGTTCCTGTTGGCCCATTCCCTGAGCCTGCCTGATCCAGGTATATATGGAGCAATTTCATTCACTACCAAGCCTAGGACACAGGGTTTAAGAACCGTATGCAAGCAACACTCTGAAAAAGGTAAACAGTGAGGGTAAAAGTCTATGAAATAATTTTGAAACAAAAGTGCCACAAAAATACCAACTCACTGATGCCAAAGGAGACAAGGATTTTGATGCATTGCCCCTGAAATAATTGACGTGGATATTACCAGAAGGTAACTTTTTCCAAGCACAGCTGTTGCTAGAGCAGCGGAGAGGAAGCCTGCTCTCTCCGGGCAGGACTGCCTGAGATGTCGCCATCTCCTGGTGCTGCTTTCTGCAGCAGGGCCCAGGCCACTGGAGTTACCGCCCTGCCAGGCAGTGCCCCAAAAAAAGCAGCCGCCGCAGCGAGCGGGAGCGCTGAGCCTCCAGCAAGGCAGAGGGGATGCAGGGCACTGCAGTCACGAACATATTCTGATGCAGACTGGATTGAATCTGCTGCCAGTATTCTATGAAGACTGGAAACCAAAGTCTATAAAAGAACTAACAGTTTTTCCCAGAAATTTACACAACCCTTGTGACAAGATATGACATAAGGAAACTGACTACTCACTTTCTCAGACTCTTTCTTTTGTTCAGCAGTTTCATTCTGGCTTAAACTTCCCTGAATTGCTTGAAGTTTAAACAACATTAGCTTCAAAGCTTCAAGGGGCCTGTGATGATGATCTCCAGAAAAAGTATTTTCCTAAACCAAAATGCAAAGAGTTTGTTGATCTTGCAGTGCACATAAAATATTAACAACTTCTGAAGTTTCCCTGAAACAAATTTGAAGACTGATTTCTGAGTGTTTCCTTCTACCGGTTCTTCAAAGGTCTATTTATAAATTGTATATGTATGAGGTTTATTTATAAATTGTACATGTATGATGCTACACTGGTCGTCTTAATTTATGCCACAGTACGGTCAGTGAAGTCCCTGTAAATACACAAATGGTTAGGAAGGCCTGAAGCAACACAGAAAGGCCTCAGCCCTGGCTTGTGTGAAATAATTCAAGAATATTAAGACTGTCAGTCCCTATAATGCTATGACAGCAGTACTGGAACATGTTTCAACATTTCATGACTGACAGAGCAAGTAAGCTTCCTTAATGATAAGCATAGATTTATTCATAAGATTAGCATCTATATGGTATCTGCTCATTCTATAATCAAAAAAGCAAATTAACTCAAGGTGACAAAAATTTGTGGATAATTTAGAGATGCTTGTGTCCAGAAACGTCTGATGATCTAGCAAAACCAAGAGAACGGGAAGCATGAACTACAGTTAAGTACCATGCATCAGACAGAATAATTTGAATTACTCATGCACAACCTTGGGTTCTGGATCAATGAACTCCTTCAGGAAACAGAAGGATGTACCACAGTGGAAGAACTTAAAGGGTGCTGCTCTGTTTACTAACAAGATAGGAAAACAGAATCTTAGAGCAGTTAAGATCCAAGGACAACAGGGCAGAAAGTAAATATACCAGCACATAAATGAATAGTATGCCTTTTAACTAGAATACTGGGTTCCATGCTCATGTCCCTAGCTGAGAAAAGGATAAAGGGTTCATATAATCAAAATTAAAGACTGAACAATATTAAGACTGTCAGGAAGGTGTTTAATATGTAAGAATGGGAATAAAATTATGAATAATCAGAAGAGTAAATTCAATCCACAATCCAATTCCAGTGCAAGAGCATAAATAAGAAGAAATATATTATTTAACTTACCTCTTGAACTTGACTCATACCTAACAGTACATCAGCCAGGCTATGAAATTAGTAGTATTTAATACATCAATAACAAAAGGAATGTCTTCTTTTACTCAAGGCAGGGAAATTATTATTTAAACAAAACATGAAGTGTACAAGCCAACCTATTACTAAACAAATCATTTTATAGTTAGATTCTTTCTTAATCATAATTGTGACCAAAGGTTAAATTATAGGATTTAACAACTATGAACTCATCATGCTCAAGTATGACTAAACTATTTCAGTTAGACTTTCTACTTCATACATTATAGAAGAAGAAAAACCAATTTACAGGTACTCCCCCTTCTAATATTTACCAGTCTTATATTTTGGGCATTCAGAAATACATACTCAGTTTTACTGACCTTACTTTTGTCATGTAAGCAGTCTTCCAAGAATTTGTGTATGATATCTGCCTTGGGGAATGGTAGAGCATCCTCCGCATCCTCACAGCACACAGGCACTGATGGTTTGCTAAACCAACATTAAACATGCAATGGAGAATAACAACAGGCTTATAAACTAAAATAATTGGTTTAGGATACAGTCATTATGATGAAACCAGATATACTGCATCACTGCAACACCAAAGGGGCACTGAATAGTCTTGTCAGCACTTTAGTGTACGTCAGAGAAACTTGTAAATATTTGTTCCAGCTTTGCCAGTATAATCAAAACATGGGTAGCCATAAACATCAACAAAAAATGCAAGGTAAGGACTTCTTAGCTATAATTTATTACACATGGGTGTTCTTCTTGCACTTGGTACTCCTCCACTAACACTCTGGTGGCTAGCAGGAGGTTAGATTATTAGCCTCTCTCTCAACAGGAGCATGAGTAGTACCACTTCTGTTACCACATGCAAGAATGCTACATTTTGACACTCTTGCCTGTTAAATATTGCCAAAATTAACCAATAGTTCAAAATCTTCTGAGGTAAAGGGAAGCCAAGAGACAACACCCAGAACCACATATACCTAAGTTGCTTCTTCAAAACCATAGGAAATTCTAGTATTTATTTTTAGCACTTTTGATCCTGTGAAATAACCTCTCAGCTCTTGGGATAACCAGAATTTCACTCCCAAGACCCCACTGCTTTTTTTAAACAAGGGACTTCCCACTATTAACTTGTTTTTCATAAATTATTAATCATAAACTAGTAAATATGTCAATTTAAGTTCCATGAAATAATTTTTCTCTTGAAACAAGTATTTCTTACATATCATCAATATACAAAGATGTTACTAAAAGGCAACAATAAGTAATATTGATAGCCCTCCTTGAAAGTCAGTGAAAAAGGGAAAGCAGTGCCCCAATCCCCTGACCTTGAAATAGCAAACATTTAGCACTAGCAAGAAATCTAATAGTCAATCTTTTATGTACATGCCACCGCACAGTTACTTATAATCTATATACAAAAGCAATTAAATACATTATGCATTTTCACAAACAAATTAGTCCAAAATCTTTATTGACTTACAAAGCACCTGGAACATTTTCCCATGTCATCTCTGCTCCTAGTATATCTGTTGTAGGATTACCATCATTTTTCAGATTATCTGACAAATCTTCAGTTGAACCCTCCAGACCTCTGTTGACCTTCAAGGTAAGTAGATCAAGCTGGTCCTCTAAAAAAAAAAAAAAAAACCCACAAGGACGAAATGTGTCCAACCCTCTTCAAGGGCATTATTTCCCTATTTTAATTTGATGTGATACTCAAAGGAAATTACTACAAATCAGTTAGCAGTAAAAATATTTTACAGAGAGTACAGCATCAATACAACTCCTTTGGTCTGGCACATAAATCCTCAGTACCAAATGGGACGTGCAAGGTTCTAGCCAGTACATATTTAAAGTAGTCAAACATTTTTGTTTTTTTTTTTTTTTTCTAACTTACGCAAACTAAGTATCATATGCAGCATTCAAGATTAATGTTTTTATGTGCTTTCATGCTATAGAAAATATAATCAATATTAATTCGCAATACAATGTTAAATATTGCTTATTAATACTGTAAGTTCTCAGGTTAGTTTTCTTACTATTTTTGTACAGGTTTTTCTAAGAGCTGATTTTACAGACACTTGGGAGAGAAACCACGCAACATATACATGCAAATCACATACACATACACAATCACATATGGGTAGAACATTTAAAAATAGGTTGAGACAAGCACTCAAAGTGACAGACGCATTCTCACATTTTTTTATACCTAGCCTATTCATGATCAGTAAAATTTTCTGTGTGAAGAATAAAAAAAGATACAACCCTGGATGTAAAGTTCATCATGCATACACATTAGGAAGGTATTTGCAGATATTTGCATATCTGACATTTTGTTGCTTTGAATTCACAACATAAACAACATTTTAACTTAGTTTTTATATATAACCTCTTGGAAAATGGGGAGACCAGTATTTATGCTTTGCGTAACAAAAAAAATATTTTTCTTTTTAAATGAATGAACTTGGAAATGAAGGTAATTAACACTTTGAAATGTTAATCTTTCATATCAAAGCAAGTCTTGCTGATATTTCATAATACAAAGATGGTGCTTCACCACAGGACAGCCTTCTGGCTTCAGAAGAGCCATGGTCTGCTGCAAATAGTAGCTACATGAGAAAGGAAAGTCTCCACATAAACTGAAGGCACTAGATAACCTAAATATATGGGTTACAAAGACCTCTTGCTGACTGCATAAAGTAGAGAAAAAGATTGGTAAAAAATAACATTTATTGTGCAATGTCACAGGTTCATTTACACTATGTTTAGGAATCTCTTTCCCCCAGGGTTACAATTCATGTAATTTAATGCTTGAAATTCTATTAAAAGTATTTATGGAATTAATGTCATTATCTTGCATTAAGATACTAAATATGCCGCAGCAACAAATACTTTGCTGTAAAAGTAATGCTTAAATATTGATTTATATATGAAAACTAAACAGTATAAAAGCTGTTTAACTTTGTCAGCTACTAGTAAGTGCTTCAAGGGATTTGTCAGAGATGGAAGTGAATAAATCTAGTGTACAGTGCAGTCAGACCAACATAGCTAGTGTTGATTTTAAAAAAAATGTACAAGTCTTTATATGCGTACCCTCAAAATTAAAACATAAATACGAAATATAGTTACCTCTAAATGGCTTTTTAGTATGTCTTGAAAATGAGTTATCAGATGGGAAGCATGCATCTGGACTGTCATAGTTGCAACTTCCTTCTACTTTGTTATCACTTCTCAGATCCAGGCAAGCATTTTGTTCAAAAAAATTAGAACAGTCTTTATCTACAGAGTGTCTTTTTCTCAGTATCTCAAAAGCTTGTGGAGAGGAAGCTTTGCCTTGTATATTAGAACTTTGACCATCGCTTTCTTTGGTTGATCCAGAAAAAAGGCTGTAACTCTTAAGCCAGACTGGGTAATGAAAATTGGCAACGCTACTTATCTCAGATACACTTAAGTCAGACTTCTGACTGGTAAGCCACCTTGGATAATTCTTAGAAGTGTTAGATTTCTCTGCAAAAGACAAGAGTCTCAAACTTCCTTTAGAGGAGACAGAACTGCACCTATCCGGTGCAGACACATTGTATTTCTTTTTGCTGAAGTCTTTTTGTGGATTCTGGTGAGCAACAGCTTTCTCATTCTCCTGGAGACTGAAACCACTTGCAGTATCAAGTAACGAGGTTTGACAAGGGCAGAAAGATGTTTTAAGGGACCATCTGTTCCACTTACTACTTTGATGCTCTGATTTAAGAAGATTGTGTTGGACAAAGGGCAGTGATCCATCTGCTGGAAATGCTAACAGATCATCTGTCGCAAGACTAATCGAGTCTGGGTCACACTCACTCTGCCTTCTAGAGGGTGAGGCAAGAAAACCCAATCCCACATGCTGATTAAAATCATCCAATTCTGAAAAACAAAGATATTTTACATGACTTGCTATACTTCAAGCTTACGAGGACACATTTGTAAGATCTAACATGAAGTAACAGTTAAAAGCTGAAATATATTCTTTACCATGGGGTACTGAATTACAGTTCTTAAAAGAACAGTTCCATTTCTAATCAGGATCTTGATAGGAACCTTACCTATCAAAAGTTACCCCTCCTTTCATAGTACATTTACAACTTTGAGTATTTTCTTTAACTTTTTGAGAAACAAGAAGTCAACATTATACAGTCCATTTTTAGTTTCACATTCAGAACTATGTATTTTGCAGATACATCCTTAGTATTTCAGACCTAGTAGCGATGCTTCCTCCACACAGTAATGTCAGGGATGGCCTTTCCCATACTGAAACTGAGCACATTTACTAGAGAAAAAGGTGGCTAAAAGCAGCAGCTTGCAAGGCAAGTAGCCAGATAATGGCCCTACAGACGCATTTTGTGATTCTACAGAAATTTACATGCTTGACAGTTTTTCAGGGAAGAGTTATAGTATTAAATCCTTTTTTTTAACAGAAGCTATGAAGCTCTTTGATTCACAAAAAATAGGTTTGCCTCAACTAGTACCTGGAAGTGAGGGTTTTTTTTCCCTCACTTCCACTGTAATATACAGATTTCAGTTACTGATATTAAAGACTACTGTAAGATACAAAACATACAGCTAATAAAAAACCATATAAAATAGACTAGGTAATACATGAATGGAGCTAATAAGACTTCTGCAAAGAACAGGGAAATTTCAGCGTAAAATGTGAGGAGATGACATGTTTCACAGAACAGTTTCTCATTTTTAGTGATAATCAGAATCCTTATTTTTGTTTGGGAGATCAGTTAAACATAACTAGAAGGTGGTTTGTACTGAAAAAATATAATCCAAAAGCTAAACACTGCTAAAAATTTGCAGTCTTGATAAAAGAAAGAAAAGTGTGAAACTAGAGGAAGGTTATAGGTTAAAAAAAAAAAAAAAAAAAAAAAGGTCCTGAATAATACAATATGCTACCATAGCTATCCATGCCAATGCAACTCAAGAAAGCATCCTTTTTCAGGTATGAAGTGTGCCTGTACTTAGGACTTTGTTATTTTAGATGTAACGACCAAAGCATTTCCATTATAAATTAGCTCAAGCACAGTTATCTACTCAAAAGTTCATATAATCAATTAAGTCTTTATTCAAGCTAACTAATAGTAACAAAAGCCAATTCAAACCCATAAATGTTACCCAGCTGTGTGAGACTTCAGGCCCAAAAGTACATCTCATAAAAATCCATGGATAAGAGGCAAATATTGCTCTAAGACAGAGCCCCGTTTAAGGGAACTCCCTCAAATAATTAGATTCTGATGTTACTTACTCTGGAAACTGATTCCGTGCCCCCCAGGATTCAGGTTTAAGCTATGATTTACACTGTCTTTAGTATATATGCACACACAGAAAACACAACTTGTATCCCATACTCTGTAATTTGTTACTGCATGTATGAGCACAGTCATGAATTCTTACCAATCCACCAAGCACTTACAAAAAAGCATTATACAGAGACTGACAAATATTGCTAGTTATAACCAAGCACCACTTACTGTACCACCATAAAGACTTGCATGCAGTTGTGCAGGGACTATTCCTTCAACAAAACACACCTGGTGCAAGATTAGGAGTTGCAATACCATGGGCAGTGAAAACAAAACAAAAGAACAGAATGGCAAACACCAAAACTTATGAAACAACATATTTGCAGAGACATACCATGTTTTCCTTTGGTACGATGCTTCGAAAACTTAACTTGTTTGGGAGTGTTTTGACATATGCAGATTTTTCCAGTGCTTGTTTCTGAAGATGTGAGACTTAAATCAAAATCTTCAATATATGCCTCCAAAGCCTCAGAAGCAGAGCTGTAAAGCTTGCCCTTGTAGTGGATCAAGGTGTTTGAGTACAGAGTATTGCTGTCGGTGCTATAGTTTGTTAAAAGAGAAGATACTGTTGAATCAGGAGAGCAGACGCCGCTTTCTTTTATTGAGCTTGTCATGGCTTTTATCCAGGTTTCTGCTAGAATCTTTACTCATTTTTTTATGAATCTAAATGACAAAAGAAACAAAAGTGCAAGTGATCGTCTGCACTAAAATGTCATCTCACAAACTGTAATATACTAAGGATTTTTAAACTTTTGTTCTGTAATTCTTATGTTCCTAAAAATTACTGTTTAGCTATTCAAATTGCTGTTTTTCAAATAAATTTGTCATACATACATACCACCCCTGGAATCCTCAGCAAAAGTGTTCACAGACAAAAAGACAAGTAGCTTAGCATAAAACCCCTAAACAACTCCATGTCACAAGAGCAGGAAGGCATCACCCTTGCTGGTATCTGTATACAAGTGGAATGGGTACATACAGCAAAAAATTTTACAAGCCTTGTGGGAGCACTTACAATTGTCTTGTCTATGCAATTTATAGTCAACTGAATCCAAGCTGCCTTTGTAACCCCATGATCTGTAAACTGAAGAGCTGGAAGCACAGACTGGTTCCAAATGCTGTAATCGGGATGGCCAAGATCACTGAAAGAAACCTAACGGTTCACTTCACCCCTGTAGGTAAAATACCATTTGAAAAACTTGTTAAGGTGTTAAAGAAACAGGTGCTGTAACAAGGAATAACGATTAATAACTTTGTTATATCCAGTACCGCACACATACAAGGATCATCATGCAATGGCAGCATAAAGATTTATATGAAAAAGGCACAGTGAGGGTTAAGTCTTCCAGGCCGAGCGGTGTTCCCCGGGAAGCCGAGAAGCCGAGCTGGGCACCGGCCCAGGGGCCTCCCGGGCCCCATTCTCACACAGCACCCGGTGGGCCCGCGCGGGCAAGGCCCGGCCCCGGCAGGCACCCCCAACCCCCTTCCCCTCAGAAAGGCCGCCTAAAGAAGCACGGCCACTTCGCTACGCCAAAAGGGTACACCAACCAAACCCGCCAGCCCTACCCCGGGCACCCCCGACCCACACCAGCCACGCCTACAAGCTTCCCCGCGCAGCGTTTTTGAAGAGACCGCGTCCCTGTACAAAATGGCGACGCGCAGGCGCAGTGGCGGCCGGCGCGGCGCTAGCGGGACTACAGCTCCCGGCGTGCCCCCGCGGCAGGAAGGCGGGAAGGCGGGCGGGGACGGTCGGTGCCCGCTCCGCGCCCGCTCCTCGCCTCTGAGGTGAGTGTGAGCCGCTGCCGTGTCCTCTCTCTCCAGCCCTGAGCTCCCGCTGGCAGGGCCGCTTCTCCCGGAGAGCGGCGTGGGGGGCTACCGGGGGGGCTTCCTCCGCGGGGGGGAAGGGTCCCACCAGGCAGGCCTCCGGCTCCGCCGCGTTTTCGGTGGTGGGCTTGGCTTGTCAGCGCGCCCTGAGCCGGCCGCGGGTCGGGTGGGCCCGGCCAGGTCCCACCTCGCCGGAGGCGCCGTGAATTCGTGCCTGGCGGAGGGTGGGTGATGTGGTGCTCTCTGCCCTGGCCCCCCGCGGGCATCGTGCCTTGGGGGGCGCTGGCTAAATCCCAGGGGATGGACTGAGGGAGCTCTGGAAGGGTCGGTGCCGCCCCCTTACACCACGCAGCCCCGTAAAGGTTTCGGTATGAAGGTAACTTGGTGTGAGAGACTAGCAGACTAGCTAGAGACCAGCGCAGAAGGGTTCGGTGCTGTCGGCCTGAGAACCACAGATGATCTTCTTATGAGAAGAGCTACAAGAGAGAGGTTGTACTGGGTGGAAGGAGGAAGGCTGAGGAGGTGGGAGCTGCAACACACCGGAGATGCCTGCTTTGGGGAGGGCTGCGTGGAGGATGTCTTGGAAACGCTGGTATTTGCAGCCTGCCTGCTGCTGGAGCCAGGCCTCTCGCTTGCCAAAGAGTTTCCACAGTAGTACAGTTTATCATGATTGTTGCATAAAGTTCTGATATAAGAAAAATCCCTCTTCAGTTGTTTGGGCTTTGTTTGTGTTAACTACACAAGTTGCTATGAGTCTAATGACTTTAGCAAATCACAGCAGAATTGGAATCCCAGGTCATAAACTGTATAAAGAGGGGAAGTTTTAATGTGGAGTGAGGATGGATTTAATAGGGAGTGAATGGTGTGTCTCACTGGGTGTTGCTATTCATTCTCTAGATCACACCAACAGCTCTACTTCTCAGTATCCCAGACTGTAAGTCAGTTACAGAGTTTTGTTTTTCAGAAGTCGAGTATGATGAATAAAAAGTTCATTTGATAGAATCACTCAGTTAATATATACTAAAGCCTGTAGAAAGAAAACAGGAATGAGCTCTATGGTTTTTGCTTTAAGGAATGCCTTTATCATACACCAGCAAATCACTTTTAAATCTTTACAGATAAATGGACTATAAGAAAACTGCAGATGAAGTTGCAGAAAAAATTATATCATACAGTCAAGATACTTCAGGATGGAGAGTGATAAAAGTTTCAGTAAGAAAATATTGGTTACTATTGTTTATGAAGTTATTTTTATTGAATACATTTTGTTGCAAAAAGTGTTTAAAACTTTTCCTTTAAAAATTAGTTGACAACCCTTTATCAAATGCTAAGTTTTTATTTTTCCTTTTTCTGCTTTGAGAAAAATGTTACAGTTTCTTCAAAGCCTTCAAAAAAGTATGCAGGAAATATGTAAGTATTTATGTTTTGTTTGTCATTGTAATGAATAACAACATCTTTTTTGAACAGTGACACCCAAGATTGACATGGAAAAGTGTCAGGGTTTAACCTCAGCCAGAAACTAAGTATCACACAGCTGCTTGCCCACTCACTGCCCCCAGAGGGATGGGGAGGAGAATCAGTAAGGAATGTAAATCTCCAGGGTTGAGATAAGAGCAATTTTAATAACTAAAATAAAACAGGAGGGGAAAAAACCCAAAACAACAATAATAATAACAACAATAATAAATATAAGAAAAAGGAGGGAGAAGAGGAGATTAAAAAAAAACCCCAAGTGGTGCACAATACAGTTGCTCACCACCCACTGACTGATGCTCCAGCAGTGATCCATGGGCCCCAACCAACTCCTGCCAACTTACATATCGAGCATCCTATGGTATGGAATATCCCTTTGGCTAGTTTGGATCAGCTGTCCTGGCTGTGTCCCCTCCCAGTTTTTTGTGCCCCTGCAGCCTTCCTGATGGCAGGGCATGAGGAACTGAAAAGTCCTCGACTTAGTATACTAGCAACAACTAAAAACATAAGTGTGTTGCCAGCATTGTCCTTACATCAAATACAAAACACAGCACTGCACCAGCTGCTAATAAGAAAATTTAACTCGTCCCTGCTGAAACCAGGACATAAAGTTAACCACATTCTGTCCTTTGTGGAAGTGTTAAGTTTGGTTTTGTTATCTGTAGAGAAGTTTTTTGTGCTGTAGTTATGCTGGGTCAGAAGTAGGGCTGGAATACAAAAGGTGGATTTCCCAAACAGTTTTCAAGTGTGCTATAAAAATTAAATGCTATGTAACACTTGGTGATATGGAAGAAGTAGATGTGAAGGCACAGTTTTGGCCTGAAGTCTGTAACTCTGCCTGGTAGAATATTCTATTCAAGGCATTACATTTTACCAGCTGGGCTTTGCTTTTCACTCTTTCATACTTGTGAAATGACTGGTACTCACACATGCAGATAGGCTTATGCTCTCTCTCTACCTTATCTGTCCTTTGTACCTTTTTCTGCCTGGCACCTGAAACTGATCTAACTGTACTGAGAAGAAGAAAGTGGTGTAATCTCTGGAGGAGCAGCTCCTTCTGTCCTTCCTTCTCTTGAGCAGTAAATTCTGTGCTGTTAAAGAGCTAGATTTGGCCCGAAGGGTGGAGTTAAGCAAGGCAGGCTAAGCTGATCTCGCAGCTTGCTGTTGCTGATAGAGTTGGCTCTGCTCTTTCCGTTTCTTCCCTATGCCTCTCCTGGTGCTGCAATCCTGCTTCTCGTTTATGGTGGCTGTGGCACTCAGGTTCATTAAGCTCATTAAGCTCATTAAACTAAGGGAAAGCAAAAAAAAAACCAACCCCCAACCCCTGCCAAAACAACTCACTGAAGAGAAGTGTGCAAGAGTGGAGGAAAAGAGAACGCTTGCAATATGTTCTTAGCATGTCTCTCTCTTTTTCTTTTTTTTTTTAATGCCTAATGAGTATTAAATTATACTAAATGCTAATCTAGACAGATAGGCAGTAGAGAAAACTTGCATCTGATTTTTTTTTTTTTGTTCTCGGTATGATGAGATATTTGTGATTAGGGGCACTCTAAATTCAGAAGTCTTGCTTGGTTTCCTAATTATTTCTGAAGGTTTGAGCAAAGAAGGTGTAATTACAGAAGGCAATGCTTTATCACTAATGTTACAGAAGAATTACTCTACAGTATTATAATGGAAAATAGTGTAATATTTCATTGGTATGTGTTAAAAGTACTTTACCTTAATAAGAATTTGCATACTTTGTGTGTAGCATTATTACTGTATTTCAGATCTTATTTCAGGACAGGTGGATGTGAGGGAATGAGAGTCGGGTTGCTTAGAATTCATGAGAATGCACCTGACTTATTTTTGCGAAGGAAAATAAAAAAGCTATAATCTTAATCAGGCACGAAGCCATTTTCAGTCGTACTCAGATCTGTGTGTAGCGAGTCCTTTGCAGTTAGAAGCATCATTGTGTTTTCTGCCATTTCATACAGGGAGTTAAAATCTTTATTTTTGTACAAATCTTTGTCACATTAATAAGCAGTACTGATCCCTGGTGTGTCTTTTGTGAAGGATATAGCTGTTTCTAGGAGCAAAAGTATAGCTGTTCCCATTTTCGGTGTGACATTGAATATTTATTAACCACATATCACAAATACCAGTTTATTTTTTTAATTGGCAGGAGTATTAACAGTTTGCTTTATTTGCTAAGTGTGGGATCTGGCAGTGAAAAGCAATAGAGATCCTTGCTTCAGTCAGGTGAAATATTTTCAGCAGAGTTCAAGGAAGCATTAAGCTGTTTGTTGAAGTCTGAGAAGGTTTTCATTTGGGATTATGTCACCTAAGCTCAAGAAAGGCAATGAGGTATGTATTTCGGTTTGCCTAAGATAGTAAAATTAGATTTGGTGATCCAAGTGGCCTTTACCAGGCTTACTTCCTCTTTTTCCAGTGTTCCCCATAATCCACTGTAAAAACTGGAAATGGAGATTTTTCACAAGTGTGCCCTTTCTTTTATTCTAGCAACTGTGTCTTTCAGAAGCCTTGCCTAGAAGAAGTCTTCCTGATTAACAACTCACTGAGTGTAGGAGAGAAGATATGACAGGATGCAAGCGAGAGCTCCTTAGGAGACTGGTAAACATAAGTTCACGGGAGTTATTCCAAATATGAATATACTGATATTACCTGCTCCTGCCACAGCTTACTTTCGCTGGTTTTGAGTAGGCATTAAAATGTTTTCTGTTACCATCAGACCTGCTGTAGTTAGTGGAGAAGCAAGTTTCTGGAGCAGTCGTATACGCCCACACTGCACGTGCTCCACCAAGGCAGTAAGTGGTGACAAGGAGTTGCTGCAAAGTGAAGAAACAGACCCATGATTTTACAGGGCCTCTGTGTTTGGGTTTGAACTTGGCTCTCTTTGCTCTTTCTGACTTACACTCGTGCATGATCAGGTTCTGTAAATATGATTTCATGTTTCTTAAACTCTTTGCAAGCATAATCTCCTTTGAGCTCATCTGTTGTCACACAGCATCCTTCACCTTTGCGTTTAATTGCTGTCTGTGAGTGCTTGCTGTAGTGATTCACAGTTTCTCCAGGAACTAGGTGTGAGAACTCGCAGTATTAGTGAGCAGTTCCCAGCATTACAGGAGTTTCCTATTTCCTTGTGAGAGGCCCCTCTTCCCCTCTGTGAACTCTCCCTTGAACTCTTCAGAAGATTATGAACAAAACTGGAGAAATGCCAGTATGTGCTAGTTCATAAATAGAAGATTTGCAATCAGTGTCAAAGTGGATTGAAAGTATACAGAAAAAATCAATTAATACATTAATTGCGTATGTTTAAATTTACATGTTCCTCTGTAATAGCTCACAAACAATTAATTTAAAATGTGGGCTGTCAAGAATGTAATGGTCTCAAAAATCAGTTACAGAATAATAATTTTTATTTCTACTTGAATCTTAGTCAATCCACCAAGGGCACTTACGTCCATTTGCTTTACCTCATTATAGCCTGGCATCCCCAAACTGCTAGGTGCTTATTATTGTATAACTTACTGAATTCACATTTATGAACTGGAAAAGTATCTGTTTTTTTGCACAATCTAGATACCATGGAGAAGGGATAATTCAGGAAATCTCTAGTAAAATTATTCCTTTTATGTATCTTCCTGAATATCGAAACAAATGGGACAAAGCATTACAATCTTATAAGCTGTTAGAAAGGATTGACGAGGTAATATGATAATTTAATACAAAGATTTTACTTTAACTCTTTCTGCATGAATTATGGTGACTAAAAAGACCTCTACTTGGATGAAGAAACCTCTCAATGCAAAATACATTCTAGCTCAAGTAAAACTTCTAAATGTCCTGCTTATGTGAAATGTGTATGAAATATATCCTTCCTCTTAGGAATTCTAGAGTAATTTAAAAAGTAGGGTAAATTGAAGTATTTCTAATGAAGTAAATGGCCTCAAACATGCCAAGAATTCAGTCAGTGGTGAACAACAGAAGTCCCCATCAAGAGTAAGGTGACATCAATGACAATAAAATGTAGGGAAAGCTCCCCTCTCAGCGAGCATGGTTTACATAAACTAAAAAAATCACCAAAGTTAAAGGCAGTGTGCAAATTGCATTGATGCTGTGCTAGTGTGAAGGACCGTGTGTTCTGCATTCCAGTTGCCTGGGTCCTTTGTTTTCGGCAGTCTGGAAACCCAGAACTCCAATGAAGAATATCAGTTCTGCGTTAGTTGGCTTTGATCTAACCACTTGAGAGAGATGCCCCTTTATGTGGAACATAACGACACATGTATGAATGACTCAAGCGTATGAAAGTACTCCCTAAACTGGGGGGGGCGGGGGAAATTCCTCCTGTTTTTGTCTTCCCTGAACCTCTATCTCTCTTTCCTCTGCCCGGATCTGCTAGAGTTGGTCAGGTGATAGGATATCTTCTTTGCTGCTTTTGGAACTGATTTAGTTTAACAGATTGTACATCTTTGTCCTGGAACACAATATGCAATCTAGTATGTGCATTTTAATGCAAATAAGCTTTCTAGCTCCATCAAACATGGATACTAAATGGGTGCATTTTGAGTTTTTCCACATGGAAACCATACTCCTGCTTCAAATCTAGGCCACAAGGGATAGCAGTGAATCCCTGCCCTGTGCTACTGGTAGAATCCTTTCATGGCATGTTACTTCTGCACTAACTAGATGATGATAACTGTTGTCTTAGCTAACAAGTAGGAATCCATTTTTGTCACATCCTTATTATTCAACATGTAATGCTGCTTTGCCAATTAGATGACACTTAGCTTACATACTAATGTAAAAAATTACCTTTCCTTACTTGTAGGACACTGGTATATACCACAGTGTAACACATAGTTATGGTATGGGACTGGTTTCATCAAGAGATTTTGTTGACCTGTTGCACGTTAAACCATACCCTGGTGATATCCTTACAACTAACTAGGTTGCATGTAACTACTGCATGTTTTCCTATTTTGACTGCATTTGGGAAATCCTAAGGCTGTAAAGTCCTGCAGCCTAAATGCAGTACGGAGTACCTTGCTTTGCGTGTGGCCTTAGTAATGTTTACAATCCCCTCCTGTTTATCCCCAGAACAAAGTTGTTTCAGTTAATCCTGAAATGATCAAAATTGATCCTCAAAGGAAACACTGCATTCTTGGTTTATTCTCCTATTATGCCTCTCTTTAAGAAATTGAACAAAATGTAGTAGTAGTAGTGTGAAAATGTAGAATTTATTTCACTATGGAAATTTAGTGTTTCTTTAAGAACACCTTTCTGTTACTTAGATGGCTTCCTGACCAGGTGCTACTTGCCCAATATTCTGTTCTTAGAGTGAACTGCTAATTTGCCCCATATTTGATTTTCTTTGAGTTTGCCTCTGTAAACTTCTACAAAATCTGAAATTACTAATATTACAACTATATGGCCAACCAGGAAAATACCTCACTGCTACTCCATTTCTGTGCTAATCTTTTTCCTTCGGGTGGATCTTAGTACATGGCATAAAACATTTTTCATCTTGGAACTTTACTGACCTATCTATTTTTCAAGCCATATTATGACAATACTTTACTACGCAAAAGTAATGGATAACTTCACAAAACAACCCCTCCTAACTACTACTGTGCATGTGTACAGCAGTTTCCTCATCATCTCTGCAGTTGTGTTTACTAATTAATGACATCTGCTGACAAACTGACTTCTTTGTCCTGAACTAAGCCACACCTCAACACTTAAGCATGAGTAATCATGTCTCAAGGGTAATACTTTTGGGCATGCCTGCCCAAACATCTATAGAAGTTTTTATATTTGTTGAATTACTTGCATAAATACTTATTTAATGACCTTTAGGTGTTTCACCTACAGAATGCCATATTGTGAGATCTTGTGCCATCCTATAGCAGTTGGAGTAGTTTGTTTTTAAAAGGTATTTTTGAATCGTATGATTGACACATATAAACATAATTAATTTGGTTTTGTTTTTTGTGTGTGGTGGCATATAGCCCTCAGCGTGGAATATTCCAGCTGCCCTCCAACTCCCTCTTGTGTCCGAGGCTATAACAATCCCTGTGGCTATGTGTGTTCACCTTTGCCCGAGTAAGTATTTAAGGCCTCCTTCTGTTAGCATCTTCAGTTACTCAGTTGTCTTCCTTGTACAAAGCTTGAAATTTACTGAACCGTGCAACTATTTAAAAAAAATAATTTCGACAGTTTTATTCCTGGGAAGTGTTTTGTGCCTCAGACTATCTTTTGAAACAATTGAAACTTTATACATCCTCCACTTTTCAGTGTTAGCAATTTCAAGGGGGATGGACTACAAATTGTTAACATTTGTACATCTCAAGTAAGTTTCATGGCAGGAGTTGCAAGTGTTAACTGACAGATTGTGCTCCTTTCCTTACAGGAATCCAGAGCATTCTATGCTAGTTGTATTTATTCAGCCAGAACTAGAAGGACTGCTTCCAGGTTCTGTAGTGGAGACAGCATTGCCTACTTCTCTCATAATCACCAATACAAAAGCTGGACTGAAAGCCTTGAAAGACCATAATTAAATGTAAGTGGAAAATAATAAGCACATAAGTCACATGCATCTTCTACTTGGATTCATTTTTAAAGTAGATGATTAAGTTTATTTTAATTGTGGTGTATGTGGAAATACATAAAGCTTTAACTGTTAAAATGGTGAGTGCTGGTTTTCTTTGTTCTTGGGAATGATCAAGAATTTACACTGAAGTGCCATCAAAGTATAGGATGTTGCTTTCAATGTAATCAGGTGATGTTTTGTAGTATTTTTGCACTTTATATGCAGAGAATCTATATATACACACACACAAGAATCTGGTGATACAAATTACAGCAATGTGTAAATACCATAGTCAAATATTTTGCCATAGCTTTAAACACACTGATAAATTCTTACCTCAATTATGTACTCTTGACTGAAACAAGGAAACATCTTGTGTACTAGAGACTTTAAACATGTTTATTAACTGTAAGTGTACAAGTGTAATTAGCAACTATTTCACTTGTTTTGGAATGAAATATTTAAAGAAAAGCCTGATTAATTTGTATCTGGCATCTCATTAAAAGCTGCTTTTTATACATAGAGTTTGTAGTCTTCTGAATCCTGAGCACCAAACTTAAACACTTTTTACATGCTGACTAACTTCTAGGAACAAGCTGGTAATACGATTCATCTGCAAGTAATGTTCCCTGTTACTCCTGAGTATTTCTAGTACTTATAGTTGTGAGTTAACTGCAGGAAATGGCGATGGCCACGCAAATAGCAATTTCCATTACAGATCATAGGAACAGTGGGGCACATTAAAGAATACTGTAAAAATTGCTTTCATCTTCTCTGCTCAATCCCCTCCCATGTTGTTGGAAACAATTAACTGCATACGTAGTATGTAACTCAGTGAAATTAAAGTAAAAATTCCTTTCCCCCCAGTCACCGGATTAAGGTATTAATAGCAAATACTAAATATGTTTACATACTATACTAGTTTTAGGGCAACAACTGAAGATTCCTCAGATAAATGTCAATTTATAAAAAAGAAAAATAAGACAGACTAATTGCTACCTAACAGAGTCACCAGCAGTTTTTATGTCAAAAGTTGCCAAAAATGTATTTTTAATATTCACATCTTCACAATGTATAGTAAACTTTCCATAAATAAAGTGCCTTCAAGTGCTGATTCTTTCAGTATTATTAAAAACGATACCAGTTTTACAAGGTGGTATGAATACTTCTGGAAGTCTTGATGATACTTCCATCACTGTGGCTTAAAATATCTTAGTAAACTGTTAGACTGTGATAAACATGATGCTGTATTCCTTCTTCCTTTATTTGTTTTAGGCTTTTCAGGGGGTTTATCCCTAGAAGTTTTGGACACATGTTCCTGGCTCTTCCATTCAGCTAGTAGTTCATTTTGCACATCTGCAGGTAGTTCATAAAAAGTCTTTGTGTCAACATTGGGAGGAAATACAGTTCCTGCTGGCCTACTAGACGTTTTACCTTCAGAAGTTGTTTCAAAGGCCTGCTTATCTTCATGCAAGACAGGGACATGCAGTACAGTTTGGCTGGCTCCAGCTTCCAGAGATGATGGTTCTCTCTCTCTGATGGTCATAGAGTCAGTAGGTTGTTTTTCCGTACCACTGCTTGTCTGTGCACTTCTGGGATGCTCAGAAGGACAGCTGGCCCCGGACCTGTGTGCAGGCACAGCTGCAGATTCATGGGCTGACATGAGAGGTATACTGCACCCTGCAGAGCGTGTGTCACTTCCCTTAGAATGTGGGGAAGTGCTGTGTACCTCTTCTGCAAAACATACTGATGGCTCACCCAAAACATTCTCAGTAGGTGTTGCTTCTGTTTTTTCAGAAATAATTTCTTTTTGAATATCTTTTGGAAGTTCCTTGAAGACTTCCTGGTCAATGTCAGAAGGCAGCAAAAAAAAGGGGATGTCAGGAACTCCTACTTTTTTAATACCGCTTTTCTTTTCCTCTGAAAGTTTCCTAGTTTTTGCAGTTCCAGTTCTGTTGCAGTTCTGGTTCCAAGAAACACTTCCCTCACCTTGTGAGACATCTTCCGTTTCCTGTGGCAAAAAAAATTAGTATGTTCTGTGCAGTCTACTAGTGGCCAAGCACTATTTTACTAACAGCAACTTAAAATTATTCATTAACAGACAGTAATTGTTTTTTTTCCCCTTATGAAGATCGGTAATGATTTTTGAAATCTTATATTCAAACATAGGCTTTAAAATGTACACACATGTAGGAATCCTTTTTGTATTTTGAAGTAGCAAATACTTCAAATTTACATTTTATTGCTTTAAAACTCTGGAGCTTTGGAATACACGGTATGATGTTATATGTCACATTCCTGAGCAGCTGAGAAACAGACAAGTTTATCAATATGCAGAACTGCTATGTCCAGAAAGAAACGGTAAACATTACAAAACATAACTTTGAAGTTACAGAGTTTTTATATTATGTACTGAAAGCATCTTGTGGAAATACTTTGCAGTGTTTCCACATACAGCTAACTCCTATGCTGTCTAGCGTATGCAGCTGGGAGGTAGGAGATTTGCTCAATTCTGAGCAGGAATTGGAAGTTCACTCGATCAGAAACTAGTGGTCAATACAGAGTTGAATCTTTGAATAATCTGTAGTCTGAAAAGGGTGACTTGAGAATGCATAGTAAGGGAAATACTCACTGTGAAAGTATCTTAATAAAAGCAACGAGGTAAATCATAAGCAACTTTAAGGAGATTTTAGTCTATGGTAAAAGATGCTTCAGTATAATACCTGAGTAAGTGGCCTGTTTTTTCACAGATGCTAAATAGAGGGTAGATCTTACTGGAATGAACAGCCAAATTCAGCAGTTATTTTTTAGAAGACATAAGCTCTCCTATGGAATTCTGTTCTCTTCAGTTAAGGGGCTTGATAACCTAGCTGGCTGTCTCATTCAAGATAGTATTAAACCTCTTTTAAGCAAGCTGTCTAATGAGAGAAAGCAAACGAGTAACACCCACTCAGAAGGCTCCAAATAAATCTTCATTTAAGGTTTAAATCTGTATCATAAATACAGAAGTATCTTATGACTTATCTGTAGATAGTTTTCAGTATCTTTCAGCTTACCCAGACACGTTTATGAGAGCCTGATGCTGGTGACATCTGCTTTAGATAGAAACCAATTGATCCTTTCTTGCTGCTAGGAAGATTTTTGAGGTTGGAGAAGCAGACACTGAGAAGGGTAAGATGAAATGGTAGATCTACATCTACCATCTTTCGAAAGAGTTTCATTAGTATATCAACCAATGGGGATAAAATGTTGCTGCTTTCTAAAAGAAAAAAGGTTGGAAAAAAGCAATGTGTATGTAATCAAAAGTGACCGAATAAGATTGATTGAAATAGCAAAGGGCAAAGGCAAACTTACAGCTCCACATTCTGAACTTTCAACGTTTTGCATGTGCACAGAAATAAAGAGATCAGTCATATGTAAGAATTGAGTATACAGTACTGTTCTTAGCAATATAAGAATATTTGTAACTCCCACCTTTATACCCTAGGGAAGCCTTTATTCATCTCAAAACATGAATTGAAGTATTAAATTCTGAACACTGCTAATGGCTTCCAAAATAATCTGTGGATATATAGTTGTTAAGATGTTCATTCTGCCCTGTCAGGTATGTCCTCAACTAAATAACAGGCTCCCCCCCCCCCCCCCCCCCCCCCAGTAAAAATGCTTAATTTCACAGCTGTGATGATTATAGTATGTACTTAGGTTAGAAAAGAAGAATTACAGAATAGAAGCCAAGCTGAATGGATTTGAAAAATAATCCAATTGTACCAAAAAGGGCCTTTACAGAGCCGTGTCAGTATATACCGTTACCCCAACGCTGGTAATAACCGTATGGTTTATTGGAGTTTGTATGACTCTATGAGTTGACAGTAATTATTAGTCTCCTCCAATGTAGAAGTCAGTAGCAATTTTGAAGTGAGAAGCTACACAGAATTTCAACAGCTTCTCTAGGCCATTGAGAAGTAATTTGGGAATTGAAGTCAGGGAACAGTGATTCAGTGTGCTGATACAGCAGTGATTCAGATTTATTTCCTTACCCCAATCTGAATGAAGTGTCAAATGAATTGCAATTGCTGGTTGGAAAGCTTAAGTCTGAGAAGGGTGAGAGTCTTTATGTTATTAATTTTCAGAAGTACATCAAAAAGATGAATTACATAATGAAACTGAGAATGTAATTCAAATCCCTAACAGAGAAAAGCAGATTACTAATCTGGGAAGCAGCCTCCAGTCACCCTTTCCCACCCCACCAAGAAATTTACTGCAGGGAATCCAGCCAGACTGGGTTAAAACATGGTAGTAACATAGAAGTTATGCCTGCAGTGGATTTCTGTATGGTTTTAGCATATGTCATCAAACAGAAAAGTTTCCAAATACTAAGTGTAGGGAATATCACCATGACATTACATGATGGAATTGTACAGAGAAGTTAGGTGGTAGCAGCACAAAGCTGATGCTTTCAAAAATTCTAAGTTTACCTTTTCCAAATTTCCGAACGAGATGAGGTGGAATAGGACACTGACGACTTTCCCGGTTAAACCATTTATCGGTTGAAGAGAACTGACGGATGGTCAATCTTACTGTGTGTGGTTGTCTTCCATCTTTGTATATTCTATGGAGCATTAATGGGCACAAACCAATTAAGTATTTTTCAGAGGGTCTATGGAAACTGTCACAGCATCTAGGTTACCAAGTCAAATTAAGTATTATGGATCTCTCCCACCTTCTGGCTTTGGGTCACTGATTATACGGGCAGCTTTGGGTCCTAGCTGGTTCCCTTAATTACCCGTAAGTTAGAAGTTCCATACAATGTGAATACTGTCTCCCATGAGTCTTAGCTGAAGTGAATGTGAAAATTAAGTGGGTCAGTCTGCAACATTGCCACATTTCAGTATTTAATACATTAGAAGCAGTACAGTCTATGAAATTAATACCCTACAATCCTCAGCTTTTAGCTTTTTGCTTTTCAAGGAAACATCCCCCCGCTTTAGCAGCGAAAGGTTAGCACTTCAAATTTTGTGATTACAGAGCAGTGTCTGAGATGCAGATAAAAGACTGCTTGCCCAGTGTTAATGCCACTAAAATGGACGTATCTATTGTGAGACTTGCATGGATAGGGGGACAGGAAACCTTTAAGAACTGTAGATGATTTTAAGGCTAAAGAGAGCCATAGGATAGAAGGGGGGGATAGGGAAGTCAAAGTAGTCAAGACAGGAGTAAATGCATCCTCTCCTACTATGCTGGTGTTTTTGTAGAGTATCTTGGGCTTGGATACTGCCTGGGTTCACAGGGTAAGGGAAATAGGAAGAAATGAAAACGTTCTTTCAGGCTGACAGAAAAAAGACTGCTGTTCTACAGCAGGCGTGCATAAATGGTGATCACCAAGGGTCTGAAAGTAGAGAAAGACAACCTAGGGTCCCTCACACAGATTAGTGAAGACCACCAGATACTGTGTGACACACAATCAAAGCAACGGAGAAGGATCAGCAGGCAGAATACGCAGAGATCCTTATCAGAGAAGCTGCAAAGGGACAGAAGGGCTGGCAGCCATCCTGGGGGCAAGAGAAAAGATGGGGGCAAGGGGAAAGTGAGGCAATACAGCAGGACAATCCATGAATCCATGAATTGATAAAGACCAAAGGGGAGGTTGGAGAAGCAGGTGCTGTCCCTATAAATGCATTTTGCTGAGAGAAGAAATGTAGATTATGAGACAAACCAAACATAACACTCCAAGTCCCTTCAGGTCACAATTTCAGTCATCAGAGAGTATTGAAGACAGTCACCTGTCTAATAGGTTAGGAAGCAGTTCTTCAATTTTCTCTTTAACTTCCACTTCTGATGAACATTTTTTAAAAGAATCTTCATCACTAAAGGACTGAAAAAAAACCCCACATAAGTCCTTTTGATTTTATATTTACTTCAAAATTCTTAAGAGGAAAAAAAGTATCATAATTAAGTGTGTAGAATTAACACCGAGAGATCTTTCACATACAGAGCTCAACTGAACTTCAGGAGAGTTACGCATTGAGTTGTACTAGAGAATACATACAAAAATTCATCATTTTGGTTAGTTCAGCAAAGCTGTATAAAACTAAAAGCAATTTTTTTTCCTCTTTGTAAAGTACTTCAGAACAATACTTGTACCTGAGGAGGGCCTGATGGAGTCACAGGGGAGTCATCTTCTCCGTAACTGAGTTTTTGGATACGCTGAGCAATAGAAACACCCAGTTCTTTCTCTAACATGGCAGACGGAAATGCTTGAAGATCACACACGTTCTTAACACCAAGAGTTTCAAGACGTTTGGTAGTTTTGTAGCCAATGCCTAAATAAAACATGTGTAGAAGAATGGCTGCAGAAGCATGGCCTTAGAATCTCTGAAGATCTGCACAACCCAGCCCTGGTATCAGAGTAGGCCTGCAATCAGAATTGTGCTGAAGTTGCTGTGCTGAAGGCAACAAGAAAGGTAGCCTTGAGCTACTCTTGAATCCTGAGACCAAGTGATTATGTTGTGCCAACAGGCCGTGGCTGTAACGAGATACAGCTGCTGGGAAAGAGGAGCAGGGCCAAGAGAGACAGGGACCGTATGGGAAAATAGGGAGTAACAAACTACAAGGCTGAAGCACAGCAACACAATTAGCTACATGGATAGAATGCTTATTTCAGTCGTGATAATTAGGGGTGTGAGAACCGCGTGCGTTTAGAGACTACGAACCAATTATATTTCTGCTTTACGAATATGCATGTGTATCGGTTCTATATAAGTAGTGTTAGAAACTAATAAAGTTGAGCAAGATGCATAACTCATATTGAGCATCTTCTTGACTCCAGTGAACCCTTCTTCCAAATAAAAATACACAGGAAAGTGAAAATATATATAAACACATACATATAAAAAATGCCCACCCATGTAGTACTGACAGTTGTTTTCACTCCTGCAACAGAGGCTTTTCAGCAGCATCTTTAGTGAGTTGCCATTTGAATTTTAGAATCTGCCGTTAGAAAAGCTGTACTGAGACCCAGCAAAGGTCTCCACACGTAGCCTATATCAATTATCAATGCTTCCCAGCCAACAGTGCAGTGTGAACATAGAATAATTAGGCAAAGTACTTCCTCAGAGTATTCTGTCAGGCTCTTAGCAGGCTGGTTTAGTAACTGTCAGTAGGTTTCCAATCAGTAAGTTTAAAGGAGTTTGTGTTGAAAACCTAGTATCAACCACAATGTGTGGACTTCAATAAAAATACACTGGTATTTTAGTATTTTTGAAGGCATCCTGTAAAGTGCTGCAACACGTTTATATCCCAACCGAAAATTAAGAAAACCAAAGTCCTTTCATTCCTTCTGCTAAACAAAACTCAAACAGCTTTTGAAAAAGAAAAGACAGCACCCTAAACACACACCTGCACAGCCCGCTGCCTGCTTGTGAGAACTAGATTTTAAATTTCTTTCAGCTCTAATTTTTTCACTAGTTTTTCTTAGCATCTGAAGAGTTGTCAGTATGCCCTCGATCACTGCTCATAGCACCATACTTACCAGGCACTTTTTGGATGCAATCAAGGCTGCATAGTAGATCTTGACAGCTTTCAGGCAGAAGAACAGTTTGCTGATTTGGTTTAAAGGTCCCAGATACTAGTTTTGACAGTAATTTGTTAGAGGCCACCCCTGCACAGCCTGTGAGGCCCAGTCTCGCATATATGGCTTCCCTGAACTCTCCTGCAATCTGAGATCCAACAACTAGTCCTAAGTGCGTTGTATCATGCAAATTGATAGCTGCAAAGAAAAAGAAAGCAGCATTCAGTACGTAAACTGTTAGCTAATTCTCTAGCTGTAGATATTTTCTCCATTGCATTAAAGCAGTACAAGAAAGTACGGTCTCACGGGTTGAGTGGCAGTGCCATGGTTTCTGTATCCAAGCTGTTGTCTAAAACCAGGGGCATTCTGTCCAGGAAGAATAATATTTAGAGAGTGTTTTAAATATAAAATACAATATATTAAGAGATATCAAAGAAAAGCATTAAATATCACAGATTCTTGTACCAATGTCACCGAAACAGAGATTTACAAATCTTTATAATTTAGAGGGCTGTTGCAGCTAAGCCTTTATAACTCACATGCAAATGTCAAATGAGGCAAAGGACAAATCAGGCTTTTCCCTCCTCTCCAAGCCACATTCAAAGTTATCGCAATAGCGTGAAGTCTGGGAAAAAAACCAACTGCTTTCCTTCCTAGTGCATGAAACAAGTATCACAGCTACTGAACGTGCTCTGAGTATCATAGTATAGCTACTGTGTTCATGTTTGATGACGTATGAAACAGCTCAGTTAGCTACTTCAGTCTCACTAAGTCTATTCCTGACCCAATGGCTGTAGCAAACATTTAGGTTTTTGTTTGTTAAAAAAATCCGTTAAAAAACCAACTGTTAAAAAACTCATTCCATTTTGCCAATTGACAACAACATTCAAGCTGAAACAAAATTCTATGTCTTACTACAGTAAAAACTTATAAAGGGCAAGGAAAATATCTTCTCCCAAATCGTTGTACGTGCTCATCTACCACAGAGATGTGGTAGATTTTTACTGCCATCTGACTGCAGCACTGATTTAACATTTGAGATACACGTACTCTTCTCAAATACAGAAACCAAGCACGGAGCAATACAAGTTTCCAGCTGTTCAGCTCTGGACAGTACTTAGAAGCTGACGGATACTATGTACTGAACTTCACAAATGTTTGCACGCTGATGTTCACAATGTTACATATTTTTCAGTATGAAGAACGCTTAACTCACCTTGGTTGTTGTATACATGGCCAGACACACAGACTCTGGAACATCTGCTTTGCTGTAACTGGTTTACTCTTTCCTCCACAATCTCTGTGATATCCACAAAATTTTCATCAAACCCAAGCCTTTCCACCAGCGGACAAAATTCCCCCAACAGCTCTAAGAAGAAAAGATACCCAAGGATAATATGCACACAGCTAATGTGAGGTTTTCAAGTCTGCATCAATCCATAGCTGATTTCCCGTGGATTCAAGGAGGATGCTTGCACAAAAAGGAACTGTGTTCTCTTCCAGATAAAATAAGGCACTTATTTTAGCAAAGGTGAAGAGGAGGAATATTTCTTCATCCCCCAACTACCTCTGTCATCTACTTTTCTTCTCCCTGAATCTCTTCCTTCTTTCCTTACTTGTTTTTTAACCTCTGCATACTTTCTCCTAAGGAAATCTGTTTCCCAGCTATGTGGGCTTTCACTTTTACATTACTATTATTTCCCCTGCTAACACTGCTCATGTGAAAAGCAGTAATCGGTGACAACGCTGGTGTATCATTTAAGAGATGCTGCAGAAGATCCCCCCACCTGAAGGCTGCTTCAGCATTCCATCCTCGTTGCTTCACCTTTACAAAAACATTACTGCAGCCAGTATTTAAGTAAGAAAAAATGTTCCTAAAGAACTACACAGGCATAATCCTAACACAGGGTATAAATCCCATATAACACCAGCAGGATATGTTTAGTGCCAGACCTAGAATACAACCAAGCTTATTTTATGAAATGCTGACGTTGTAAGTAGTATCACCATGCAATGAGGCTCATTTTAATAAAAACTTTTAGAGCAGGAAAATCCCAAATACTGTTGCACACGTGTGCACCCACACACAGTTTAACAGGAAGTGTTTGGCCTCTACTGGAAAATTGTTAATTTTGTACCTGTAACCTTGTACGACATTTCCCTGTATGGAGTTAGATCTTCCCCATTAACCAGGATCAGCTGAGGACACTTCTCCTTAGCATCCTTGACAGACATCAGTTTCTTAACTCCAAGTTTTCTGGCTGCATAGTTACAGGTAACTACGATGTATTTCTGTTGCACACCTAAAAATATATTTTTTTGAAGTTTAGGTTTCTTGGTACTTCACAGAGACTACGTAGTACGTTCGTGCCACTGCAAAGCATACGCTTTGATCAGAACGCCATGCCACAGAACAAGCAGACAAAGCAACACAACAGTCTTATTTTACAAAGACCATGAGAAGGACAGATCTCTTGATTTAATTACTGGATGGTAAGAACATTTTAAAACCTTATAGATGTTTTTTTCCCATTGTATGGTTGCTCTCAATTTTGGGCCTTTTTAGGTAATTTACCCATGAAAGTGCTCTTTATGTAATAGTCAAATTTTGGGCCTTTTTAGGCAATTTACCCATGAAAGTGCTCTTTATGTAATAGTCATTTTTTGGATGTACTTTCTTCACTGATCATAAGACACTACCGACTGCCTTGCATTCCTTCTTAACTCCTGGGTGGAATAAAGTGTGCTTTAAGCATGACTGTGTCAAAAGGCTCTGGCTCATTTGGGGAGCTCAGCCCTCTCTATGCCCATGTTATAAACCAGATTCAATGCCCAGAACTGCTCAGACACGTTGGCAAGTGCCTGTACTTGCACTCAAGAGGATTTATTAATGTTGTAGTCAGAGCCACACAGAGTCTAGAGTGTACCTTGCTCACTCTGGATGTGGTTACGGGCTCTGGCGTACCTCACCACACAGTCACATCCTCAATTTACTCACATCCTTAGGTTTTTTTCTGCCTGAATACACATAATCTCCAAATTAACAGCAAAGTAACTCATACCTAAAGGCTTGTCTCTTAATTCAGGATTACGGATAATTTCTACTTGTGCATAAAAGCAGTCCAAGTCAATGTGCACAATCACTCTGCGTGCTGCGCTTCTTGCTGATACGGACTTGCTGTGGCCTGCTGCAGGGAAAGCAAATGAACAGATTAAAAATTACTCGCCACCTTACATGCAATGTTACCATTTTTTAAAATGTTAATCCAGAGTAATAAACATATTACAAGAAAACTATAAAATTTACAAGTTTTATACTAATTCTGCCGTTGCGTTAATTCTAGGTTTACTTAAAGTGTGTAAATTGTCCATAACAACTCAGCTTACTACTAATCGCTCCCAGTTTTGGGGGGTCAGTTTTATTTGTTTTTCACATAACTGATTTAGAACATTGCTTTATTGATACAATATTCTTTCACAACGGAACACTGTAACTTCTTTTTAATGTATTTCTGTAAAATAATCTGGTTTTGCCTCTACTTCAGACAGCTCTATCAAATATCTGCCTTTCCCAGGGTTGGCCAATGAAGATGGCAAATCGCCATCTGACAAACGGCAAACCCTGCTACAAAAACAAGCCAGCCAAGGTAAAAAAAAAAAAAAAAATATTACGAAAAAAAAGTGTTTCTTTCCCTGAGGTGAAAATAACCCCGTGAGCAGATACAGTCCAGCCGCAAGCCCGGTCCGTGTGCCCCTCTGGGGGCGCGGCCCCCGGCTGCGAGCGGCACCACGGCGGTAACGCCACCCGGAGCGGCCGGGACTGTGGCTGCCCAGGAGAGGCTCTGCCCCGGGACGGCGCCACGGGGAGCTCGCCCCTGCCGTCCCTGCCCCTCCGAGCCCCACGCGTGTCCCCGGCCAGCGGGAGGCGGGGGTGCGGGCACGCCGCCGCCGCCGCTCCCCTCCGCAGCCGGCGCCATTGCTCCCCGCCCCACTGCCGGCCGAGCTCACACGGGGCGGGCGCAGCGGCCCCGCCGCCCGGCTGCGGGCGAAGCCAGTCGTCCTCATCCTCCTCCGTGGGCGGCGCGAAGGGCTCCATGCCGCCGCGAGGCTGACTCAGCCGCCGCTCCCGCCGAGCGCCACTGCCAGCGGGGATGGCCGCACTGCTGCGGCCCCTTCGCGCTGCGCCCGCCCCGGGGAGGAGGCGCCCGGCCGTGCCGCGCAGGTCCTAGCGCCGCCGCGGCGGAGGGCCGAGGCCTCCGCAGGCGGTCGGGCCCCGGCGCCCCGAGGGGACGCCCCCGGGTGGCTCTGAGGAGGACGCGGGGGACGCAGCCCTTCGGGGATGCGCCGTGGGCTTTGCGGCGGGGCCGCCGGGTTCCGTGACGGGGCTGCCTGGGGTTTAGCTCGTGGTGCAAGGCCCAAGCTCGGCAGGGCCGGCGGCCCCCGGCCGGGTGAGGGGAAGGCAGGCGGGCGTGGGGGGGGGGGGGGGGGGGGGTGGAGCGGAGCGGGGCGGGGCGGAGGACACGAATAAACTGAACGTGGGGGCTGCGGGGTGCTTTGTGCTTGGGCACCTCGGCGGAGAACACGGGCAAGGGCGGCTTTATGGCATGCCAGCGTCCCTGCCCCGGTGGGCTCCAGCGCCGCGGCGGCGTCCCCAGACCGGCCCCAGGCGCCCACCGCGCTCCCTCACGCTGGGGGCTAATCGGGACGGGACGCGCCGCACGGTTTCCTCCCGCCCCAGTACCTGCCGGCACCGTCCCGCTCCGGGCTTCCTCCAGCCTCCGCCGCCGGGGAGCCGGAGCCCTACCGGCCCGGCACAGCTCCCCTCCGGTAACGCGCTCCCTCAGGCGGCCGCAGACGCCCGCGAGGGCCGCTGCGGCACCGCCGCTGCCGCTCTGTCCCGCCTACGGCGCTCTCTATGGTCGGCGGGGTTGGCCGCTCTGGCCCCTCTAGGCCGCTGACACGGATTCCGGGGCTCGGCCGCGGAAGCGGGCGCCGGGCGAGAGCTCCGCCGGCTGCGCGCGCAGCTCGCGCTCCTGGCGCCGAACAGCGCGCCGCGGCCGCCATCGCCAGGGGGTCCCGGCCCCGGCCGTGTCCGGGAACAATAAAGCTCTTGTTGCGAGTACCGGGGGCCGGGCAAGCCCCTTCCTCGGCCGCCGCCTCGGGCCCAGCGCCCGGTGCATGGAGAAGCAGGGCAGGATGGACTGCCCTGCGCTGCCCCCGGGCTGGAAGAAGGAAGAGGTGATCCGCAAGTCGGGCCTCAGCGCCGGCAAGAGCGATGTCTACTACTTCAGGTACGTGCCGGCCCGTGACAGCCCGCTCCACCGGCGGGACGGGGCCGCCCCGGGTGGGGACCGGCGCCAGCTGCTGCGCCGCCCGGCCCCGCCACCTGCTCCCCGGGTCCCTCCTTGTCAGGGGCGGCGGGGAGGGTCGCGGTCGGTCCCGGTGCCCGCCCGCCTGTCAGAGGGCCGGTCCCCTCCTGCCGCTTGGCTGTCACAGAGCCGCCACCGCTCGCCTCCCGCCGCGGCTCCGCCGCCGGGGCCGGCAGAGGGGTTCGGTCCGCTCCCGCCTGTCAGGGGCCGGGGGAGGACGGGGCCGGTTCCCGCCCGCCGCCGCCCGCCTGTCAGAGGGCCGGTGCCCCCCCGTCGTGGCTCCCCTGTGTCAGCGGGCCGAGACCAGTGCCCCCCGCCATGGCTGTGAGGAGGGTGCCCCCCTGCCACGGCTTCCCCGTCAGGGGCCGCAGGGCGGCCGAGCTCGGTGCCCTCCCGGCGCCGCCCGCCTGGCAGGGGCGGCTGTGGGGAGTGGCCCTCATGGGGGCGCTGAGGCGAGCGGTGCCGGCGGAGGGGGCGGACGGGCGGCTCTCCTCGGGCAGCCCAGCCCCGGCGGCGGCCATGGGGACCGGCTGGGCGAAGCCTGCGGCGGCCATGCGGCTGGCGGCGGGGGGGGCTCGTGGAGAGGCACCCGCAGAGTGGGCTGGCGGCCAGGCCCGCCCCCCAGCCCTCCGCTGGGGCTCCTTCTGCCGTGTGGGCAGGAGCCCCGGGCAGCCAGCCGTGCCGGTAGTGATGCTCCGTAGTTCCCTGCCAGTGCTGGGCTGGCCGGCTGCGGGGCTGACAGCTGGGCAGCCGGGGAGCTAGTGGGGCTTGCAAGGAGCCCCCCCTGCCCGGTTTTCCTTTGGGAGAGGGGTGCTGGTGGTGCTGCACGCTGGCCTGCCACAATCCACCCAAGCCCGACTTTTCGGTAAGAGCGGGGTCAGCCTAAAGGGAACACCCCCCTGCATTTAAACTAAGAGTTGCCATGGTCTGTACCCAAGAGGTCCAACCAAAATAGTTAGCTTGTAGGCAGGATGTGTGCACCCCACCCCCTGCCCCAAATTAATTAGGAAGCTTACCATTAGCATCAACAGCTGAAATTTTAGCAAAGTTAAGGGCATGCAAAAATCGGAGAAGTCTTGCTGCTGCAAAATGCTCTCATTATTACTGCCTAGGTTATAGTAAACCCAAGAGAAGCAACAGCAACCTGATTTTGTTTCGCCCTCCTGCTTGCTTTCAGAAGCTGAAAGTATAGCTCTTTTCTCTAGGGAGAAATCAAAGAAATTCTGAAGTCTTGCTCTTAGGCCATGCTTCTGTAAGTCCAGCGTGCTGCACAGCAGAGGAAGCTGTCTTCTGCAACGGCTAACCTCTTACCCACAGCACCTCTATTTATAGCTCTGTGTGCATCTGATGAACCACACCTGAAACTTCTCCCTAACATCACTGTTTCTGAGCAGGCCTAGCAGTCTCCTTTTGTAGCAGCGAATGGATTCAGTCTTTCTGCTGCCTGGCTGGAGGAGTGGGAAGTTGTGCTTGCTCCTTCTCAGATGCCAGCTAATGGAAGAGTCGGTTTCTGTCAGTGCTGAATATGGCATCATTTGACCCATCATGTGCCTGCTGCTAAAGAAAATTCGGTGTCTGACAAAAGGATCGCTAGATGTGGAGGAGGAACATTGCACTTTTTTGTGAGCTTTTTGAATAAATCTGCTTGAAAACTTTTTAGACAAGTTCTGTTTTTGTCTTACCGCCTTTGTCTGACTCGCACTCCCAACCGTATGCTAATATTGCGGCAGATGATTGGGTAGCATCTGGCATCACCGTCTATCTCTTTGCATCTGCCTTTTCTTTCTTCGATGCTGCCTTGTGAAGCCTGTCTGAAAGATTGCGCTTGAGTCTACAATTTAAATCCTGTTTTCTGGATGGGTCCTGCTTTTCTGCAGATTGCTAAACTGAACTGTCTGCATAGGATTATTGTTTCCAGAATTAAATGCCAGACTTTTCTCAAGCCAGACAGTCACTGCTGACTGTGTTGGAATATGTTTAATGTAGAAGGTCCAAGTAACTTCAGCTATTTGCTCGGAATGGTCTGTTTTAAAAACACTTGAGTTTAAAAAAACTTGAGTTTAGCCGCGTGTTTGTCCCATCAGAATGTAGGGGTGTTGGTGTTTTATATAATACAGATCCTTAGTTAAACTATGAAAACATAGGGGAGAATGCAGCAAGTTCTAGTATTTCCAGGTTTTAGTTTTGGCTTTGCAAAGAATGGTATGTAACCTCATTAAATTCATTAAAGTGCCATAGTTAACTGACTAAAACCCTGAGGTTTATGGTTTTTTATGATTTCTTAAGGCTAGAAAAAAATGCCAAAAGGCATTGGACAAAGCTTAATTTACTGTGATGGTCTAAATAATAATGGTAATTAAGAACAACTTTTGCAAGATTAATACATGTTGCAATCTACCTTATTTGCATTTTGAAACTCACTTGTTTCAGGACAGCTTTATGGTATTTAAACATATCATGCTTTAGGAAGATGTGATCCAGCATAGTTTCTGGTAGGGTGTTTTTTGCCCCCCTTCACATATATCCATGAGTTTTTGTATGTTGTATCCTTCATGATTATCATTAAAAAGCTATTAAAAGAGGGGTGTGGTAGAAATACTTCATGTATACTGTACTAGATCAAAACACAGCTTTTGAGGTTAGCCCCTTCTGTGTAATGATCTGAGCCTTCATCCTTCACATTTTGCCGCTGCTGTTGCCTGAAACCCTATTAAGAAACTCTTTAACACAGTTTTTGTTGAAGATGCAAGACTGTAATCTGCTCATCACTGACTCTAGAATTCTGTCTTTTTAATGTGGGAAAGTGGTAGGAATAAACGTTTCAAATTTTAGGACGCCTTCCAGCATGGTTAGCAGTGATGCAGATCATCTGCCAAACAACCGCAAAACTGAAACTCAGAACTTACCAGGCAACTCATAGCTTAGAGTTTGTTGGTTTCGCTATGATTACAGGTTTGGAAAAATAAGTAGTCATTTATATCTAGAGGAATAACTTCTGTTCAGCAACAGGACTACTTCTGCACAACCAAAGTAAAACAAGTAAAAAAAAAAATTTTGTGGCTGCAGGCAGGACTGGCATAGGAAATTTATCTTTCTCCCCCCCCTTTTCATTCTGTTATAGCTATGAGGCAGATTTCAGCACTGCTATATTTAAAACAAATGAAAATCTGTTTTGATCCAGTAAGTAGAGCAGGCCAAATACATTCAAAGGAGTTATGTCACTCTAGTTCTGCTGGAAGAAAAAAAAAAAAAAAAAGGGAAAAAATGTTAACAAATGCTACGTTGTTAAAATACGTAGTTGGGTACAAAGTGGGGTTTGGTTTGTGTGCCTTATACAGACTAATATTCCTTAAAAGCCTGCAGAGTCAGGGTTTGGCATGACTGTTTAAAGAATAATGCCACACTTTTTTGGCAACTTTAGGACAATGACAAAAAAGTACATTGCATTTTAAGTTTATATGTCTTCAGAATAATTGGCTTAAACTTCTGGTTGCTTAATTTTATACAGACAGTCAGAAGAAACAGATTTCTGTGTGTGTCTTACTTTGAGGATAGTAGGCTTGCGCAGGTGACACCAGAGGTCTGGCTTGGCTTGCAGAATCCTTGTTAATTGTGATGGAGAAAAATTAATTATTCTGGAGCTGAGTTTAGGGGAGGAAATAATCACTATATTTAGTGACATAAACTTGTTTGAACTAGGGAATAGTGCATTAAAAATCATGATACTGAACGTAGGACAAATGCAAATACCAGCACAACATTCTCAGAATAAATACTTGGATGAGACCTTAATGCACACATCAGGTAACTTCCCAGAGGGTTTTACTGGCAATCGGTTTGATGTGCAGTGCCTGTAGCTTGAGCATGTACTGTCATAAATACATATGTTCTGTCTCAAGAGCAATGGCTATTCAGAGCGACAATGATACGGATTAAAATCAAGAAGATTACAATGGTGCCAAAACGAAACAGTGTTCTTTTGAATCAGTTTGAGATACGTAGCAGCTCCCAGGAATATACGTGACCTTTTCTAGTTTAAAGAAGGCAGGAGTTCTCTTAATGACCATCTTGTCCATACTGTAAATTTAGTGAGCGCTCAGCTTACAGCAAAGGCGAGCTTAAAGGCAATTTTTGTTGATCCTCAAGAATAGTAAGTCCTCATTCTGAGTGACTTGTCTGTCTTTGCTGCAAAGTCCAATGTCTTCCCCATATCTGCAGAATGATAATCTGAGAGTATTCTTTCACTTTGTTTACAGACAGGAAATTACATTTAAAGCTATACATCTGATTTTTCTTTTAAGTCAGTATGCTGTGCTTGTGATCCATGTCTCCACTTTGTCCTAACTGTTGTTTCATTGTAATCAAAGTTTTCTGAGAAACTGTACCTGTACAAAGAGCCTCTTTGAAGTGACTCCCCTGCTATTTGTGTAAGCCCTAATACTGTACAAAATTGGCATCATAATTTTTTTTAAAGTATTATTTCTTCAGCATATGATGAGGTAGGGGGTGCTGCTGTCCTGCCAAAAGACTCAGTCATGCTTCCAAAGTCCTGCAAAAGTCTGAGTAAACTAGGAACTTTGAACACGGGTATCTCAGCTATTGTTTTCTTTACCCCTTCATTTTGTTGGTAAAATCCCTTTACTGTATATAACCCACTAGAGCGTTTACCTGTTGAAAAATGTTTCTTAAACTCTGGCATGAAATTACTTCTTTCACAGCAGCAGCAAGTTAATATTCTGTTTTGATGCATTTGTTCTTCGTGGGAAAAAAGCAAGGGAGAACTACTCTACTTTTTTTCTAGTCAAGATTAAAAAAGCCAAGTAGTTGACACCATGTTCACTGGATTCTAATAGACTGTTAAGTTTAACTACAAAAGCTTTTCCAGTATAGGTCTACCCATAGGGCAAACAGACATCCTTTTGAAGTTTGTTTTGTGGTTTGACAGTAAGATAAATGCAGGAGAGCTTCCAGTGACAGTAGGATTAGGTTAATTCTGTGCTGGCTTTTTTTTTTTTTTTTTTTTTTGGGTGCCCCCCTTGCTCTTTTTTTTTTAATTATTTTTTTTTCTGGTAGACCTTTACTGTGTCTTTGAAAGTGAGCAAGTCATGACTTCCTGAGCGATGCTGAGTTGTGCTTATGTTATACATAAGCTTGCTGATTTTTTGTTTCCAAAGGTAATTAGAGCACAGAAAAAGTCCTGATAGTGAGGTCTACGTTTTGAGATTGTACTTCACCTTCTGTGCAAGAAAAAAACCTGCTGCCATTAGCTGCATGTTAATCTCTTAGTGCTGCTCCTATTCTTTCTTTTTTCTGCAGTGCACCCAGCTCAGGGGCTGGCCTTCAGTGAGGAGAATTTGCTGTTGCCATCTTGTTATTCTCATCCCTTCTGAATGGCTGCATCATTTCTCCTTCACTGCTGAAAACTGTACTGCTTTTCTAAATTTAAGTGAAAACCAATACAAGGGTAATGGTAATAACAAACAAGTTAGCCCAGGTTTTCTTGGGTGGGTTTTCTCTTACCACCATTTGCTTTTAGTTTGAGTATTTTGGCTGCCTTTTGTTTTGCCTGTTGGAAGGAGAATGTAAAAAGGAAGTTTTAAGCGGAACAGGTGTTATTTTTTATCTCCATGGCTCGATTACCTGCACTGATTCTGAAAAAGCATGGTAACAATCTCCCCTACTTCAGTTCAGGGCAGCATCTGGCATGCTGGTTTAACCATGCTACCTAATAGGGTCTTAGTATGTAAAATAAATCTATTTTCTTTATAGGGTGAATTTGTCCCTGTGCTGAATGATAATAATGATTATTACAAAGTCACAGTAGTAACTGACTTCATTTTACAAGGGCACAATGAATCAGTCCTCTGTCCCAGCAGAGGAGCTGGTCAGGTTGTTTAGGAAACAGAAATAGATTCTGATAAATGAATCCAAAATATTTCCGTAAATGGAAGAGTAAATGACAATCTAGAAATTAACCTTTTACGGTTGGTTGGTGTCAATTGTTGTTGGTGATTTAGTGTGGTAGTATAAACCGCAAGTAGTATTGTGTAAAAATTGTATTTTTGCAAGTGAAATTAGATACCAAATGCTGAACTCCTTTGAACACATGAAAATGTATTATGTTATGCCATTCATGCAGTGATTTCTTCACCGAATCTTCAAACGTCTTAGAGCTTGTGTTTGAGTATTTGCAGAAGAATCTTTGAGGAAAGAGATCTCCAACAATTGCAGAGCAGTTTTGATATCCTGAAGAAATCTGTCATGTTCCCTTATAGGTCACCTAGGAGGTTTTGTCAGCAGCTGTCCAATGTTAGGTTCCCCTGAACATAAGATCAAACAACTAATTTTATTGTGGAATTTCTGTGGTTGTATTTACTATTACACTGTGAAATGCTCAAATATATTTTCAACCTCCCTGCCTTCCTGGGCTTCATTCCCAACCTATGGAGGGGATTGACTGGTAGAAATCCTTTGCCTAGGTAGCCAAATGAAGATGTCTTTAATCTGCTCTGCCTTTTCAAAAGTGTTCAGCATTTTTGTTCCCGTTCATGGGTGTGTGGCAGTTCAGCCTTCCCCTAGGTCAGACTACAGCCTGCCAGGTGCGATCCGAGAAACCAGGATCTGTGCAACTGTTGGCCACCTTGGGGTAGGTGGCACAACTGATTTGTTTAGACTGACCCTGCAGTGCTGAAGTAGAGGTGTAAACACTAACTTAAGTGAATGAATTGTAGTTTTAATAACCACGAAATCACACTTTCTCTTTCTTCAGTTTCTTATCATTTTAGCCACTGCTGCAAAACTGTAAAGCTAGAGCTGCTTTGAAAAGCAAGACATTTTAAACTTGGGTGGAGACAGCATGTTTTCCCTGTTATCATCTGCTGTTGGAGCATCTAGCTTGCTATGGTTGAAATTTTCCTCTAAAATCTGTTTGATGGGGAAGGCCAGCAAGCAAAAGCTCAACATCAACAAAGAAAAAGAAGATAGCTTGCCAACATTTTTTTGAAAGCAACCAAACCCAGAAATGTCTGCCAACAAGGTTATTGTTTTAATAAGCCACACTACTATTTTGCCTGTAAACTTGCTGCGCGTTTTGAACTGGGGAGGGGGCCAGGTAGGCTAGTATCAAGTAGGTTTTACTGTATGATAAAATTCAAGGTAACTTCCTTGTATGTTAATCAGCTTGCTCTGCTGCTTCACAGGAAAGATCTGGAAAGTGTCTTTTTAAATAACGTTCCTTGCAAGTTCATTACATGACATAATCATCCTCAGCCTACTACGAACTTCATTTTGTATATATGTGAATTTGCACAAGCACATAGCTAGAGGTGAAGGGTTGTGTTCTTCATTTAATCTTGTATAAAGCGATTTAAGCCTTGATAGTGTCATTGAAATAATAGTTTTCAGAGGTTGTTGCGCATCACCTCTTTTGAGGAGTGCTGGTTTTTGTTAATTGGTTGTGTTAATAAACATCGTACAGTGTTTAATTTAACAGGATAAAGTTTTAAGTGCTGATACACATGTAGAACTAAGTCTCTCAGGTGCACTAAATATAATATCTCTGATGGATCCCCCCACCCTGAAACTTCTACTGAAAGCTAATAAAAATTTTAAAAGCCTATAGAAAGTTTACTGTCTTTAGATAAGACTAAATATTTGTAACTTTTTTGGTTAGTGCTTATAAAAATAAAAATCTTACAACAATCTTATTGTTGAAAATCTATGTGGAGATCTTGCTGTGTAATCTCACATTGATCTTGCAATTCTAAATTGTCTCAATGCTGGGGCACGCTGCAATTTAGTCGGACCAGAGGCTTTGCTGTCACATCATCCAGAGAACCTTCTCAGAGAGAAGAAAGCTTCATACCTCTCCTTCTGCCTTTCTATTCTACTCAAAACTAAGTTTGAATTTAAACTTGGTTTTAACAACTTTAGGGGGGGGGGGGGGGGGGAAATATGCTGTTTCTTAGTTTCAACCAAGATATGTAAGTAGCAGGCTTTTATGTAGACATAGTGTTTTAAATAGGTTCTGTAACCTCACTCTTTTCCATTAGTGCATACTAATTATTTAATAGATGCTCAAATAAAGCCTCTGCAAATAGGCCTTTTATTTGACTTTTACCTCATGGAGCTTTCTCTGCAGGTAAAAGAAAGCTTTGCAGCAGGAGCACGCTGGAGACCGAAGATAATCTGGGAATAATTCAGAAATGAAGGCATTACTTTAGTGGTTTGACAGCCTGCACTTTCGAAGTAGAAAATGGTAACAGCTCGAAGAGTGTTAGTGAAAAAATGAATATATGTGAAAACTAATATAAGTGGGGTGGAAATACAGTTTTGAGTTTATTCAAATCCTTCCAGCTCATGTATTCATCACCCTTTTAGAACAGGATGACGGTCTGACATATGAAACAACGAGTCTGGATGACATTAGAAAAAATTGCAGCCTTGAAACTGAACAGAAGGCTGGTGGGTATTTTGTTTGCCAGCTACCAAGGCTGAACCAGAAGGCTTACAAAGCATGTACTTTCTCCAGTGTTTTGACATCGTACGAACTTGTTGAAACTCTGAAATGAAGAACAATTAAGGATAGGGGCTTTTGTGAAATATGGAATCAAATGAAATGTAGTTTCATAGCAGAATTGACTAGGTTTTAGAGTTTGTGCTGAAATAATGTTTTGCAGTAAGCAAAAGGAATGCTACTCAGTCTGTTGGACTTCAGTGAACTTCACTTTCAATAGTTTGTCATTAGATTTCCTTGAAGCTGGAGAACGGAGAATACTACAGGTTTTGTATAATGGTTAAGGTATGGGGTGAAGAGGAGACAACAGTACCTTATGGTAAAACAAGGGCTTCTTGGGTGTTGTAAGCTACTTGTGGAGTTCTTGGAACCAGTCTGTTCTTAGTATCTTGGATGCACAAATGATGTGTGCTGTGTATACATCGTAAGCAAATTTCATACCTGGGACATCATCAGAACAAGTGAGAATCAGAAAATAATCAGGAGAAATTGAATGACTTTAAAGATAAGGGCATGATTTAGGGTGAAAATAATAAGGAACGGAAAACTATGCATTTAAGGACTAAGAAAAACAATTCCTGTTTTTTCTCCGAGAGCGCAGCTGGGTGGTTCACAACTTGGAAGGAAAAGATGGATTGACAATATGAATGTAGTGGGATGCAAAGGAGTAACATACTTCTGCAGAGACAGGGAGCTGCTGTGGTCACTGATTGCTGACTGGAGGCAGCAACATCTGGGGAAGGAGTAGGACAATGAGAATGAATGGTGGAATATGGGAAATGTTAAAAAAGTCCACAATAAGTACTTGACTGAAGTGGCAACCAAAGCTAAGGCGGGCAGATTGCTCTCTGCCTGCCTTTTTGTTTGCTCTTGTTATGTCAGGTCAAGGACAGACAGAACAAGTCTATCATCCCTCACACTGGTGTGGGAAAACACAGAACCAAAAGCTATGGGACAGGATAAAAAAAATGCCCATTTTCAGTTGCTTCTTTTTTGTCTTGGATTATTTTTTAATTGGCATATTTTTGTTTTTTAATCTCAGCACAAAAAGGCAGTTTTTCTTAACACTGAGATTAAAGTGAATCTAGATATTTTGCTAATGGATTGCAGTCTGTCCCTGCTAAGAGTGTCACTGTTAACTTAGGTGGTAGATTTTGTGCTGTGGTTTGGAATAGCCTTTAATACCGCCTTACTGATGATCTGTGCAGATGCCAGTATGGAATATTGGATCATATACTTTGATTTGCTTTTGGATGACTGAACAAACCAACCAACCAAACAAGACCTGTGAAACGTTACATTTGTAAATAAGAGTGTTGGATGCATTTATAAAATTCGCTTTTATTTGTGAAATCTGTTTTCAGAGTTCTACAGGAAGAATTTTTAGTGAAGCTAGGCTGATAACAGCTCACTGCTGAAATTCTGAATTTCTTTGAGGTGTATGTGAAGCATTTATGTCCAAGGAATCTGAAGAGGAAAGCTAGTAAAAAGAGTGCTGTATTGACGACAGAGTCTGTTAGCTTCTTACACAACAACAGAAGGTGGTGATACGGGAAAAATGAAAGCATGTTTCATCTTTGGTACCAAAATTAGGATATAATAGAAGAAGATGTAGGATGGCAAATTTCTATGTGCTTTTAGTAGTTACTTAGTTATGAGCTAAAATGACTGTGTGTACAGGTTTTAATTTAAAAAAAAAAAAAAAAAAAGAACACTAACACCAGCTTCAGGGTTTGCTTATAGTCATTGTTTTCTCCTTTTCATTCAGTGTTTTATGTTCATTGGGAAAGCAATTCGTAACAGGAGGCTTTATTCAGTAAATTCAGCCCTTCCAGTCTGTTGGGAAACCGGGATGTTTAGCTAGGCAGCCAGCAATTCTTGTCAGGGTTTTATCCTGATCTTTTCTTACAGATGCTTGAATAGGAGTGAAAGGCAATGGGTCAGATTATTTTAATAGCAAACTTCCTTGCCCCACAAAAACCTTTCTCTGTCTCTGACCTTCAGCACAGAATTTTTTCTACTGTTAACAAGCCAGGGTGTTAATCTGCACTATCTGAAATAAAACAGGTGTTTTGTTTAGTTTGGTTTATAGCACAGCTTCAATTCTTGGTTTATGAGAAGTAGAAAAGAGGTTTGTCGTAGGGTGTGGGTGTCCATATGTGTGGTGGGATGTTTTGGTTTTTTTTCCCTCCCACACCCATCCTCAGGAGGTTAGCTTCAGATTGTGATCTGTTTTAAGTCTTTTTCTCCCACTCTTTACCGCTTGTTAATTATGTCTTTCCATATTTCTGGATTCATTTTAATGACTTTGAAAAATGTTTGGCTTCATTAGCTATGTTTTCCCAGAATTCAGTACATATTTTTCACTGGGGAAGTTCTTGCCTCAAGGCATTTTGAAGTTTAAAAAACAAAACAAAACAAAAAAAACCCAAAAGACCCAAAACCCCCCACCCCCCCTTTGAAAAGTGAAGAAGACAAAAAAATCTTCAGTAGTTTTCTGCAGAAAGGAAGTAGCGTGAAAATTCTCTGAGCTCAGTTAAGCTTTTTGGTTTCAGTAGTTGGGAGGATTTTGACACTTGGCTTGATTCATTGGGTCGAGATTTGCGATAGAACCAAGGGACTGTTGACATCACATGAGGGGTGTTAAGCCATTTTCGCAGCTCTCTCTACTGAGTCGCTATTGCAAACTGGTGTTGTAGTTTGAGTTTTACAGAGCAGTTCTTGATGCTTGATTTTCTGCTGAGCTTGTAAGTCTGGGCACAGCACACCATTGGCCCTTACCGTGAAATGAATTATGTAGCGTCTTGTCAGTAAGGTGCTTCTTAGCAATGCCTTGCAGACAGGGCATGCAGACTAGTTAGCAAGTGTCCAGTGAAGTCGGTGAAAATACGCATGGATAAAATGTGTATTTAGCGCAGGCAGTGTGCATGATGTATGTGACTGTGTTCGGAATGCTTGAAAATGAGGTAGAGTTGAGAGGATAGAAGGTTCTGTGATTTAAAGACTGGTAGATGTAGCACTTCCTTATGGGAAATGGGATGTTTGTTGATGTTACTCAGAAACATCAGCTGGGACTTTAGGGTAGAAATAATTCCGCAATTCCAAATGAAGATGATTTAAATAACTTCCCTACCACTTCCATATGATTTCATTGTTATGGTGAGATCTATATGCACAATGGCAGCTTTGGACCTGTTTCATATTCTGCATCATCTTGCTTGCTGCTTGCTTGCTTGTCGCTCGGTTACTTCCCTGGCTTTGCTCACCAGCCGTAGTGACTGAATAGCAATAAGATGTCACATCACCTCCGCTCCTAGTCCTGCGCAGCTGTTTAACGCCTTGCTGTTTGATAGCTGGGAAGGGTTGCTGTTGAGTCGAGGTTGGCCTTAGCTAGCCATCCATTGGAACCTCGCATATGGGCTTTACATTTGTGCAGAGAGGGTCCTGCACTTGGCCACAGTCTGACATTTGTGCTGCTTAGGCTGGAGTTTGGTTTAGCTGTACTGCTAGGCCAGCTTCCCAAGGTGTAGTGTATCCTAGTGTCCCACAGCCTGACATATAAATCAAACCCTGTGCCAAGGATGGGAGCGGATATGCAGAGGTTGGACAGGTATGCTGTCACTAACCGACACAGCAATGAATGTGCCACATGGAATAAAGATAATGGAAACTTTTTAGATATTTAACAAGGTATAGAACCTGTTATAAGAAGTCAAGGTTGTATCCTCTTGTACAACAAAACATACTAAAGTGTTTTCTTCTTTTTAGTCCAAGTGGTAAGAAGTTCAGAAGCAAGCCTCAGTTGGCAAGATACCTGGGAAACACTGTTGATCTCAGCAGTTTTGACTTCAGAACGGGAAAGATGATGCCCAGTAAATTGCAGAAGAACAAACAGAGACTAAGGAATGATTCTCTCAATCAAAATAAGGTTTGTTAGTAAATACTGTGTTTAAGGATATCCTAAGAATTTCCTTTCCTGTAGTTCATTTAGCAATTTTTTTTTTTTTCTGCTTAAAGCAGTCTGCTTCTAAGATGTACATGTATGTTTAATTTTTAGTAGTGGTAGAGATGTAACTGTAAATAGAAGGAATACTCTGCTACTACCGAGAAAAATACCAAGGTGAGGTTAAGTATGAATCAAAAGTTTGAGTAATTCAGGAGTTGGCTTGGGACTAAGAACCTCAGTGTTAGTCATCTACCTGAATGATGTTCTTCTAAATGGGAAAAGTTAGGACTGTTGACGCCAAGAGATTCTCCTGTGCAAGGCTTCAAATTGTTATGTTCATCTTCCTGTTCTGAGATGAAATAGTTCACATTTTTAATGTGTGCAGTATGTGCCAGGAAGCTTGTTTCTGAGGCAAATGCGTTTATCTGTACAAGTCTGGATGGCTGTGTACAGCTATGTGGCTTAACAAGGCCGGGTGTTTTTCTGTTTAAGATTGGGCCTTTCTCAATTGACCTGATTGTTCTCTTATTGTCTATTTATTTTTAAACAACAATGTATCCTTTTGAATACTGAAGAAAATGTGTATAACAGATTAAAAATAAAAGGCTGAAGCATACAGGAGTGAAATAAGTGATGTAGCACATAGGAGGATGACAAGTCAATTTAGCTGACTCTCAGATATAATATGTTTCTGGGCAAACTTTAGAAACCTTATATGACAGTTTGAAAGGACTTCTGTAACAATCTGCAATGTTTTCTTTTTAAAGTATTCTATTTTTTAGGATTTCTTAACTTACAGTAGTGTATGAAATGACCTAATAAGTTATAGGTATGTCTTGTGCACTGATGTGTTTTTGTCATCTGCCATTTGTAATGCGTGAACCACACATTTCATGCTGGTTTCTTTTTATTTAAAGCATGTGTTCAAATTATTTACTATTTTCTTACCACAGACATGAGGCTTTCAAATAATTTATCAATTAGGGGTAGTCCAAGGAAAGGTTTTGATTATGCTTTTTGCATGAGCAGAAACTAGAAAATTTGGTATATAAAATCTAGATGAGTCCGTGCTTACTTTGTATTCCTGTGATCTGAGATTACTTGAATGTTGCTGACAGTAGCTCTGTTATATACAAAATTAGGAAAGGGGTTTTTTTGGGGTGGGTTTTTTTTTTTTGGGGGTAAATAACATTATTTCTTAAGTGACTGAATCTGTAACTCATGAGCTTTCAGGAATTTCTGCGGTATTCCTGTGATAGTTAAAAATTAAACATTTTCCTGGAGTTTGTTTGGTTTTTTTTCCACAAGACACTGAAAGAGTTTGGTTGGAGTTGTCTTCCAGTCCACCTTGCAGCTGTGCTGCTGGGGGGCCATAAAAGACAGACTTGCATAGACAAGTTTGTGTATAAACTTGCTCCTGTTTTATAGGTTGTTTGGTTTGGTGCAAACAATTTACCACAAATGTTTCTAAATCCTTTGGCTTCTCATATGTTTCAAGAGGGAACATCAAAATACACTTCAGTCTTCTTACTGGGACGTGTCTAGGCAGTTAGATTTATGTAGCTGGTGGATGGAAATGCTGTCTTGCCATACTTGTAACTTTTGAGATTCTCATGTAATTGGAGCAGATTACAACTCAATGTCAAGACTGACATACTAATGCTACCTGGCTTCAAGTGGAACTGTGGATAATATATGCTAATGAATGCTTTCCATTTTGTGATGTTAAATGTACAGCAGTGTTAATGACACGGAAATACTCTTCCAGCAAAATACTTCTCTCCAATCTTAGCACTGCGCGTTCATACTGACCGTTCAGTATTGGCAGTAAAGGCATATGTTTGATAGGTTTATTTACGGTAAAGCTGCAGGAGGAGTTTTGCTTCAACCTATACTAATCTTGCCATTGTTTTCTGTGTATCCATTTTTACATTTCACTTGCAAATTAAGTTACTTTATTTATTTGCAGTGCTTTTGAAGAGATAGTGAAATAAGGAATACAATTGAATATGAATCCAGTAGATACAGCATACTGCAGTGCTTATAAAAATATGCTTATCAATTCTTCATTTTGTAAAGAAAACATAATAGTACTGGTTAAACATGCTGTCTGGTTATAAGTGACTTCTTAGATTAAAGGATTTGAAAGGCTTGAAAATCCTCTGCTGAGTTTTTAAAATGTTTTTATGTCCGGGGCACGTTGATGCTTCTGCAAAGACATGTCTTTGGAAAGGTAGTGGGCTGAAATTCTTTTGGAAATCCTTGTTGGACCATAAAATACTCCTACTGAGTAAAAATGAGCAGGGAATTGATTTTTCTGCTAGCTAGTACATTACTATAGTTCCCAGAGTAGGAAGAGGTTTTTGTTCTGTGATAGTAGTCAAGCAGCATAGAAGCCCACAGTACGGCTGTGTTTCTGAAGGCCAAAGTGTGCCTAAAACTGAATATTGTGAGCTTAATTGCCATCTGAAGTGAAGCAATTGCTGTCTGACTATTTGAAACGTGTAGGTGGAAAGCTCAACTTTCTGTTCTCCAGGAGAGGTGTCGGTTGTAGGGATCTTTGTTACAGTGAAGATGTAGGGATGTGCTGGAAGCTTTTCCTTTGTCACGGATAAATCTTATGTGTGGCTGGCTTACGATTTCTTGTGAAAAAGTTTATCTGAGTATCAGTTGCTTTTTTTCCCTGTATATCCCAAGATCTGCAGGTGCCGGAGATGGGTGAGCTTAGCAAGTTTCTGTGCTAGAGTTTTTTGTTGTTCAAAACTCAGTGACACAAATGAGAGACTGTTTAGATAGGATGAGATCAGAAAGCCCAGATGTGACTATGATGAGAGAGGAAATAAAACAGGAAAGTAGTAAGATTATAATTACAGTACTTAGGAATTGCTCTGTTCTTTGTTTAAACAGTTTATCCTGATGACCATTTTCTAGTATGTAGCCTTGATAAAAAGTATATGGGCCATCTAGCTCTTGAACCTGTATTTCCTGCATCGTTTATAGCTCATCAGGGTTTTGCTTTAATTCTGGGGGCCATATCATTAATGTAGCTGAATTGTCTTGATTTTTCAGACTGCCTGAAGAAATCTCCTTTTTATTTTCTGAGTTTAATGGATTTAATTTTTAACTTCTCTTTAAGTCCCATCACTGGCCATAAGGAGCCTGTAAATATTTTTCTGAACTTGAAATTAAGACCTTGGTTCTAGAAATGTTCGCTTTTCCAGATTTAACCCCCATATGGCAGCTGGCTCTGTAATATTATTGGTTTTGTCAGTTTTAATAGCTATTTTACCACTTATACCGATGTTACTGTGCAGAATGCCCTGGGGCCATGGACTTCAAAGCTACAAATACTTCTTTGAACTTGATGTCACAAGATAAGGGAATGCAAAGCTTGTAGGATAGGCAAGGTCTGTCAGGGTTCTGGTGTGAATTAAGTTACGTGGTGTGAGGAAATTTAATTGTCAAAATACTTTGTGCAAATTGAAGTATGTCTGATTACTGTCTAGCTCTGGTTGGTGATGCTGTGCTCATCAGAGATGCTTTAATTATATATGAAAAAATGTATTATATATGAGAAAGTCTAACATTAGACTTACTATTGTCATCGTCAGGGAGGAAAAAAAATGGAGCCCATAACCAGTATCCACCATGCAAAGCGATGACCACAGTATCGCAAGTATTTTTCTAGCAGACCTGGACTACCTGGGTGAAACATTAGGTGAAGACTGATGTCTAGATTTACTTATAAGTTTAGATTCTCGCTTTTGCTTCGTATAAAAAGATCTTAGGACTTCCGTGCTGATTGAATGGTAGTTTCTCTGGTTGGTTAAAACTGTTAAGTGTAATGAGGCAGAAGTACTCATGCTCTGTTGCTGTTTGCGCTGGCCATGGAAACCCTGGTTCCAGTTAAACAAAATTCAACAGCGTGTTAGGGATGGAGATCTCTGAAGATATGCTGCTTTTCCCATTCAAAAGCCGTAATGTTGCAAGACACAGAGATTGGTTAGTTTCTGGCTGTAAGTTTATAAACTAGAAATGATAGATGTCTGAATTTCTGAGGAAAACTTCCATTGGTTTAGCCTTATTATATTTTAATGAGTTAACTGCACTACCTGGAAAGGGGGCCTATTCTCAAAGCTCTTTTGCAACGTAAATGATTCTGTGATTCTGTGATTTAAAGGAGTGGTAAGAATAGAGAGCTGTGATCAGAACTGCTTCCACTGAAAATAATAGATTTCTAGAACTCTTTCAGAATTCACCTGTCTGTTGTTGAATATTCTGGCATATTTCTTCTGTTGATCTGGAAAAGTGTTCTGGCTCTTGTGAGAGGATGAGTAAATCAATATTAAGCCAGGATTCCAACATGCTACAGTGTAACTATAAATGAGTGTCTGAATGGAGTCATACTGTTGAATACCTAAGAATACCCGTAGTACTCTTGATAAATCACCACCTTTGCCATCCGCATGAAAAATCGAGGCCTGAAGTTTTAAAACTGTCCCTTCATTTAGATTATATTGAGGTGCCTGGATAAATGTGAAGTGTTTCTATGTTGTTTCTTCCTGTCAATTACATTCCTTAGAAATACATGGAGGAATTCCTTATTTTTTTCTGCCAGGCAGGATCTAATAGCACTGTGTCATCCTGGAGAGGCTGTAACAAGAGACCTCTCCCTTGCCTGTCCCCCCACGCAGCACATGAATCAAATAGCTGGATAGAAGCACCCAATATAATAACTATTGTAGTGTGTAAGGATGTATTTTGGGATTAAGTGGCTTGCCTATAGAATGGTCTTCATGATGAAAATTCCTTTCTGTGGCGTGCAGAGATTATACTCTCATTATTGCTAGTTTATAGATTGTGCACTGTACACATATAGAAAGAATGACTTCATGATCTCTTCCTCATCAGCCATCCGCCTTGCAATTACAGAGGTATGCTAAAATCAGAGTGTTCTGATGGTGGAGGAACTACCTTATCAGATTGCTTTAGCAAAGCTCTAGAAGAGGGATGTGTACTTTTAAAATAAGAATTTAATCTGCAACAGATGCAGTGAAGAGAAGTCTTCCTGCTTAACAAACCTAAGCCTGTCGCCATATTTTTAATTTAATTTTGATACAGATCATTACAGAATATCTATAGTCAGTATTCTAACTTTTGTCATCTGGAATTCCAGAGTGTTGATCTTAGAAATGAATGCTTTTTGAACAAGCATGTGCTCTTTGGTTCTTAACATTGTCTGTTTTATGAAGTTGTGTAGTCCAAATTGTATAATCTATATATGGAGGATATGAAGATTGAGATTTAATGCCCATTTCTAAGATCAAGTGGTTGCTTTCTCTCACAAAATTAGGAGTGTAAGTAAATCCTAATGAAAAACTTTTAACATGGATGGAGTCTAATACAAGTGTTCACTGTGTAACTTTTGACCTGTGATCTCACAGCCAATTATGAAACTTCTGAGGTGTGAAATACTGCATAATAACTTACTACTTTTCCTTTTGAATGACTAGCAGTAAACTTACAAAACGCAAAAGCTTAACCGTTTTTCTATGTCAGAAACTAGATATGGCTATGAATTGTTTTGAAGTGCTTAAGACTGTCCTGCAAAATAGTGAACTTGCTTTTTGGTACACATTAATTAGGAGAGTATTTATCATGGGATATTTATTTTCAGTGTCTCTCTGGTGTCAATATAGTGACATGTCTTCTCAGTCACATTCTTGTATCCTTTGGGGGGAAAAAAAAAGAAAAGATTTTATTTCAGTTAAGGAAAATATCAGACGTAATTCACAAGCAGAAAAGTCTGGTATTACGTGTTCAAGACTTGGAGGAAATGGGATTACAAACAAAAAGCTGTGAGGTGCTGTTCCTGGGCACAGCACTTCAAACTGGCAGTCTGCTTTTGGATAGAGACAGGTTTAGAAAAGCTGGAATGGTGTAAGGTGATGATCTATCTTCTTTCTTCATCAGTTTTGGGGGTTATGGGAGAATTCTATTCCCCCCCCCCCCCCCCCCCCCCCCCAAATACTTCTGGGGTTGTTGCTACAAAGAGGGTTTCAGGCACTAGTTTCTCCAAAGGCCTAAGGGTTTGATGTGTGACCAGATATTATTGGTAAAGTTATAGCAGATGCCTGGGAATCATCAGTTCTCAAACCTGATAAAAACTAGCTTTGTCAAAATGTTTGTTGAAGTTGATACAGTTTTAGGTTTTTTTCCAGAATAAATTGCTGCACTTAATGAGGATTTGTTTGGTGTAGGAATTGCTTAGGAAATTTGTGACCAGGGTTATGTAGGAAGATGCTGTCCTTTAAAACTTGGAACTCTATAAACTGTTAGCTACAAACATATTTGCATGAAGCTTTGGAGATCTCATTTTGACATCTGATTGTGAAGCTGTCTCTTTTCAGAATGTAAGTCAGTTGAACAATTAACATCTATATTTTAACAAAAGATGAACTTCCAAGCAGTTTGATTCTTCCCAAGAAGGTGGAAAAGTGTGGAACCAGTTAAGTGTTACTTTTTTTTTTTTTTTGTTCTCTTTAAAATGGAGGACTGCAAAGAGTAGTTAAGTGCAGCATTTAAGGGAAATCTTTACTTCAGAAAAAAGCCTCGGTAGAGGAGGGTGAATCCAACATTAGTTTGTGTACTTTTTATGTATAATTTTTCCTAATTCTCTTTTTTTCTTCTTTTTTTTTTTTTTGTTTTTAACAGGGAAAACCAGACTTAAATACAACTTTACCAATCAGACAAACTGCATCAATTTTCAAACAACCAGTCACCAAAGTTACTAATCATCCTAGTAACAAAGTACGATCTGATCCACAACGAGTGACGGAGCAGCCACGACAGGTAAGAATCATCTATTTCCATTGTTGCTGCTCAGCAAGTTGTGAAACAAGCTGAAAATATGCTTGGTTTTGGCTGCGCTTCAATTACAGATCAGAATTCCAATCTTGAAGGTTACTTATAGGAGTGTATTTCAAAAAATACAGAAATAACAGTCACATCATATGGAGATTCATACTTCTTAATCCAAAACTTCATTCTTATCTATTTACCACATTCCTCTTGAAATTCAGATCTGTGCTCTATTGTCACAACTGGACTTCAATTATTAAAAAAAAAAATTGTTCAGGTGCAGCTTCTTAATAGAAGTTTCAATAAAATACACAGTTCTCATCAAGGCATAATATCTCTTATATAGAAGAACTTTGCGCAAAATCAATAAAATATTGTATTTTAAATCCCTCTTTTTCACTCTACAACTACTATAAATTCAAACTACGGTAACATCAACTCATCTTACACAAATTCTCCTTTTTAGCTGCTTTTCTTTATGTCAATGACAGGTCACCTGTTCACACAGTGCTTTTTTGGTTTTGTATTTTATGGGGAGGAGGGAGCTGAGAAGAAATGAGAATCTAGGTAATGAATGAATAATTGGGTAGATAACGTAGTGTATATTGGACTGAAGTATTCTAAGTCTGACTTATGTCTTTTGAGGCATAGCATGATTACCATCAAATTGAAACACCTTATTCTGTTTTAGGAGTGCAGGGATGAGAAGAAAATGCAGAGGCATGTTCAAATTTTTGTACACTCATATGTCACTAACTTTTAACAACATTTCTTTTGAAACTCAAGCTGTCTCTAATATTGCACTTTCAAACATCTTGAATGCTGTTCTTGTAAGAAATAACATGAGCAATTTATACTGCATCCTCTAAATTCAGGTGAGAAAGAAAAAGAAGAAATTTCGAGCTGTATTGTATCATCTTGTTGAGATGTCTTTTAGCAAGATTTGAAGGCCTCAGCTAACCTCACTGTTGGTCCCATGAAGTTCAGCAGGGGCCATGTAAGTGTATCACATTCAGATCTAAAAGATGCATAATTGCATGTGTCTGTTGATTCTCTTCACATTCTTCGGGTTTTCCTGTTGAAGTACTACACTTTGTGTGTCAGGAATTTCCTTTTGGTCATGTCTGCTGAACCAGTAATAATCACCAAAGCGTATGAAAATTATGGCACCTTTGTGGCAAGAGAAATGGATGCCTTAGCAATTTATGTCTTGGTGGATTCTAAACCATTTCATGCTTGCCTATTTCCTCCCTGATTTCTTTCTTCCAGAATCTTTTCTTCAAATACGTAGTGACTGAAGTCTTTGGGAATGCATCCCTTATCTTTTGAGAAAGCCTATTCTGCAAATCCTTACCAGATAGTCAATTTTCAAACCTACCCAAGTTAAATCTTTGCTGCCTTAAGATAGGTTCTAATGGATTAAAGTTTAGCAAGATCTTCAAGAAATGGTTGTCTGCTGATCACTGTGTCAGCATTCTTTTTCAATCAAACTCCTTTCTCCAAGCTTGCAACAGTGCATCTTCGGAAGAGGACACTTTAAACAATAGTCTTACTCTGTATTGCCATACTTCATTTGGAAGAAATGCTAGCTGTGATCACACTGATTGTGAAATAATTAATCTTATATGTCCAATAGGAATGCAGATCTTGGTGTCCTTACTCTTGCTTTTCTTCAAGCTAGATTGCTGCCTTGAGCTGTTTTCTAGTTTGTCATCATTCTGCATAGTGATGATTGATATAGGTGGGAGATTTGGGAAAGGAGAGAACAGATTGTTACATTTGTTTTTACATAAAATTTGAGTTGAGTTTTCAGTGAAGTTTTCATTAAAAAATCTGGAACAAAGCAATTTGCTGTAGGTAGTATGCAGTCAGTTACTGGAGAATCTTAAGCAAATTGACAGCTTTCCTAAACAATTTCCATTGATCTGGTTGGTTTCTTTATGCACCGATTTCCATCATACAATGAACAGTATTGGTTTGGTATTAGTAATAACCAAAAGTATGGAGGAACTGCAGACGCTGATCACGTGTGCACCCTTCATGTATGCATACTTAGATGTGCACACATGCCCATTGTTTGAATATAGCATGCAGTTCATTCCAATGTTGTACTCGCTAGCTGGAGCGTAAATATTAATAGATACGATCTTTGCTCGGTTTTCAAAAAGCAGTGATTTTTTTTCTTGATAGGATCTGTTGAGATAAAGTAGAGAAGCCAGGGTGAGGACAGAAGTTGCTGGATAACTTTTTTCTTAATAAAGTCTGCACCATGTGGAGCACCTGTCGCTTGAGATACAACTGTTGGACAAATGCGACCTTGCAAATGTATTTGAATTCTTTTCCCCTCCAGATAAAGCCTCTGTTTTGCTTACATAAATAACCCCTACGTGTGACACTGTCTTCTCCTTCTCTCATACTCAGGTGTGCAAACTTTTCCAAACACAGACTGTAAATATATCAGGGTTGGATATTTGAGTGCTGAAACACCGACTACATGGTCTATTTGTATATAAATCTTACTCAGTTACCACTTCCTTCCAGTGTTATTCCTCCCTATTTTCTTCAATCCTTGGCCCAGATCCCGTAAGGGATTCTTGCTTCTGTAGATATCCATCTCTGAAAGCTTTATCTGCTATATCTATTGTATCTCCCTCTTCAAAAGACAGTCTAACCAGAATTCCCTGAAAATTCTCTTTGGCCTGCCTCCTTCTGTGAAGATCAAAATAAATGAGTACTGTAGTTCCTTTGGCAGTCAGTAGTTTTTTTCATGACCTGAGAGTGAGAAGACATGCCTGTTGGTGTTGGCAGGGAACATATTTGGCAGCAGCTCTTCTTTAAGCAGTAAACCATGTTGGAGTTCTTGGAAAGACAAACTAATCACAGCTTGCTTATGGTCTTCGTATAGGTAAATCTGTCATTCAAAGCAACAGGTTGTTGTGGCAGCTGCTGGTTCCGTATATTCAGCATGCTAGTTGGCACACAAGAAGTGTCATGAAGTTGTCCAGGCCTTTTTAAAGCAACAGTTCTGCAAGACAGCATCTTAAAGCTTTCAAAGCCATTCTTAAAGGTTTTGTAGGTTACTGGTTATCAATCAGAGTGGAGAAATTTACCCAAGAAAAAATGGAAATGTTCTGCGAATCCTGGAAGTAGGCTGTGTCAGAACTTGAGCTGTGAGTGTATGCATGCATGCTCTGAAGAGTCAAGTGGTACTCACTAGACTTCTCTTCACTATCAGCCTTCTTCCTCTGTGTGACTTTTGTTCAAATACCAGCACTGGTCAATCCACTGAGATTTCACAAAGTCTTCCTGCCTAATCAAATGTTAGGAGTATCTGTAAGTTCCTAAATAGCAAATCTAATAGCCTCAATTGCTGTTTTCTTCAGAGTGCTTTAACATCTCTTTTTGAAGTATCAACATGCACAAAATATTTTGTTAAAAAAGTTTTGATAAACCAGTGTAAGAAAAGGAATACTGAAAGATTGGTAGTGGGCCCTGCAAAGAAAGGGAAAAAAAAAAAGCAACCGAAACCCAACAAATTCCTCTGTTTCAGCCTCCTCTCCACTGTATATAAGATTTCGATAAGACATGATACATTCTTGATGAATTTAAGGGCGATGGTTTACATTTAAAAAGTCAGATTAGCATTGCTGAAAATGAAACTGGATTTAATGATGACTTATAAGTCATGTAACTATATCTGTCATCTTCCTCTTAGGTCGTGTTGAGTACTGTCTTAAAATCAGATTGTTTTCTCCTTCCTTCCTATTTCACAAAAAGGCCACTAGATGTAGCAGTTCTTCAGGGCACGTTAATGCTCCACTTGTGCATCTGGATTTGAGTATTCCTCAAGTGTGAAGTGGGTGAATGTGAAGCAGTGGAAGTCCAGAAACTATTATAAGCAGTAAATCTTTTATGTAATCACTTAAACTTGAGTTACTTGCCTGTCAAGTGTTCTTGATAGTATCTAACTGGATGTAATTGGATGGTGCTGCAAATCAGACTTTCTTATGGATCACTGCCCTTTGTACCCCCACTCATGCGGTGCCTGCAGAGGGTCCAGGTCCCTGTGTCCTATGTAGAGCACTTACCCTCTTCTTCGTCTGTTAGATCTTCTTGGTTCACACTGTTCCACACTGATTGATCTTTTTCCAGGGTAAATACAAGACTCATTCATTTTCCCCCATGCCCCAAATGTGTAGTACCTGAGACACTGCTTTGGGAGAGCTCTGACTCCTGAGGACCCACTGATCACTAGTTAAATCTGGTTTACACTGTTGGTTGTGGTGGCAGGGATATTTGAAACCATACTAGTAAAACTGACGTTTATGTGAGTGGTAATCTGGTGAACGGGTGAATTTTCAAAGCACTGACCTCAGTATCTTTGATCCATTTGCCTAAAAACACCCCACAAACATACCTCAAGTGTTTAAAAGGACATCCTTCCCTTCAAAGCTCATTTTGAGAAAATCAGATAGTCAGTATTATGTGATCCATTTCCTCTAGTTCTGTGACAGACAACCACCTTTAAAAACCACCTTAGGATAAATCTGAGGGTATTTTCTTTTTTAAAATGCATTAGGATACAGCTGATATATTTACTTATAGTATCATCTATCTGTAGGCCAGAAGGACTCTTTAAAATTGATTTGAAAGTCTCTTTTATAAACTTACCGTCATATATATTTGCAGTGGCTTGTATTGTAGTGGGTTATTGAATAGGATTATATATGACAAATTAAATCTGACCATAGTCATTTCATAGTATATATGCAGTCTAAAAAGCCTACTTTATGAGAAAAATTGCAGGATGTCATTTTATGTATGTCTTCTTGTGAACAGTTCTTAACAAGAAAGGCGTATTTAGTTCTTAGCACTTTGTGTTTTGTCAAATAGATGTGATTTTATTTCCTGTGGATCAACTTAAAGGATTAGAATCTAGAATTCAAATAGGGTTGGAAAACTTAAGCTTCTTGGTTAATATCTATTAGAATTATTAAAAAGAGGGATGGAAGCAACACAATGAGATTAAGTTTCATCTCCCTCTCCCAGGCAGCTAAGGGAACACTGAAATTTTGATTGGCTATTATGGATGCTGCAGAGCTGAGCAGCTCAGCAACTGGATATAAAGAGGAAAGTTTTCTGGTTTTCCGCAGAAATTCTCATTCCTTTTAAATTCTTTCATGGAGAATTTGAAAAGACCTCTCTTTAATCATATCTCCTTTCTTAACTGCCTGCAATGTCATTCATTTGAGCAGTTTCCCAAATGGTAACTGGCATTCTGGTCTCACTTAGCCTTTAAAACACATTTTAAAACTTTACAAAATTGCAGGCTGGCTGTGTCTGCAGTACAGTATAGGTATGTTGACTGTGTTTTGTGTAGACATGACTAACTTTTCATCAGCTTGCAGACCAGTTTATAATGCATGTGCAAGCAGCATGGAAATACACGTGGTTGCAGAGAGCTAGGAAGATGCCAAGGCAGCTCCTGGAGCTGTGGCTGTGCTGCTAAACTTGCTGTGTCCATCCTACTTCTGAATTAGATGGTAGCTTTTTCTGACTGCTGCTTCAAGTTAAGAGTGGATATCTGTAGCTGTCTAAATAGAAGAAACCACCTCGGTAAACAAATCTGTGAACTCACCAACACTAGAATCATTGTCCTTTCTTCTGTGTGTTCAGTCAAGTACATCAGTCTGTTGACATCTACAGTATTTTCAATACTCTCTAAATAGTAAATGGCAGAAGAAATTTGAGGTTCTTGTTTGATTTATGTAGAAACCCTCCAGGAATGTTTGAATGTTAAGAACACATATGCTTTTCTTTTAAAAATAATAGAATTGGAATGGATTTCTTTCTAGCAAAAATTTCCTGTAGGCTTCCTTGAGCTTGAGCAACTGCAAAGAGACTTTTATTTATCTAAGGAAAAGGAGCAGCTCATAATATGTTTGTAATGGTGGTTCTTGCAATAGAAAGGATAATCTATCATTTCTTTGTTGTCTGAATGAGAAATAATAGTTGCTTAGGAGATTGTGGTTTTGCAGAGATTATGGGTTAGATTATAGTTCACCATTAGTCACAAATAGCTTTTTTTGGACAAGAAACAATTATGGAGGAAGCAATATTTTATAATTCTCCAAACAAAGAACCTCAGAAGCACAGCTGTAGTACAGCTCTGCCATTATGGAGTTTCAGAACAAGGAAGTGAAAATTCTGCTACACCCTGGGGACCTTGGCATTGCATTCCTATGAGGCCTCCTTGTCACAGGAAAAAACCAGGCTTGCCCTTCGGAGAGTAAGTTTGAGAGATAAGGGATACGTTTCTTGCTCAGCAGGAGATTATTGCGTAAGAGGTCACTTTTGGCATAATGCACATTGATTAATTTCCTAGGAAATGGAGCACTTGGCTGATGGGTCTTTCTTAATCTAGAATGCTCCAAACATTAGTAAATGAAGGACCTGGGCTGTAGTTTCTTTTTGATGTGTGTTCCTTAACCACTGCTTCAAGCAAAAGTGAAATAAAGCCATTTTTCATCGTCCAGCACGATGAATACCCATAACTGAATGATGAATCGTCAGAACGATTATTCATTTTGCATTAGTAGTGAAATACCACATCAAAACAATGACAAGTCTTGAAATCCAGTTCTTCTCCCATTCCTTCCTCTGCTGGTTCCATCAGGATTCTCATTACTGAATAACAGGGTCTCATGTCTGCTAATGCTTCTTTCCTGGAGGCATGTATCTTGCTTTTCTGGCTGTACCGGTGCATCTTCAAGCTGAGAAAAGCACAGGCTGGAGAGCTCAGTCCATTTTACGAGGAAACCTCTGATGGTGAGATGCTGTAAGGTTATTATGCAGAAGGTGGCCTCTGTGGCTGGCAGTCATTTGTTGAGTTTGGCTGGCTGTATCTGCAGGCGCTTGCGTTGTGTGAGGGGCTGTTCTTTGTTTTACAAAGTCCAGCCACGCTCTATGGCTGCTGATGCAACCAAACTAGATGGGATTTGTATGAATTGCTCCTAATTTAGGAGCCTGTTTCTCTGCTTAGCTGGGCACATAGCTAAGCTTTGAACCCGAGCTTTATTTTCTCTTTTTCTATTCCCTGTCTCACTAATGATGAGAGAGTTGTAAGTTAAATGATGTAAGCTGTGTTTAGGGCTGTACCTCAGAGGCAGATATTCTGCACATCAAGACTTGCATGATCTATTTCAGTTACTTCTGCTGCTGTGGAAAGGTTGCATCTTCATCATGTAAGTGAAGTAACAGAAAAGCTGTGTCTGAATTTATATTTAGTAGTTTCCTTCCCTCTTGTCTCCATCCCTTAATAGCTATTCCTGGCGCAGCTGATAGGGAAATACTTGTCCAGATCTGGTCCAGCTCAGAATCTTCAGTAAAATCCAAGAAAAGACACAGGGCTTCAGAGAGAACTTGTAAGAACCCAGAGAGGGTTGGAAAACAAATTTCATAATAAAATTCTAGGAATGCAGTTCGTTTCTGGGCAGAAAATTAGTAGGAGTGACGTGTGCAGTCTTGGTGGCGATCTGGGGAGATGAGAATTTGAAGCACAATCATTTTGATTTGCAAATAATTATACATAATGGTGCTGGAAGCTTTGTGCTAGGAAAATGCTTTTCTTCAATCTTGTTTCAACAAGTGTGTCAAAGTGCCAGGTGCTTTCTTCTACCTGACGCTGACCTCAAAAGTCATCTGAGGTGTTGCTAGTTGTACAGACTTTTCCCTGCCTTAGCATTCAGTGCTTAAAGAGCTGAGCGAGTCCTGGTCTTGGAAGCTACACCCAATCAATACTGCACTACACTTCCCAAATCTTCTAAGCTTTCATATGCGCTGGTTGTCCTTCTTCAGGCCCTCTCTCCCACACGGGGATCTGCATTCCTAATACACCCTCTATAACCAAACCATTCTCCTGATTCCTTGTCCCTCTGCCATGTGTCCCAGTAGGGACCTGAAGAATCAAACCCCAGTAATGTTTGATTGTATTTGGTGATGCATTTGCTGCTGTAGAGCGGTTCATTTTATCCCAAATGAACAGACCTGTTCTTATGTTTACCTGTAGCATATAAAAACATGGCTTGGATTTGGGGTTGGTGGGCCTTTTGCTTATCTCTAAAAGTTGATGAAACGCAGAAGGAAAGGAGAATGCAGGGTGAATTCTTTGAACAGTGGAAAACATAAGTAAGCTTTCTAGAGACTTTGTCAAGATGGGAAGCTAACCCAGTGACAAAATACTGAATTGATAGGATTTTACTTTGACTTCATTTATCTGAATCCTGATACTGCTTTTAGAGTTCGGCTAGCGAGTTGCTGGTTTTGCCTCTGTAACAAAGGATTTCTTTAGCCTTCTAGACAGCTTTAAGGCACTGCCACTTTATCCATGGAGCTGTAAGGGCAACTGTAAGACACCTTGAGTGCTTTCTTGGGGTGGGGGCTTAGCAATAGTGGTAAACAGCAGGAGGAAATGGCTGGAGGTACTAAATATTTAACATTCAACAAGGTAACGGAGGTTCCTTGATACTCAGCTAACAATGTAGCTCAAACCTGGGTTGGAACGTTGAAAATTAATACTAGTTAAGACTGAGGAGTCAGTTTACAGGAAGCATTTGAAGTTTAAGTGGCTCTAGTAAAATGAGATGCAAGTAGCAACAGGTATTTTCAAAAAGCTGTCAAATCACGGAGATCTCAAGAGGGTGTGAAATGTAGTCAGAGTTTGTAAAAGAGTTGAAGAGCTTACTTAGGTGAACCTGTGTGGGCTTTTTAAACCACTTAGATCTAAACTCCATTATAAATGCGTCCTGTTGTCCAGAGAGGAATGCTTAAATAACTAGATCTCTATAAAATGACATAGTAATCTTCAGGCAACACAAGTGTCATTCAACTGATTTATGAAGCTGTACGGACATGTCATGGAGAGTATTGCATTTTTCTTAGTGTAACTGCACGTTTTATTTTCAGTCAGTAGTATGCTTTTAATGCTAAGGTAGATGTTCTTTGTTGTGTTTTTCTTTGTCTTTACTACCTCTGTAACTGAAAAAATGTGATTTTTTTCTGAATAAGAATCACTGATGTACAGTGATACAGTTATGATGTTGTATGACTGGCACTATAGGTTCCACAGAAGATGAAAGATGTGCTAGTGGTTTCACTTCGGGTTTTAGAGCAGGGTGTGACATTCAAAAGCCTCCTCTTAAACTACAGCTTCTGGTTACACAGCTTCCACAAAGAATTTCCTAGGAATGAGAGTTAACTGCCTGTCTAGTTTTATGTCTCAGATTTTGCAGCCATGAAAAGAAACGGGTATTTTTTTTCTTCCCCAGAAAAATAAGAAAAAGTGCAGAAAAATCAAACTATTTCTGAATGCCCTTTCCACAGGAAATTGCAGAGCTACGATCTTGCTTACCTTCTTACTAAGATTTTTTGTTCAAGGTAGCTTCCCATGGAATGGAAATCAACTTTTTAACTAGCTGTCATCACTATCTTGTTAAATAGAAAGGCCATTTTAAAAAGCAGGTGTGGCTAATCTCCAGCCCAGAACTTCAGGATGAATCTTCAGACCAGTAAGATAGGAGTGAGTAGGGAAATCTGTATCACTGGACAAAAATCTCTTAGGTCAAGAAAAAGGTTTGTGTGAGAAATGGAAGCATATTCCTAGCTAATAAACAAAGCAATAAAAAGTAAGACGAATGTGAATTTAATTCACGTATCTTACAAAAAGTGGAAAGATTTGATTCTATTTCCAGGTAAGTCAAGAGATCTATGCAGCGTCAGGAAGGGCCAGGTCATCAGGCCAGTGTAGGTCTGAAGTGGCGTAGCTGCTGACCAGCATTGGTGTTGGTGCAGCTGGACTGCTCCGGCGTGCAGAGCTGTCTCCAGGGTCTCAACACACGCTGCATAATTCTGTACAAGCAGGTTCCCCATGGCCGAAACTCCATCAGCAGATAGGATACTACCTTTCTGGTAGCTTACGTGACTGTCAGGTTGCTTGTTTTGTAAGCAGCTAGGCACTGTCTTCTATTGTTCGAATGCTATTTATTTCCATGAGCTGATTTAATTGTTTTTTTTTTTTTTATTATTATTATTATTCTAATTATTTCTCTTGAGCAGTCTTGCTTTCTCTTTTTCAGCTTTTCTGGGAGAAGAGGCTACAAGGCCTCAGTGCATCGGACGTCAGTGAACAAATCATAAAATCCATGGAGCTACCAAAAGGTCTTCAAGGTATTGTGGTCACTTGCTGCTGTTGCTTCAGATCCACAAAGTCGTTTGTGCTTAAAAAGGATGGAGTTTTTGATGCTCTTAAGTTTTCATTTTATAGTCAGATGAAGTAAACTTGAAATTGTAAGTGTTCTTTGCTGACAAAATACCTCAGTCTCCGAAACTGTCTTTATTTTTAGTTAATTTATGTAGTTAATATAAACCACACTTCAGAACTGCACTGTTATTGGTGAAAGTTGATCTAAAATATGTTCAAGTCATAGTTCAAAACTAGCAACTTTGTTACACTGCTTGGGAGATTTTCTTGGGTATGTTAGTGTTGTAAAAATCTCCAGTGTTCATTTTCCGGAATTGATTTAATACCTTGTCATGTTAAAGCAAAGGCTGTGCTGGTGTGGATTAATACCATGAAGCTGCAAAGAAACTGTTTCAGTATGTGACTGATAAGTTTATGATGTGATCATCTTGATTAAAAAATTGATGATATTTTAAGTGTTACTGGAAACAAAAAACCTAGCCAATTTTAGAAATGAGATGCTTTTTGCAATGCTGACTTAAATTTAAATGAGAACTGTGCTATTACAAAGCCATTGTTAAGAACTTGCATTTAACTGTTTTGATTATACAATCATGTATCCAGTGGCAGTTACATTATGAGTACACATAGCCTTTACAAACTGAGAAGAGCTCTGGCACTGGAAGTTACGGAGGAAATGTGAATGGTAACTCTTCGGTTATCTTTGTTTTAGGAGTTGGCCCAGGTAACAATGATGATACCCTGTTATCAGCTGTTGCCAGTGCTTTGCACACCAGTTCTGCACCTATCACGGGGCAGCTCTCTGCAGCTGTTGAGAAGAACCCAGCTGTCTGGCTTAATACATCTCAACCCCTCTGCAAAGCTTTCATAGTCACAGATGATGACATTAGGTAAGTTTCTGGAAGTCTTCAGTAAAACAAAAAGCAAGTTCCATTAAAGTAGATTCCTTCCTGGCTCAGTGCAGCCCTGGAGATAAGGGAAGCGTGAACATTTTTCTTGTACCTGTTGATTAGATCACCTGCTCGGAAAAATGAAAACGTGTTTTTTTTCTTTTGAGGCCAAAATAGTGATAGAAAATATTCCCCAAGGTATGAGTCATAATTCACGTTTTCTTTCCCAAGAGAGAGCCCTACACATTAAGCTACAGTCATAATCAGTATTGGCTTTCTTCCTTCCCTTTTCTGGTTAGGTCAAGTAAATTTATTGTTCTGGGTTAAAAAGTAAGTACTTCAACAAAGGAGAATAAGAATATCCCCCTATAGCACATAGCTTTGCAGCTAACACACCCTCTTGAAGTGGGAGATTAGGATATGGTACGAAGAGCACAGATAGATCTGTTCACATAGGGGCAAAGGTTTTGTTTTTTAATAGCTGTACTGTTAATTTTCTTTTCAAAGAAAGATTCATAATTTTTGGGGGTGCTAAAAGCAGGGGCTTCAGCACTGAATTTCAAAGTTAGGACTGAGTGAAGAGAGAGATTTCTTGTTGCACTGACTAATTGCCAGAGTGTGGCAAGACATGGGACATAAGCCTGTCATCCGATATATTTCTTTTTAGCGTTGCTTAGCATGAATCAGCATATGGGATGAACACTGCCTTTAGTATCGCATTTTTAGTTAATTCTGGATTGCATAGGGAATTTGAAGACCAAAGTTGGATCTTACAACTTGGTGCACTCAGCACCAAAGTATACTACTAACACAGTCTTTTCTAAGCCCTAGATGGCTAGCTGAAGCTTCTGCAAATCTAATGTTAAGGTATAAAATTATCCAATTCCCAGTGCTTTGCTTAGGGATTTACTTTGCTTTATTTTCTTAAACATTAACTTGAAATGCTTTCAAAAAGTAAGCTTTCTTGCTTTGTTACGAAAAGTTACAGGGCAGCATGAGAAAATTTCTTAGCACATTTGACAACATTTTTTATTTATTTGAAATAAAATTCCTTTTTTGTCTTATCAGTCATTCAGCTGTTTCGAAAAAAAGTAAATAATGAATTAGAAGTCAGTGCTGGCAACTCAGGAGGAACATGGATTCTGAACTGGAGCAGCAATACCTCTGTGAATATGCTGCCAGTTCAGTGTCTCTTCTGATTCATGACTTCCTAGGCAGCTCACCACCACCAAAACGTTCTTGGAAGTTACTTTTTTGTACTGTTTGTATGAAGCTGACTTTCATTTCAAGACCATCCAGAAAACACGAAGAAGTAGTATCAGAATACTCTTTGTATTGTTGTTATCACTAAGGAAAGCAGTACAGTTGCTTTCTGAACTTACATAGAGGTAAGGAAAGGGTTGCCATTGGGGATATCTGGTGAGGTGCCAGCATATATTCTTTTGTACTACAGATTCTTCAGGGAGATTGTTGCAGTTGTTTATATCTACTAAAATAGCTGTCAGCTTAACTCGTGTTTAACTTGAAGTATTCCTGGTCATGTAATGATGGTAAATCTCTTTCATAGTCAGGGTAAAATGCAAAATTTCCTCTTCTGGTTTAGCACATTCAGTGGGAAAACATTAAATAACCTGCTATAAATGCATGGTTAAGAAACAGCCGTGCTTCCTGATCACTAGGGACAAACGCCTATTTTTTTCTCAAGTTGTGGCATACACCTGAATAGTTCTGCACTTCTTAGTGCTAGTCCTGTGGAGGGTAAGTAGTAAAATGAGTGTGGTGTGGTTCTCTGTGGTCTTTACATCCAAATCTTAACCTCCTGAGGCAGGCTTTTAGAATTCCTTGTTAACTGTCTTCTCCCATACTGAGTCTGTGAGATCATTTCTCTTGAGACTGTGCTTTGCAGCTTCTTTCCTGACCAGCATCTGGTTATGTTCTTTGCAACTGCACTATTGAGTTGCTTTCATTTCCATGAAGGGCTAAGACTGACAACATTTACGTCTCTGCCAGATAAATGCTTTAACCAGTTTCTCTCTTTTGGGATGAACTGGGGAATGGTATCTTCTGCAAATAACAAATAGGTGGATTGTTTCTTCCAGTTATGCTTAGGTGAATGAAATTTTGCAATATATTATAAAATTCATTTTTGACTACAGCTCTGTTCTGCTTCATAGTCTAGTCTGTTATTCTTTTCAAGTGTCTCTCTCTTGAGTGGGATTTTCTAAAGCTTACAGTTTTCAGGGGATTTCTTTTCCTAAAGCATGTAAGTCGTTTCTGAAAATCCCATCTTGCAGTTTTCAACAGCCATTTGTCTTGCTCAGTCTAGGTCCTTTGCTGAGCAGCACCCAGTAAGTTTTGTTCCTGGGCTTTCTCAGCTATCTTGACATTTCAAATAGCATGGTAGTGGTACTTCTGCTTTTTCTTATGGGTAATCATAACCTGTTAAATTTACCAAAGCATAACAATTAATGTAGTACTGGTTGTAATCTGGCTGTGTCATGCTCTGCACAGTAGTGGGTAAGACAAAATAGCTGTTAATCTGTCAAAAAAGCCTGAAAGTTGTGTTTACCATGAGACAGCAATGGAGAGTAATTCAAGTTTAATGCTCTCTAAGTTTTTTTTGAATGGGTTTGATAAAGTCTGAATCTTAACCTGTATGCTTGATCCAAGCTAGTCAGCTGTAGCTTAGTTCCTCACCAGATTCCTCAATACCCTATACAAATCTCAATTTCCGTGTGGCAGACCAAAGCCACAAGAACTATAATGTGCCAGAGAAAGAAAATGAGATCGAGAGTGTTTCCATGGTCTGAGCTTTCCTCAGGAATAAGAAAATTGTAAGGTAAAGTGATGCGTGTTGCAGAGAGACAAAACCCTAAATAATCCTTATCAGTCTTTGCTATGAGATAAACTTTCTGCCCCCAGATCTAAAGACAAATTTAATACAGTGTATGTCAGGAAAGCACAGTAACTAGGCATGTGAGGCTTTCTATAATTACCATTTAGAATAGGCTGTCTTAACAGTGGTTAATTTCTGCTGAGATGGGAGGAGGAGATGGGAAAGATGTGTTGGCGAGGTGTATGTGTGTGAGGGAGTTAGCAGATGCCCCTAAACCTGAGTTTAATATAATACAAGAAATAACAGTCAACATAATTCTCCTTTCAGCAGTGCATCTCAGACCTGGTTGGTGGAAGACTTCTGTAATGCCTGCTGCTGAGAAGCTCTAGAGTATTTTTTTCATAAAAACAGAGTACATATTACTATAAGCACTTACGGTGATGGTTCTTGATTAGAGTGTCTCCAAAAAATACTTTATTTGAATGTGCTGGAAGAGCCGGAAAAGGAATATTACCCCCCCCCGACACAAAGGGAGGTAGAGCTGATGTTCAGACAAGCACAAGTTGGTTCTGTGGATTTTTCCCATCTAATCTGAACCCATTTTTTATGTTGATGACAGAGTAGATATTGCTGTGCCAGCACATAAGGACCTAAATCAAATGGAGCCTAAATAGATTTAGCAATATAAAAAAATGGTGGGAGAAGCCAGAGGGGAGGTTGGCACAGTATTGTAGTGAGATTCCATACAGTAGTGTGGAATCACACGTCTTTAAAGCATACACACATCAGTTAGTTCTGTGGGCTGAGAAGAGTACAAGTAGTGAGGACAAATAAAATCATGCTAAGCAGAAGGAAATCATCTGAATGCAGTGCTAGACACAGTCCTGTTGTGTCAAGCAGTTCTCCCCTGAAAATATGGTTGGAATTGGAATTAGAGGCTTTGTGAATTTCTGTGTTAGGAATAGTGTCTTTAATTTTAGCTTGCTTTCGAAGACAGTAGTTCTTAAACTAAAGGATGAGGCTTGTGTCTTGCTGGGAGGAAGGCTGAAAAGCGCATGTGGCCGGGGAGCTGCTTAGCAGCAAGTGATGCAGCTGGGGAGGTGAGAAGGATCAGCACAGGCTGCAGGATGGTGCCAGGGAGCCATGGAGGTGAAGGGCTGAGGGCTGGTAGGAAAAAGTGGGCACTTGTGTGTGGCTGCCTTCCCTGGCAGTGTTGCTAACCCTGCTGACTTAATGGGCTGAAGTATTTTTACTTAATACTATCGTGATAAACTAGCATAAGAAGTCACATGAGTCAAATTGAATGGAGCTACTCCTAAGCCCTAGAGTTTTATTTAGTGTTAAAGATGAGCACTTCTTATTAGTAGTGTTTTCTTGCTGTTGGTTCTTAAACATTTGCTCTTGGTAGTTCCTGTGCTTTAAAAATCATATTACTTGTATAAAGAGCTATGTTTTTAATACTTAAAAACTGTTTGCTAGAAGACCAGACTCTTCAGGACCGGGAGTGTTGTGAATTATTTTTTGGTTACTGCTCCTTGGGAGATCAATTACCTGGCTGAAAATCTGGAAATGAGATAACTGGTGAAAGCTATGTCTTCCCGTGAGTTTGGGAAGCAAGACCTAGGAGTAACTTCTGGAGAAGGTCACGTATACCATGAATAGGGAACTTGGGCCCTTAGTAACAGAAGCTGGTCCAAGATGGAGAAAACTGGCTGTCACTTCTGTGTATTGTGAGAGTTAAATACTCTGGTTCTATGTCCGAGGTGGTAGGAAGGGGCTTGTCACATCAGGATAATGATTTCGAAATTGAAGACAGGCTGAGGTTATGCATGTGTTTTTCAAAACTTCATCAGTATAGTGAAGTGCATTTAAAAGAAGATCTCAAATAAGGAGCCTAATGAGGTGATAAAGCTTATGATTGTTTTGTGCCCAGCTCCCCAAAGTTGATATATAAGATACTTTGCTGGCCTTTATGTCAGATTCCATGCCTGAACACCAGACCCATTGAGGAGCAAAGCAGGGAATGACCTTGTAGCCACAAGGAAGAAGGAAAAGGTGTTCCAGAATAACTTCTTGTGTGCTTTCTGTGAAGTGCATTCTGTGATACACATTTAGGTTATGAAATATTCACAGCCTGGAAGGGGCCTCCTTTCTCTCCCACCTCAGCTGTTCGTGGCTCAATTCAGGTTACTGAGTGGGCAAGGTTACCGAAATGCCCTGTGACTTTTTTGACAAAGGGAGGATTGCTGATTTCCCATATCTTCACTGGCTATGTGATACTTCAGGGCTTTTCCAGGAGATACACTTAAAACTCCCAGTGACCAGAACCGTGTTCAAGGAAAATTTACCTTTCATTCTTAATCCATTCTGTGTAAGAGTAGGGAAGTGTCCTTCCTGTGTTTTAATTTACTGGAATTTTCTTTGCACTCTAATGGAAAGCTTTATAAAGATACTCTAGCAGCTTTCTTCTTCTGATTTGATCATTTAGGCACTTTTTAAAAAATGTTGTTGTTACATGCTCGTAGTTACCGTCATAGCTCAAATTAGCCCTGAGTAAGGAACCACCAGGAATCAAGGGAAGGGATCTGCTGGTGTCAGTGGCTGTAGTCTGAAGCCTGTTGCAATGGAGTTTGTAGGTTGGGGATTGTGGAAAGATCCCACTGTCGTGAAGCCAAAAAGGGGACAAATAAATTATACTTCAACTATTTATTTTCCAGTGTGCAGTGTATTCCAACAGTGTGATGGTGACAAGTTTTTAGTACTGATTTATTTTTTTTTAATTGTATTTCAGTTCATGTGTGTTCTTGGAATCACTTTCATTCAATTAAGAAGTACTGAATTTGCTTCCCTAAACTTTTATTTCTCCTTTGTCACAGGTTCTGCAAAAGATAAGGTATCTTTGGTTTTGTTCAGTTCTCTGCCCCAGGGTTTGAAAGATCACTCTAGGCATTGAAAGTTAACAGCTCTGGGACAGTAAGCTGTGTACTGAAGATAGAAAACAAGGATAGAAAACACCTGGAAGATAGAAGACATGCTCTGTACTGAGCTGCTACCTTGTTTTGTTGGTGTTTTTTGGTTTTTTTTTAATTCTTTTTGCTATCTCTGTAAGCAGACAGCCTCCTCTGAAGTACTTAGGGAGGGCTGGTAGTGGTTGCAGCTGTAGAACTGAATAGCCTCAGAGGCTGGTGCTCCTCAGAGGCTTCTGGCTTCTGTGGAGGTCATGGGATATCACTCCTGCTCTTCTAGGATCTGATGTTCTTTGTATCTGTCCTGCCGTCCTGAATAGCCACAGGGAGTTTGTGGCACTAATGAATGTTTTCCTGTGCCTGCTTCTGATGAGTTCTTGCCATTTGTAAGTGTGTATTTTGTTTAAAGGTTTTCTTTTTCGGAAAACATAAATTGATAGAACAAGTGAATTGTCATGTAAAAAACACCCTGGGTCTGATACAAAATTTGTGTTCTCTGGGGAAAACCTGGAAAGAGGACTTCTTGTAACATTTGAAAGCTAGATACTACCTTCTAAACTAAACAATGATTCAAAATATCTTAAATTTGTGTTGATATTGAGGTAGTATTTTTGAATTAACTTTCCCCAGGGAAACAAACCTTTGTTTCAGCAGAAGCTGCTGCCATCTTAAATGCATCACTGACTAGCAGATAAGACTGAATAGATAGGTAAAAGTAATTAAATAGATAAATGGAAAGAGTAATTAAATGGAATCAGTGAAGGTCCTTGAGGTTCTTCCTCTGCACACGATGCTCCACGCCGGTCAGTGTTTAAGAGGCATTTGTACAATACCCTTAATAAGATGCTTTAACTTTTGGTCAGCCCTGGAGGGGTCAGGTACTTGCACTAGACAATCATTGTAGGTCCCTTCTGACTGGAACTATTTTTTCGTATTCTGTTCCAAGTTAAAATAAAAGTTGAAAAGCCAATCCTGAGCCATTTATGCAAGTATTATGCTCCCAGCCTAATAGTATACTTGAAGGAGTGACGTTTCTGTGCCTTCTTCCCTTTTCTCCTTTCAGAAAACAAGAAGAGCGGGTGCAACAAGTGCGTAAAAAACTGGAGGAAGCACTAATGGCAGACATTTTGTCACGAGCAGCTGATACAACGAAAGATATAGATGTAGAAATGGATAATGGAGATGAAGCATAAAAAGAAATCAGGTGAGTCAGTTCTCCTGGGGGCACAAGGACATTTACCTGTCTCAGCTGCTGGCAGTGCCTGGGCAGTCAGTCGGTGGACAGTAGTGCATCACACACCAGCAGTCCTGCTTTCTCCTCCCAAGGCGATAGCTGCCTTGCTGGTGATAGCAGCAGATATCTGATAGCAGCAGAGCGCTAGGGTGATTTTGCATCTGTAGACATGAACATCCTCACAGTAAATGCTACACAGATCACCTGGGAGGAAAAAACCAGTGTTTTTCATCCTCCACAGCAAAGACCCAGTCTTTAGAAATGATTGCAGGTGTGTTTTCTGGCACTTAATACTTGTTGTGAAACTGGGGTAAACCAATCAAAGTAACCGGCCTTTTTCTGTTTGGCAAAATTTAATTTCATAAAATTGCATAACAAGTTCCTGAAACTTTTCTATTTATTTTTAAATGGATAATAGCACTACCAATTAATTTCCCAAGGACATATTCTTGTGTCTTATACCTGTTTTCAATAGTGATCTGTGGGTTTGCCAAACTTTCTCTAAAAAATGTTATTTTTTTGTAATCATCTGCAGAAGAATGGTAATTCATCCTCTTGTTTCCATTGAGTGCCTAGTGCTCATTTATGAAAGTGCACAGCTTTAAGATCTGACCTTTTCATAAGCAGTTAGCTGAAGTTTTAACAACTAAGAATTCTGTCTGGAGATGGTTGTGTGATTTTAAAGGACTTAATTTCATTTTTTTGTTATGAAGTTACTACCCACAAGGGGAAAGAATATATGTATTTCCTATTTGGCAGGTACAAAGAAGTTCACTTTTATACAGCTATGAATATTGTGGTAACCTGTAGATGTAGGATGGAAGTTTCCAGGCTGTGACCTGCTTTAGCAAGGCTGCAGAGCATTCATACTGGTATTTGACCCATAGCACAGAATGCTAATTACAAAAGAAGGGTGTAAGCCGATAAGATTTGCAACCATCAGCCAGGTATTATTTTGCACTTGGTATCCGGACTGGACACCAGGTTACTGCTTCAGATACACGGGTGTGTTGCTTGAGTAAATTCTTATAATTAGAAACAAAAAGTATTTATAATGTACCCACCGGCCCCTGAATACTCGTGTTTCTAATGCGCAGTCATTTTTATTACTTACAATGTCCATGCAACATAATTTTGATCTTTAAGTTGTGGACAAGAGCTATTTGCCAGTGTTGTTTACCAGCCAGTTAACCAGGCTGGTAATCTTGATGTTTTCCAGGCTACTAGAATCTTTTAATTACTCTAAATTATAGCTATTTACTCTTAAAGTCTTAATCCTTGAGTGTTTCTCCTATAAAACTCTACTTATGGATAACTTTAAAGGAAGGCAAGAAAGAACATTGTTTGAAGATGTGACATTTCAAACCTTTGCCATTTTAGAATTGAACTGTTGTTTTGAATTTTTTAAATTTAGCATAAAATACTTTTTTTCCAATGGAATCATAAAGCCGTTTGTAGAAGTGAATCATAAAGCTGTTTGTAGAAGTGATTCTTTTTGCACTGGTACTGTGGTTCTCTGCAGAAATCAGGTGGAGCGGTAGACCTTGAGTTTCATCAACTTGTGAACTCATCACCTATTTACGTGTACATAGCTAGTGTCCATGCAAATGAACACGTGTTGGCTATGTTCTATAAAACTGCTTTTTTTCTGCCTTACTGGGTTTAATTAGAGACTTCAACAAGATTTTTGGGTAAGTTTTAATGTACAATAGCTTGAAAGATGCAAGTTGGTGTTGTTTTTTTTTTCTTTAGACATACTAATGTTCCAATATGATCTTTTTGTATTGAGAAACTTTTCCTGTACGTGTTATGCTGTATTTAAAAAGAAGAATTCAGAAAGTGATGTAAGGCCTGGGTAATGTGCCAGGAGGCTGTGTGGTGCAAGAGACTGGATGTTAAAAGCACGTTATGTATGCGAGTTGTGCTTAATGAAAAACTAACCAGGCATCTGCGGGACTCTTAACAATTGAGCAGCTACTTACCTGGTATTAATTTTTTGTTACCCACTTATGAATTATTTGTGGTGCGATCTTAATATGGAGCTGAAACAGAGCTGTAGCTGCTCCAACAAAGTCGTTCTAATTGCTGCAACCATCAGCCTGTACTTTTCCAAAAGGGGTTATTTCTTTCTCTTTTACAGGTACTTCTAACTGACTTATCCTAGGAGGAACTTCCGAAAAGACAGAGGCACTTTCTCCTTCGGTCTTTCGTTACAAGAAGAAATGGACCCATGCACATTTATATAGCTTTCTAATAGCATTAAAACCAATGCCTTTTTTAGACTCCTATTTTTGATGTATATATCTTATTTGAAAAGCAACTTTATTTTGTGTCCTATGACTCTAAAGTCCTTTTTTAAGTATCAAACGTTACCCTTAATCTAAAGCTGAGCTTTTGATGCCAGGTTGCAAACCTACTGGAATTATATTGCCTGTACTAAAAATTTGTTTTTCCTGTGGTTTTTGGTAAGAATGGATCAGGAGAACAGAATGATTTCCCAATTAAAGATTATTGTGACTCTGTATATAAACAGATTTTTATACCTATGGGTGAAAACACCTGTACATTCTTCCGTCATCACTGTAAAGATAAATAAATGATTATATTCCAAGCAGTTGAAAAGCTGTTGTGTTATGGATAGAGTCGGTGTCCCTGCTTATATTTCAGTGTTCCCTGGGCCAGACAGCGGGTCAGCTGGGAGAGGCGTTTATCCACAAGTACTGTCTTTGCCCAGAGCACTGCCTCAGGAAATCTGTCAGAACTCGGTAGCAGGCATGGATTTTTCAGCCAAGGTGAAGTACAATTGTGTATTTCCTCTGAGAAAGATGACTGCTAAAAATAAGTAGCCAGCATGACTCGACAGAGTTCTGCTTTGAGGTCGAAGTGTGACTGTTGAGAAAAAAGTGTCTTCAGCGCAGTTTGTGGCAGGTGCCCAAACTTGGGCTTGTTTCTGTCTACCTAGACAAAGCAGGGAGGACATCAGGGTGGCCTAGGGCACTGCAAGGGTTGTTGTGAAGTGAGTTGGGGCTTGCACAGTTAATCAGAAAACTGAGAAATAATCAAAAAAGCCGAGCAGGTTTGCTTCACTTCCCTAAAGCCTTAAAAATTAAATTGCCTGGCAGGTCAGAGTGGTTCCAAGATTAGGAGAACGTCTGTTTTTCCAGGATGTGCAGGCAGAGCATTACACCTCCTGCTGTATGCGCATTGCAACATTCCATTCTGATTTTCCTTCCAGCAGGGATGTGTTCACACGCTGCTTTATGTTGAACTGTTTGGTAACAAATACGATTTACAACTCATGCATGTTGTTTAGTTGCTACAGTTCCCTTCCTCAGTCACTGGGATTCCTCCTCCTGTCTCTTGGCTGGTCCTCATCGAGGATGTAAAGCAAACCCTTAAAGGAGCCCACGTGAAATAACTAGTATTTAACGTGAGATCAGCAGTTTAGGTCAGGGTCCTCAAATGAAGGAAGATCCAAACAGGTTCCACCATCTTCTGTTTGTAGTTCTTCCCTGGAGACGCTGGAGGCTGCTGAGCAGAGAGGTGAGCCTGCGACCACCGCTCACCCAGGTCTCACCCCCGTGGTTGGTTGGATTTTGCTTACATTACCTGCCTTAACATTTTGTCCTCGGAGAAACTCAAATAGGTTCTAAATTAGGCCTTGTAGCTGTTGAATACCATATTTATAGTGCATTTTGTGCCTGGAAGTGGCTGCATTCCATCTGTGTGGGTAGCTGCAGACCTGGATACTGTGCGTACTATGGGTACTTGCGTACCATGGCTGTGCACATACTCTGCTTGCAGGAGCAGACCAGCGTGATTCACTGGGCACATTTAAAGAGAAATTAAAATGATCTTTAAATCTGAAGCAGCCTCTTTAATACAACCGAAACAGCATCAGATACTCTCTATAAAGCAGTTCGATTATATAACTTGTTCTGTGCGTTCTCAGGGAGGTGGAATTATTTCTAGGGCAGCAGAATGCGCAGCTCACCCTTCTTCTTCTTCTTTTGTGCTTTTGCTGGAGGTTAAGTCCAAAAGCCAGCTTGAGAAAAGCCTTGGTGCAGAATACATCGCTACCTTCTAGAAAAAAGTGTAAGCCGTGTAATGGAGCGAATGTCACTGACACTGTGTGCCCTCCAGAGAACCCTCAGAACAGCATCTTTGCAAAGGACTGGGTGTTAGGGATGCACGAGAGGTTTTGGTGCGTGAGTATGCTTCACCTTTCCCATCACGTCTCTTTTGAGGCAGCTGTTGCTTAAAAATAATGCAATAATCTTGTGGGGGTGCTAAAATTCTCTGCTAAAATACACCTCAGTGAAATGAGCATCTGCTTTTTCATTGACTTTAGAAGAACCTAGGCACAAGGTTTCCTTTTTATATCTGTACTGGAAGGACTGGCTTTTTCCTAGCTTTTCTGTCAAAAGTTTAATGACTTCTCCATTAAAGCTGAGCTGGCTTTGTCAATGCGTGACTGGTTGCATCCTCCATGAGCTTCCAGCGCTAGCAGCTTGGTTCAGGTGCGTCACGCAGCTTTGGATGAGAGGTCCACATCCCATGTTCAAACCTGCAGTCACGTGCTGGTCCTGCAATTGATTGAATGCTTACAACCGCGTAGTCTAAACTGGAAATCTGCTTTAAAAAGGGATGTGTGGCAACAGATTGTCCGGGAGTGGGTAGGGGTGGTACCTATTTTTTCCAATGAGATACCAGTACGTTGTCTGGACAAGAAGTCCAGGCACCTGCAGCATCTCAGGTGGCTGCTTGTCCCCAGGTTTCCCTAGGGGAATCTTAGACATTCCCCAATTTGTGCAACAAAGTCATAGTGAAATAGAATCATCATCGAATGGTAGAAGGGTTTGGGTCAGGAGGGACCTTAAAGCCCACCCAGTCCCACCCCATCCCCCCAGCCCAGGTGGCTCCAAGCCCCAGCCTGGCCTTGGGTGCTGCTGGGGATGGAGCACCCACAGCTCCGGGCGTTCCGCTCGTGCTGCACCCACCCCGACCTGCCTCCCCGAGCCCTGCAGGAGCCAGACTGGGCAGCAGGTGGGAGAAAAAGCAGGAAAATGATGGAAGGGGCACTTTTCCCTCGCCATCCCCTGCAATCCCTTTCCCACCGCCGGTAAAACGCCGCTGCGATGGAGGCAATTGGGGCCGAAGCCTCTAGAGGTCGGTGCAGCTCAACCCATGCCCGCGTCCCGGGCCGCGCGGGCAGCACTCACCGCGGGCATCCAACGGGCAGCGCTTCTGCCAGCCCTGCCTGCAGCACTGCCAGTACCCCCCCCACCGGCATGGAATCCACTTAAGACGAGCCTGTGGATCGGGAGAGAGATCTGGGGAGTAAAATACTCTTTTTTCCCCTTCTGTCCCCCTTCTTTCCCCCTTCCCTTTCCCCCCCTCCCTTTTTCCCCCCTCCCTTTTTTTCTTCTTTTTTTTATCCTGTCCACAGGCAGGCAGAGCACCCGGAGAAACAGGGCAGGGATAGCTGCTCCCAGGGGTGGCCGGTGGAGAAGTACCTGCAGCGATACCTGCAGACAGATGTGTTGACCACCCCTATTTTCCAGTATTTTCCAGTATTACGGCTGTCTGATTGTTGTGACCTGTGTACTGACTATTCTGGGACATGCCGCCTAAATCCAGCTGTGGAAATGAAGCTGTAAGCCCACTGTAGCATCACTCTGTGGGCTGTGGTCTTAAGTCCGAGGTGGGAAAGCTGGCAAGCGGTTCCTTACACAAGCATCCATGGAGGAGGGAGGACGGTTGGTAGGTGGTCAGATATGCCAAAGGCTTCAGCTCTGGGCTTAAATGTCCCCCATTCCACTGAAATTCCACTGAAGGACCTTGGCCCTTTGGTGAATTTGATGCAAAGTACCTTGAAGTCTAAAAATAGAGGCATTTGGAGAAATAGAAGGCTTTACCGTTTCCATTATATTTACTGCGGTGCACAGGGAGGCTGATTCACAGCCTTTTGAAACCAGGGAGAAAAAAAATAAATCTGTTGCCTCTAAACAAAGTCAGCTGAGGTTATTTCTGAAGTCGTTGCAAAGCGAAGCAGTTCTGATTTAAATCAAGCCAACCTGCGCTCTTCGGCATCCCCCTTCACAGCCTTCCCACGGCTCCCAGGGCCATAGAAGCTCCCGGGGCAGGGGTGAGAGGGTGATGAAACCAGCCACAAACACTTTAATTTGTTACACTAACAATTAAAAAAATATTAATTGCACATTAAATCCGAACCAGAATAAGAATAAAATGTAACAACATTCAAAACCTGCTCAGGCAACTGCCCTTCTTTGCACTGTGACTGTGTAACAGGATGGGTGGCCGGGATTTAGGCGGATTTTAATCATTTCATTGACACGTCCAGTTGGAAGGAGCCCCTGCAACGCATCTGTGCTGCTGCAGGAGGTGTATTTCATTTGCTTTTTTAGTTTGCAGGGAGCTGCAGAAATCGGAATGTCCTGGCAGCCGGTATTCCACGGTCTGCTGAGGTTCTCAGGAATTCAGCTGCAGCCAAGCCAAGGCCACCAAAGGAACTGATGCACTGTCTTATGCTCACTGTATTTTAAAGGGTAAGTGCTTAATATTTTCTGACAACCAAAGTCTTTGCTGAGCCTCTGCAAACAGATTTAACTGCTTGGTAAGTAAAGTGAAATGTTAGGGAAAAATCACGTGGAGCAGACCCACAATGAAAATATATTTTTCTTGCTTGAGAAATAGGCGTTCTGCTCCAAAATTTTTGTTTCCAGGTGGCTTTGCCCTTTTAAAAGTTTAACCCACCTAAATTAAAAGATGACTTTTCTGCTGAACAAAGAATATTTGGTTAAAAATACCCAAATGAATTGTGTGGTACCTCCAAATCTCTCCTCTCTTTTACTCAATGCTGTTTATCCAACTCTAAGCAAATTCACGGACTCAGTCATCCTAAACCTACGTGTGAAAGGCTCTCCTGCTTTGGGCTGGGTTTGTTTTCGTACCCATACAGCTTTCCATGCTTCTGCTGATAGATTGTCATAAACAAAACAGGGTAAAGATTTTTCGTCTATAAATGTTGGGGGCTTTTTTTCTGTTTAAAAGTATTTTTTTTTCCTGTTCAGTTATTCTTCTGTAATTTTGTGGTACTTACCTTCCCTAAAACTTCCAGCAATCACCGCAGCTTAGCCAGAGAGACTGTGCACCTTCTTACAACGACCTAAGGACCAAGGAATTGGTTCTGTGATTTACAAATATTAGAGGAAAATAAGCCCCTGGGGAGCAAGCACACCTTGTGCATCAGACCTCTTGCCTGACCCCGTCAGCGGTTCCGGGTCCCACCCTCCGCTGCACCCCCACAGCTCCCTTCCAGGTACCCCGTGGTGATGTGGGTCATTTTTTACTTGATAGCTGCTCATGCAGCTGAATTAGAACTGGGATAGTAACCAAAGCAGGGAATGGCATTAGCATGAGGCTGAAGAAGGTGTGATTCCCACACGTTTCCCTCTGGCACTGCCCCGCCTGCATGCCAAAATGCCCTCGGAAAAGTTTCAGGCTGAGGGACAAGTTCGAGCCTACCCACACCGTCTCCTGCAGATGAAATAATGTTTATTGCAGCGTGAAATGATATAAAACAAATTTCTGAGCGCATGCGCAGCTCAGAAGATAACCTTTACCAGTCTAGGTTTGCTTCATCTCTTTTGTAAATAAATAATAAAAAAAATAAAACGAGTCTTCTCATACTTATATAATGAACAGCCATCTCATACATATCCTTGTACAGGGTGTGAAAGAAATATTTCTGAAATCATGTGCTGACAGATGACAAACTGCCAGCACCCAAGCTGTTATGAACTGTTTTAGCACGTACTCATTCTCTGTGAATGAGGCTTAAAACAGAAGTATTGATTCCTGTCTCCAGACAGATTTTAGTCTCTGAATGATTATATTGACATTTGTCTCAGGGGGAATTTGTAGTAAAAAATATCAGCATAAGATACTCCCTAGCATCTCTTCCCCAGTCTCACGTCCCTGCCGTGGCCCTTAACTGCCTTTCCTGGTAAGTTAATTGTTGTGTAGAGAGAAAGTTGATCACCTTTCAGCCAGACCACCTTGCTGGAGGTTGGAGAAGGTGAGTGGGGTGGGCTGGTGGGTCACTGGTTGGTTCGGGGTCACCTGCTGCCTGCAGAAGGTGGTACCGTGGATGGTGAGGTGGAGTGCCCCCTCGTATTCCCCATGTACTGCCAGCTCTCAACTGTCGCGACGGAGGGAAGACACAGTCACTCAATATGAGTGATCAGCACACTTCGTTTATTGTCCCTTACAGTCACCTTTTATGCCTTGTTATAATTAGCTCATACATATTACAAAAGTTAAGCTCATTATTGGTTAGTTGCCTAAATACCAAGCCTGCCCCTAGTTTCTCTTCTGTAGTTACCTGTTCCCACCTGCAACATTCTTTTCCCACCGAAATCTTCCTGTTACTGTGTAACAAGAACAGCCAAAGACAGTGTATTTTGCTTTACTTCAGATAAGCTGAGAGCGATGTGCATTTTTGTCCAGCCAGCTGGACTGTGTCTATGTGACCTTTTTCAGCTAGCCAGTTATCCACACTCAACAACCAGCGTGAGCCAAGAGGTGCCTCTTATTTCTCAAAATTCTGTCTCTCATCGCAGGGGACATTCCTTTCCCTGTCTGACCAGCTGTGATGTTGTAGAGCTGCACATTTTTTTATTGGAGCAGAGAAATCCACGGAAGATATTAAGTACTTCACAGAGGCATTCATGTGGTGGGAGTCCAAAAGTAGTAGCATTTGGCTTTTACAATTAAAATCATGGGGGATAGCGTGCATCCTTAAAGCACTTTGGAGAACATCTGCCTGGCTGGGCTGGGAGTCCCAGACACTGGGCTGAGGCGGGTGGGCATGATGCTGCTTGGCGCTGGGCTAATCCCAGGGTGGTCGGCGTGGGCAGTGGCGAGTCCCCTCCGGCTCCTGCAGCTGCTGCAGAAAATTAAGCTCTTTGTGGGTGATGCAGAAGGGCAGGAACCAACTAAAACTGCTTGGGATTCTCTTCGGGGGGGGGTGGGGGGGGTGGGCTATGGCTCTGGGGGGCCTGTGGGTGCTGCCCCAGGCAGGGAGCTGCGGTGCCACCTGGGCAAACCTGACACCCCTTTGGGTGCCAGCAGCCCTGGGGTGCTGCTCTGGTGGGGTGCTGGGCATGGAGGATAAATAACCCCCCCTGAAACCTCACCTGCCCCTGGAAGTTTGCCAGCAGAACAGTGATGGCCTAATTATTTCCCAAAAGTTATTCCGACGGAGGCCCCCTGTGGAAATTTATTCCAGATTGGAATGATTATTTTTTTTTCATCTTTAGCTCCTTCCACCTCCAGATGAGGGGAAAATGAATGATTTCAGATTGTGAGGGTTCGTGTGGGGATATGCCGAAATAACTCTCGGGGAACAATTATTCCACCAGTGATTCCAGCAGATCTATTTTGGGAAATTTCCCAGTGCCGGAGCACACCCAAACCTCGCCGCCTTCACAGCGATCATTCAAGAAACCGGCTCTGCCTTGTCCCAGTAAGGGACAATGTGAAGGCAACTGACCTTTTTTGGCTTTTAATAGAGGGAACAAATTAAAATGAAAAGATTCAAATCAGAAGGTGAAAAAGGCAAGGGGATAGAAAAAGAGAAGGAAGCAGAACAAATTTCTGGGGCCAGAAGAATTTTTATCTCCATGCTTAAAGTTAGTCAATATTGCCAATGTTTTACAATTCAAAGGAAAATAACTTTTACCAATATTTTGTGTTCTATGAGTTTCAAGCAAGGTGTAATTAATACAATTTATTATCTTTGGTGTGAACATGATGTTTGTTCAGTTGATGCTCACAGTCATGCTCATGTCATTAGAAACTCTTTGTTCCCAGCACGGAATAATTTGAGGCATTTATTTGTATGGGAAAATCCTGTAGAGTTTTTATAATCTATAGTTGGTTTTATAGCTGGTTAATCAATAACCAGTGTGAATACAGGTTTTGCAATACTACAACGTAAAATCTAATTTTTAAAATGAGGCTTTTATGGGTGTCCAAAAATATTTTTTTCAATGAAACACCTGGCAACCTTTCAGAGGTGTCTTTCACAGGCAGTTTTTTAAACCCCAAATTCAAAATTTGGTAGAGGTCTTCAACCCTTCGGCTTTATTCTAGACAGTTGCTTATGGAGTTTCAAAAGGGAGTCTCAGATGTTACAGATCATCCATTCTGGAGCCTCATTTTATGGTGGGAAGGGCATGGAACGGAACGGCACAGGAATGCAGCTGCTGGTGCCGTTGCACTGCTGCTGCTGCTGTTCACACTGCATGCCTTGACAAAGACGGCTCTTCTGCATGACTTTGAATCCCAGCACCAGGTCGTATAGACTTCTTTCTGTATTTAAAGCGACATAAAATGCTCTTTTTTTTTTTTTTTTTTTTTTTTTTCCCCTGACAATGACAATATCTTACTCCTTTCGCAGGCATAGCCTGATTTTACTCTTTGATGCATTTTCAAGAGCAGGTCTGTGCGTGTGTGATGCATCAACAACCTTACGTCCTCTTAAAAGTGACAGCAGGGAGGACACTTTACTGCAAAACCATCTCACCTTGCGTTTTCTGAGGTCAAATCCAGTGGCAGTGCCCACGGTGCCAGTTGCTGGCAGGGTCCCTTCACATCCATCCAAGGGGGGAATCTGTCCCTAAATTAGGGAGCGTGAAGAAATGGTGTGAGAGCATTTTATTAATGAGTCTTCAGATTTCCTCTTCTTTTCAATTTTATGCCTGGAGTTCATGACCAGGAAAGTTATGGGGCAATAACGATAGAATTATTAAAAATGAAATGAGCTTGTGCAGTGGACTTATTTTACAGTATAGCTTAGGGACAGGAGAACCTTATAACTTTATAAGGTTACAGGCTTTAAAGTGCTTTAGAACTTTTCTGAAAGTTTTACCATTTCATAAAAGGAAAGAAGGGAATGGGAAAAGTTTCTTTACGGAAACCTGAGTGTCTAACTTAAAGAGAAAAGAAAAGAGAAGAAAAAAAAGCCCCAAAAAGAAGGTGGTGTCCAGACTGGGAAAAAGATTAATCCCTTTCTCATCTCATTTGGCTGTGGATGTTCTGCTGCTCCTACAGCTGGATCCTGGACACTGTCCAGCTGGATATGAAGCTCTTTTGTAATGAGAAGCCCTTAGGGATGGCAGGCTGTCAGGTCACCGGTCTGATACTACAGGTCTGGGTGCCCTGTTACATTTCGGAGTGACACCCGGCCTCCTCAGAAGACCCCCCTGCTCCGCTGCACCTACTGCTCTTCAAGCAACCGTTCAAACCCGTGTAGATCCATGAGAAACTTTGCCCCATAATTAAACCCCAAATGCCTGTTTTCTTACTCCACCCTCATTTATAACATCGAAATGCTTTCGACTATCATCACCAGGATTTTCACCACCCATTCCCCTATCCCGCCCCCCCCCCCCCCCCACACACACACACACACACAGCCCTCTCTTCCCTGTCCCACCAGACCACACAACGTGTTTTGGTGGCCGGTGCTGCTCAGATGCCTCGCTGGCATCAGCAGGGCTGATGCTACTGCTGGTGGAACTGGAGCTCCCCTCTGCTCACTACAGGCACTTGGGTACTCTGTAACTACTGTAAAAATAATAAGGGATCGAACTAAGGAGTTTTCTGCAGAAACATCGGTGTTTCAGGGGATTTTTCTAATTCCCTCTCCGGATTTGTGCTTTCACCAGCCACCGCCGGGAGGGAGGTCAGGGCTATTCATTCCTCAGTGGATGCAGAGGTTTAACAACTGCATTTTTCCAAGTACAAGCTTTAACTTTTGCTCCTGAAATTCTGAATACATTTCTTTATGATGCTGAGTAACTCACTGAGAGCGAGCATGCGTGAGGCTCAGCGAGTCTGGGTGCAGTGTCCAAAATATCATCCATTAGATGTTTTTTTATCAAAATTCCCAGTTGTCCTTGAACCTGGTGAGCTGCCCAGCTCACCTCGGAAGGCTGCAGGGCTGGAGACGTCGGCTTCAGGCTCACCTATTCTTCTTTTGAGTAGCTAAAATACATTCTTTTCTCTATCAGCTAACGCTCACCGCGATCGGCAATGGAAGAAATGCTTTGAATGATTTATTTATGTACATTTGTTCTTCTGACTTGTGTGACTGGGTCTGAAATATTCCTTCTACCAACAAGAGCAGTTTGTGTTGCAGTTTGCAGACTGAGATGGTATTCTGACCGACAGCCAAGCAGTTATTTTCAAAAAACAGTCTGAATCGGGAGTTATAAAATGATGAGCATCCCAATTTTGCAGTTGGAGGAAGAGAGATGCATTTTCTTCCCCAGAAAAACAAGCTCTGGGAGAAGGATGATTTGAGTTAAAGTAGAATAAAGGCAACAGGGACCTGGCTCTTCGTGTTCATTCCCAAGCAGCAATGGTCAGGGTATGGAAAGAACAAGAAGTAAAAAAAAAAGTTGGTTGTTTGGTTTTTTTAAATATTTACATTTTTAAAATTATTTTTACATTGTAGATAAATTTGAAATTTGTATTTAAATTTGAAAATTTAGGAATAAAACTTAAACTTAAAAAAAAAAAAAAAAAAAGGTGTGAGTGGTGGAACACTGGGGGCTCAATGGGGGGATGGATTCATACTCCAGGTCTGCTCTGGAAGGCTGAGTGAACTGGTAAATTAGTAACTGTCACTTTTATAGCCAAAAAAAACCTAACAAAAAAACCAAAACCTGTTTGCAAACAGAACTGGGATAAATGGAGCAGACACCGCTAAAGACTCTGCACTGGGACTCTCCAGGAGCAGCATCCCGCTCTGGTGGATGTGAGTGTTCAGAGCAGCAGCAATGTCTCAACCCTATTTTCCACGCCGTTTGGACCCCTTAAACCCTGGAACCACAGAGTCATTTGGGTTGGAAAAAGCCTTTAACCACGATTTAACCCTTTACATGATTTTCTGTACTGAGAAGGACATTCATTATCTCCTTTGGCAGAAATACCTTTCTCTGTCACGCACTTTATTCTGCTGAAAGTCCTGTCTCAGGGGTGATTTAACAGTTGGACTTGATGGTCTTAAAGGTCTTTTCCAACCCAAACGATTCTGGGCTTCCTGGATTTCTGTGAGGTGGCGGGTGGTTGTGGGGATGGTGTGTAGTGCCACGGCAGAGCAGGAGTGGGCAGTGGCAAGCCTGCCCGGTCCTTGAGGACCTCAGGCTGCTCCATGAACTTGTTATAATGCTGGGTGCTTTGTGCCAAAAGCTATTGCTGTCACATTCCCATTTATGCAATGCACTCACATTTTCATAGTTAGGATGCTGCCCACCCAAACTCGCAGCATGGGCACTGTGTCCTGCGCCTTGTACCTCTGCGCTGCTGTCGAACATCTCGCGGCTCCATGACACAGTCATCTCTGCTGGAACACCCACGCCTTCCCCGAGGTTCCTCTCCTGGGGTTTTCATCCTTCCTCACAGTTCATTCATTCTTTGTTGTGTTTCTCTAATCAAAGACGCCTACTAAAGGAGCTCAGCCCTCGTCCGCGTGGCGTTCATTTATTTCATCCTCCGATTTCCCAGTTAGTGGCTGTTTTCTCCTGGTAGTCCTGGAAAACAAAACCCGACTTAAACACCCAAGAGGAAAACCAGCAATCGAGCTAAATGTAGGTCAAGTCTCTTTGGTGATTTTTGTTTTTCTTAAGTAAAGGTTTAGTAGTATTAAACAAATGTACATGCTGTAGCTGATAAATTCTGTAATGAATAAATGTATACACTGAAAGATAAATTAGTTATGCTCAGCAGTTGCTTAGTTGATTATATATATTAAATATCTATTTTATATATATTTAACAAAATATCTTTTTTTTTTCTTTCAACTTTCAAGTTGAAAAGGATACCATCTTGATTTGCTTCTCACCTTGTCCTTGCACTTCCACACACAATTACCCCTGATGGTGTTGCACTGGTGAGAGGGGAGAAAAATCTCTAAAATCAAGGGCCAGACTGTAATTTCAGCTCTCCCCAATGTGAACTTCTGCCAGGGGAAGCTAACATTATTATATTTGTGTATATATATATATATATATATAATATTTGTATATATATATTATTATGGTCAGGGTATGGAAAGAACAAGAGGTAAAAAACTCTCAAGAGATTAATGAACAGCAAATATATATATATATACACATATATATATTTGCATATAGTATATTTGCTGTTCGTTATTCTCTTGAGGAGGTATCCCTTGGGTATTTCCTTCCCCAGTGCTCACCCATGGTGTTTAGGTGCAGGCGACGGGAATGCCAGGGCAATGACGATTAACTGCATGGCTTTCCTCTTCAGCTGGATGGTGCGAATAATTAAAACACATGTAATTTGTGGTAAGGCCAGGACTTGCCCAGACACAAATAATTTCTCGGCATTGTTATATCACTGTAATTCACCAGAGGGAGGGGCATCTTGAACGGAAGGTGAAGCTAGGCAGAGAGGAGAGCGTATCTGGAGGAATGTGTTTGGGGTTTTGTTAGTGCTCAACAGAACGGCTTGGGAGCCACTTGGATGGGCTTCATACACAGCGCATCCGATCGCATCCTTCCCACGCGAACATGGATCGTCTCGGAAGGATTCTGTGCACCGGGTGAAAGAAGATTCAATACCAGTCACCGGGGAGTATCTGAGGGGCTTGGGGTCAAATACAGAATATTCAGTGTAATTATGCTTGTGGAATCCCACAAAGGTGAATCTGTTAAACACTTCCAAAACTTTGCTTCATTGAGGCATGGAACTTTGTGAGGGTGCTCTGGGATTACAGAGGTACAGCGCATGCAAGAACTGGGCTAGGAGCATTAATAGAAGATATTTTCTAGATTTTTTACTTAAAGGCAGCCCTAAACAATAAATGAAAGGCAGGAGACACAGTCACAGTAATTCCCTTCCTATCCCATGCGTTTTGTGGCTTCCTCAAGGCTTCTTAATTGTTCTGGTATTGAATAGCAATCATTAGCAGCGCCTCCTTAGCACAGAGGAGTACAGTACTTCACAATGAGCAAGTTCTGCAAATTAGTGCTTTTAGTCCATGTCAGAAATCTAACCACCACGCTCTAACAGCAGGAAAGAATGAGCAAGGAGCAACAGTAAAATTGGCACAAAGACTTTTACTATAATCAGGCTGACGTGAATTATTGATGGGGAATAATAATGGCAGCATTAGCTATATTACAGCCAGGAGAGGAACAAGGATGGGCATTTTCTTTAATGTACCAGAAAGCAGACAGTATTAACAAATGTGCAAACGTATAAAAATCTGTTACTAAGGGCAGTAACACAGTTTGCAGGTCCCTGACTTGTGAACCGTGGTGACCTTTGGATGTAGCTTCTTGTAGGAATGGGCACGTGGCGCGAGGTGAGGAAGGACACCAAGGTGATGAAGATCTGGCAGGCTTTGGGCACGTACCACAGTACCTGAGCTCTTAACTTGGTGCCTGGAACAGGGTATTTTCCATAAAAAATGTAAGCAAGCAGATTTACCAAGAGACATGGAATTAACAGCAAAACACCTTTTTGTCTTTAAAGCACGCAAATGGTGTTTTAGTTAAGTGGAGGTTTGCTAAAATCCTACTTTACAGCATATTTTAAAGCATCCATCTTTTCAGCTTGGCAAAAAGGGACTTGCTACAGCCAGCCCAAGCTCCCCTTCTGCAGAGGGTGGGAAGAGCTGGGGGGCTTCAGGGTTATGGCCGCATCATCCTAGATGGGAGGGTGGGATGCTGCAGGTGCCACACGCGTTGTGTCATTGCCTCAGGCTTATTGTCTGTGGTCGAACGGCAGGGATGAATCGTTCAGTCACAGATACGAATCAGACAGATGAATCAGCTTCTATTGCAGTGCATCAACGTTGTTTAATAAAGGAGCGTTAAATGAAGGTATGCGCAGACCAGGGTGGGATGAGAGAAGGGTACCCAACATGTGGTACTGCGTGCCTTGTATTTACAATACGAAATTAAAAAAAACATAACATAATATTACAATCTTTACATACAAAATGTAAACTGCATACATTTTACAACCAAACCAATACATGCAAATTGTCTCCGGGGTTCTTCATTATTTGCTAATGAATTTTTTCTATTCTTGCGTTCATTGCACAGGCTGCTCGTCGGCTGAGTAGCTAACATTTACAGAACCCTCTTGTCTGAAGTGACGAGTCACCGAGCTCACCTTCACCACTGAGCCTCTGGGTCCACCTTGCTAGCCAGGAGGTCTGGTGTGCGTTTAACGCTTGTGGGGCTCTAGTGTGGTTTTCATCACCCGCTTGCTGAATTTCTGCTACTGCATCGCACTTTCAATCCTTGCTTGTCACGGCTGAGTGTTATTTGCAGTCCTTTCCTAGGGAATTTCCCCACATGCTGCCACGGCCTTTGCTATTTTCAGTACAGGAATAGAAATTGTGGAACTTTGGATGGCTAAAATACTCTTTCTGCAATCAGCATCATTCTGTTTTTATTTTACCCCTTACAAGGCACCTGCCGTAACAGGAAGCTCTAAGGTAACGCTGTTTAAAATTGCGTTGCGACATCCCCCACCAGGTGATCACAGAATCGTGGGGTGGTTGAGCCTGGAAGAGGAGTCATCTGGTCCAAGGTCCTGCTCGAGTAGGGCCACCTTCAGCCAGTTGTCCAGGACCATGAGCTTTTGAACATCTCCAAGGATGGAGACTCCACAACATCCCTGAGCAACCTGTGCCAGTGGTCCGTCACCCTCGTGACCTAATGTGTTCTTGTTTGTGCCTATGGCCTGTCACTGGGCACCGCTAAGAAGAGCCTGGCTCCGTCCTCCCTTCAGGTTGGTATCTACAGGTTGGTTGATAAGGTCCCCCCAAACCTTCTCTTCTCCAGGCTAAACAGCCCCAGCTCTCTCAGCCTCTTCTTGCAGGAGAGATGCTCCTGCTCCATCATCACCCTGGTGGCCCTTGGCTGGGCTCTCTCCAGTGCATCCATGTCTCTCTTACGCTGGGGAGCCCAGAACTGGGGTCAAGGCAGGGGCTTGTGGCTTGTACCCTAATTGTCCTGATCAGAGTTAATAACAGCTTTTCTAATCTGTGGCCTCCTTGAGCAAACCTTGCTTTAATTACAAGCAAAATGAGCTGAGCCAGGGATAAATAACCCAGTAATTTTACAGTCTTCATTTCCTGTATTTTGTGGGATTAGGTGAAATCTGTAATTTTGCTTGAGTGCATGTTTTATGGCTTAATTTCTTACTGCTTTTGTACTAGGAAGGAAAAAAAAAATCTTATGTCTAGGAAAATCAACATAATAAACTGTTATTGCTGGCACAAGAGACATTATGATCTCCCTTGGAATAGAACAAATACATTAAAAATGTATTTAGATGCATTTAAACATGCATATTATTTCACAGATGAGTGTAATGGTTTCTTAGGAGCTATTAGGTTTTAGTATGCAAAAAACATGTTTATTTGCACAACTTTGAAGAAAATTATTTAACAAAAATGACAGTAACAAGCCCCCTAAGGTTTCATTATATAAATCTTAATTCAGGCAGTGGAATTATTAATCCAAGAAAGCACCATGGACCTAAATGACTCATTACACACACTTTGCATGCATTTATTAATAAACTCATAAACAGCCTGATATTATTAGGATTTTTCTAAAGCACCTAGATTTGCAATAAGAACAAGGCAAGGTGTGTGCCTCCGAGGGCTTTCATCTTCACATCCACGTCACAGTCAAGTTTGGGAGAACAGGGAAAGTGATGGAGAAATAAGCAATGGGCATGGTCTCTGCCGTTACAGCCAGGTATGCACAAGGCATTTTTAATTAGCATTAGCACAACTTGAACTTCAGGTGTGAAAAAGTTTTTTAAAAGCTGCTTTTCGTTAAATGAAGATGCCACACTTGAATTAATGCTTGGAAGATGTCAGGACATGGCTCACTACGTGGACAAGGCAAAGCAGGGAGCAGTGGGCTCTGCTGTCCTGGGGGGCGGGGAGCGATGGAAGGGCATTGGAGGGGACATTGGGGATACCAGAGAAGCTTCCTCATCTGGGGTTTTACTCTGCTGATAGCAAATTTAGGACCAAGGCAAAATGCTGCGAGGCAATGGGCTGCATTTTTGGATAAAGAAAAGAAGGTAAGAAAAGACCCAGAGGAAGGAAATGCCACCTTCTTCATGGCTGAGGCATGAAACGGGAGCAAGTGAGGTAGGATGGAGCAGAGCCCAAGTCATAACGGACCAACGGAAAAATTTTATACTGCCTGCTATGGTACTGCTTTTTAGAAGATCTTTACTTGGTGACATCTTTGCTTATGTTTCTTTTCTCTTCGCATTGTGACTGTTGAGGCACTTCAAACAAATGTAATAAAAAAGAAATAGGAACAAACTCCTGCCTGGAATTTTTATGACCAAGTATAAACTTCTCAATACAGAAGTGTACCATGCAGGGTTCTTCCCATAAAATCAGACAGGCTGGCTCTTCCAAGGGCAGAAGAAAAAGGGAAGGCTTGAGGACTGAGTAGCAGCTGCAGAACAAAAAGACGTGTCCTTTCTACCAGCGTGCTTACAGCAGCAGAGGAAGGAAAGATCACGAGCCTTTTTGCTAGTGGGAGGAAGCCAAAAAAAAAAAAAAAAAAAGCCCCTTTTATCAGAAAAGAAAGAGGGAAAAGTGAAGGTTTCATGATTTGGAAAAGTTGGATTTCTCTTTGAAACACTTTCTGAATCTTTTGCCTAATTTTAAACCATTTGCCTCAGGCGGCAAACACTTTTTCGTAGGTCTTGGGTTTGGTGTTATTTTTTTTAATGGGGCTAAGAGCAGAACTTTACCTGGATATAGGTGTGAGACCAGCACCAGAAGTGTAGTAGATCTGTTACCACGGCACTGCATAACTAATTAACCAACCTGATAATTTTTTTCCCAGGGTGTTTCCTTGTCAGCTGCCTTTGAGGAGCTTGGTGAGGTGGGGATGTGTTGCTTGTAGCGGCCAGACCAAAGAGACAGCGGTGCTCCCGTATCTGCCCCCCCGATGCGGTGTCAGCCCAGGGGGCAAAAGGCTTGTGCTTCCACTGCTGCATGTTTCTTATTCAAAATTGTGTCTTTTAGCTCCTAAGTACCGCTGAGGTCCTATGTTGTTCCAGTCCTGTTGCTGGGTAGATGGCACAAACCCGTAAAATTATAAAATGCTTTAGGTTGGAAAGGTCATCTTGTTCGGTTTCATGTTCTAAGTAGGTTCCAAGCAGATCGAGTTGCTCAGAGCCTTGGCCAGCCGATTTTTAAATATCTGAAAGAAGGAGAGTCCACAACCACTCTGGTGTATGTTCCAATATCCGACCATCTGCATGGTGAAAATTTTTCTCTTTACACGTAATTGGAACTTTTGGTACTGTAACTTGGGTCCGTTGCCTCACCTCGTATCACTGGTGATATCAGAGTATCAGAGAAAGCCTGGTTCTGCATCCTCTACCAGCTCCCATTAGGCAACCCAAGACCACGAGGTCACCCCATCACCTCCTCTTCTAAAGCTCTCAGCCTCTCCTTGTTTTCTGGACCGCAGATTCTCCTGACCATGGATAATGGAGGAGTTCACTTTTTAAGCCTGTTGGGTTCGCATCTTTCACCAGCACTAAAAAATAATTCACTTTTCACTTTTCTTCCATCAAGTCTTTATTGCTCAGCTCTTAAAAGGGAAAGTTTTTTTTTTTTAAAAAAAATTTATTCCCTGGATGTGGCACCTCTTCAGTGTCAATTAAATAGCATCCAGCATCCAGGCAATAGTATATTGTCTGCAGTAAAAACCAGCAGCAATGAAAAACTAAACACAGAACTGCTAGGAGAATAGTGAATTAGCCCGGAGTGAGCTGTATTTGAGTGCAGCTGCTGATATTTATGTGCCGATGGTAGGTGCACTCAGACTCATTCCTTCCAAGCTGACAGAAAGCATTAATCGCAATTCTTTAAAACAAAAGCAACATCTTTGAGGAGGAGAAAATACCACTTACAGGACCTTATATACTCCTAAGCATTGAGAGACTTCTTTTCCCAGCTCAGTTTTTTTCTGGCTCAATCAAGTCTAAGTTGCCTGGGCACCCACCTTCTTCCTTGTCTTCTGCCATGTGTTTGGGGTTAGGGGTAAGTGATGTGCTCAGACCCATTGAAACTGAAACTCTGTGCATCTTGTCCCTGCTTTGTTCCCAGTGCCTCCATTCTAATTCATACTGGGGCTCTTTTCAGGGCCAAACCAAGCAATTCTGTTCGTTTTGCAGCTGTGGAGGATAATAAAAGTAAATACTTCCCCTAGTCCCACTAACCCATGAAATAAAAGTGCTTCAAAGTGGTTCTTCCATGAAATTAATGGATGCAGTGTTGCCCTCCTACTGTCACGTGTTGATGTTTAATCTTCGTGCTTTGAAAACAAAATGATATGTTGCTTACTCAACATCAGGTTTGCATGCTTTATTACACAATCTGTCATTCTGGTCATTTATTTTTTGACTCCAATATTTATTTTAGATTAATAACCTCGGAGCTGACTATTGTTCTATAAAATGATACAGTTCCAAAAATTTCTCCATAGCAGAAAAGCTTGTAATTGTCTAGCCTTTAGCACTATTCAGCACTAAGGCTAATATTGTAAAAAAACATTTTACCCATTTCAGTTTGGGTTTCCTAAGCCAGACGTGCCTTGACAGATCATGTTCAGACCTAACCAAAATGCATTACTTGTAAACCTGCCAGTACATCATGTTCTTCACTCACACTTCATGTTTTATCCTTCTTTGTGCTGTGCAGGATCCTGTGCTCTGATCTGTAAAAATTGATGCCCCAGTCAACAAATCAATATGTTGATTTCCACGTTTCCTTGTGCACCTTCAGCAATGTCTTCTGCAAATCAGAGCTCTCCCCAGCCTTATATCGGGGTGCCTGGTATTTTCTTCCTGACTGACACCTGTCCTTGTGATGCATGCTTGTGCTGGAGCAATTTTAAATTCCTTTTCTCTGCAGCATGTACAGCAACAGGCAAGGAAGCTGTGACAAAAGGCACAGCTGCCAAAGTGAGAACAAAAATTCCAATTCTTTTCACCTTTAGTGGTTTTAGTTTTCATTTATGCTTTCTTGACTGTGTATCAGTGTAGTCCAATTCTCCATTTCATTTTCTGTTGCAGGAAAAAAATAATAGATTCTCCTGTCACTCCTAAATCAAATGCTCTTTCCCACACGTTTCCTTTAATTTAGAATTCCCATTATCCCAGTCTACTCTGCCTCATTTTCCCTTGTTAGACTAAGTCATGCTGCTCCTAGCTGGGACTTGCTTTACTAATTGCACAAGTGAGTTTTGAGAGGTCTGGTGTTAGCTAGGTGCATGGTTTCAAGGAGGTATTCCAAATCCCATTGCTTTTTTTTTCTTAAGAAAGTCCACTATTACAAAATCCTTGCCTCCGTGCCTATCCTTCTCCCATATGCCTCGCTCTGCCTGTCCCTGAGATATCTTCTCCACCCCAGCCCGCTGCACTCTATAAAAAGGGAAGCTGTGAAATCACCCGCCGTGCCTAATGCTTTGTCTCCCAGGTTTCCCTTCGATCTTCTCTCCAAGTTTAACTTTCTGCCATTTCAATAAGGGTTGGTCAAAGGAAATCTTTTCCTTGCCATTTGTCCCCCTGCAGCGGCAGCTCACATGTCAAAACACGCCAACGATTCTGTCGGTCAGGGATACCCATCCGTCTGGCAAAGCCACAGGTAAAAAGGGGAGGGTTTGGGAAGAAATTCCCGGTGGTCCATGATACATCTGCCTTTGAGGCCAAGCACAAATGGCTAAAGAGGAGTCGGCAGGGCACACGATTTTGCTGCACCAAGGTGTTTTTTTTGCCACGCTGGTTTTGCATAGCACAAATAGCTACAAATATGCTACGAATTGCACGCTAGATACAGGCCATGGTGTACTGCAGCCGGGCATCTTGCCTGCCCGCTTCTTGGGTAGCTGGTGGAAGAGTTTTTCACGCTGTAAAAGCAGTGGCTTCCACTCTGTGGCTTGGGAAAATGTCTGGCTGCACCCATTTCTCTCATGGGTCAGGGGAAGTTTAGAAAAAATAATAGTTCAGGATAAAGTGGCTGCGGTTACACTCTGATTTTATTTTCTATTATCTGCGTGTTATTACCCACTGCTGGTTTGGGTCTGGAGCCAGCTGTGGCACATCCAACCGGAGCAAAACAGCTGTTTGCAGCTGCCTGAACTGGCCCTGAATGCTGCCCAGAGCCAGCAGCCATAAAGCTGCAGTGAGGGTTTGTGACTCGGTTTATTAGGTCACATTCAATGCCGCCCTAACGTGGCTGTATCGCTCCTTCTGCCAAGCCACTGGCACTGAATGGTGGCGCCGGGATGTGCCAGCACGGCCAGACCAGGAATATTCAGGTATCTCTACAGAGAGCCAGATATCACTTTCGAGATGAAAATTACATTTTAAAATCCTGTTTTACCATCTGAAACAAATGCCCTTTGCTTTGCTTTGTCAGGACGGTGATTTCCTAGTGAAATGGGAAGAGCATCTATGTTGTTGCCCTTGCGGAATTGATTCCGCTGCTTTCATCTGCGGGCCAGCCCAGGCTTGCTCCTCGAGACAGGCTTTTCCAGTCGTGTGAATTGTTTGAGATATTTCCTTCTCCATTTTCAAAGAGAACTTCTTTCCATCTGTGGATGCAAGAAGTGCCTTCTAATTTTAAAGAAAGTTACCCATGCTCATCCCCAAACAGAAAAGGACGAACAGCACATTAAAGTGCAGTTGCTGCATTTCTCTTCTGACATCTGTAAAACGTACGGGGTGAAATCCTGCCTCACTGACTTCAGTGGGGAATTCTGCCTTTTATTCCATTGAGGTGGGGTTTTGAGAGTGGAATCGGGTGCGGAGGTGTTTGGCAGCTGATGGCATGCTAATCCACAGGCTCGATGTCCTGCTGGCAGCGAGTGCAATGCAGGGGACACAGGGGATGCAGGGGACGCAGTGCCTCGCCTGTTGCACTGCTTGTCTCCTTGCAACCCCGCTTGGCAATTGGAACCCTGGTGCTGTCTTGCACCTTTATTTATGGGCGCCTGGTTTAAAGGAGCTTGGCGTGGACCTCGCATTTGGCTATCTATATAATGGGCAACATTTTAAATGTAATAACCATTTATTGTTTGTAAGTAGGACCAAGTGAATAATTTCAAATGAGCGCGCAGTTGATAAATACGGTTGCCTTTGCCACATATGGTGAATTTGCCAAATGGAGAATTTCCTGAGTTATTTGGTAATTCTTTTCTTTTTTTTTTTTTTTTTTTTTTCCCTTGCACATGTTTAATGTTCCTTTTCCCTCCCTTTCCCAAGGATTGATTACGAGCAGGCCACCACAGCTATTCAATGTTTTTATTTGAGATGGAGCCCCTAGTTTTATTCTAGTGACTATAGCAATTTTTCATCAACAATAGGGAGGAGTGCCAAAGGAGCACGAGAGATTAAAATTCATTATTGTAGGCATTTGTGAGAGTAAGATTTAATTGTCTGTGTGTCACGGAACACACAGAGCACCAGTCCAGCTGAACTCCACCAATTTCCAGGTGCAAGAGAAAGGAAACATTTCCATGTCTTTTACCCGTCTGTAAATTTAAGCATGTAAATGTATCAAATAAAACCTGAGTCAACAGTAGCAACCGACCCTAAATTTGGCTGGTAAACCAATGAGAGATCTGATGTAGTGTCTTTAACTATTTATGCAATGGGCTGATAACTGGACTGCAGCAAATTAAACAGAGCAAATAGATTTGTTCACATTCCCTATTTGTCTGGTATAATTTTCCTGATTTTTATTCATGGATCTTACAGAGGCAAAAAACGCAATGCAAAAAGAAATGCAAAATTCAGCGAAGACATTTCTAGCCTATAAGCTTTCCTTAGGGCATATGAGCTATACAATTTATAAATAGCTCACGGAGACACAAGATAAAAATAACCCAGGAAAAAATAAAACAGAAAAAAATAGAAAATAAAAGCCCACCAAAGTCCTGTTAGATGAAGCTATGATTTGAGCACTTTCTATCCCTAAAAAATCCCATCTCTTACCTGCAGAATTGTTTTAAAACTTTCCTTTTTGTGAGATAGGGGTGCAAGAACTTTCTCCTTCATCCCGCTTTCTCTGACTTGCATTAAGTTGTTAATTTTCTGACTACTTTTCAGCTGCTACCCCTCCTCCAACAACTTGCAGTGACCTGCTGGGTGGTTTGATGGGAAAGTGCAGGGGTCCCAGCCTGGGGGGTCCCACGTGCCAGCCCCAGAGGATGCTGCCAGCATCCCCAAGCCCAGGGGGGATGCGCTGCCCTTGATCGCTGAGGGAGGATGGCTGTGGGGGTGGCAGCATTTGAAATTATCTTTAACCCTAGAAAGCTTGAACTGTGGAAGCTCGAAGAAGATGGTTTCCATTGAGCGAGGTTTTTCCATTTTCTCCCAAACATTAATGTCAGGCTGAGCCCTTCAAAAATGGTATAAACCTCCCCCTATTCGTGTTTTATACTGTCCTCATTCCCACTCATCTGGCAGAAGTCACCATTTTTCACCATTTACATATAAAACCTTACTTCTAATTTGAAATAATGTAACTTTCAAGTCCATTTATTTTGTATGATTTATTAAGAAAGTACATCAGTATCACCAAACTAATTATCATAGGCAAATGACTTGTCATAAAATTAATGTACCTAGTGAAAAAGTTAATAGTTATTATTTAAATTCTTGACTCTTCTTCTTTGCCTGTAATTACTTCCAGATATGTGAATGAATACGATTAATATGGAAAAGTGAAAATGAAATGAATTTGTTTCAGACTTTTTCCTCCACAACAACCTTTTATGCTTCAGCCTTTATTCTAAGAGGAAGGACTGCAGGAGATCCAATTTTTATAACTAAATATTTCTTTTTCTTGCATACCTGGGCATTTAAAAACCTAATCTAAACCCCCACAAAATATTGCATGTTTTAGTAAACTAATGAAGTTCCTTGGAAAGAGGTCCTTTGAATGAAGAATTCTAAGGGGAGTTGGGGAGGGGATTTCTAAAACATTGGGAAGAGTATACTGAAAATGTTGGGGTCTACTTGTTTTATGACAAGTTATTTTTGTAAACACAGTTAAAGAAAATTACTGTTCTTGCCACGTTCATAAAATAAACTACATAAATAGTTAACAATGTATTTTTCCAGCTAAGTTTTTATAATTTTTGCTTTACTCTGCGTTTCCTCTTAGCCCAGCTCTTTCTCTTTTATAACCCAAATTCACTATTCCTCTCCCATTAAGTCCCCACCACTTTTTTTAATGATTTTTTTCCTGATTATTTACCAGCTCTGTTTTTGGAGCCACTTGGTTCAGGCTTATCTTTGTGAAGTGAGACAACAGAACCAAGCTCTGTGACCTGCAGTGTCCCATTGGAGCAGCTCTGACTATTTTTTTGTAACAGACCATGTAGAATCATAGAATCATTTAAGTTGGAGAAGACCTTCAAGATCAAGTCCAGTCCCAAGCGATGACCAAAAGTGAGAATGAGTCCAAAACCCAACTATCGCAAAATAGGCTTCTTTGTTGGGGAAAATAATAATAATAACAACAACAACAACAACAACAACAACAATAATATATAATTAAAACACATAGATTTGACACCACTGCTACTTATGTGGCCATACAAAATAAACTATTCCATAACAACCTGAAATACTTTGGTAACTGTCAAAGCACAGTCAGATTAGAGGGAGGAGTGGCTATAACCTGATAAATCAACAAACCCTACTGTCCAGCAGTCCCTTTTGCTGCCCCCCCCAGTTTCCATATTAGCAACAGGAATGTCTTTCTGATATTACGGCCTTGACCTCAAGAATCCTTAGTGCAAAGGGCGAGTACCAACCCTACACAGACTATCTGCAGAAAGGCTGTGTGTTACTTATTTCCAACGTGCACAATACTTAATTTTCCATCAAATCATGCATGTGGATAATCCTCCACAGTGAGTACTTCTGAGAAAATTGCCCCATCCTTGCATACAATGTGCAAACAGAGAAAAAACCAACCACCCAAACCATCTCTGTTCTCCTTAAAAGAAATTCTTTGTTAGAAAGTATTTACTCAGCTGCACGGTGCAGAAGCCAGGCTGTCAGTAGGATGATAAACAGGTTCCTACCAGGTAAAGACGTGAGCCATGATGTTATATTCGGACCATCAATGTACATAAAATATTCATACTCTGGCAGTTGTGAATGCGTATGTGGTACTTCTGAAGAATTGTCCAAACACAGGTCAAATACCAGCTACCTTCCTAAATAAATCTCACTGGGGGAATCTGACGCCATCCATTAACTCACATACAATAAACCTGGAAATATGCTTCAGCATCTGGGCACAAAATTCTCAGCAAAGGCAGTCATAAAGTGTGTCTTGTTTATATAGATGACTGAATCTTCCTGAGTTACTGTCCTCTACACATTACAATATTTACAGCATCATCGTTATCTGCATCCTGTAACTAAGAAATAAATCACTTTAAAATATTGTTCCATTAAAAAACCGTGCCCAGCAGCCAGCACAACATTACAGCAAGGTTGTGCTCGAGAATTTAAGTGCACTGAAGCCAGTGTGTTTACTCAAGTGGACAGGGTGATATATATGATCTACAGCGTTATACCTACTCATGAAATAAACGTATTATCGCTCAAAATGGATTGATGGCCAGTTATGTCAGCTGCTGAATTCGAGGCTGATGTGAATAATCATCGGCAGAAGCTGAATTCTGATGTTCCCAAGCACTGGGAACAAGGCTGCCCGATGAGCTGTCAGGGGATCACAGCCTGCAGATGCTGCAGGTGATTTTTGTTCAAGAAGAGTCGAGGTTTTCAAATTCTCAGCATCAGGGGACTGAAGGCATAAGATACGGAATGTCCTCATATGCTCTGTGCTAACCTCAAAAGCATTGTAATGCCAGAGAGGTGGCTGTGTAAGTGTTTTATTCTCTATAATCATTTATCATTGTAAGTGACTCATGGTTTGGCACCCAACGGAATTAGTAGCATCTTTTTCTGGTTTTGGCAAGCGATGAATTCTGGTTCCAGCACATAATGACAACAAATGAACAAAGCTGTTAATGGTTTCCATGTGTTAGAGATGAGGACATTGATTATTCAAATGAATGACTAAGAGAGGTAGAATGGCTTAATTAGTCGTTATGCTGTTTTGCTTTGAAAACCCATGTTCTCTTTGATTAAACTCAGGACTTCTGTCAATACGCATCACCTGCAGCAGCAAATAAAAGGCAACTGAGAAGGGTGCTTAACCCAGGGAATGGTGGTTGTAGCCACAGTTGTGGAGGTGTCAGGGTGGGCTGCAGGGTGAGCAAGGGGAGGTGGTGGTGGCTTTATCAGCAACATCTCCTCTGTCTTTTGGCTGGCTTAAAAGTTCATGCTGCAGCTGACTTCAGCTAGCTCTGTGGGATCTTCCTCCATGTAAGTATGTTTCAAAATTTAGGGGCCAGGAGTTTTGCTTACCACCGCCCTTTGCTAACTTGAGGAACTCCAGGCAGAGTCATCAGGGCTGAGGCTGTTGGTCTGGTTAACAGCAGGATGTCCCGAGGGATGCAGTCAGAATCTTTCCAACATTAAAAGCTCATCATAGCTAGAAAAGATAGTTTTTTTGTGCAAGTGTGGAGAATTTGCTTAACTGTAGACATGTGAGGCACCTAATTATAATGCTGCTAATAATGCTCTGGTTTGCTGTTTGTTTTCTGTTCTTGGGTGGGTAAATACACTACAAGAAAGCTGAGTACTTGGGCACTGCCAGTGTGGGGAGCTGATGGGGCTATTCAATTGCATGAATACTCATGCTGATATGTGTTTTATCCAGGATGCTGGTTTTACCTGGAAACTGGGGATTTCTCCTCTCTCTTTACTAGAAGGTGGGCAGGACTCCTCTCCTTGTTTGTGTAGCTACATGAGTGGAGCAGGTAAAGAGGAGTGCCTCTCTAAATGTCAAATTATAGACATGAAGGTCCTGTGAAAGCTGGTTTGTATTTATTTGCTTGCTGTAGGTGTTTGTGGAGGTTACATCTTGCCAGTATTGCTTGGTAGTGTTGTTATGAGTAAACTTCCAACAATGAAAAGTGAATAATAATCCAGAGCTGACTTCAGTTTGTAGATGAAGACCCCTAAATGTCTGTCTCTACATGTGAAGTATCTCAGCCTCCACTGTCCTTGATGGAGAGGCAGTTGATGGATGGCAGTGGGGCTTGGGGGGCTATTTCAGCTCTGCGTAGTGTGAGCTTCTGCCAGCTGGAGAGCTCTTGACCTCCTGCTGATGGAGTTTGCTCGGTCCAGCTGCTCACAGGCAGGTATCTGGTACTGGAGACCTCCACAGCCATGGTGTGTGTGAGATGAGACCTTAGGGAGAACTGTAGCTGCCTGGGGTAGTGGCCAGAAGGCAGGCAAGATACTTGGAAGTGTCTGAGAAGACACAGAGTGGTTTAATCTGGTTACGTAAGGGGTGTAGATAACTTTAGGCTAGAAGATGTGACTGCTTGAAGTAAACAGAAGGATGCGTGCCTAGGAGGCAGGACTTGTACAACTGGTATATTGGTTAAAATATACTAATAAAGAATAGTAGGTTAATTTCTGGAAAAACTCCTTTGTGGATTGCAGCTGGTTCTGTGCACAGCTTGGGTCTCTAATCTGTGTGGTGTATTAGAACTCATAATTAATACATGTATCTACTTTCAAGCTATTGACATGTTATTTTGCCTCAAATTGAACTTTGAAGGTGCTTTTTGCTATCTGAAAGGAGCTGACAGACACTTTTATTTTGCAGGCTGAGTCCCTCTTCTCTTGCATTCGCGCTTCTTTACTATGTATTAGATTCTTCCAAATAATTCAGATTTTTTTTAAAAAGTGGTGATATGGCATAATAAGCTGTTTGCCCTAAAGGAACTGTATCGATTCAGATGGGCTCTCCTGAGTTCTTGAAGTGATGTCGATAGCTTTCACTATCACAATATGTAGCCTTTGATAGTTACATCTGTGTGGTGCGCTGGATATTCTTCTAAATCCCTCTTGACTATTTTTTTAAAAGACTTTTAGAGCTTTTTTGACCACTGAACTGAATTACAGCAATGATAAATGCACCTTAAAGGTCCCTGTATCTGGACAGGGTTGTATAGAAGGAGGAGGTCCTGTAGTACAGGCTCTGAATTCCTTGTTCCAGGTCTTTGGCTAAACGCCTGAAGCTCCCTGTGTTTCCTTATCCAATACTAGACTAGAAGACAGGGTGGTGGTGGTGGGGAAAAAACCCTACTGAAAATAGAGCATGTTTAAAAATAAATCTAGCACAGCATTTTATGGGTTTAGTGTAACAATTGAGAATCTCATCTGCATAATGTATCAATTAGTTAAACTACCAAATGTCTGTTATTTCAGAACCTTTTAGCTGCAAACGTTATGTTCAAATACAGATGGTGTTATTGGGGGTGGGGGGTGGAATTTGCACAATTTGATCAGATGAAATATACTATATTTTGGGTTTAACATCAGTGTTTGCAAGGCTGTTTGTAGGAACTGATGAATATAGATGGCGTTACTAGATGTGCATGATGCATTCCTGGAGTGAGGAGCCCACGTGTCATTTCAGAATTCATGGGCTGGTAGGGGAAGCTGCCTGTCTCCTCCAGTTGAGCCTGTGTAAAGAAATATTATGGTTTATCATTAAAAAATAATAAAGCTTTGAAAGTGACCATAAATGAGGGTACCTTTACAAGGAACTCATGACTGACCAAGCAGAAAGACAAAGTAAAATCATTTACTAATGAGAAACCTGATTCTGCGTCCCCTTGAAGCCAAAGGTGATGCTGTTGCTACTGTCAGAGAAAGTGGGGTTAGGCTAATCAATTAACAGTATGCCATGAATAATGACTAAGAATTAATGTTGAAATGGAGAAATCTATACATAAGGGGCTGAGTCAGTGTTGGTTGGTTGAGTGATGTGATTATTAGATTGAAAAGGTACTTCTGATACTCTGTACAGGTATTTTTAAGCCGACATCAGGTGCCCGCACCATCAATGTGTTGGGGCTGCCTCTTTGATGTGTGGAAGGTGGGTGCTGTAGGTAAAGGATCTGTCTGATTCCAGTTCAGACTGGACATAATGCTTGTTGTATTTACTATAGAACTTACTCATCCTGAAACCTAAAAAACCCCAAAGTTCACTTACTAACCTGAGATGCAGATTTTGAGCTGGTATAGAGACCAGGCTGGGAGAAAAGCATTCCTTTGGATCTGGGAGCATGTAAGAAGAAAAACACTTGCCTGGAGAAACTCCTGCTGTGATTCCCAAGCTGTGCTGGGTAGGCTCGGGTCCTGGATGGTTTGTGGTGCTGTTTCCATCATACTTGTGGGGCATGTGTTTCTTGCAGGGATATTCCATGCTTCTGACTTCCCACCAGAAAATCTCTGCCTTACAGACCCTTGGTGTGAAATTGTGTTAGTGCTTGCTGACCATACAGGCATTGGGTTTGGGAATTGGAGGAGTAAGGTGTGTTACTTCTTTTTATTTAGGTTGGAAAAGACCTCTGAGATCATAGAATTCCAACTGTTAACCCAGCACTGCCAAGCCCACCACTAAACCATGGCCCTAAGCACCACATCTGTGGGTTTTTTGAACATTTCCAGGGGTGATGATTCACTATGTCTCTGGGTAGCCTGTTCCTGTCTTTCTTTCGGTGAAGAATTTTTTGTAATATCCAATCTAAACCACCTTTCCCTGCTGTAACTTGAGGCTGTCGTTTGCTTTCATTAGTTAATAAAAACCCTCTTTGCTCATGTATTGTGGCTTGTAGTGTTTTAGCCAGTGCTCTACCTGCTATCAGATGGTCTTTCTTCATCAGAAGGCAATCAAAGCTAGGAAGAAGCATTTCATGTTTTTTTTGGAAAAAACCCAAACTGTACGTAAGCAACATTGCACAAAAGTTGTACCAGCCTATTCAAGCTTTGACTTCCCCCTCAGGCTTCTTCAGCTTTCCTGAAAACACACAACTCAAATCATAACTTCATGTTCCAGTTCCTTGCTTTTTCTCATTGTGTTCTCCAGGCTCTAAAACTTTACCCACTTTTCTCTTTCCTTTTACTTCTCTTGCTCTCACACATGGTAGAGCAGTGCTGAGTTAAAGGGCCTGGATCGATCAACGAATTGATTCTTAAGCTCTGTAACCACTGAGAATATTAGTGCCCCTTTCTTGTGCACGGTTAGACGTATAGTGCACTAAAAAGCCAAGCTCTATAGATTTCTTCTAGAAATCCTGGCATAGATTCAATGCCCTATGACCCAAGGATGCTGTACACTTCTCTTCATTTGAGGCACAAATATATTCTGTTAGATATTTTACACAGAAGCTTGGCTCTTGCTGCTGGTCCATCATCCGTTCTCCCCTGTCTTTTCTGTGAGCGTCTTGGGAGGCTTTTTGTCAAAACAAAAATCTTGGTGTGGTTGCAAGATGACTACAGATTAAGAAGCTTTTTGGAGGTATGTATCACTTTAGCAAAAAGGCACGAAAAAAAAAAAATGCTGGATAAAATACATTAAATGGGAAAGGTTCCCTATAACCTATACCCACACATGGTGCAAAGCAGCCCTGAGGTCAGGGAAGGATGGAGGTCAAGGCTCAATTATTTTCTCTGCACTGAACACAGATCTACTTCACAGGATATTCTGGGAGTAAAAAGCTGATCTTCTAGCACATGTCCTGCTCACCTTTGCACAGTTCAATGGTCCAGAGAGGAGTCAAATGAGCACCCTGGCTGCAGATCTGCCCTCAACTGGAAAAACTCAACAGCCAAATTACTGCTCAGGGGTGTGCTGTTCAAGTGCAGAAAAGCCTAGAAGACTTCATTGGCATTAACCGTGACCATATTCTGGATGTTCAGTTATTTGCTATCATTGTTGCTAATTGGTGAACCTAACTGCTGCTATTCATGTGTAAAATAGCTGTTGATCCTTTTCTATTTACTTTCCCTTTTCTGGGATGCCGTAAGGAGCTACAGAAGAACACACTGATTATGCATGCTAACTACTGAGTAACGTATGCCATATGCTGGGATTTAGCTTCTTGAATAAATCTTAATTAGTTAAATATAACCAAACTAACTATTCTTTTCTTCTGAAATGGGTAGCAAATTGAATGTGACTGATGTACAGTCCTCCATGTTAATGGGAATAAAGAGCTCTTTAGCAAGCTTGCAGAAGCAACATACTTATAATTGCTTCTATTATTAGCAAGGTGCTTTAATCCAGTGATAATGAAGGTAATGATTTTCTTGGTTGCGGTGTAATTCTTCTTGGTATCTCTCGCCATGTCTCACAGCAGAACGGGTACTTGGAGGGAGTTCAACACCACAGCAAGCTCCCAGCATGAGCAGTGGCTGCTGGAGCAGCGCTGTGGTCACAGTTCTGCTTCCAGTGCTGCAGCAGCTGGAATAATGAAGTTAAAAACAAAAAAACAACCAAAACCATAAACAGTAAGGACAGAAACATGGCTAGGAGAAGAGTCTTGGGAAGGGTTTTAAGGCTGCATCGCTGTAGGAAGCAGCGGTGACTGTAACTCCTTGATAAACCGACTAAAAGCCACTTCACAAGTGGCTGATGTTTTGGGTTTTTTTTTGATAATTCTACTTGTGTTTTTACCCCCAGTTAAACTGGCTGTGGTTTATATGAGGTATCTAATGCTTGAGCAATAATAGCAATATACTCTTGTTTTATCCATTCTTCCAGCATTTTAGTTTGAAATGACATTTAGTGATTGAAGGGCTGTTAGTGAGAAACACAACCAGGTTGTGACTCATGAGTTTGTACTCTGCCAAAACTTTTTCAACAGAGATTTTAGAAGTGCACATCTGGAAAACTACTTCTAGAGAGCGGTGTTGGAGCAGGGGAGTGGCTGTGTCCTTTTAATATTTGCAGTCTTCATCCACAGTCTATGCAGTTACTAATGAAAGCCAGGAAACAATGTAGCCTGTGTGATCAGGAGTTGTTAAAAAAAAAAAAAAAAAAGCCTGATTTATTTTTCTGTGGGAAGAAATAACTCAAGAACAGAGTCTGGCTGAGTTCCTGCCCTTTGGTTCCGAAGCGGAATGAGGAAATATCAAATGTGGCACTTGGCTCAAAGAAAAATGCTAATCTGCAGGAAAGCTAAAGAACCTGGTGAAGGATGCAATGGGGAGGGATGTGCTTTAAACTATTCCAACACTAAATAAAACATGAACGGCTATATAAGCAAAACATGGGCTTTAAGATATTCAATGCATTTAAAAGAGCAAGTATGTGTTTTAATGAAGATAGAGGAGGTGGCTGCATCGCTCTGGGTCCTGGGATAGGGGCTAAGCAGGTAAAGCAACTTCCCCACCAGCACAGGGCAGAAAAACATTGGGGTTACACACTAACATCCTCTCCTGTTGTATTTTTTGTGATGTTTAAGGCAAATATAACTTGCTTATTCATATAAATATTGCTATGGCAGAATAACTAGTGAACAATGCATTTGTTTAAAATACAGGCAACCCTTAGAACATGTCTGGTGACAAAGATGCCACTTTCAGGCTCAAAGTGGAATGTGAGTAAGTGAGATGCTTTGCTTCCAAGGAGGGTGCCACAGCCTAAGAATTTGAATCATTTAGGGTTTTGGGTATTAGAAGTTCTAACTAAGCTGAAGCTGAAAGAGGGGTGGGGAGGGGATTGAGATTTCCACCTAGCTTAGAGCAGAGACACAAAATACTCTTGATGTGTAACATCAGAGCCTGATGCCTTAAACAGAAGGTGATTAGATGAAAGGTAGAAGGCAATGGTTTGGTCTAAGATACTTCCAAGGTTTCTGATTGTGGACTGCGCCTTTTCTTTTTTTTTTTCTGCAGTTTTGAGCTGATTCCTGTTAAAAGTTTTAGCACCTTCCTTGGGTTTAAATGACTGTGTTTGCCCACACTCCTAAGGGCAATGCTGCTGGGCTGGTCAAACAGAGGGTGCCCAAGAAAAGGTGTGTGAGGAGCACAGAGGAGTAGGGTTTTCCAGCAACCAGGTGAGCCATCTCCACCAGAAAGAGAAGCTGGATTTTCACAGGGCAGAATCTGCACAACAGACTTCCAAATGCATGATAGTTGCTCACACTTTTTTAGTTTTTAACTTTTTAACTTACTTACTTACACACAATATGAGCCTAGCCATAGACTCGCACCTATACAGGTAGAGGTATGCTGCACTAATCCTGTTTCCAGGATTGCTGGATTGCTTCTGCTGAGCTCTTAACATACCCTTGGAGTATCTTCTGTGTCAGAAAGTTTCATGGAGATGAGAAAGGTATGAAGACAGGTGTTTATTGGAAGCAATGTGGCTATTCATCTGTGAAGTCTATAGTAACAAAACAATAAAACTCAAACTCTGAGTCTAAGGGAGGCAATGGCATGGAACCAAGGGTGTTTTTGCTAAAGCTTCCCAATGTTTTGCTAGGTGACATGTCAGACTCATTATACTTGATTCATTGGTTTCAGTGCCTAGAGCAGAACAGCAGCTTTGCAGCAACCAAGTGTAAAAGAAAAGCAGACAGTTCAGGAGCCGGGATAAGTGTTAGTGATTCCCACTGCTTTGAATACGGTCCTATGTTGAATATTACTACCCAGCATGTCCAGAATACCTTAACATACCTGTTAAGGATGTGTTAATTGCACTTTTTAAGAAGACATGAGTTGCGTGCCAGGCTACTTTGGGCATGACCTGTCCATATCCAGTATTGAGTCTTGTAACCAGATGGTGACACCTGCCTTGGACAAAGGAAGATCCATCCAGTTGTGGTTACTCAACCCGTCCCTCTGCCATTTAACAGGACTGATCTGGTGTAGATGGATCCTGTGTTTTCAGGCAGAATTGTTGCATGTACATGCCAGGGGCACAGAAAGACCATTGGCCATCTTCTGCTAGTGTTCTACCCCCACCACCACCCCAGCTCCCCCTTAGGAATCGCTTATAGGAATTGATTATACTTGTCATGTACTTTTCCCACAAATGGGAATGATGACACTGACTTCCTGGGGAGACAGGCAAATGAATGCTTCCTTGCTGACCGCTGCTAAATGTTCAGGAGCTCTGGTTCCTGTGGTTGCTGCCTTTTACCTTAGACCTTGCTTCCTACTCCTGTTAGGAGGACGTATGACTTGCTACTGCTTCAACTGGTGATTGAATTGGGCCAAGTATTTGGGCCTCAGATATCCTGAATCTGTGTTTCAGTGAAGAGGGGGAATATATGGTGTAACTACTTGGTATAGGTTTGCCAGCGTTTGGGTACAAGCTGCTCAGAAGAAGAAGTTGCCTCTCCTGCAGTTTCCAGCCCCAGTAGCCTGGGCTTTCTAGGGAGTTCAGAGTATATTCAAGTGAAGGTTTCTAAGAAAACAAGGACTTTGAAGGGCTGCAGTGAGGTGAGGCTACCATAGACAAAATTTTTCTGTCACATTGTCTAGCAAGAGCTCTAGGAGACAATTCCTTCTCATTTAATGCAAATAAGCTCCCTGGTCCGGTTCCTAGTTATCTCTTGGCGGCCTCCATTCCTTGGTAAGGAATGTAACCTCAATGCCTCTTCTAAAGGGTGTGGTGATGCCATTTTTTTGAAGTTACTCCAAATAATTTGCCTGAAACTGGGCTTTGTCAAAATGTTGTTACTGTTGTAGCCCGTATGAAGCTGCTTGTTACTGTGATGACAACAATACTGGTCTGAGATTTTTCTGGTTACTTAACTAACACGTGTCTGCTCAGGTCTAAGACACACTCGTTTCTATGTTTGGGGGTGCTCATGTGCATTTATGACCCTGTGGAAATACTTATTGGTGAATGTTACAGATGGGGCTGAACTGGCTGCTTTGGCTCCTTAGGGAAAACAGCCCCTGAGGTCCCAGATGACAGCCATGATGTGCATCTTGGGGTGGATCCAAATGCCAGCTTCCTAGCTGGCTTCTCACAGCATCAGGCCAGGTGCAGGTCCACCATCATTTGAAACACTTCAACCAAAGCTGGAAGGGTTAATTAGTGTCTTAAGTGGTTGTCTGTCTGCCGGATTACGATTCTGCATCCATTTTTAAAGATATATTGATTTCTATGGGCATTCTAACTAGATCTCTATATGAAGTTAAGTACTCTCTGTCCCATGTCAGTTAATTTTGAATTTCATTCTAAAACAGAACTCAAAAGCCCATAATTAGATTGTTATTAGGATTAATTTTCAAGTACTCCATGATTTCTCTTCTCGTGATTAAAATTGAAAGAAAACCCCTCATCAAGCCCACAATCACACAGAAGGGAAAAATAGTTGAAAGAAGTAAAAAGGAAAGATGGGCAGATGTTCTATTTAGATTGAAGAAAGGAGATTTCTCATTCCAGACAGGTACCGGGTTATTAATTCCCTCAAGTGGTTCTGCACATCTCATAAACCACGAAAGGACCTAAGCTCAAGAGGTTCACAAATGTCAGCTGAACCCCAAGAATAACTGCTGTCTCTGGGTTTCTTCCATATTGGTGGTTAAATCTTGTATATTATCCCTCTCCACGAAGGAAAGGCAGCGACGCGATGCTAAAAATACCTGAAAACATTTTTCAATATTAGGCATAAAATATGTTGAGATCTGTGAAATGCACGCTATATATCATCTTGTAGCAAAAAATACATGCAGGGAGAAAGCTGGCGCTTAAGCTCAACATCTCCATAAGTCCTAATGCTAATGTTGTCACTTCTAGTGGTGCCAGCAGCCTCTGAAGTTATACAGGCTCAGTTTTCTGTCAGGTACTTCTGCTTCAAGTTTCTGCTCAGCCTGTGCCTACAAATACATCTCTCTGATCTCCCTAAGGTTGGAAAATAAGAATGAGAAGAAGCAGCTGCGCTGTGTTGGAGGCATGAGCTGTCTGTGCCGGGTTCCATTTCTAACTCAGGGGGAAATCTTCCGTGAAGACAGCCACGCGGTCATTCAGCAGGGAAGTCCCCATGAGCAGGTCTCCGCTGTACCGAAGCTACCCAGAAATCTATCCATGCCCTAGAACCTCTCCCAGATTCCACATCCATCCTGTAAACCCTCCTAGGCAGTGCCCCTGAAGCCAGCGTACGTGCTCCAGCTGCAGGGCTCGGCTAATGTTCTAAAGTGGGAAGTTCCACAGCTGGACATAATGTCTCTGCAGTTGTTTCCACCCTTTGAGATAGGCACCACCAAGGTGGTTTTTTTTGGTCCCATTTCTTAGCAGCAGGAATAGCTTGTGTTTTATATCCCAGCTGCTCTAATCCTTGTGAGGGTTTTAAACATAAGGGACGTATCAAAAGGAGGAATGAAAGTATTGGGTAGGTTTGATCCTTAAATCCTGCTTGTTTTTTTTTAAATGGTAACCCAGATGCATGGTCTCGGTGGCCAGAAAAGTTTCACTTGGTTTTTAATTGAATACAGCCTCTACTTAGAGTTTTAATTTTCTGCAAAGAAATTGTTTTCTATAACAAAGAAATTAATTTTTGAGGACTTTGAGCTACCAATTAATTTGTGCATGGTAAATAAGTCAAGCTCAAGTCTGGGCAGCTTCCCACTGTTGAATGGTTTCTGTGGAATTCTGTCCCACGGTAGTGACAGGTTAATTTGGTGCTGGGAGTGACTAGGCAGTGGTTAGTGAGCGTTCCGTTGTGCACAAGGATGTGCTTTGCCTGCCTTAGCAAACAGCAGAGCCTCCTTGCAAATGACAAAAAGCATACTGTGGCTGCGTAACTCGCATAAAAACTACCAAAGAGAATGTAGTAGTAGAAAATAAAGCATTAATGTAAATAATGGTTTGCATTCAGGGCCAATACGAATCAAGGCATCAGGTAAACATGGGTTTCCTTAATCCCACTTCATGTGAATATCCGATTATGTAAATATTTTTTTATAAAGATCAGTAATGAACCCTGTGTTATTTATCTTTGCACCTTGTGATTTACTTTGCATGCACTGAATTTTGTTTTCATGTGGACTGTGGATTGGAGTTGGGAGACGATAAGTAATTGGGCAGAAAAACAGACTAAAAGTGGAGAGGAAAAATATTTTTTCTCAAGAAAACCTTCTTTACAAGCTGAACTTGTGTGCCTTACTCCATCGCTTTCCTAGGCATATGTATATGACTAATAACATTGCCCTTAATGTCTTATATTATTAATCATTCAATAGCTGAATGTTAAGCAGACAGTGTATTAGCTGCTGCTGTGCAATAGTCATGGAACAGAGACTGGAGTCTTACAAAGAAAGACAAAAATCTAGACCATTGAAGACATGGAAAGAATCATACCCTCGTTAAACATAATTTATAATGTGGTACCCAAGCAGGCCCCAGCAAGTCATGTAGAGTGAGAAACACTCCATCAGACAGACAGCTGGGAGCACAGGTAGAGCAAAACCATCGCAGGAATGACCAAAGGAGCAATGCATAGCTGTGATGGCTTGGGTTGGATTAAAACCAGGAGGGTTATGATCTGTAGTAGTGATGCTTGACCTTTAGGACTATGCTAATTAAGGACAAGGCTGGCTGTGCGATGTGGCCAGGCTTCCTGTCCCAAATGCCTGTGTTTGGCGTGTTGCTAGCAGCGTTCAGCTGACAAACAAATGTATTCTTGCATGGTGTTCTTATGGGATGATTATTTTCCTTCTCCTTTAATCCATTCTGCCTATAAAACAAGGGTTTCTGTACGCCTTTAAGATTGTATGATGTTTTTCCAAGTGATATTTTTTTAATGGAAAAATGGGTTTCAGTAAAAGTACACCATGAGGGACTTGCTTTCTCAGTGTTTAACATCTTAATTGAAGAAAACAAAAACCCAATATTCCTATGCCTAAAATACTTTGCTGTTCTTTATTTCCCAATACTTATATTTGCAAATACTTGTTTAGAAATAAGTATTATTAATAGAAAGTGTCATCCCTGGTAACTGCAGGCTTCTACTGAATTTTTTAAATTATAGCAGTTTGTGTGGTTGTATCTTCTCCCAAGGAACAAACAAGAGGATGATAGGAAACTGGCTAAAATTGCACTGGAGGAGGTTTAGGTTGGGTATTAGAAAAACTGTCTTTACTGAAAGGGCTGTAAAGCCCTGGCACAGGCTGCTGGGGGGGTGGTGCAGGAGCGGGCTGCAAACTAGAACCATGCGTGGCAATCAGTTAGCTGAGGGGAATGTGCTCGAGCTTGTCTAGACAACAATTAACATGATGAGGCATGTTTGCAGAGCACAGGGGAGTGGGAGACGGATGGCGCCAAGGAAAGGTAACACCTTGCTGTTAATTGATGGTAGTTAACCACCAATCAGGGATTGCCTAGTATGCAAGTTAGCTTCAAGAAGCAATCTGTTTAAAACGCGCAGCTTCTGAAAGTGTATAAAAACTCGTGCTTCTGTACAATAAATTGACATTTGCTTGCATCAAGCTGCGTCCCGTCTCTTCATTCGCCGCAAATTTGGTGACCCCGACGTGATGCGTTTAAGGATCTAACGTGAAGGGCTCTCGAATCGCCTGACTGAGCGACATGCAGCGAGTCCCACAGAACTTTGAATGATCTGCTGAAAGGAAGCAGGAGCCGGCTGAAATCCCTCCGGAGCTGAGAGGTGAGCTGTGGGAAATCCGTAATGGGGAATCAGGCTTCGTCCCCAGAAAGAGACGTATATGGACTCATGAAGGGTCTTCTAGTCAGATCAGGGAGTCCGTGCCTCAGTCTCCTCAAATGGTGACCCCTATGGTGGTGTCCCGAAGCCTTGGAAGAATAAGGACAGAACTGGTCGATGAAAAAGACAGCTCGTGAAGAGGGCTGTGTTCCGGAGGAGACGGCTTGGCTGAACGATCGTCTGGCTGTCTGGACCAGGCAGGCAACCTAAACCCCGAGGATAACACCTGTACTCATCGAGACAGGTGAGCAGCCAAGAAACTTTAGAGACTTTGAAAGAATGAAAGTGTGCACATACAGCAGCCAATTGTATGATGCTGCCGCGGAGGGGAACTCCGTGTCGGGAATGCATTTAGCATCTTGGTGGCAAATTCTGACTACTCTTTGCCAAGTGTGGACTAATTCTACTAATGGTGCTAAACCAGAGGAAGCTGTAAATTCCACCGACAGCGCGACTCTTCTCAAGACACCGTCAGTGATGGCGATTCCGTCCACACCTCCTCTGCCCCCAAAGCTTCTGTCACTGATTGCAGCGACCCTCACAACACAGGACCAAGCACGGGAACAGGACAACTCGGACAATGATTCCATTGACACTGATAAACCTTTTGATCCAGGTCCTATAGATCTGGAAAAGGAGGTAGACCTTTCCCCCACCCCCTTGTCTCTCCTGATGCATTGATTGTATTTCTGGGGAGGGTGAAAGGGAGTCTGAGGGATTTGTGGCAGGAATGCAAGTGGGAAACACTTAAGTGATGGGTTTTGGGAGTCGCTATGGCATGTTCAGTATTTTGTCAGACAAATCAACCTGCAGAGTGGCAGCCTGTGCAATACGAGGCTGTTAAAGAGTTAAGCAAAGCAGTGGGGGAAGGGAGGATTCATAATACATTTGCTATGTCCCTTCTTGAAGTGATGGCAGAGCCTTATATGCTCACACTGCATGACTGGAAGTTATTGCTTTGTATGGTACTAACTGATACAGTATATGATGCGGTTATTTGATTTTTGTGAGCTATGTGTAGTGGCCTTGATTGAAAACCTTAATCGGGGAATTGCTGTTAACTATGAGCAGTTGGCTGGAGAAAATAATTGTGCCGATTCTGTGACTCAGGCAAGGTATCCCAGGGACAACTGTTTGCAAATGAAGGAATGGCTATTAAGGCAGTCCGGATGCGGGAGTCTTGCCACAGTCTTGCAGGGTCCTAGAGAGTCACTAACTTTAATACTAACTTGATTGATTGGCTTCAGAATATTTTGCAACAAGTCGAACATCAGGAAGCTCAAGGGTTGCTTTTAAAACAACTAGCTGTGATAATGTCAATGAAAATTGTAAACGGGCAACTTTCACAATCGCAACCCCAACATGTGTCAAATGATTGTAACGCAGAACTCACAGCAGACTGTAATTCTCAGGCTGAGTTCTGGAATGCAGCATAACAGATTTTTGCTTCTCTAATCTCTTCTGTAAGAATAGTACACGCTTTTAACTTGCTTAGTAAATTAGGCTGCTAGCTTGCTAAACAAAGTAATACTACAAATACTGTTCTTTTTTTTCTGGCTTATTAACAGATGTTGATTCTGTCCATCATATGTTGCTACAGAACCGAGTTGCTATTGATTTTTATTATTAGCACAGGGACACAAGTCTGAAGGCTTTGATAGGATGTGTTACGTGAATCTGAGTGACCACTGTGAATTAATTTACAAAAGTATACAAAACTCAAAAGCCTTAAAACAAAGATCTGCAGCAGAGCCAGGGGCGGGATGCCTTTGGTCTCTTCTCACGGCTGGGAAACTTTGGGCCATGACTCAAAAGTATCACAGGATTTATTATAATTATCTTTAACCACCTTATTGATGTTTGCCTTACGTCTCCCATACTTTTTTTTTTTTTTTCTGTATTCAGTGTTTAGTTGATTGTAACATAAAGCAGGTCATGGTCACCCAGCTACACACACCCTTTGCCTCCTTGCAATTAACAAGCAAAAAAGGGGAGGATAGAGAATGTCTGAAGAGATATACAGGAGAGGAAACTGGAGAATATTTGACCTAACAAGAGATGAGAGAACAGCTAGGTATTGTGAAGGAGAATAGGAAAGATGAACATGGTTATCTAGTGTTTAATAGGTGTCTGCACGCTTGTAGAGATACATAGCTATGTAACTGCATGAATGATTCCTGCCCTGAGCCTGGTGGAGCATACAGCTGCGGTTTGTGTCCGGGCTCAGAGATGTAAATAGGGGCTTCTCTGTTATGGTAAAGGTGTTTCTCTTTGCATAAAAAAGAGAGGGAATGAAGGGAATGACCCCAGAGGTATGTTCAGAGAAGGCATGCGATGTTTCGAACTTTTTGACTGAACCAGTTCTTGTTTGGTGTGCCCTTCCACCTATGTATAATGTTAATCCAAAAGAAGATGATATTGTTTACACTTTGAATGTCGATCATTGTCTTTCTGTAGATGTTAATGTAGTAGGAGGCTATGATGGGAACGTGTCGCAGCGGTTCTTCTCTTATCCAGAGTAACAGCAGGGAAAGCATTAAAGAGTTAAATCACCTTGTTTGGTAGGCAGTTAAGAATGTGAGTCAAAATTGCCACTGCTTTTTGTTGTTGGTTCAAGGACATGGCTGTGAGGATTCTGATGGTATGTGCTGCGGGGATTTTAGGCGCCCCATTGCAGCAACATGTTATCAAAATCTGAGAAAATTTCAGTCTTTCTTGGCATTCATTCAATCAATTGGCAGTATTTTTGTTTCCTATTACCTTGGTTGCTGTCATGTTTGCAAGGGCCCTGCAGAACATGGCAAACCTGCTACTAGCTGCTCAAAAACAAAAAGGGGAAATTGTAAAATTGTACGGAACAAAGACAGTGGGTTATTTTGACATTGATAATATGTCTCAGTTGGTTTTTTATTTGTTCTATTACTTATACCTTGTTTTTACTCGTTCGGTTTCAAAGGTTCTTTTTGTGCAACAGGAAGGGGGAGATGCAGGAGCGGTCTGCAAACTAGAACCATGCGTGGCAATCAGTTAGCTGAGGGGAATGTGCTCGAGCTTGTCTAGACAACAATTAACATGATGAGGCATGTTTACAGAGCACAGGGGAGTGGGAGACGGATGGCGCCAAGGAAAGGTAACACCTTGCTGTTAATTGATGGTAGTTAACCACCAATCAGGGATTGCCTAGTATGCAAGTTAGCTTCAAGAAGCAATCTGTTTAAAACGCGCAGCTTCTGAAAGTGTATAAAAACTCGTGCTTCTGTACAATAAATTGACATTTGCTTGCATCAAGCTGCGTCCCGTCTCTTCATTCGCCGCAGGGTGGGCTGGAGGCACCTGCCCTGCGGGGGGATTTGTAACACATGTAGATGTGGTGCTCAGGACCACGGGTTAGTGGTGGCCTTGGCAGTGCTGGGTTAGTGGTTGGACTTAATGATCTTAAAGGTCTTTTCCAACCTACACTATTCTGTGGTGCTTGCTGAAATCTGGGAAACCAAATTATGCAGGGCAGGGATGTCGGTAGGCTCCTTCCTGAGAAGGCACCTGCAGCTCTGCGTGGAGCCATCCCACATCCCAACTTCTGTCTGGATTCCTCCAAGCAGCCTCGCTGTGCTGACCCTTCAGGCAAAATTGTTTGTCACAGACTTTCACCTCCAGGTATCAGGACGGTCAACAGTTATGTCCGACTAGGCTAAAATGTCATTTATTTTGTATCGAAGCCCCCTGGCTGCCCCATGGTGGTTACCCAAGCAAAGGCAGCTCCCTGGAGGCTGTGCACGTCCTCCCCCTGCCGCTGCAGCTCTCCGGGTTCCTCCAGACAGCTTTCCCAGCTCAGCCTCCTGCAGTGAGCGCTTTCCTCCCTGCGGACTCTGATTACAGCGCCTACCAATGCGGGGGGTGGTGGTGGGTAGTGGAAATAATCCGCATTTCCCCCAGGGTGGAAAACCCCCTTGGTTTCTAGGCAGTGTCACTGCATTTTTGAAGAGGCTTGCTGCAGAATCAGGCTCTGCATCATGCTGAGAGCGTTCTTTCATTCTGGCTGCAAACGCATACTCCAATAAAGAATTTTTTCCATGCCATTTATAATGTCACAGCTTCAGCCTGCTGCTATGCACTTTACAGCAAGTAAACAATGCTATTTTGAAAAAGAAAATAATTAGCTACCATTGCTAATTATGCTAATCCTCTTCTGCTGTTGTTATACTGTAATAAAGGGTCTTGGTAGTTTTGTGCTCTGCATTCGGTTTGTGCAAAGCTGTTATAACTTACCTTCCTTTCTGTACTAAAGGCAAAGTTCCTATATAGGAAGGAATATAAACCCACTGAATTATTTAGATATTTTTGTGTGTGTGTGGCTGTGTACGGTCTTATTCTGATGCATCACTGTTACTAGATGGAAATACAGAACCAAAAAAACATCTCCCATGTAAGAAAAACTTCAAGTATGTGTTCCAGCCAGGGAACGCAGGCATGAACAGAGAGAGGTGTACAGAACCTTTCCACTCTGATTTTTTTTTTTTCTTTTTTTTAATTTGTCTTTCTAACCACAGTCACCATTAGATGTTGCTGTCATATCCACATGGGAGCCAGGCACATACCTCATAAATGCCAATGCTGCAGGTCCCTGTAACAAATTACCAGTAATCTATACGCTGTTTTAAATATCAATATTATAGGCAGGCTTGAGCCTTTGCATTTTAGCTGCTGTCCCTATTAGTGCACAGGGAAGCACTCTGCTGATGTTATTTATTGTATTGTATCTCACTTTATTTGTTAATTTTTAATGGAGGTTTTGCAGGCAGTTAAAGGTAACCTGGGTATCACAGGATAAGCGGGAATACATTATTCGCCTCGCATATTTTCTTACTTCACAAAGCTCCTATAAAGCTCATGTCCTTTTATTATTTTTATTATTGTTACAGATGACTGCAAAATTAACTCTTAACCTATGGCTTTTAAAATTATTTAGTTGACATAAGCCAGGGAGATAAATATGCTTATAACTGTGTTAGAACTAGACCAGCACTTTGGAGAGTCCAAAACTCTAAGATGTCCTTTCCTCTTCCCCTGGCTCTACTGAGGATCGGTATGATGTTCCTGGAGCGGTGGAAGGAGTCATTCATATCATATCATATGAGATTAGACACAAAGATTGTACCAAAGGAATCTAGTGGTGACTGGTCATCGGAATTGCAAGTCCCACTGTTTTGTAGCATCACAGAATGGTGTGGGTTGGAAGGTCCAACCCCCTGCCATGGGCAGGGACATCTTTCATGAGGTCACCTTGCTCAAGAACGGCTCAAAATCAGAAATGGACTCTCAAACAGTGCTAGCATAGAAAGTTGTTAGTTCAAAGAGTGAAGTGAAGTGGGAACTGGGTGTTGGAGGTTGCTTATACTCCCCAGCACGGAATGCTGGTTTGCTGTGCCAGCTCTGACATCAGAATTATTGCTATTAACGGTGACTTTTATGTAGGCTCCAAGCGGTGAGGGTATTTTTATACTCACTTGCCTTCTAAACGACCATACAGAAAGCCTTGCTCTTTTACTCTATTATTCTCAGATGTAAATCTTTATATCCTGCTTGGTGTTATTCCCTTCTACACAGTGAAGTTAGAAAAGTAATATGGTAAATGAGGTGCATGTTATTCTAACGGGTGCTTCGTTGTGGGGCAGATGGGAATGAACAGTAAGGCATCATGATCAATTATAGTTGCAGAGCAGAATAATTAAGACCATTTTAAGACATCTCTACCTAATTTATAAGAGTAAGCTTACTAGTGAAATTTGTTTTCTGCCTCTGTGGGTTGATTTGTATAGGTAGAGAGCTCTGTTTGCAAACATAATGGACATGGGCTCCACTGGAGTGACAAAGCAGAATATGAGATTATATTTACATTTTCTTGATGGCAATAAGATTTAGCAGTCATTTTTCTCTAACCATCTGTGGATTGGACTATATTCATGCTGAGGAGACAGTCTGTCACTTGCCTATGCACACTCCGTGTTTAGTCTTGCTTTTTTGAAATTTGAACGTTATAGTTTCCCTATGGCATTTCTCACATGGGGATGACTTGGTGGGAGCAAAAATAATCGCCTTTTTATTACAGTTGTGGTTTATAGAATGCCAGGAGCAACATCACCAAAGTATGTGTGTATCTAATAAATAATCATTTAGGTCTTGTAATTTTCAACCACAGAGCTCAATGTACTTTCCAAGAGAGTCGTTGTCTTTGCTCCTGCTATGCAGGTGAGGAATGACACCTGGACAAGGAAAGTTACTTGCTGAATGGCAGCTGAGGGCAGAATCAGGGACCTGTCTCTTGGCCTGCAGTGACTAGTAGGAGATGTGCTATGTACGTGTGGGTGTATACTTGTTCTTTCCATTGGAAAACCCCTTGTACTTGAAAGTATGGGCTGTGGGAAGGTGTGCATGTTCAGGCTGGCTTCTCTGGTTGCATGTGGGCTGGGCTGGCTACATGGATATGTAGCGAGAAGCACCCAGCAGCTCTGGGGGAAAAAAACCCAACAAACCCTGGATCAAAAGGGAAGTACCTTGAGCAAGATGAAGAACCATCGTACCATGGCTAGCAGTAGTGCAAGCGTGCGTTAGAGCAGATGGGAGCAGGGGGCTGGAGGAGTTAATTTGAAGCCACGTGAACTAAGATGACATAAACCTAAATGTTAATTTTCTTGTCCTTGCAGAGCTGCCACTGGGACGCCCCTGCTCCTCCTGACCTGCTGTGTCAGAGGCCTTTGCAGAATGAAAAATGCTGAATTTGAAGATGAACACTCATGTACTATTGGGAGTTTATTTGAAATCTCGGCCTTTTTGCTGCTGGGAGGAAAGGTCCAGCTGGGAGACCTTCCTGCAATATCGCAGCATCTTCTCCCACATTTGCTTTGCAGATGGGTGTATACCCTGCTAACTTCAGGGTCGATGAGCTGGGTAGAACACATATAAGGGTCTGATTACCTGGGAATAACAAGGGGAATTGCAAGATAGTTACTTCGGAAATGCTGTTAACTACTAAGAATGACAATTGCCCTTTCTAAAACATTTCCAATTTATTTAATGCAACTCACATAAAGGAAGCGCGCTGATTCCTAATTGCTTAAACTTAAATGCAAAGTTTAAGGTAATTGAGATGTAGAAACAAAAGCTGCACGATTTTCCATTAGTTAGAAGGAGTAAAAGTGCTTCTAAGTAATTACTTAGTTCTGTAGCTGCTATTTTTCCTTGGAGGAATGAATGGAGGTACTTAGGCTTTAAAACCAGATATTCCTCCAAATAGTTACGGCAAATTTTCTAATATAGTAAAAAAAAAACAAAAACAAAACCCAAACCACCTTTAAATCAGAACAATTTGTTATGTTTACATGTTTGGAGGAAGGTTAATGAAGCTAGTGAGAATTAGACTGCTGAAATACCCTCCTCTTACTGGTGATGGTTCAATAGGAGTGGCAGTGCCTTGGAAAACTGCTCAGCACTGGGATTTTGCCATTTCTGAGCATCTACAGCTGGGGGACAGCACGTACTTTCTCAGAAGCTCCTGCAAAACTTCCACCAAGTCGACTTTAGTAGGACCTCAGCTCACTTAAGGAGTTACACAGCCAAGATACTCATTGTAGCTCGCTGTGTAGCTCATAATGTTGCTGTGATGTGATACAGAAGAGGCTGAGAAGAGCTGTCAGTGCACTTCGGTGGGTGCATGGACCTCAGCTCTGCTATACTAGTGCTGCCATCCTGGTACTCACAAGCCTGGTGTTTTTTTCAAGGTGTCTCAGCTGAAGTGATGCTTAGCTTACCCACCTCCCAGCCAGTTGTATGTCCCAGACTGAATTTCAACTCTGAAATAATCTCAGCAAAGAACCAGTGTAAATGAATTCTCTTCAACTTACAGATCTTTGTAAATCCTTCTGACCCCAGCAGGAATCTGACCAGGGTTCAGCTTGGCTTCTAGGCATGGAAAATTCACATGCTGGCTGGGATGACTTGGGCTGTTTTGCCTGATTGACCATGAGAAGTGACTCCCAGAACAGCGCTATTTTGAAGAATATGGTCCAACTTTGAGCCACTTCTGGCTCGGTAGATCCGTGGTCACACGCTGGGAATAGAGAGGGGGGTGTGAGCAGAGGCAGCAGGGCTTAGCCTGTGATTCCAAGGACTTGCCAGAGACCACACTCATGGCCTGCCCTGCAATCCCTTCTCCTGGAGGCTTGACTGATGTGACTAGCACGCGTGGACTCTGGATTATGAACCTTAATGTGGCACAACGTGGGTTGTTTCCCATTTACATCCGGAAACCATGCCTCCTATGGTGCCTCCCAATGGAGATTCGGGAAGGCTGCTGGTGAATGGAAACTCCTCTTTCTTCCGTGTTGATCCCTGGCCTGCCCAGCTGCAGAAGCAGCATCTGGATCCTACCTGCTTGCCAAAGAACATCTTCAGTCTTGTTTCAAGTCCCATGAGCACTCTGGTAGAAAACATGTGTGTTATTATAATGATCTGATCCTTTGAATTTTGTTGTATAAAGAGGGAACATTAATCTGCCTCTCCTGGTTGCATCTTGGTTTCTCAGGTGTAGCGCATGTATCACATTGTCCCTAAAAGTTATTATTTGGGAAGAGTTAGATTTTGAGTTTATGATTCATCTGCTTTGCACTTACGGTGCTCTAACTAGATTCAGAGAGAAATGAGGTAAGGGACGGCCAGAAGCAGCCAGCAGTCTGAGTTCAAAACCCAAGGTGACTCAGAACCAAAGACTAAAACTGGTGTAGACAAACCCCAGGTTAAACACCAGGGTCAGCGGACACTTGAGCTTTAACGAGGAGGTTCAAGCTCATGTCCCTAAGGCTATATCTGCACTGCATAGATTCCAGGCATGAAATATAATGGGGCATAAATCCTCTTTGAATGAAGGTTCTTCCACTGACCTGGGCTTTGGGGACCATTTGCTGATTAAAATACTCTTTCGAGCCTTCAGAACATAAAGCAGTTACGTATGCTAGGCATTTTTTATATGGCCAGATGCAGTCAACCTTACGTGGGTGAGTTCCTACTATTTTCACAAATCCTTGATGAGGAGGGGTTTGGTTTTTGCCTGTCTCCCTAAATTAGCTTCGCAATTTCAGTTGAAGGTGGTTTTCTTTATTGTATCTTCCAAAATGTGAAGTAGAATTTCTCTCTCCTGTGTGTTAGTTTTCATGGTAAACAGAAAAATAGAGGCGCTTCTTATTACAGGTCACTCCTGAAAATTTGTGAGATTTTTTTTTGCACCAGTTTCTCTATAGAAATAATAGAGGAGTGTAATCAATATTTTTTTCACCATGTTTTGAAAAGATAATTTTACATCATTTAAAGAGCCTTGATTTTCAGCTAAGAATAAACGCAAATTTATTGTTGGAAATATTGAAGGGAATAAACTAAACCTGGAGGCTATTAGTGTGTCTTCTTACAAGACTAGAATAAAAATAGAAATCCCAGTAGAACACATCTATAAGCATATTTTCAAAGCGGCAGTTCCAAAACATTGCCCGTGTTATTTTCAAAGGGATTCCTCCTCCTCATTAGCAGAGGAACATTATCGTTACAATCCAGATAGCCGTTTGGTTCAAGGAACACAGTTTAAATTAATAATGTGTATTTGAGTTAATATTTTTTTGAGGAGAGGTCAAAGATTTGTAATGTGTTTTTGTGGGGAAAAAATAGGCAAGAGGTTGCTCCGGATAGGTAAGTCATTAGTTAGCCTGTGTGCGATGCTAGTAACGGCTAGAGCTTTGAGACTTCTGAACTTTGGACCGCTCTGACTGAGGGTTGTGGAAATAACACTCTCTGACCTGAGTTAGATTCTACTGTGCCTACTGTTTATTTGGTCTGGGGTCTGCCTCCTTTCTTCGGAGGCCAAGGAGATGTTTCTGGCACAAAGCTCAACTGCCAGGCCAAATTTGCATAGGAGATTGACTTTTAATAGTCTTGGGACAACCTGGAAAGCCTGGAGGTGCTGTCGCTCAGCCAAACTGTGCAGCCAGGGCTCGGCTGTCACAGCAGCACATGTAGTGTCTACACTTGGTGAACTAACAGCCCTCGAGCCCGCTCCTGGTCCTGGTCTTTGGCCAGGTGGTGGGAAACAGCCCACATCCATGCTGTGAAACTCTCTAGCCTGCAAAATCAGGCGGCTTCATACAAGCTGGATGTTGGGAATGGTCCTTGGCTGAAGCAAACTCCCTGATGGTGCCTGGAAATGTTTTGGAGAAGTGGTAGTTGGCCTAGGATGGAGCTGAGCCAGGGACCATGCCAACACCTAACCATATGGGCAATTAAGTTCCTGTGCCTGGAGACATTTAATTTCCTGGAATAGACACAGACAGTTCAGCAGTTCCAGATTCCGATAACCCTCTGTTAGGATGCATTGTAGCAAAAAGGTCTGGGAAATATTACTAATTACCCAGAAATGCAGATGCTTGGTTTTGCAGTTCTTTCTTTTGCAGACACACTGACAATAGAAATAAAATTTCATTTTCTAGTGTGTTCTTAGCTGGTTCTGCTGTGTGTTTGTCTGTATCTCTGAGCCTAGGGAGAAAGATGGTAAAATGAGTTGTGTGTAGAATATTGCACGTTTTTCCTCTACTTAATCCACTTTCTAATAAAACATCAGTATTTTTTCCTGGGTAGCTTATGGGCTGAGCTAGAATCGGGGTGTCCCAACCTAGAGAAGAGATGCAGGTTGTCCAAATAGGTTGAAAAGTTTCACTGTCCACTGCTTGGTGGTAGTGGCGGAGCACGCCTATGGGTTTTGTCTACTTCTGAAATGGAAGAAACCAAGGTTTTTACTGGCTGTGCTTCCTAGGGAATCACTGCATTTTCAGTTGTGGTATAAATATTGGATGTACAGTTCATGGGTGCTTTCTCTGCTGTAGCCCATGCTGTAGTCATGAGTGCATAGCACGTTGTGACTTACTCTGTTATTTACTCAAGTCACTGGGAAACTGCAAGCAATGCAGCTTCTGGGTGACAGTACTTAGCAAAGATCTCTCATCTACATCAGAAGACTGAAAGCTTTCTTGATTTGTGACCACCTAGAAATTTTCCAGGCATAAACACCTTCAGAAAGAGCATAAATATAGACTGAAGTCTGCCAGCTGTGACTTTGCCTGCCTTAACTGTCTTGGAGGAGCAAGAATTGATTCACAGGCTCTCGATGCCTGCAAGCCTGAGGATGAAAAGCGTGAGCTAGTACACCCTGAGTCACCCGCTGTGGCAGACCCTGCTTTGGGCTGGGGGAGTCGAGGGGGATGGAGCAGATCTCCAGAGGTCTCCTCCAAACTCAGCAACTCTGACTCTGTCTTTGCGTGAGCGTTTGATACATTTTCTTTGTACAACAGGGTCTAACACAGAGTAAAATTTCCTTGTGCAGCTGTGTGAGGGAACGGGTTTAGGCAAAAATGTAAAAAGGTTGGGATGGTTTTGGGGTTTCATTCAATAAGAAAAAAAATATTTTAAAGCAGGGACTGTGTCTGTTGCTTGTCGCTGCTGAGCCTCTCTGTGTGGAGGGTAGAAAATACTAATGTGCACATGGAAGTTTAGAAAATCTGCTGAATTTGATACATATCTACCTCCCTTAGGCAGAAGAAAATATATATACTTATTGGAAGTAACCAGAAGGTACTACATTTTGGGTTTGCGTACATATGGCTTTGGACTAGCCATAACTCTCCCTTGCAACAGAATTACATACGTTCAGATGTGGAGTGCTTAGAAAATACTGTTAAAAAAAGAACGTTCTTCATTGGGAATGTATACGTGTTAGTGAGCCTTTAACTGTTATGTCCATCTGCTGTTACCTATACTGAGCGGCAAGGGGATGCCAGCAGCGCTATGAGCAGCCCACGACTCTGTCTTTGCTGCTCTTTTTACACTCTTTTGAGCTCCAGACAATTAGGGGGATGGAAAGATGGAAGAGGCTTGTCTTTCCGAACCTGACTTCCCAGGGCCTTAAGCTAAGCTTGTAATGCAGCCTAGAAAGCAGAGCCTACCAAGAGGCACGTCATCAACAGCTTAGTTTTACTGGGGAGACAGAATAAAAAATAGACATTTCTTTTCAATCTCTGCACGCTGGCTATTAGGAAGTTTTAGTATTGTAAAATTCTAAACAACAGTAAAGTTTTAAAAGGAAGAGACGCATGTGCTGGAGAATAAGGGAATAATATGCTGGATAACTTTTTAGGACTTCAGATGGATCTGACTTGATCTGACTCTAGGTGTGTTAGGTGTTGGCTGATGGCACTCTACTCACTTTAGTCGGTATAAGAGAGCAGGCATGTGAGGAGTGCTAGTCAAAATATTTTCAGTGAGAAGTAACCGGTCTTTGAGTTTTACACCTTTTTTTTTTTTTTTTTTTTTTTTTTTTGAGAGAGAGTGAGAGCAGAAATGAGGTGCTCATATTCATCACTGATTTTTAAATCCCTTTTCTATTTGTAGGGTAGTGACCACGAACATTGCTAAAGGTGATTTGGAAATTCTAGTGGTCCCTGAGAACTAATAACATCTGTGTAGGGATGCTTCCCACTAAAGAGGGAAATGGACGTGTGCCATGCTCCTGCAATACGATTGCAACTGGTCCACAGAAAACCTGCGTGGACCTTCTTTGTAAGTAATGGCAATCCACCCAGACCTGCTTGCAGAGATACAACTCATGGGTTCTTAGCTGGGTATAAACATGCTTTGTGCAGATTTCTTCTCCTTACATACCCTGCAGGGATTTTCAGCCCTGGGGTGGCAGCAGTTCAAGCTGTGCCCATAACCTGGGAGCCAGGATCTTGGAATCACGTGCCCTAGAGCACGTTAATCTTTGGCTTTTCCACTTTCTCCAAGGTTTGAGGGTGGGTTTGGATTTTTGGTTTGGTTTGTTTATTAGAAATTCCCCTTTAAGAAATTAGATCAGACTATGCAGTTTAGGTGACCTAACAGCCTTTGAGCTTCTACCATCTCCAGTTGCATCTCTCCTATACAACTATTGCAATTGACACCTCCACCAGTTAAAAACACTTGCTAGGAATGGTAAATAGTTTAATTACCCCATCACTATTTTACAGGGACTCTCAGGAATGTCTAGCTTTGTTCTGGGCTTTTAAAGTTACTCAAAGAGCTTTAACATCATGGAATGGTTTAGGTTGGAAAAGACCTCTAAGGTCGTCAAGTCCAACTGTTAACCCAGCAGCACCACCAAGCCCACCACTAACCCACGCATGGCGCCAAGACTGTGGATGTGGTGCTTAAACACCTCCAGGAATGGCGACTCAGCCACTTCTGTAAAGCTCTACCAACTACAGATTAACCTAGAATGGCCATTCAAAAAGGAAAAAGCTTTGAGAAACTTTTGTAGCTGAAGAGCTTCAGGAAACACTCTTCTGACCAGTGTCCTGCTTTTCAGTATGATACTTCATGCAATTCCAGATTAGACAAAAAACAAACCACCCCCAGTGTGGGGAATAAAACCCCACAGCCCAGCCTTCGTGGTTCGTATCTCATTTATCAGAAATGTGTTGGTGTTTTTTTATTTAATTTCTTCTTACTGAATTTCTTTCAGTTAAACTTATTTTCTTTCTTGGCAAGAAGCAGAAACAATATTAAAGTTTTCAGTTTGTTTTTGCAAGCTGTGGTTCAGGGTAATACCTACCTGCCCATTATGGCTCTCCAGCTTATAGGAATCTGGTAGTAGCAGCTTATCATCCTCGACTCTGATGCTGCACCAACATGAAATCTGGGTAGCATCAATTAATTTTGTACCTAGTTAAACTTTACAGTGAAATTAATTCCTTTGCCTTGAGAGCTGTGCATGTAAGGAATGGATAGCGAATTCAGGTCCACATTTCGCTGTTCTATCTAAACATCCTTTAATTTTTTTGTTGCTGCTGTTGTTTTTTTGTGAATACATGGATGCTTGGAAACACGTGACTGAAGATGCTTCAGTATTTCTAACATGAGTGAAAGATGCAAAGAGGAGGGAAGCCTTCCTCTTGTGCTGCCCAGCTTTAAGGGGGGTAGGGATTTTTTTTTTTTTTTTTTTTTTTTTTTCTGTAAAACCTGCTCATGGATTTTGCTCCTCTGCAAAGCATTAAAGAAGAACCCATACCAATCTTCAGCTGAGCGTGTGCTACAGACCTACCAAAGCTGCAGTTTCTGCCTGGGGTGGTTTGCAGAGCCATTCATTATTGATGTTTTATGAGGTGTCGCCACTTAATTTTTTTTTTCTTTCCGAATATAGAAGGGAAACATTTTTAAACAAGAAGATAAATGATGGCTAGCGATTGATGAGTAATAATGAAAATTCTTTGAATGCCTATGCTTGCATGGGAATTAGTGCTGATGTGTATCAGTGGGGAGCAGCCATTCTTAAATATCTCTACAAAGTAACTTTCATTCATAAACACACATTCAGAAATGGGAAATAATAACACACATTCAGAAATAAGGAACAGAATATGATCTACAAGAAAAGCCAAAAGAAATACGAAGTGGTGTGCCTGCATACTGTGTTTTTTCAATATACATATACATGGTAATACTATCGAGCCTTTAAAATTCAGCAGGTCCCATACATATTTTTAAGCGTTGTTTACACCTTTTACTTAATCATTTGCACATAAATGGCAACATTTCTGGTGTTTATGCCATTCTACCATTTTCTACAAACCACAATGGACCAGGCCACTAAGCAAGTGATGTAAGGGGAAAAAAGATATTACCTATTCTGTTACAACTGAAGCAAGCCAGTCAGAAAAATCTCTTGTTGGACTTATATTTTAAAATCAGAAATCTGGGAGTATTTAATTTGAAAGAAATTGATGATGGCATGAGGTCTCTGATGTGGTTCTATTTACAAAATACTATCAAGTCTCATCTTGCACACGCTGTTTCGGTTCATGCTTCCCTGCTCTCAGCTGGCAGCCACCTTACAAAACCAAGTTCCCTAGTTTTTCTCTCCAGAAAAAAGAGAAATTGTCTTATTTGAGTTGTGCTTTATAATTCCCCATTTGTCTGCTGTCCTGTTTCTTACCTCCTCAGTGCGCGCTGCTGATGAAGGTCCAAGTTTGATGGCAAAATCTACTGTCCCCTAAGGTACCTCTGGGAATCCTGACCTGGGAATCCAGTCCAGCTGAACATCAGTAAACTGAGCCCTTGCCTTTTGGTCCTGAGTCTCCTCTTAATGTAAAGTTAGGCCTGAATTCTGCAGTTCTAGAGGTACTGCCAAAAAAAATAAGGGTTCCCTTTTTTCCTTCCTGTAGGTATTGGACATATTTTTGTTTGTTTGCTAAGACTGAACACAGGGAAGGACTGGATCTGGATTTAGAAAAGGCAGGGTAGGGAAAATTTATTTATTTATTTTTTCTTAACCTCAGGAGACCTGCTCTTGTCAGTCACACTGCTGATCACTTCATTTTACTCTTCAAAACAGTGAGACATTTGTTTTCAATGTCTTTCAAGAAGCTTCCAGCTCTAGTTCTATGGAGTGGTGGGGTTTTTTTTCCATTTAGTAATAGCTCTTGATTATTTCTTTTTTTTTATAAATCCTTTGACCACTTTTGATATCTGTAAACAACTTCATCACTGCCTCCACCTCTTTTCAGCAATGATCCAAATTCAGTCCCCCTCTCTGGATTCCAGTTCGTGTTAAAAAAGATAACATGACTGAAAGTGTCTTTTACTTGAATGCTTAGTCAAAATATAAAGAATCAAATGAAGATATTTCTGTTTATTAAAAAATCTGTGAGGACATAGTCTGCTGAGAACACCGCAAGCAAGTTAACCATGCACAGCCTCAACTTTTGGGGTGGAGGACCTTGATTTTCTTTCCAAATTTCTTTGTGTGCCCCCTAGTCATTCACATAGACATGCACCTACTGAATTATTTTAGTTTTATCCACAGTTTTAAGTAAAAAATAAAATCACCGGGTAAACATTGTTATGCAATTAGAAGAGTCTGAAGGCTTACCTGCTCTGCAAATTAATGCGCCAGCCGCCCAGGTGCCCCCTTGTCTCAATGAACCAGCTTTGCATGTCATGCTACTGATGGGGAGATTGTGTTACTCCAGCAGAGGGTCAAGTGCCAAAGTGTCCTTGCAGATCAGCCCTTGCCATTTCTATGAATCTGGACAATCAGCACTTTGTTTGCTTTTGTGGTTTTTTTTTTAACTGACAATTTATTTCCCCTACATTTAATCTAAGTTAGTACACAGCTGACACTTGTACTAATATCTTTGAGCAGCTTTTAGTATTTAAATTCTTATTTTTATGGATGCAGTGGGAAAGATATTCACAATTCTGATGCATTTTTCATGTTTCAGTGGGGTAATACAGAACTATTCCTATTTTGCAAAACCAGCTGTTTTATGGGGCTTGACTATTGCTCCCTACGTGTCTACTGGAGCTTTTCAGAGGATTGTGCTGGTGGTTTTCATAGGCTTGCAAAGCTCTTACTCTCCCAGGCCACGTTCTGCGTTGATCAGTCATGGCTGTACGGTCATTCCACAGACCTGGTGCATTTTACAGCCCCAACCTGTGCCTGCCTTGGCTGCGACGTGGCCAGCGTGGGCAACGCTGCGCTGATAGAGCAGTGTGATTGTCGCGTGGTGCCAGCCTCGTACCGGCACCAAACCGTGAAAACCAGTAGGCTGAAACACATGCTGGAAAAGCAGTGCTTTAGCAGCCCTCTTAGCCAGCGATTTTTCTGACTGTGTCTCACCCCCAGTTGCAGCGTAGATCATCATCAGCAAAATCCTCTACTGGGCGATGTTTTCATTTATTCACAGGGGTCTGCAAAAGCTTGCTGGCTGCTGTTCCTTGGCAGCTCAGAGTCTGAGTGATGAAAACCCGTTGCCCAATTCATGAACTCTATAGATTCATGCATTCATATGGTGTATATTTATAGGAACTGTTGTAGTCACACTTGATATTAATACATTTCAAGGCAAATGATCCTTAGGATCATTGATTTTTTTTTTTTTGAGTACCACATTTGCATGAAATACAATACATGATGAAGTCCTGGCATTCTAAGATTATGGCAGTGATTGGTGTTTCCTGATTATTGCTCAAATAAGAACATGGACATGAATAATGATGTCTTTCATCATTCTTTTCTGGCTATCTCAAAAGTGTACCTAGGTCATGGGAGATTGGTATCTGAAGTTGTATCCAAAATAATACTGATGGGGATACAGGTTAGCTAAGTGATTCTTGCTAGCTTTGGTGCAAACCACGAGAACCCTCAGCTGCTTTGTGTAATTGTGAGAGATGGAGAAACACAGAAGTAAATGAATGAGTTTTCCATCAGTAAAGAGGGAAAAATAGATTTTGACTAACCTCAGATGGCTGCAGAAAGCAATGAGAAGGCATCTGCTTTAACAGCTTGCCTTAGCAAGCAGCGGCATGTAGCTTTTAGTCCTGATCTGGTGCTCATCAAAAGCAGTGGGGGCCATTCAGATATTCCATGGCAGGAAAAGATGCTCAGTTTCTCCCTCAGGCTATAGCAGCACCTCTACCTGAATCGGGTGCAATGGATGCAGAAAGATGCTAAAGGAACCAGAGGTCCTGGCCACCTGCCTTGTGAGCAGCCTTCACCCTGAGGGCTGCAGCAGCTCTGTTCAGCGTGCTGGCTCTCTGCACCCACTAGGAAGCCATCAGCTTTAATGAAGCTTTAATTAAGGCCTGAGTTAAGTATGTAAAGATTTAGGTTTTACCTTTTTTTGTGTATTGAAAAAGTCAGAATTAAAAAAAATAAAATAAAACCAGGGTACACAGAGCAGAATGGCCTTAAACAACTCACATAATTGTATAAACATAATTTATAGCACTTTTTTCTTACATGCAATGTATTAAGATGCAGATTCTGTGTGTTGCAAGGGAACTTGATAGCGTGTGAAATTAAAACTACAGCCAGTTAAATTATTGATAGAAAATCAAATAATACATTTTTGTAATTGTAAACCACTTAACATTTAGCTGTCTCTTTCCCTCTAGGAAATTCATTATGATATGCCTGAACACACATTTAGTGGCGACAATTGAGACAACTTAAATTTCCCATCTAAGGAAAATGGATCCTGTGTATCTGTAAAACAATCGGAGAAAAACCCACAAGTATCATGGCTCTTTTTTTTTTTTTTTTTTTTTTTTTTTTAAATGCGGTTGTACTTTGGATGAAGGAGTGAGCAGACTATGACCACATGGCATCTGTGCTCGGTGTTGCTTGTAGCTTCCCCTCCTCGGGTGCTGTATGGACTCTAAATCCAGACAGTTTATTGCAAGTGAGAGAAGAAAACCTTTTCCAGCGTCTGACAGAGAAAATGTTTCTCTCTGGATATTTGGGAGACCAAAAGCTGATGGTGCCAATAGCACAACCTGCAGTAAAATAAGTTTCTGCCCCCAGGGAACTGATCTCAGTGCAGTGGGTAAACCAGACCAAGCCCAGGAGAAAGGGAGAACTTCTGTCTTGTTTTCCGGTGAGCTGCTGTAGGCTTTGTGGGAACGACCCCTGACTGTGTCAAAAGGTCGAGATGGAATTTCAAGCTTTGTCCTATGGGAGACTTTGCAGTAGTAGTGGCGTGACACCACCAACAAATAGGCTAAGATAAAGACATTTCAGAGGGATTTAGTTATGACTTCTGATGTCTGAATTAGGTTGAACCTTTCTTCTGCAAAGAAAGTCTGGAAATCAGCCTATTAGCCATAATCCAAATGAAAAAAGGAAGCTGAGATGTTTTGTTTCCCCCCCCACCTCCCCCTGTATCCCGCTCCCTTCCCCTCTGGCCATGTTCCGTACAAAGCTGGAACTGGGATGCACAGGGAGCTCGGTGGCTGCTGCGGGTGCCTGCACTGCCACTACAACAGCGGTACTTGCTTAGGCAAAACAGCACATGGTTGTGTACAGATGTTTTGGGAAATGTAGCTGCGAATTTTTTAGCAGACAAAAGATTAAATATGCTGGGGTCTTAACAAGAAAAAACTAAATAACAAGTGTAGCTCATGAGCTGATGTAAATTGACATGAGGGAGATAGAGATAATTCTGCAAGCTACTCTCCCGGTCCTTGGAAGCAGCCGAACACTGATACATTTATAAAAGGTTTGGCTGAATTCCTGCATCCTTGTGCCAGCATAGCTTCTCCCAATAAAAACAGGAATTTAATGTTGGATTGTTTGCCTTTTTTTTAAAAAAAAGGGTCAGTGAACCTTCCTAACAGTGTTATCTCCTGTTGTCACATCTAAATACATGTGTTATTTCTAAATAATTATTTTTTTAATTACAATTTAGTTACGATTTTTCCTGGTGCAGAAGAATCTTGAGCAAACTTCAGATAGTGTTTGGTGCAATATATCACAGAAGAGCCCAACTCTGATGTGCGTTCTGAAGTACCGTCACTCCAGTGATGCATCTCGTTGTAAGAATATATGAACAGAGTTGAAAAATGGAGGGTATGTATTATGTATTTGTGAAGGATCCTGATGAAATCCTAGGTGGAATCATTAGTTAAACTCTGCATCTGTCACATTCAGAGTAGGCGTGAGATGCTCCTGTGGGTGCTCCTGCAGATGCTCTGGCAGTCACTTCTGAAAGTCAAGGAGCTTGTGAAGGAGTTTGTTTTTACTGGGTGTAAATTTTAAAATTTGGCATAAAAACTTGAAGCATCGCAAAGCCTTGCGTTCCTAGGTAGCTTGTAAATGCATCTTCGAAAACAGTTCTAGGCAAATCTGTGTGGCCTTTACAACACAAGAATTGTCACTGCGTCAAATGACAAGTCTGTGGGACTGCTAAATAATAGTATCAACATCCCACAGTAAATATACTAAAAAAATTTCTTTTCAAAGTCTTTAAAAATCAGCACAAAGCAGTCTAACAAGACTTTCACTGAAATACCTGCCTACGGTGCCACCTTAGAATATCATCCGGGATAAGGCAGCAGCTCTATCCATCTGATGATGTATTGAAGCTGGAAACCAAAGGCATGGTGCAAGCACCCCAAATTTTCAGCTGTGTCCCATGTTTGGGATGCAAATAGCAATGTTCGGGGCAGTCTTTCCAAATCTCTATTTCCCCATATTGAAAAACTGCAACAATCCATTGCAACCAGAGTGTGTGGGATAGGAAAACTAGAACGGTTTGGGTTGGAAGGGTTCTTAAAGATCAAGCAGCTAGGTAGTGAGGTCTCGGATTCATGCATTTAGGGAAAAAAGGCAAATCCCTTGCTTCAGCAAACTGATTTCTGGAAAGTTCATGTTTCTGGGAAGGGGAACATCGTCAGCTACAGGACCAGCACAGTTTGGAAACTGTGCCCGTGTAAAGCTCAGCACACCTTTTCTGCAGTTAAATTCATCTTGCCAGAACCTGAAGGTTGAAGGTGGTGTAAGACTTTGTGTTACGAGGATGGCGAATGAGATGGTACTTAATTAAGAAAAGTAAAATGAGGTGGCACTTACTTAAGAAATGCATGTACAGATTGCGTGTCATGGTATATCTCCTAGGGATTTGGTATTAGCCTCTTCCTGTTATTCTTTAAACACTTTCTCAAGGTGAGATAATAACTGTTTTTTTAATGTATGCCTGAAGAATCTGAAGCGCTGAGATAGTGATAGCCAGTAGAACTTAATTTCAAAAGTAATTAATGAGGCTGCATTTTAATGAGCCTTTTTATACAGTGTTGTGAACCAGGCTGTTTCATGATGCTATTGTTCTCAGACTGCTGGAGGGAAAAAAAGAAAGCAGAACCTGGGAAAATTAATTTAAGAATAGCAGCAGCCCAAATAAGAAACAATCGATAAATCACTTTGCATTTATTTTATCCTCACAGGTATTTTTGAAGCAAAGAGACGATTCCTTCAAAGTTCTAGTACGGAAAGGTTTCATGAAGTTGTAAATTTCTGCCATAGTCTTGTAACTCATCAGCCTCCTTTCCTTCTTTTGTGCTTTAGTATTCAGTTTCCCATTTTCTTTGCAGGAATGCAAAATGGGGCCCATAATAAGTAAGCAGGGCATTTTTTGTTGTTGTTGTTGTCTGTGGAATAATTTGGTTTCTACATTAAATCATTTTAGAATATTAATGGCCTTTTGTAACTCTTAGATAATATCAGAATAAGGAAGAATGCGTGGGAGAGTAGCTTATGCATCCTGAGGTTGAAATTTAATTAATACCATCATGAGCTTTGCTGTTTAATGACTTGCATGTAGGTATAAAAATAAGATAAATGCATGTGCAATATTTTTATTATAGTGAAAATCCAGGGATTTGATTTCTAGCATAGCTTATGGAATCGGCAAAGATCTAGAGAAATCTAGATTTTTGTCCCCCAAATGAGTATGGATTTTTAAAAGATCTTCTGGAAAATCCTTTCTGAGTCTTCATGATTTGTAGTAGATAAAATTCAGTCTGGAAGGCACTTCTGTTCCGGTCTGTATCTGGATGTGGTCAGAGCCTCTGGGTAAAGACTCGTGTCGCGTTACCCAGACTGGTGAAAATGTCACGACGACACTAACTCACTGTTCCTCTTGTGAGACTGGAAAAAAAAAAAAAAAAAAGTCCATGGAAGAATAGACATACCAGGGGGCTGAGACAGCGCTGAACCTCACTCACGACTCAAGCGCTAGAACACTTCTGCCTTTGAGAAATTAGGTATTTTCAGTGAAAAAGTTCCTGTAGGACAAGGCCTCAAGGACAAGAGTCCAAGTACCGATAGCCTGATGAATAGAGACTTGTTAGAACTCATAGGGCACAAGCCCTGGGAGCAAAGGAGCAAGCTAACTGCAGACTCTTGAGCCGTTGCAGTTGAGATGGCAACCAGATGGACAAAGAGGAACAAGTAGCCAGATAAGGGAACGGATAGTGCCGATAAGGAACTTTATTAATTAAGAAAGTCATGTAGGAAGAAACCCCCTAATTTTAGAATAGAAATTGTTGCTATGACAAGGTAAACTAATCAGTTCCTATTGTTTTAACGGTGTGCCTTAAATGTCAACCAATCAGTGTTTTTTATGTTTAAGATTTAACCAATCAGTGTGTAATATGTAGAAGATAGAAACGTATATAATTGTAAGAAAATCACTAATAAAGGGACAACTTGCTTGCATCAAGCTGCGTCCCGTCTCTTCATTCGCTGCAAGTTCCAGGTTTGGGAAGAAATAAAAACCTCATAGATTTGCTCCTGTGGAGTTTGAGGGGCCACAGCAACCACCTGGATCCCTGTTTATAATAATGAAGGGCAGGGTGGTGTGGTTTTAATTTAAGTTCTAACGACCGTAGATGCATCTTCGTTTGGAAAGCTTTACTCATCTGACCAGCTCCTGAGATGTAAGCTGGCCGAGTTCCTACATGGCTGAATGGCTTTCTCTTCTTTCTAATAAGTAATTGATGATATCTTGGGGATGGTTTGATTAACAGGGCTGGAACAGCTGTTGATTTCACAAGGAGAAAGAGTACAGTTGTATTTTCTCCCCCTCTTCTTCCCCCTCATCCCCCTCCCCAGAGGGGATGTTCGCTGTAACACGCTCCTGCAGCCCTGGTTTTAGGTATCGCGGGCAAGATCTCCCGCAGCTCTGTACAGGTAACACCTATATATTTTAAAATACATTGATTAGAGCAAATCCCGTTGTTTGCCATCTTGGCTGTGATTTGCAGAGATGGAGCTCAACAGCATGTGGTTAGATTTGGAACTTGAGCAGGATGTTTCAGTGGTCGGAAAGGTGCCTGAACCCAGTCCCGAATGGAGAATGCAGCTTTGCAAGGGAGATTTTTCAACAGACTGTCTTGAAAAGCAGCTTTTGTGGAGGCATCCAAAACGTTCTGCAATCCAGACGCTGCAGAGGAGTCTTTTACTATCAGTTGCAATGGGCTGAAAAGCTGGCACTGCCTAGGGAGTAAACTCCAGCCACGTAACTCCGGTGTAGGCACCTTCCCCGCAAATCTGCCATTCCCAAGAGCTGAGCACCTTTTGCTTCTGCAAAGGCAGCTTTTGTGCGTGTTCTGGTTGGAACTTCTTCTCCTGCGTATTTCTCACAGCTCTCAAACTATGGAATAGTACCTTAAAAAGAGCTTTCAGTCCAAACGGGTTTCTGAAGGAAACTGCTCTGTGTAATCGCCCCCGGCAGCCTGTGGGAAAGGACCAAACAATCACCACCACAACAAATTGTATTTATTTAGCAGCCATCACAACAAAGCTATCCCTGGGCACTTGACAAAACTTTCTTGTTTATAGTACAGACAAGCTGAGGGATCTGAATATGAATTTATGGAAATAACCATCTACATTTTGAAACAGCTGTTTGCAACAACTGTTTTGTTAAATTGGTCTCTCTTTTGCATTTTTTGAGTTTAAAAGAGGAAGCAGATGAGATTTCTCTTTACCAGCCTTCCAGCGTGTTTGGAGGTTGGTAATATAAAGAGAATGTTTTTAAAGGATCTAGCCTTGGGAAAGCATAACAAGCTATTCTTTCTTCCCTGCTTTTAGCTATAATTTTCAAAAAGTTGAGTGTCATATTGCTCACAAACTGCATGGTTTTTCCATCTGTGAGCCAGCCAGCCAAAATCTGTCAACATGATATTTGGAAACGCTCAGAGAAGCAACAATGACATTAAAGACAGTTGAAGCATGGAGTAAGGGGAAGAGTGGGTGTAACTACCTGGCAAAAATCCTGTGTGCAAAAAGCATGGAGGGATTGTTACTGTGCACCTGGGAGTGGGTAGGGACCGTCTGTGAGAAGTCTGGTGGGATTCAACCACATGTATTATGAGCAGAAGGCACCAGCCTGCCTCTCCTGCAACCCTTCTGCAGCCGTGTTTTCTTCTAGCAATCTTCCTACTGGCTGTGCGTTACCGTCGTTGTACATTGTCCTTCTTCAGCGTTCGAACCACTGATGGAGTTTGGGCTCCTTCTGGTCAGAGGAACCAGAAGTCCTCTCCTCCCTTTTCTGCCCCATGGGCTTCGGCAGTATGATGAGGCAGCACTCTTTGGTCCACTGCTTCTTGTCTGGACTGATCCCATTGCCTCCGCAGCATGTCCTCCCATGGAGGAGAGGCTTGTTTCTGCGGTGTTGGCTTATGTGGATTGTCTTACCAGATGTGGAAGCATGAGACTTTGAAGAATCCTCCTCCTCTCTATCCATCCATGCTTTGCACAGCACATTTCTGCTCGATGGGTGTAGGTACTTAGGGCTTGGTGGCTGGGAGATGTCGCGCTGTACGGAAATATAGGGCCCCTCTCTGGATAGCCAATAGCTTTTAGCTTATGACGTAAGCAGACGGAAGGGACGTTGTAAACCCAAGCTATATAAGGCCGCACCACTTATCAATAAACGCCATTTGCCATCCACCACATTGGTGTCTGTGAGCTGATGGCCTGAGCGGCCTGGGGTTGGTCGCCGTGTCGTTCCTGAACCAGGTCGCCACGCCTGCGAAGGCAACAGATGGGGGGCTGGTCTATGGGAGGCAGATTTGAAGGCAAGGTGCTGCTGAAGTGTCTCTGGTACCTTCTCCCTCTCTGCCCAGAGCCAAGTGAATTGTCGGTGTTGTCATTAAGCGTAAAATATAATTGGTGAGTTAATCGCAACCACATCTTGTGACAGAGAAGGGCCTCTCTGGTGAGATCCTTCAGGGTAAGACCTAATGGCAAGGAGAAGGAGGGCTGCGTGTCCCTGAGGCAACGTCAGGGAAGGGTGACAGAGAGCCCTGCCGTCACACAAAGATTTTTCTAGCAAGATGGGTTTATAACGCTTTCGTTATAAGTGTTTAATGGATTCTCTGGGCCTAAGGAATGGAGCCGTGGAAACAAACTGGGACAGGCAGGTGTGGACATCAGGTTGGCTGACATGTCACGTGGGGAAAAGCATGGGGAAAAGACATTTCAGAAGAAGTTTTTCCTTCCTTCTGTAGTTTGATCTAACCTTATCTATCAAGAGTGGCGAGGGCTGCGTTCCTCTGCAATGCATGTGAAACTTGGGCTTCACAGATATTTTTTTTCCCACATAGACCAGGCTCAGACACATGTATATCAACAAGCAAATAAGAGTCAATTAGTGCACTTCAGAGATGAAAACAGATAAATGTTTGAATACTGCCGTGTAGTTGTCACTCCTGTGAATATCAACAGAAGATAAATAAAGCAACTTCTACTTACTTGGTTCAAGTGCCTTCTATACTGGAAAAATAGTGAAAAAAAAATATAAATCGAGGGCTAGAAAGAACCAAACAGCATACCGTTATTTCTTTCCTTCGTGTAAATAATGAGGAATTCCATTCTGCACATGGGGAAAAATTACAAAGTTATTGAATCAAAGTATAATATTTGTGAACAGTGCCACTCTGAGCTCTGGAGAATTATAGGGGGGAATTTTTTGGCAAGACTTAATGGCTTAAAGAATACTTGATTGTCAGCTCAGGCTACTCAACAGGATAAGTGAGCGAATAGCCTTTCTGCTAGGATGTTAAGGTGCTATGGGTTCAGCATTGATTAGCTGCTTCTATATTAACCACACTTAAAATACTGGAGAGGAAATACAAAACCAATTACATTTTCCTTGGTTTGGAAAGATTTTAGCTTTGTGTTGCTACAACAGATGGCTATTTTAATTCACCAGCGACTGCTCAGACATATGAAAATTGTTTACGCTTTGACTTGCTATAATGTACTTACTATTAATATTACAACAATATCTCAGAGTCCTGGTCATGGATCAGGACCAAAAGATCCCAAAGCTCTAAATACCCAAACAAATGTTTACAGTCTAAATATAGGAGTTAGCAGATGGATAGATGCTGTTAGGAAAGCATAGAAGAGCACGAGACAACACAAACACTATTGATCTCAATCTACCATTAGCCTAACCACCACCATAATTTTGGTCTAGTATTTTGAAAAGTGGAGTTTTCTTTTGATTTAATTTTTTCTATTATTATCATTATTCAGCCTAATTGTAAATCTTTTGCATTCTGAACTTGATTTCTCCTGCTGGTGCTGCAGCAAGAGGAGTAAAGAGACACATGCACCTGTGTGGGTACAGTGTCGTTCTATAAAAAGCTCCATAAACCAAGGCAGACTGAGTATTACATAGGCTTATTCTGTAATAGCGGCTGTGCCAAAAAAATCATCAATTCAATTCTGTTGTTATGCACTCCTGAATCTCGACAAATCTGGCCAAGAAACATTCTGAGCATGGTGCCACGCATTCCCTCTTTCTCTTGTCTCTTCTGGTGTCCTCGGGGGGCAATGGGAAACCCAAGACAGCTCTGGCTAAAGCATCTCTTCAGCTTTTAATGTGGCCTGAGGTCTTTCCTTTGTTTTTCTTGAAATCCAGTTCTCTGGCAAACTCCAACGAAGCAACAGTTTGGCAAGGACTTCACCAAGACATCCCTGAAACCCCTTTGGGCTGGAGAAATAGCGTGAAGGCATTGCAGTGAGGGCTGAGGTCCCTGACCCTTCCGCCTATAAAGAAAATAATAAGAAAAAAATCTGTTAATAAGGGGAATTGAACAGGGTCGGCGATGTTAAAACTGGATGACTAACATGCGAGCTGTCGCTGAGCATACAGCAGCACGGGGAGGGGGGGTGGGCGCGGGGTTCAGAGGGACCTGTGCAATCCTGCTTCCGCGCTGTTGGCGAGGTGGGAAGCATCGCATGAAGGGTTGTGGAGCCGGGGCAGCTTCTACCCCAGGGTGACAGAATCTCTCCTGAATCCTGATGGAGAGGTGGGGAATGGCACAGTCCGGTTGTGGAAATGTCAATGGCAGTCAGCTAATATCTGAGGGGTTTTTTTCCCTGTCTTTTTTCTTCCTATGTGGTTCTTTCTGATTTGAGAGTTTCCCTGTTTATCTGTAGCTATAATTCCTCTGTGGTGGGACTTCCTGTTTTGGGTTTAATAAGCTTTTTATCATAGAAGAGGAATTTTCTGTATGACTGTCTGACAAAGAGTTAATTTTAGTGTCCTTCCCCTTTGCCAGCTTCATATTCTGAATTTAAAGTAGCCAAGATCATCACTTTTTTGATGATTCCATTAACCTTTAGCTTAATAAATCTTTATTATTTGTCTTGTTGTCCTGCTTTTCAATATTAAATGGTTTTATATGTCCCCCTGAGATTTTCTGAGAAAAGCTGTATATCTTTATAACATCATGTTGCATATTAAGTCTGGAAAAGTCAGGATCCCTTAATTTTCCTGATTTTGCCAAGTGCCATTTTTCACTGAACCAAATGACCTGAGTATTTTGTGATGGTTTATCCTCTTGAACTTCATTCGTCTCTCTTTATGCATAGGAGTAAATACAAACTTCTTTTTCTTTTTTTTTTTTTTTTAGTGATACTAGTGACTTCATAGATTAATTTTTGTGCTTTGGGCTTTTATTTTTAGAAAAGACCCAGGTAAGGCAGAAAGACCACCAACCAGACATTATCCATAGGAATTCTGTGCTGCCCAGCAGTATTTAATAATAAATAAAACAATATCCCCTGACGTAAGTTTCTATAGGTCTGCTCAAAAAAATTGCTCCTTGGTTCACCTCTAAAGGCTGGAATCTTCGTGGGCGTACCCAGGGGTAGTCAATGTTGTTGGAAGTAGAGTGGAGGACAGAAAATCAGCATTTATCTCTTCATGTATTTATTTATCATTGCAAAGAGGGATTTATTCTATAGACTGGGAGGTTTCAAGGAGTGTTCTCCAGCATCCCATTGCACAATTTCCTACTAAACTCTATTTTTCAGCTTCCCAAATGTAGCCGAGATGAGCTGGAAGCATGACGGGTTTTTACTCCCCTAAAGCTGCCTCCGTAACTGCTGCCCCACGATGCCAAGGGAGAACAGTAGCCGGAACCCATTAGCTGCAGTTGATCCCCTCTCCAAAGGGATCACATCCTGCTCCCTGGAAAGCTGACTCACCTGTGCCATGAGGCTGCACCAGCAGTCTTCCAGGGGATAAAGTGGGAGGATATAAATAGAGCAACTAAGGTCAAAAAATCAAACCCACTTAGTTACAGCTACAATTTGCTGTTCTTTTAAGAAACAGAAAAAAAAAAAAAAAAAAAAAGCTTTAAAGAAATAGCATCTCTTGCCTCGGACTGCTCCCTTTTTAGCAGCCTAGCTTTAGCCACGTTTGATTTTCTATCGTGCATTTTGTGAAGCTGCCTGTCCTGTTTGCTGGATCCGTGATTATTTTTCCCAGCTGATTCCCAGACCTCCCTCTCTCCCTCTCTATCCACTCGCTGACATTTAGATACACCCCGATTTTATTCCTACGTTCTGTTATCGCTCATTATCAGCTCGTTCAGACTGAACAGCTTGTTTCTCTTTTGTTGAGTCCTCCTGTAAGTGCCATTAGCAGTGATTCATGTCTTCGCTTGAGAAACTATTTCCCTAGGAATAAACAATAATTGTGCCACAGCTGAGACCACAGAGAGGGCCTTTTAGCTTCTAAACTTATGCCAGAAGTACTTGTCTAAACTTCATGAATGATTTAGCTTTCTCTGTTTGTGACGTTGTATTTCTTGAAAAGCCTGCTTTTCAGAGAACAGAATGATTTTTTTTCCTCCCCCATTTTACCCTAAGCAGTTATTCATATTATGCACATCACCATCGCTTTCTTGGGTTTTTTTTTTTGCCTTTACAGAACTCCCCCTAAGGGATTTTGATATAACACAAAATTTCTTACCTTTTTTTTTTCCCCTTTAAATTAATGAAGTATGATTTACATGTGACTCACAGGGAGGCACTTGATGTAGAGATCGATGCAGTAGATTTTAAAGGCTGCCACTGAATTTTAATTCAATGATATAATAACCCCATCATTGCATACAAAAAGAGTTGCAATCTAAGTGCAGTAGGATTTGAATAATCTGGTCAGATGAATCTCAGAGGGTCTCCAATTTTGTGAAGTCTCTTGACTTAATTCAGTAAAACTGCTGAAGTGCTCGGGGCTGAAGAAGTTTGTACCAAACGAGATCTTACCCTTTTTCATTTTCCAAAAAAAAGAACAGTCTGTTTTAAATCAAACCTGGTATGAATTCTTTCTTTCTTTAGCAAAGGACAGAACCATGCTCTGTAAGTCTGTTATGACTGACCACGTTCCTGTGGCATCGCCGGTGTGTTCGGTGTCCTTCGCAGCCCTAAAACTGCAGCAGATCACCAAACCTTCAGGGAACTTTCCCCATGGGTGCGATTGCAATATCAGACATGATACAGCTCACAATAGCAGGAGAAACACAAGAAAGGAAAAGGATTGTGAAAGTGGGAGGCAACTTGAGGGATCCATCAAGGGAAAACGCAAACAGGGCACGGAAGAACCTTTCCACCCCAGACGCACTTCACAGACTGGCCAGAAGTGACTGGCAATTTCAGGTTGCATCCTCATCCCTGAGCGCCGCTGAAAGTCAAGAGAAAGAGTCCTCATAGCCTTTGAAAAACAAGTCCCAGGCAACCTGTTTCAAGCCGAAATCACGCAGCCCCCTTCAGCGCTTTGTTTCCTGTTTATCTTTCCATTATCCTTTACGCTTTTCCTCATCTCTCCCTTCCTCCCTCTTTTTATTCATCATTTTCTACTCCAACACCCTTGCTCGCCATTCAGCCTTTTCTTAGCAGAATGGGAACCTGGCTGATTGCAATGGGGACTCAATTCTTCCAACTCCTTTATGCTTGTAGGAATTTGAGATTAGGCCACAAATACTTTTTTTTTCCTACCCCTGCTGGCATTGTATCGCTGCTAGCAGGTATTTAATGTTACCCTGATGCACAGCAGTCAACATTAAAAAATCATTTACGCTGGCATCTAAAACTTCTCAGCACTTCTTAGATCAGGAGGAGGAAATAATTGCAGCATCTTGTGTTCTGTGGTGCTGTAACTTGTGATTGTTGACATTTTAATGGCAGGCATCATAATTTCAGACAGAACAAAAATGAAAATAGGAAGAGGTCTATGGGCTCTCACTTAATGAGATCATGAATTTTCTTTCTCCGGAATGTTTGGTTAGTAACTTCACTGAAGAAAAATAAAGGAGTTTTAGACTTTGACTAAACATCTAACAAAAGAGGAAAAAAAATCCAGAATTCATTAGTGGGTAGTACTAATTACTACTTATTAATAATTTGTGCCTCCCCAAACAAATATACAATGTTTCTTGCCTGAAGATCTTCTACACTCAATGACTGATCTAATTTACACTTTAGTCTAAAGCTAGCCATGAGGAAGGAAAGAATAGACATGATGTGAAAACCGTAATTACACAAACTAACCTATATGGTGCTGCAGTCAATTATATGCATTCCTTGGGCCATAATGTAAACAAATAAATCCCCCTTCCATTTTAAAAAATAAATAAATCCTTCCCACTTTAATCAGTTCACACCATGTTTAAAAACAAACAAACCAGCAACAACTTTTTTTTTATTTTTATTTTTTTTAGGAATCTGAAATAGAAAAAGTCAGTCTAACTGTAGGAGATGGATAACACCAGAATAATCTAAGAATCTAGATACTGGAAGAGGGACCAGAGAGGCAGTGGGATGTTTCTCTTTGGAGACCACTGAAACTCTCCTGGCTGAGGTCCAGAGTGACCTGAACGAGGTGGCCCTGCTGTGAGTATAGCTCTGCTTCTGCTCTTGGAAAAACTTGGAAAAGACTCCTGGATAGCATCTGGTCCAGCACCCAGCCCAGAGCCAGCTTCAAATGAACCATATCACCCTGGAGCTTGTCCAGCGGAGTTTTCAATCCGAGGATGGAAATCCCACCATTGCAAACGGGTGATTCGTAGAAGCTCTCTGCACAGAAGCAATGCCTGCAGGCACACAAGGGTGAGCCGTCACCACGTGTTCCCTTCAGAGACCCCCATCACACACCATGCCTTCTCACAACAAGCCTTACATAAGTTCACTTATTATTTGCCAAGAAATAGCAACAACCGAGGTACTTAGCTGATTAGACATATCTGTCTTTTGCTTTTGACATTTACATCAACTCAAAATTTTGCAGACTACATTACTGAAAGAATTTCAAATGAATACTGTAGTGATTAAGCATTGAAGATGAATACTAATGCATTCCAAACTGGGTTAGCGCTGTAATGAATTTAAGATATCTACTTTTAAAGTGGACTAATTAACAATTAAGAGTCTAAAGTGAAACTTATTTATATCTGTGTTAAAAGAAAAAAAAAAATTTCTTTGGTCCCCTACCTCCCCAGTTTTGGAGAGGTAAAGTTCCCAGCCTGGCAGGGTGTAGCTTCTGAAGTTTTCCACCTTCCCTCTAGTCAGCTATTTTCTCCTTTTTCGTTATCCACTGGGATACCCAAGTCCAGATCATTCCACAGTCCCTTTTCCCAATAGATGTGTACCCTAAATTGTGGGCAGTAGATAGAGCATTTAAACAGTTTATTGCAAGGTGTCATTCCTGGCCACATCCAGGAAACTACCTACATCCTGGATGAATATCCAGCCCCCACATCTGCATCCTTCTGGTGGTCACGTCACCCTGTGAACACCTACATTCATCTTCACTGGCTCCTTCAAAGGCAAATTTGCTGTTTTCCTTTGCGTCTGCGGGATAATGAGTATTTTTCTCTCTTCCCCCCGCTGCTTTTTCAATTCAAATAGAGCAGAAAGGGATGGGAGTGATAATTCCCTCTGGACTACAACAGCTCTGACAGGTAAAAATTGCTGTGTCCCAAAGGGGATTATCAACAGCGTTAACTTACTTGTCAAATACAAATGTCAGGTTAGTTCTTGCCCCTACCTTGATATTCAGAAAATATAAGCTTTTGTTCTAAGATCCCTGGAATGGTTCCTGTGCGCATATTTTAATTACAGTGGAAATGGATCTGTCTCTCTGTAGATCCCAGAGTGCACGCACATGTGAGAGAGACTTTTAAATAAATTTCTTCGATGCAACATGCTTATTTACAGGCTCTAAGGCTTGAAAGGACCGCAGAGATCAGCTCCTAGACTAGCTGTTTAGAAAACATAGGCCAAAAAAAGTTGATGACAAAACTTTCTCATCAAGCCTGTGAGTAGATAGAATGATCCAAACGTTGCAGCGTTTTGTTAGCAGACAAAGTGCAGCTGCCTGGAAGCACACGACAAGGGAAGGGGTAACGTACCTCTCTTGTCCAAGCTAAGGAAAATACTGAAGGATAAGAAAGCAGCAGAAATGCTGAGTTAAAAATTAAGCACAGTAAACACATGGTAAAGTGATAGTTGGGGTTTTTTTTGATACTAGCAAGTTAAGATTTAATTTGTGACACGGGTGAAGAAATGTTGTTCAAATAAAAAGTACTACATTTGTTTTCTAAACCCATCTTTTCTGCTTAGGGTAGGGAAGAGCTGAAAGTGTGTATATCATAAAAAAAAAACAACTTAGCTCCACTTGGGCTCTAGTCCCCTGGTTTCTCCCCATCCCCTTTAACTTGCATGAGAACCCTGTGACTTTGACTCATCTACCCAGAATTAAGTTGCAATTTGATTTTGACCTCTGAAGTTACAATTAAATCGGGCGTCTGCTGGTGCAGATCCTAAAAGGTCTTTAGAAAAGCTGAAAATAGTAACAGCAATAACTCTCAGGAAGTTTTCTGACTTGGCAGTGGATTAGTCTACTGAATTATTTACTCTCAAAAGCGACTGTTGTTTAGCAAAAAATTGCTGAGAGACATTCATTTCAATTAATCATTTATAGTCAAAACTGTTTGGCTTCAAGGAGAGGGAATTGATGCTGTCGGTGTTAGCCACCTCTGTTTGGTGCTCGGGCACTGATGGCTTGATGCTTTCTGGTACGGTCTAGCCTCCCAACAGAAAGTGCTCAGCAATTCCTAGGAGTAGCTTAGCATCATATAGGATTGGACCCGCTGTCCCATGACAGCACAGATTACTACTTGATAAAGGGAGTTATAAGCAAAACAATCTGGAAAGATTTCCAAAATTGAAAGGTTCCGCCCCCCCCCCTCCCCCCACACACACACCTTGTTTCCTGGATAGTCTTAAAAATCTGTTCTTTCAGGCTGCCAGGGATGATGCTTACAAGGATAAATTTCCCAGATCAGACTTCAGCCGGTGTAAACCGGTTTTGAAGGAGCCATGTGCTGGTCTGAGGCTACAGATCCTTCCTCTTGTACACACTTAGCCAAACGCACAACAGGTTGATTTTTTTTTTTGTTGTTGTTGGAGCCAAGCGAACCCCAAAGAAATACAGTCAAAAGTAGAACTAGGGCAACAGATTCCCTAGTTGGGACCTGGAGAGGCTCCAGCTCTGGCTGCATTTTCCTTCTCACCGTTGGCATCCTCTCGGGCATCCCAGGATTTCAGTGTCAGGTTAAGGGAGCATTTGGGATAGAGCCCCTTGGGTCAGTGAGGTCTGGGCACAAGCCGAGGCAGGGCTCATCTCACACAGCAATGCGGGGGCTGCTGCTTTGCTGGGGCTGATGGCAGGTGCAGCAGGGCCAGGAGCTCCCTCAGGACCTTGGGGGTACAGGCCAGTATGGGGCCAGGGGAGACGCAGGGTTGACACAGCCTGGGATGGGCAGCAAGGGCTGTGGGTTGCTGAATGAGTGACAGGTCAAGGATGCATGATTGACAGTCTCCAGGGGAGAAACAGCGCAGGTGCACACGCGCGGGGGCATTGGGGGCATATGAAACTGCAGGGTAGAGACTTGAGCCTCATGGGGAAAGGCGAGCACAGCCCTGCATGGCTGTAACCCCGAGCCCGCTTTATTGGCGTGGATACCACCCCAGTCCGAAAGCATTTACTAGTATGAGTCCACTTCATATTTATATTTTCCCAAAATTGACTCACACATGGCTTCTGTATAATTTCTCTTTCTGTAACTGATTTTTGTTCTAATTTTACTGAGGTCTGTATACTGAAACGTTCTTTTACAAATCACAGCTTTTCATGTTTGAATTATTTATGTTAAGGCATATAAACCCCATACGAATACCATATATCTGTAATATATATGTAAATCTGTAGAATGTATATAATCTAAAACATTAAGAGTGATGAACCACATTTAATTTGCTACCTTAGTAGACAGTTATTTGGGGAATGAAAAGGAAGTTTTCAAAATACCAGGAGAAAAAAAAAATTAAATCAAGGTAAACGGGGAGAAATGCAATCTTAGGTAAACTCTGAATATTTTTCCCCTGTATCCTGTGTTTCATTCCAAGTAAAGCAACAGACTTTTGAGCCTTCTGCAGATGGCGAGGCTGCTGCTGGCTGGTGTACGTGCAGCTGGGGATGCGCAACAAGCAGGTGCATTGTTTGTAGCTGTTAGTAAGCGGGGAAGTGCCAGAAGTTCCGCATATGCTCTGGTTGGATTTGTAAAGCAGTGCTGGGAGGGAAGGGGAGGGCTTCCTGAAGGATCTGCTGGCACTGGCTTGGCTGTGCCAGGCTGCACAGTGGGAAAGAGCTGGAGGTGGTCATCGGTGCAGGGAATGCAGCTGAGGGTCAGGGAGCAGCTTGCAGCACTTACAGCTGCAATCGGCTCTGTTTTGCAGAGGTCAAGAAGAGAGCAGGGTCCTAGGATAAATTTTGTGGTCTTTGTACAAATGCCTCCAAAACCCTTAAAGAGAATTAAATGTTTCTCTTGGGGGGAAAAAGGCGATGCAAATATCTCGTGAATTGAGGTGAAAGGCATTTTGACACAGTAATTCCAGCAGTCAAAGCAGTTGTTTGTGTTACACAAGCACACACTTTATGGTAAGCGTCGTGCTTTTCTCCCTTATCTAGCAACATCTGTCTTTGTGTATGCCATTTATTTTTTGGCATTAAACTAGCTCTATATGTCAACTAATGCATTTTAGCTTTGTTCTGTCTTTTTTATATCTAAGAGCAGGAACTATATTAAGTTAGTAAACAAAGCAGAGAATGTTTTCCCTTGCACTGTGCATCCTTACCTTATGTGTTCAAGACAAATATATCTGGGACATTCAGAATTGATTAATTCTCTTACAAGGTAACCAGAATAGCTTTTCCCCTAAAATGAGGTCACATTCTAACAAAATAATTTACCATTCTTAATCATATATTACAGTAAGTTATTTGAAATCAGCTGTAGGACACTCAACTTGTCAGATCCTTATAAATGAAGATAAATGACTAAAAGGAAAACTGCAAAAATATCCTGACTCTTATCTGAGACATTATTAACATATTATTAGCAGAATTACTCAATGGAGATACACCAATTAATGAAGTCATTCTGGCTGTCCAGCTGCTCCAATGAGCAAAATCAAATTGAACCATCCAGTTGGAGCTCTGACCAACCAGTACATGCGCAGGGGTATGAGGTGGAAGGAACGCAGAAATACAAGAATAGACTATGGAGAAAGGTGGGAACGTCCCACCACGGTGTTGCTTGAGCTAGCCCTGGGCTAGCTGCCTTGAGAAGAGCATTGTGCTGGGCTCGATTCGGCACAGCGCCCAGTGTGGGGGGCTGCGGGGGCATCTCCACCTGCAGGTTCGGGGCACCAGATGCTTGTTCGCACTGCTAAAGAATGAAAGCGGTATTCTCTTGATCAATTTCATTTTATTTCTCCCAGCACCTTCGCCGCAGGATTGTTTTCTCTCTAGGTTTGCTTTAACAACACAATTTAGAAACAGGCATTTTCATGCTGCTGCTTGTTTTTCTGAATGCCTGACTAAAGAATGCATCGGGTTGTGTTCGTCAGAGCGTATAAATGGATAGTCTGAAGTGGTAGCTGCAGATGTGGACTTTTAGAATAATAATAGTGGTCTCCATAGAAGGTGATAATAATCAGTTCATTATGTGTTATCAGAACTGGTTACTATTATCATTATTAATACCATTCTCCTTTTGCTGCCGTTGTGTGCAGTGTGGCGTTATTGCCTGTCACTCAGGCCGGTAACCTGGTATCATCTTTGTGATCTGTAGTTTCTCGCATCCAGGATGTGTTTAAATCCTGCCAATTCTTTCTGCATAACAGCTCCTCCTTCAAGCAAACTTCATCATCTTGATTACTGAAGCCCCCTGCCTTTATTCAGACCCTTCTGAACGCTGTCGCAAGGAGCCTTTTCCCTCTCCATCATCCAAACCGTGTCACGACTCGTTTCATCCCTCTGGAGAGCTGGGGAGGGGACCTACGCATGTATTTCCACACCCGTTGGGTGGCCGGCCCAAATGTATCAATTACTGAAGGTATAAATATCAAAGGAGGAGGAAATGATTTAAACTAGAAGCTAATTCTGGCGTAAGATCAAATGGATGTAAATTAGTTATGAAAGACTGGAAATTAGATGGTTTCTAACTACAGGAGGCGTAAAGTTCTGGAACAAGTCTTCAAACACATTAGTGGGAAAAAATATTTTATGCTGGAGGTTATTATGTTTATCAAGGCAATTCTGTGAGAGCTTTCCTAGAGAAAGAAAATTAAGCTTGTGATCTACATCATTTGGCAACAGCATTTGGATCGTTATTTAAAGATCCAGTTGTTGTTTGTTTGTGTACCACTTCAGTTCTATTAATTGTAGGCTACAGGGCTTGCTGCTACCTCCTGCACGAGCTGGACAGAATATTTTTCCATACTCATACCTTCTCTGACCTGTGAAATGGGGAGGAGGAGGAGGGAAGGGGGTTGTCCTGTGGGTTAGCGGAGAGTAGTCGTACCTAGGGATAGGAGGTACACCAGGGTGCAGCAGCAGCTTCTCGTGGTATTAATCTGGTCGGGGTGCTTTACTTCTTCCTTAACATGGAACAGATTGCTCAATCTGATATCAGGAAGGGACAGTCTGGAAATTATAGCGGAGGTTTTCCTGCCGTCTGCTGAACGGTGGGGCATGGGCCATACCCAAGACTCATTCCAGGTATTTCTTTCATAAGGTTCCTGCTATGCAGGGAAATAATTCCCATTGATTTACCAATCATTTCCCTTCATCTACCAATCATTTCCATTAACTTTTCTTCCTGTAGCTAGTTGCAATGGTGCCTGTTTGTGGGGTTTGGCTTTTTTCATTTTTATTCATTCAGGCATTTATTTTTCTTCCATGGTTCATCATTTGTTATATATGATTGAGATAAATATTTAGGGAAAATGTTTTCATAGTGAGAGTTGTCAAACACTGGAATAGGGGCCCAGAGAGGTTATGAAATCTCTATCCTTGGGCATATCCAAACTTTTTTCCTAAGCAACCTGATTTAACTTTCAAGCTGGCCCTGCTTGGAACAGACAATCCAATACCAGATGATCCTCAGAGGTCCTTCCAACCTCAAATAATCTGTGGTTCTGTGGAGCTGCAGAATATGTAAACAGTGGTGGATGGGAATGCCTGACACGAGACATCTAATAAACACCCACAAACTACCTGACATTTGTGGTAGCCATGAAGTCCCGAACTTGCAAAGCCATTGACTGGTCCCTTCATCACATATTCTTCTCGTTCGTTGATGAGATCTCATTTGCTCTGTGGAGTAGGTTGTCATGTCCACCACCATACAGAGTACCCTTCCTTTCATTAAATGCACGAACGGAATTTTTCAAATGAGAGCTTTAAAATGAGAGAGCCAGAAGTATCAGATGGCAAATAACATGCTTATGATATGTATTTGAGCTAAGATTCTCAACAAGAAGAACATTTTTCATGAATAGAAAATAAGGTTGGACTGTTCATCAAAGAGATGGAGTTCCACACTCTGTTTGATAAAGTATTTGGACATTAAATTTAAACTGTAATGCCTCGGGGTGTGTATTTTTAAAATTTTGATCAGTTCTACCTCTTAACAGATAATATTTTACAGGTCTTGACCAGGCACTGGGGCTTGTCAGTGGATTTCTGCATGATGAAAAGTGGTGCATGTGATCAAAACCAGAATACGTTTTTCTGGGTTATTCAAATTCAGATTTTCCCCTAAAGCTCCTGGATGCACCCCTTGGTTGTTGTGACTGAAGTGTAGGACTTAAGATGCACTTTTAGAACTGAACAAGATTGATACTGACAATGTAAGGTAGGTTTGGTTTCAACTTTGTGCCAGCTATACCATTTTAGACAAACATTTTCAAGAAATCTAAAAGTTAAGGATCTTAAAAAAATCCCCAGAATTTAATCCAGTTTTATATTTGTGACACCTTGAAAATACCAGCTTAAACATTGTTTCTAAACCTGCCTTAAAACAGAGCCTATGCAGTTTATTAAATAAATAAAGAGCAAACCTGCTCGTAAGTTTCAGAACTATGATTTTAATTTGGATTTATAAAAGACAGGACCTGGCAAAGCTTTCTGTCCCTGATTGTCTTTAGCTCGTGAGAATATTGTGCTTCCTAATGATGCATGTCACCGTTTTTACTGTCCTAGACTTTAATTCTGGGGCAGTGCTCATATTTTCAACCTATTCAGCAGAAAAATTGTGTTACTGTAGAATCTTCTCAAGCAAGTTGCTTGGAGGTCACCTTGAATAATATTAAGAGCTCTGGCCTCTTCTTGATAAGATCTTTGCTGGAATAATCACAGTCTGGGTTGTCTGTTCCTTTAAAAAACAACCTTGGGGAAGATTCAGTGAGCCAACAGAGCTGTGAGCTGCTGCTTTTTATTGTCATACTGATGAGGAGAACATGGGACTCCTAACAAAAAGGTCATAATGTCTTTCATTAATAGTTATTAGCAATTAAACTAGACTAGTGATGAAATCGGTGCTCCCACCCTACTGCTTTATTAGTTCTGAAGGCTTTGATAGAAACGCAGGCACAGAAGCCCCAACATGGCCTTGCTAGAGCTGGCAGTTGCTCTTGAGATGTTGTTCAAGGTCCAAAAGCCAGGGTGTCGTCAGGGGAGTATTAATAACAACTTAAATGTGCTGCTTTTTTCTTAAGTGCGCCTGAAATCCCGCTTCTCCCTCCCTAGGTTCCTGCACGATGGACACCAAGCAAAAGATTCTCCGACTCCCACCAGGAAGCATAGGGTGTGGTTCCTAAAATGTTTTCATGGGAGAAGATACACCCCTCTGCTCCTCCGCCTGCCAGAGTTGGGGTTAAAGGCTGTGCTCGGAAAGTGGGATCAGCGAGTACCCGGTGGGGTGGACAGGCTTTGGAATGCCTGACTTGCACGCTCACCGCACTTTGTATGAAAATGATTTCCTTGCTGACAACAACCATAAATATGGATGAGGTCAGCTAGACCAGGAGACCCTGAATAATGCCGAAATGCCTTATTGATGACAGCAGCGTCTTGCTGATTCACTGATCTCTTGACGGTTCTTCGCTTCGGGTGTCCCGTCTGTGCTAAATTAGAGGAGCACTTGAGAACAGCAAGTGGAAACATGTTCGTGCAGGAAATAGGGGAGGTGTGAAGGACACAAATCTGTGAAGATGTAAAGTGTGTCAGCGTCGTGTATTGCTGAACGCGGCTGGTAGCAAAAGCTGCACTGTCCCCTTGAGGAAATGACATCTGATTCTTCATATGGGTGTCATGCCCACGCTGGTGTGGAACGTGGCAGTAGTACACCCAAATCATCAAGGCCATCGCTGGACACAACGATATGGGACAAGCCCAAACATTTGTATGTGAGGTGACAGAAAATCTTGTAGGCAATGACATTTTTCTCAAGGTATCTCAAAAAAACCCATATGCTTGGGAGACAGATTGAAACATTTGTCAAAGTTCTTCTGTAGTAAACTGCTAGTGGCAGATGAACCAGCTGCTGTCTTGTGGTGCTGTTCCTTGCCAGTGAATGAAGGATGCAGGATGAAAGAGAAATTGCCTGTATGGGTTCCATACATATATTTTCAACCGCTGTGGCTGTGCTCGGGAACAGCAGAGAGGAAAAGCAGATGACAGACTGTCCTTTTGCAATGGGGTGATGGACGTGAGCGATGTATACACATCAAAAACCTGTCCTGAGTATGCCTGGGGCAGCGCAGAGGTAAGTTTAGGGAGGTAGAACTTTTGGTGTCTCAGTTCAGCACGCATTGTGTACAGCTTCTTAGCCAAATCACTACTTCTGGGAATCCCGTAAGGACACACTTGGTGGTGGGTCTTCAAGCCTTTCCTGAATTTCTCTGTTTCCTGTACTCTGTCTTATATTCTGTATTAAGCCTCACATTATCTTTCTATCATTGTTTTGTATCTTCAAGAAAAATGTGCAGATGGAAGTGGATATAAACTGAAAATCAAGGACTTTAAGTAAGAAGGCAGTCTTTAATTCAACAGATTTTTATTTTTTTTTAATATGCAGCTAATTGCATGCATAGTTGTGCACATAGCAACCAATATTTAAGAACTGCATTGCCAGGACTATCAGAGCACTGGAAGCTTCTGCCACATAAACACAAAGACAGCTGAGGCAAATCAGCTAAATTTGTGAAACCTATGCAGGCAAATTAAGGATATGTAGGAAAAGAGATCACTTCTATTAGACCACCCAGTGCAGTATACTACGCAAAGGCACGAACTGTGCACGCTATGCCAGATGTATGAATGTAATTAAGTCTAAACTAAATACAGCAGGCATCAGTTACAGGTACAAGCCTCAGGCTTTGCTAAGTTCTGCCCTCAAGCCTCCCAGCTCCTTAGAGGCAGAGCCTAGGCAAACGGTGCCTTTTGTATGGAAGAGGCAGACTGAGTTAGGGACCACTTAAGCAAGTTGTATATCTGAAAGTTCATTGGAATAGATGGGATGCACTTGGAGGTGTCCAAAGGCTGGGATGAGGTGTGTCTGACCAACCTGACTGCTTTCTGTGATGAGCTGCCTGCCTCTACGGGGAAGGGAAGAGCAGCTTACTGTGTATACTTTGACTTTAGCCAAGTGTTTTAGCTCGGTTTGTTGTAATGTCCTTACAGCCAGACTGGTGAGATACAGACAGTGGATTAACTGGATTAGGTCATCAATCCTTAGCTGGTTTGCCTTAGCTTTGCTGTGTGCTCCTGGGCATGTTTGCATTGGCAAACACCAACTGTCACCAGCCTGTGCAAGGATGCAAATGCTGGGTGCTGAGGGGAAGGCTCATTTTTGAAATCAAGCAAACATTAACTTTGTTCTTTCTGTCTCAGTGATGGTTTTGCACCAGCGTGTGCGCCGAGGTTCATATTTCATGCTTTGTCCAAATCTGTTTGGAGGCTCTAGACCTGACTGGCCTGCTGAGCAGCCCCTGCTGCCCCCCCCCACAGGGGAGAAGAACTCCCTAATGCTGAGGCTACTGCCCTTTTCTTGACCTATATCTGTTCGGTCCTCCCCAGTATGTCACTCAAGAAGGTCACGGCTTGTATCGTCACAGGACATATTGTAGGTATTCAAAAGGAGGCTGGGAATCACAGAAAAACAGAGATTACAGTGTCTTTTACGGCTCCTGAATAAAGATTCAGCAGCGCAGTCACAGGAGGTTAGCGCCTTTGCAGTCACGGGGCTGTGGCAGAATGCAGAACCACTGGGTTTAAATATTGCTGGCATGGAACCAAATCACATCTTTGCCTTTCAACAAGAAGAAAAAAATAGCCTAGTTTAAAGTCTTCCCAATATCTCATTTATGTTGGTGTGTGTCCCCCCCCTCTTTTCTTGGACCGCTTCCTAGTTTCAGTTCTTACATTTGTATTAAGATTTTTTTTTAATTTTATTTTGTTTTCTTGATGTTTTGGTTGGATCGTGTTGTTTGTTTGTGTTTTTTTTTTTTTTCCTGGGACAAACTTTCTCTGTCTTATATCACTGTGACTTCAGAGTAAGTCAGGACTCGTTCTAGATTTACACTAATTTAAAACTAAATGTCAGCCAAAGGAGGTAGTGGATTCAGATGAGTGCCATTGCATAATTTCCTTGACTCCAGGATGTGATCTTCGTTTCTCACCTATGAATACAGCAGATTTTAGACATAAAGCTGACGTGGACAGTTGCCACCCACCCAGGCTGGAAGCACGTGAGTGGGCTCAGCACCGTTTTGGGTGCAGGAGGTGGGCGAAGCCATCGCCATAGAGGCAACCAGGGCAGGCATGTCCCTGTGGGTGGCTAGAACGGAGATGCTGTAGTTTATTCTCTGTAACATATAAGTTCACTTTGATCTTGGGATATTTATAAACTGCTTTTCACTTGTGTGCTGTCCTAATACGCCAGTACTTTTTCATTCTTGGTTGCTCTTGGGTTTTGCGACCGACTCAGCTGTTGCAAGGTGTTTTTATCTTATTAGTCTATAGGAGACACTTTCATTCTTCACCTTTTTTTTTGTGATTTTTCTCTGCATTTCACTCTGCAGACTCTCAACCCCTTTTCTCCTGCGCATAGTGTGAAAATAAATATATCTGAAGATATGCAAGGCTTTCTCAGGTAAGCTATGACAGTTACGTTTAGAAAGAAAAGGAAAATATATACTACATCGTGAAGACATAGCACAATATTTTGGGTTTGGTTGGTGGTGGGGGTTTTTTTGGTGGTGGTTATTGAGGTTTGGGGTTTTTTTTGTTGTTGTTCTTACAGTTCTACCCACCGCCCTCAAGAGAGTTCTGATACACTTGTCTGGTAATTATATTATCCCAGGTAATTTCAGTTCCTAGAGACAAGAGGATGGAGAGGGAAGACAAGCACAGGAGGGAAATGGAATCATTAAATCATGACATCTGGAAACTAGTCCTCACTTGGTGGATGTGCCCAGGTGGTTGAACAGTACATCTTTCTGTTAACCTGGCTCCAGGTCAGCCAGCTGCACCCCAGGTCTGCTCTGCAGACCATCCATGGCACGGGCAGCGTGGAATTCTGTCTCAGGCAGGCAAGGAACATCAGCCCTCGGCTCACTCGCCCCTGCTCAGCAGCAGCCACAAACCCCTCCTGCTCAGCAGCCCTTCCGGGGGGGGGGGGGGGGGCAATGCCGTAAGCTCTTTAGCCAGGGTGGATCAGGTCCAAGAACACTGAAGCCACACCATTATCATCTTTGTAGGCAGGCTGGAAGTTTTGGCGCTCCTGAGCTACCTGGCACACCTCACTCCCAGAATTATGGAATCATTTAGGCTTGAAAGGGCCCCTGGGGATGATGTGGCCCAGCCTCCACTAAGCAGAGGGATGCTAGGAGGGTTTCCTAGATCAAGCTGGCCATGGCCGTGACTGTCAAACCCCTCGCTGGCTTCTTGCTGTGTACCGCCTGAGTTCATACAACCCTGAGCCGAAATTTGCTTTGGGACTCTAGCTTTGAAGAACTGAATGCTCAAAAGGAACATATTGACTTCCAACAGGGTAATAAAATGCTGCAATCAGACTAATGTAAGCCAGGCCAACTCATCCAAAATTCCTACAGACAAAAATAAATAAATAAATAAACCAGTTATCTTAAAGTAAGATGTGGAGGCACTGATGCACTTTGCTGTAGCAGATACTTGGGCATCCACTTGCAAGAATTCTGCTGAAGCCTGCGAAGGAATTAATCCAACTTTCAGCTCAACATCTGTTTTCAACAGAGGGCAGTAAGTAATACATGAGATACCTACCTCTGAGGATAAACCAACAAATTAGTACAGATAGCAAAATGTTCTTTGAGATGAAGGTAATATTCAGTAGCCTCAAGGCAAGGAATGTATTTTCAGTGCTGAGAGAAGTAAAGACTAACAGAAAGCAATTCATGCAACTACAAAGGCTATAAAGGAAATTGTGGTATCAAGGAAGAACATGTATACAAAACATACAAACTACATTCAGGGACATAATTAGGTGGAAGACGAGAGCTGACAATGTGGTAAGTGTCTTTAAATACAGCGAAAAATGAATTGTCACGCTGGGAAAGTATGAAAAAGAGCCACCTGAAACAAGTAGACGAACAAGTTTGAGTGTTCCCTTACACGAGGTGAATGGAGTAAAACATCTGAGCTGACAGAGAGCAGCATCAGGCAAACTTACTAGCACCTTCAACTGCTCGCAAGTTTACTTTCAACTTTCTTCAGTGATAATTGTCTAGCTGTTGGATAATTAGTGTCCGTGTCAGACTGGTTTCACACAAGACAGATGGAAGAATGCTTTTTTTTTTTTTTTTTTTTTTTTTTTTGGGGGGGTGGGGAGGGGGAACAATCCGCCACCAAAGGACCTACCTGCATTGTTTGAGTAAGTGGAGTAAGTGTTTGCAGTGTGAACAGTGCCAGGTGCACAGAGGGAGAGGTCTTGCCATGACAATGCAATGGAATAGATACTTGGTGTCAGGGTAATGTACCCCCCCCTCCCAAAAAAAAATAATAAAAAAATCAAGTTTCTTTACAGGCAAACTCACCTCCTTTAGAAAAGTTCAGATATTTTTCTTCTCTACATGCAAACTCATTTGACTTAGAAAAGTTTAGATATTTTTATTGTTACGTTATCCTGACTGACCCTTTCATCCCTAAAGTATTAATCTCAAACATATTTATATAGCTGTTTCTCAAGAAAGAGTATTTAATTTGGAGCTCTCTTTAGCAATACGGAGAGGAATTCATTGCTGTGCTCTATCTTTGTGCTTAATCAACTCCTTTCAATGCAGAATCTTATTAGCAACTCCCTTGAGAAGCAGTTCTTGTTTGTGTTGGAAAGCAAAATAAAGTTCTTGTGCGTTCACTGATAATGCGCTAGCTACATGCCACATCTTATGAAGGGCATATCTCTAATGCGTGTCATTTCAAAAAGGCTGGAATATTCATTTATTTTATGGTGAAAAATGAGTTCTAGAAAGTGACAAAGGTTTGTGATTACTCTGTTGACTGGACCTTATTCCAAATTCTCTGAGCTAAGAAGAAAACATCAAACTGTCTAGTTTGATGAGGAAATAAAAAGATCATAACCTGATGAATACCTAAATGAATTAAAATGAAGCAACCCCAAATTCATGTAGTTTAAGCACAAGGCCACATAGAATGGACAATGTTTTGGGTTTTCTCTTTGCCAAAATAAGAGATTCAGAGGCTGAACAGGACAAAATAATTTTTCATTACACCTATATCATTCCTGACTAATATTTGATCTGTTCTTAAAGCTTCTCCTAGTGCTGGATAATGTTCTACTTTCCTAGGAAACCTCTTTCAGTGCTTTACAGGTATGTACACATCGTTTCATGCCCCATCCATTTTGCAGACCTCTAAAAATTTGGAGGAAAGTGAATTCTCTCTCTTTCAGCCAAGAAGCAACCAGATAAAGTCCTCATCCCCACCGCCACCCAGCCAGGATTGATGGGGACACAATCTACTAAGTGGGTGGAGGGGGAAATCCACAGAATTTGCATGTCACCCCTTAGCACAATGGGAAGAACCTAGAGCAAAAACTGCACGGCCCTTCCACCCTACCCTGTATTTATCCAAGAGCTGTGAAGTGACTGTTCTGCTTTGGACTTTTAATGATAGTAATGCAATTCCTTTTGTCAAGAAAAATATATCTTAACCTGATTTTAAGAAAAAATGGGCATAATTTCTTAATAATTAAGAAAATGACGTCCCTTTAAAAAAAGGTCACCCGCTTTATTACTGTAAGGTTGGCATTCACAGTCACTTAACTACCTACAGAATGAGAATGTCTTTAGCTGTTACTGGAATCTGCGGTGAGCTTGTTGGACGAGAAATGCAAAAAGTCTGGTGAAAGACTAAGCAGGGTCTTTGCAAAAGCTGAGGTTTTATTCATCCAGTTAGTGAGGCAGCAGGAGCTGAGGGCTTTCAGGGTCTTGTGTATCTAGGAACTCAGCTGCCAATGATTTATGCAAAATTCAGGAGCTTAAACCCCTTTGCATCCCTGACTACTATGTGTGACTAGCCCAAGGTCTGTATTCCTTGCACATAGGCAGGTAAAATTCTTGTTGGTATTGACTACAATTTGTAGATTAATGTAATGTTTGATGGGCGTATAGCAGATAAACATTAACTACAGGGGCTGCTCTGTCGCATCGTGCATTGATTTTTTTTTTTTTTTTTCCACTTGATCTCTTCAGGCAATCCATCCATGAACTAAGATTCAAGAGTGGAAAGACGCGTTCAGCTGTCAGCTTTCAGCATGGCTCGGTGGAGATGTTGCTCCAGCTCTCAATTATTCTCAACTCTAGAAGACCTACGAAGCAGGTGGGTATGACCTTTGAAAATAATCTTGTTACAGAAGCTTTGGGAGATGGAATATGGACTCCAGTTGCTTGACCTGATTTCATCAGCAAATGCTGATTCATTGAAATGAAAACATTTCACAGGAAATATAGCAGTTTTGATGAAACTTTCACTAATTAATGGGCAGGAGCCTGTGGGAACTGGCTGCTTTAGGACCAGTTCACCGGACTGCTTGGACGTAATCCACTCCCTGTTGCTCTGAGACATCCCTGCCCATGGCTCACAGGCAAGTTCTGCCTCCTTGCTGCCACGGCAGGAGGTACGCCAAGGCTCCCTCGTTCCTCCCTTCCAGCCACAATAAACTACTCATCTGTGCAAACTTTGTGGTCCAGCTCCCTCTCACCTAGCTTCCAGCATGTTGGTGAGGGTCAGAGGTAGGACTACAGCTGTCTTCGTCTGTACAGCGAAATTTGTTGGGGGCAAGTACTTCCAAGGAGCAATCCCTGTCCCCTAAAGTCTGGATCTATGGAAGCATCAGCTCTCTCCACCTACCATGCAACATGAAATCAGGCACAGCTTTAGGTAAAGCTGAACTTGACACCAAATGAACTTTGATGAGAACTGCCCCTTGGCAGATCTCTTTAATGACAATTTTGCTAACAGCTTCCTTGATATAGTTACCACCCTATTATTTTAACACTTTTTGTGTAGTCTCCTCCCAGATTCTTATAACAAATGGCTTGTAACTTGTGTGACCTTTTGTACCAATATATTACCTGTGACTATATTAATGACACTTTATAAGCAATGAGAGATTTACCATATGAGGCTGTCTGCAGGATTCAGCACAATGTGCTTCAGTCCAGTGGCAAGACTGGACCCAAATTATACCCACATACATATATAATGTACAAAAAATCCTAAATTTATTTGAATCCCTACGAGGAAGCTGAACCCTGCAATGATTAAACTGCAATAAACTAGCAATTACTGTGCATGCCACTCCCTGAAGAGGAGAAAAAGTCTTGGCTGTAAGAACTATTTAAAAGCAAAATAGATCAGTTGCTAAGTAGTTGCCAAGGTCTGAGCCTCTAAACGGTAAGTACTAGAAATAAAGCATTGTAATTATTTACAAATACTACTTGCCGCTGGGCTTGCCCTTGCCACTTTCTTACTGAAATGAAAAGCTCTGTCCTGACTTTAATGCCTTGCAGCAGGATGAAGTCCTTGAAAACTGGGACATGGCTGCATCCCCCACAGCTGAATCCCTGGATGGAGGGCTCCAAGGTCCATGCAGAGCCACCAAGTTTGTCACGGCATATTCCCCGTAGATGTCCCGAATTTGGTGGGGTGACTGTCCCTGAGTTTTCCGTGCCTGTTTAATGAGCTTCCCATGCTGCGCTTTCCTCCCTCTCCCCTTCTTTCCTTATGAAAGGATTATCAAGGTTGTGAAAGAGAGAACATGGAGAGTGAGCTAATCAAATCAGCGAATGCTGAAAAGGTCAAAGCCATTGCGAGGGAATGTTGACTTTCTCAAGCTGTCATGGGAGGGAACTGGGGTGTTCAAGCGCCATGCAGAGAATTCAGCCCAAACTTGAAAGGCAAATATGAATTGCCTCTCTACTCCGAGTGCTGAACTAGCAGGAGCAGCGAGTGAGAGCCTCACTGATCACACCTTCACAGCTCTCTGTTCCCCCTTTCCAAAACCCAGGGCTCAGATCCCCTGTCGCTGATGCATTGCTGCACACCAGCAGACTTCCAGTGACTTACTGGGGCGATGCTTGCTGGCACCGGCCAAGGCACAAACTGCTCTTCTGCCTCCAGACCCCAATCCCACCACCCAGCTACTCACTGAAACAACTCTGGGAGCACCGTATGGCATTTGCTCATTGAGGCCTTTTAGTTTCCCCAGCACAGACATAACTCTCCGAAACTACTCTGTGTGGAGCTGGGGAACAAGTATTTGCCGTCACGAAGAGAATACAGGAGTGGGGGCTTGTGGTTTTTTCAGCTGACACGTTAGTCCTGGCGTTCCTCTGGAGTAGACCCAGTTGTTAGAGCATCTGTTCATCCGTCCAGCTTCTCTGTTTAAATATGACCTACCACTTCTCATCTGCTCTCACCTCGGCTGGTGGTTCACCACTTAATCACTTGATTATCAAGGAAGAAATTGGGGGGGGGGGGGGAATCAGACTAGGGAAAATTTGAAGTTCTGCAGTAGCTGGAGATCAAAGGGTGGAAAAGTTGACGTATCTTGAAGTCCCCTGGTAATAGCGCTATGTGGAAGCCACCAGGAAGCCATCGTTGGTTTTGTTGTTATAGTTTCAGGAAGAATCACAGCAGGATTTGGGTTGGGAGGGATCTCAAAGCACTCTCAGTCCACCCCCCTGCCATGGGCAGGGCCGCCTTCCACCAGCCCAGGTGGCTCCAAGCTCCATCCAATAACTTACACTGGAAGGCTCTACTACTAGGCAGCTAATTGCACCTTATGTCGTTTAGCTGAATGGTTTAGCCTAAACTGGCTTACCTGGAGCAGCTTTGGTATCAAGCTGTTCAGCACACACTGTGGCTTGTGTCAAAACAGGGAAAAGCATTATCCCTGACGGGCATCTTTGTCTAAACAGTCAGTGGATAACGACTAATAAAGGTGTGTTTCTTCTAAGAGATTTCTCTTAATAACTGGTCTAATACAGTATCCATGAGTGGTATTGAGAAATATTTAAACACTGGAAAAGGTGAATTATTTGAAAAGATGCGTTAATCCCCTGTCCCACCACCACTCTGACAAGTACAATTCCAAATGGAAAGTACGGACCTCTTCTTTGGAAACAGAGAAGCTCCTGAAGGTCCCTGATATCAAGTCTGTGTTTCTGGATAAATTCCCGTTTCTCCTCACCCTTTTAATTCAACTGAGACTATAGAACATGACTTGATCTTAGGGTTGGTGCCAGCCAGAAGATGTGCAGAAATAGCAAATAGCAGCGACTCCTTGCATTTTGAGTAATGTAGCCTCCTTCATGCATCCCATTTCAATTGCTTTGCACCCACCCCGTTCTTGCAGCCTTCTCTTTTGGACCAGAAAGGCAGATAACCATCTGCCCCAAAGCAGATGCCAGCATCCCTTTTGGAATGCCTGTCGGGTGGTACTTAGGTACCACACAGCTGCATCTCCCTGCCTCATGGGCTTGGAATATCACTACCCTAAATACCCCAGAAAGAGATATTTCCTGGTTTTGTTGCTCTTGGCTTGATCTGTTTAATAATGTTTGAGGTTTATTCAATTCCCGTGTTTTATAATACTGTAGAGATGCCCCACTTTGAGTTGTATCAGCCTGCTCACAACCAGCCCGGCCATGCAGTGCCACATCAGTGACATTCCTCCTCGAGTCCAGCTGCTGGGGAAAAGGCGAGAAGCACCATCCATGTTGCAGAACACAAATTCTGCAACATTAAAACTCGTTTCCTTGTACCTGTGCGTCAGAAAAATTCCAACAGTTTCACAGGTACTGTGCTCAATTATTAACAAAATTCTTCCTGAGCTGTGATATTGGAGATCTTTTTTTCCGCAAAGATAACCATATTAAAACACGCTTCATGCCGTGTGATACTCTGCCTCTCAGGCTGGTTTCATTTGCACTGTTGAAACGCAGCAGCGATGCTGCTGGAATGAGTGTATCAGCTTCAGGCCGAAGTGGTGAGCCAGAGGAAAGGTAATGCATTATTCTAAGATAAAACAGCAAAGCAGGAGTAAGCGATAACCCTGACAGCCTTCTAAATTCTGAGTCTTGGTTTAGATTCATCACACTTCCAGCAAGATCTGTCCCTATGTCATCCAAGATCATTATTGCCTCTGTCCATATGATGAAATCCTGTAAATCTGAGTGTAAAATGCTTTGCTTTCCCGTTTATTGTTTTTTCCCTGAATATTATTTTGTGCACCTGGGGAGAAAACAGCTGCTGTTCCTTGGCTTGCTTTTCTTGAATGGATGCAGGTAAACAGAGAACAGGATGCATATATATAAATATTTGTTGAATTTTATTAGACAAGTAATTCCCTTCAAGGGCATTAAAGCTTTCCTCCTGTAGATGGCATTACCTCCTTCGTGCCTTCAGCAGGAGATATGCGAGAAGGGATGGTAAAGTTGCTGAACCCTCCTCATCCCTCGTAAGTTAATGCTTGCAACTGCAGGAGGTGCTTAGGGTAGGTTGGCAGGGTGTGCTATAAGCACCTGAATTTAAATAACTTGTCCGGGGCACAGCTGCTGTGGCCAGGCACTCAGGCTATAGATCTCAGAGGAGACCCCACCGTGGCTAGTTACTTTGGAGCCTGCAGGAACTTATCAGGGCTCCTGTGCTGCAAGCTACAGCTCAGGTATGTTGGGAAAAGAGATCTGCAGATGCCAGATCCCTGAGGTTTCCAACTGGGTCCCCCAGGAGCTGGTTGTGCTGCTCTGGGCTTGGCTGTAGACCAGGAGCATGTCCCCAAGGATGGCTGGTGGGAGATGGGAGACTCCACGTTCGCTTTCTAACAAAAGATGTGTGTGCCTTCTGTAAGAACACAGGAATTTTGTTAAATTGGTGCTTTTGAACAGAGAAAACACTCTGCTGAAAGGCTGTGGGCTTCTGGCGCTGGCTATTGCTCTTCTTGATCACTCCCACAGCCTTCTCCTTGTGCTGCTATAACGTGGACCTTGCTGCGGGTGATAAAACTCCTCAGTTAAAAAAAAAAAAAGTATAATATTCTGTTCTGTGTGGCATTAATGTGAGTGTGAAGACAGCAGGGCTTGCACTCAATTTGCATATGCTAAAACAGAGGAAGATTTTTGGTGGTGTTTTTCTTTAATGGCTATTTTTCAGCCTTATTAAAACCCGACTTTTAAACGAAGCCTGTATGCCGTTTTCCCCAATCTGGTGTGATCGCAAAATGTCTGTCCCAGGCTATCCTGTCTTCCACTTTCTCAAAGTGAGAGTTTTTATCCAACAGCACGTGAATAATGCTGAGGAATGAAGTGGCTCATCACAGCCCGTTAGCTCGCACTAAAATTTTTCTCCATCAACGGCTTTTGACTAAGCTGTGGCTTGAATTTAAAACAGTCCAGTGACTGTGCTGTTTGCTTTGCTGAGATGGTTTTATTAGTGCCGCAGGATAAGGGGTAGGATCTTTACAGGATGTTTTGCCATCGATTCTGTGTGAGCAGAGTTGGTGGAGGGGAAAATATGCTTCTGAAATCCCCCTCCTGCTCTTCGGGCTCTTGAGGTTCAGGTGCAGCAGGCACAGGCAGCAGGCTCAGCTCACTAAACCTTCCCGTTTCCATCCGTTACAGAATGTGACATCCATCAAAATGGACAATTTTTCATTCTAATGAAGGATGCTTGCAAAGAGACTGGGGCCTCTGTGGTTTGGCATCGTTTATTTTACAAAAAAAAAAAAACAAAACCAAAAACAAAACAACCCCCAAACGCTAATATCCTTCTGACTCTTAAAAAAATACCCAAACACCAAAACCAAAACAAACAAAAAACCTACCCCAAAACCTAAGGAAAACAACAATGCTAGTGTTCCATCAGCATGGCTTAGAAGGAGAATTCCTTAGAAAAAAATTTAAAATCTACTGATTGACTTGGCTAATTAACTCTGGGTTGTCCCAGGGGTGGTTTAGATTGGATGTTAGGAAAAATCCCCTCACGGAAAGGGTGGCCAAGGCTGGCACAGGCTGCCCGGGGGGCTGGAGGCACCAGCCCTGGGGGGATTTAAAACATATAGATGTGGTGGGCTTGGCAGTGCTGGGTTAATGGTTGGATCTGATGATCTGAAAGGTCTTTTCCAACCCAAACGATTCTGCGATTCTATAATTGGTGAAAATATCTTCTCTACTCACCCTGTGCTGTAGCAATTCCAAGCAGCTCCATCTCTCCCTGGCCTTTTCTTACCCTGAGAAGCCCTGGGGGATGTCCCAGCACAGCAACTGGCATCTCTCCTGGAGCACCTCAAGCTCCTGGCATCAGTCCCTCTTATCCTTCCCTTTCTTTTGCCTGTATAAGAGGACTTTTGGGGCTGGGAAGCATGCTAGCCAGTAGCAGGACAGAGAGAGTTTTTTTCCTCAGGAGAAGGCTTGCTCACTCTGATGGTTCCTACAAACCCTCCCTCTTCCCATGGCGTTATCCCAGCAGCACGGGCAGGTGCGTTCCTTCTCCTGCAGCCCTTCCAGCACAAAGCGTTTTGTGATGTAATGATAGGAAAAGTGAAAATGCTTGAACCAAATTATTATAGTTGTTTGCGATATTTTCTGCTTAACAGTAACTTCCTCTGCGGAGTGTTATTTGGAGTGGGGAGGGAAGGAAGGGCCATGGGTTTCGGTGTAACCAAGGGGATGGAGATGAGCAGAGCTGTGCTCCTGCTTCTGCCACTGCCCTTTGAGCTAAGCCCAGGGATGCAGCTCTCCTCAACAGTGCAGTTTCTTCTCTTGCAAAGGGGGTTGAGGAGGATTCCTTCCTCCATTTCATACTAATAAAAATTATTAATAATTATTAATCATTTTTAAAAAGCTTGAATCTAAACTAGATGTGTAAAGTCGTGCAAGTTAGCGTTCCAGTACCCCACTACATGCTAGCATACCAGTATCACAGGCTTAAATACCCATGGGAATAAAAACCGGTGTGTATATACACCATGCATTCAATGCTAGCAATTCCAGTCCCCTGGTAGCTAGAGAGATGGGATTTGTGGAGAAAGCTTACAAAGTCAAAGTGGTATTGATATGCTAATTGATTTTAATTGAGCCCAAATAGATGTCTCCTTTCTTTTTCCAGCAAAAAGAGATTGTACGTTTCTCTTCCCTCAATATCTCCCCTAGAACCTCACATGGAAATACTCCTTTGTATGCATTTTTTTTTTCTGATGTGTGCAGAGAATTGAAGGCTCCTCAAATTCTCATGCAGAGGAAGCTTTTCTTCACCCTTTCCTGGACACAGTCCTGTTCTCCCGGGAGCTGCAATAAGTTTAAGGCGAAAGCGGCAGCTCACATTTCTGAAGCAATGTGTCTTTCCCTCCTACTGAGTTAGCATTTTCTCCTGTTACTGCACCCCTCTGGAAGAATGTTTATAATCGGCTCTTTCAGGTCTGCTCATCCAACAGCGATACAACAGCTGGTGCTCGATGATCAGTCACGTCTCTGGGAAGGTGACTGCACACAGGCACGCTCTCTGGCATTTTTGGGGAATGCCGTTCTGCCAGGCAGATGGTTGCCCTCCAACTGGAGGCTCCACTGCGGGGCTGAGCGGTTGTGCATTGTTTTCCCCATCTGGATGAAGTCACTCACGCCCGGACAGGTGGGTACCACACCAGTTCCCAAGCCACTTCACAGGTAGCGGCCCAGTCTCCTTTTTATTTCTACTTGGCGTGATGTAATCAATTAGGTCAAATCAGAGCTTATTGAAATCAGTGGGGTTACAGCTGCTGAGTTTTTAATGGGATCACAATGAAACTAAACTCTAGCTCAGCCTTTCCAGGAACCCCTTGTTAATTTTGGCCAGCTATGCTCGCATAGAATTATAAAGACAGACAGATGCTGGATAATTAAAGAAAAAACCCACTTGTTTATCTTTTCAGTGTGAACCTGTGCGGTGTTGCCTTGATGAGGAGTGCCAAAGCAGAGCGCATCTCGGGACTCTGCAGGTTTAATTCATTTCAACACTTAGCTCAGCACTATGTAACTCTCTTTTGGCAATTAAACACTGTAAAAGGCTGAAGGACACACTTTCACAAGCATTTCTTTAGGTATTAAAACCAATTTAAGGAGATGAAGACCTTTTGCTCTCTGCGTAGTTCCCTCTCACAGTACCCAGCAGCAGATAAACAAGACTGAGAAACTATCAACACCAGATCACTTTTGACCCAAGAAAAGTGATTATTGGTATTCCAGATCTCCCTAGTAGTCTGGGTCAGCCTGTGACTCTGCAAATATTTGAGCTCCCAGATGTTTAGCCCTCTGCTAGCCACTACGCTCTCCTGATGCCTGTCTTTAACTCGAATGCTCGTTGGGCTGCCAGGTCTCCCAAGCTGCGCTATCTTGGCCGCAGGCATTTCCAGAGGGCTGCTGCAGAGCCAGGACTGTGCCCAGTGCGTGGCCACACAGGAGGGCGCTGGGTTTCCCTGGAGAGCTGGACTGGGAAACACCACTAGGTTTTAAAGTCATTTAAATAGTGCTGTTGAGTGAAGAGAAACATCGAAACCTTCAAATGCTGCCACAGTTTGGGTCGGTGTATGAGCATCTCCACTTGGGAGGGACGATACGCAGAAGTAAGTGCTTTATATGTTGTATTTCAGGGTGTAATCAGCCTGGGACTGAAGGAGATCGCTACAATCCAAATACTCACCAGTAGTAAGGACCTAGGGAATCAGTCTGTTTATGGAAAACCAAGCTCCTTGGAGACTGAATGTGGAGAAGAAGCAGTACACCATTTAGCTGGAAAAAGCGAAGCCCGGTTTATTGGAAGAACTGTAAAGGAGGGATGTTCTGATCTAGGAGAAGAGTGTGGAGTAAGTGTAGGCAAGCGCCCAGGGTGAGGAGCAGCCGGGTTCTGTGCTCCCAGTCCCAGCACAGACGTTTTGCGATGCACCGGGACCCACGCTGGGTGCCTCAATACAACCCACCCTCCCCGAGATGTCTGCAGAGGGCTGCACGCCGAATCCCTCTTTTCCTGAAGGTCTGGCACTTTTCCAGGAGGATGTGGAACCTGTTATGCCAGATAGCCCTTGTGGGAGGACGGGTGGCCGCGCTCCCCGGGGATTAGAGCATCAGCGTTGCCTTCGGGCTGTTGTGTTGGTGCAGGTTACAGAAAGAAAAGGGGTGAAAAAGCAATTTGTTACGCATGCCCAGGCTTTGAAAAAAAACACAAACAAACAACAAACCAACACAACATTGCATTTTGGATTTATTCAAATAAACCAAAACAGCTGAAATAAATGTAAGGTCCCCAAATTCACTTTGCATGATTAATGCTTTTGAATATTTACGTTTAACTTTCCAAGAAATGAGAATCTTTTAGTTTCCTGTTAGATAGCTGTTGCTCGATAAAAGATTCTGAAATTGGATGTTACAGATCATGGAATTGTATTTATATACCCATTTCATGCTTCAGAAAATCAGCTTCATAAAATGTAATACTTGATTACAGAAAAATGCTGCCTATTGAAATAAATAAATAAAGCAGCTGTTGCCATTCCTTCTCCTGTCAGAGAGAGGACGTGGAGGCTGAGAGGAGCTGTGAGAAGGATCGTCAAAACGCCAGCTGCTCTAATGAAGTTGTTACTCTTCCCCTTTTTCAAAAACAAGTGGCGAGTTGTGTTTATCAGAAAATGAGTTCTCTAGGATAGAAGAAAGCCAGTGCCCAGGAATGGCTGCTAACCTGCTGGAGGATTTCAGAGCGTGTCCCATGGCTGGGATGGCCCAGGCTCAGCTCTTCTCCTCCTGTGGTCCTTCCTTGCCTCTTCCTTTGGGAAAATCCCCACAGGAGGTCCTAGCCAGGTGATGGCAGTGGGGTCTGGTCAGACCAGCAGATGCGGCAAGATGTTTCTCCATTTGTGGAGTTTTTAGGAACATTCCTTTGAGGTTCCTCATGCTTTTTAAAATGTATTTCCTCAGACTTGAGGAATTACAGCTAAGAAGGTGCTGGTTTAACACTGTGTATTCCTGATTTATCTGTGATTGAGATCCTGGGCTAGCAAAAGCCTTGCTTTGATTGTTCTTTATATTTTGTAACCAATCTTCTGTAAATTACAAATATCTAGCTGGGTAGTCACCTTTTCTAGGGCTTGAGGGACACAAGTGATTATGGATCAGCATGATATTTACCACTTCTTCATTTAATCAGAATTTATGCGGATTCTTTCCCAATTTTGTGACTTGTAATCCTCAAACTTCATTTTAAACAAAAATATTTCTAGATCAAAAGACATTTGGGGCAGGAGGATGCTGCTTTTAAACAAAATAATATATATTCTTTCCTTCTGGAATTATCTTTCCCTTAGTAGACATCCTCGGAAATTATTACATATAGAGGCCTTAAAGGGAGGTAAAAATGGTAGATTTTAGGTTGACTTTGTATTTTAACACAAATATTTCATCATGTCCTCATCAGCATATGGACGAGGAAGAACAGTGTGTGAAGAACATGGCTCGTCTGCTTTTAAGGAGAGGTTGGACCCAAAAAGATGCTCCCACACTGTACGGAATTACCAGTGCAATCAGGATCTCACAGCCCTTGCCTTTCATCCCGGTTCTAGAGGTGCAACACACTCAGAAAGCAAAATTTTTTTCCTTTTCTTCTCTGAAAGCAGCTTTAAGTTCTGCAGAGGGATCCCAGCACTATTTAGCATCGGTAAATTAAGTTTTCCTGGCCAGCATGTCCCTATGCTGAAGGTTTTGCTTGTCTGGGAGATGCTGGTGCTGCCTTTCATCAAAGGCCATCTCAACCCTGGTGAGTCCCTGCGTTCGGAGCTTGCTTCCGAACATGGCAGGGGAGGGTGATGCTACTTTTTTGGAGCAAAGCAGGTAGGAACAGTAGGGGCTAGCACCCAAAGCCCTTGCGCAGAGGTGAACTGCCTCAATTTATGGGTATTCCCATCCTGAACAGAAAGAAGGAGTTTGCACAAGCACAGCTAAAATTCCCAGGAGGCAAAAACTTCCAACGGGTATAAGTAGGCAATTATTTATAAAGTTCCAGTAGCAATGTGAGAACTCAGCATTTACATCAAAAAGGGGAAGTGATTTCAGGCTGCCCGTACTGTCAGCTCAGCTTTTGCTTTGCAGAACTTGCATGATGGCCAAATTTTTAATATGAGAACTTTCTTCTAATGTTCTTTTCTCTTCTGAAAATGCTAAAGGCTCCAAAGAAAAATGATGCCAGGCAGTGTGGGAGCAGGAAAAAAATATGACTTCCGTATCAACTTGGATTATACATACAATCATATTATTCAATCTCTGTCTCACCATGTAACTTCCTGACTGCCTCTTCTTTCCTAAAAAAGGTGACGTACGATGGTCGGTGTAGTTTGTTCCCCTCTCTTCTATTGATGAATTGAAAATTGGTTAAAATAAAAAAAAGGCAAAAAACAGGCAAGGTTACACCAAGGGCATTCAGAATGTGAAACTAAGTGCTGTAATATCCAATGCTTTGCAAGAATCTCTCCTGTAAATTCAGGATCTTGAACCTAGGAGAATTCCTCTCTGTTTCTGTAACAGAATGATCTGGTGATTTTTTCCCTCCCTGAACCTTTTTCCCAGTGTCCGTTTGCGTATTAAGCCTGTCATCTGAATTTGTCTGGGCAAGGTATTTAAATTAGTGCAGCGAAGCCAGAATCGATGTGTCTGTGCGCACGCCTCAAATTCCCACCCACTGTGCATACCGCTGTAGTGAAAGCAAGAACCTAGGAAGTTGAAGAGGAGGTAAGGGATTAACGATGCCCTTTTTTTCTGAAAATAGAGTTAATGCTGTGACGGAGCCTAGAGCACGTGAGCAACAACAATCAGGAATCTCGGTTTTGCACTGCGGGTCAGTATTTTGCAGCGGCTGCAGTCACAGCCACATCAGGTGGGAGGTAGCGTGTGATGCCGTGGCAATGGATGTGGTTTGAAACCTCAGGGAAATGACAAATTTGAAGTCTCCAGGAAAAAGTAACTATGAAATATTTGTGCACAGAAGCAAGCACTTCGTTTTGTTTAAATATCTTTGCCTAAGACTTGCATTTGAGGGGTGAACATATTGCAATGCGTAGAATGTTGGGTTGGCTGGTGGTGAAGTCCTCAGCTCTGCTCTTTGGCTTCTCTTCCCCAGCTGACAGTGGTTGCTTACACCAAGCCCTCGGCAGAGAGCAGAAGTCCCACCCAAGTCCATTTTAGCACTGGTGTGTGTGGATTACCCCCCTGGGGGTTTCTTTTTCTGAGCCTCTTCCAAGCACTGGGCAGAGGCACTTAGCCGTGGACGTGGCAAGGGATGAGTTCAGGTCACCGAACCAACCTGTCTGGGCTTGGTTTTTCTTTGCTCTGCTCAAGAACTGTCCACAAGCAACTCCCTTCCCAATGGTTAGAAAAAGGTCTGATAGGAGAGGGGGGTGTCTTCTATCCATGAGACGTGTGGCTATCGAATATATTGGTGGGATCTGCCTGAATAATCAAACTTTTTACTGAGCCATTCTGCTAAGGGTTTGCCCTGCTTTCTTTAAATTCCTTTTCAGTGTTAAAATAAAACAAAGAAAAACTGGTTAAAAAAAAATAAAAATAAGGAAAATGTTGCAGGCAATTTTGGAAGGGAGGAAAAGGGGAAGAGAGAAGGTAAGGAATAAACCCCTCCATCCCTGAAGTGACAAACTTTGGGTGGTTTTCCCAACTGGAAACGTTTTTTAGGTTATTTTTTTTCAAATGGCTTCAGTTGGCAGAATGGCTATACCTGGACAGGATTAATTCAGTGACGATGTCTGATATTAAATTTATTAATGAACACAGCATTCTCAATTCAGCTATATCTCCACAGAGGTCAAAAAAAGCTTTGGGGTTTCCTGTATTGAAAGATTTATCTGCTTTTCTTTGTTGCCTTACATCTATTAAAATTAACTGTAAGCAATTTCTTCTGTGTTATCCCAGTTTTTGTCAGACTCCAATCTCTTAAAAAAAAAATAATATTATTAGCATAATTGTTGCCGCTACATGACATGTCTATTTTTAAGCTGGTCTATGAAGGCTTTATAATTAAACTTTATCAAGAAATGCGAACAAATACGTAAGTTGCTACTAAACAGCCCTTCCATGAGATTTTTTTTTTTTTTTGATCCTCAATCTCTTTTCTTTGGTTGACCTACAAGAAAAAGAGAACAAAAGTTAATACCCTGAAAAGACTGTGGTCATTCTTTTAAACACAAAGAATAACATATATTGCTGCAGGGAAAGAGTAACGGTCTTGTCTCCCATTCTGGACAGTAATTCTATCCCTTATCTTTAATAATTAAGTTAAGAATAATACATTTACCTGTATAAACAGTTCCAAAAAGGGAAAATTATGACCTTACAGGGACATGAAGCCTGTTGGCAAGAGGCAGGGTGACAAGAAGGAGGAAGCCCCACAGAAGTCCCAGGGTTTGGTACTCAAGTCAAATCTGAATATTTGTGGTTTGAGGTGTCCCTGGGTATTTCTGGGCTCTGTGGCACCTGTGAGAAGCTTCATAGGTGAAGTGAGACTGCTGGGAGGAGGACAGGCACTAAGGATGCTCCCTGCAGCGAGTTGAGAGCAGTCACATTGCTGAAATCTTTCCCAGTACGCAACATTCCTCTCTGCAATGGGAGCACTGGTTCTCACCAAACAGGGCGGGGGCAGAATGCAGTAAGTGCTCTTGTACCTGGCTCTTTGCATCCCGAGCATGTTTCCAAAGGCAGTCTGGTCTGCAGAGACCATGTAAGCAGGACCTGTGGGTGGGTTTTTGGGGGAAACAGGTTGTGCTTCTCCTTCAGAGAAAGAAATGAGACCGCCAGTGACAGAAGAATTTATTTTCTAATGCAGATGCAAGCTGTGGTGGAGTCGTCCAGAGCCTTGAAATTGAAGAAATTTAATTTAGAGATTACAATAGAAGAGTTCAGAGGGAGAAGGTTGAAACATAGAGATAATGGGCGACTCGCAAGATGCCCTGCCTTTGTTCTGCATGTGGGAGGGTTATCAGGTGTTACGGTGCAGAGACGTGGAATTACTCAACCTTTAGACTTTAGACTCCACCTGAAAATTGCCTTTAATATCTCTGTCTGTATAACTGAGGCAGTTTTCTTTTCCTCCCCCCACCCCCGTTGCAGTACCCTTGCAGATGAGATCACTAATCCCTTACAGTCACTTTCTCAGCAGTTTTTGAAATGGCTGTAAGGTCATTAGGATACATTCAATTAAAGCTCCCAAGCAAAAGACAACAGTGGAATTTAGTAACAACAAGGGATGAACGTGGACAACAATACACACGTGCATTGCTGAAATCCTTTTCCTATGGTACCGTACACTGGTTGCACTGAAAGACAAGGGCATTGCAGAGAGTCTGGTTAGTGGGGCCCCGAGCTGCTGCAGAAGGTAACGATGTTGTTTGAGGTCTGTGCAAACCCTCTCCTCCGGAATGAATTTCCCCTCAGATGCATTGCAGGAGCAGCATGAGCAAGAGCTGTATTGATCAAGAGGCAGAGTTGTGGCTCTGCAACGGTTGTCCCTCAATTAAAACCCTGGCAAGGATTCAGCATGCTGGAAAGGGTGGGCGAGGGGGGAAAGCATGTCCCAGGAAAACCAGGGAGGGGGTGTGTGGGGATAACATCCCCACCTCCCTGCTGCCAGTTCTGGCCTGAAAGCAGGGCTCTTGGGAGCCTGAAAGTTTCTCTTGGGAGAGGCATCTGAGCGTTGTAACCTTTAATGTCACGCTTTTGTCATACCCTCTTGTCACATCTGATAACGAAAGGAAGCTATGTGATCTATAGCGTGCTGCTACAAGCAAGGTGGCATATAAATAAACCGCCTATCTGCCAATACAGTCCACTGCTGGAGGTAAGTGGAAGGGGTGAAGTGTTTTTAACGAGGAACATCCCATCAAAAGCAGCTAGCTTTCTCACAAGCTGTGCCTATCAATAAGTCACTTTTTCTACAGTTCTGAAAAATATCAGGCCCTAGTAAAGAAGATGGAAAAGGAGTAAATGTCATGGAAAATCTGCAGGGTGACATTGCCAAGTGCTCCTAGTAAGCAATGTTTGTCAGGATGACTGAGAGCCTTCACAAATAACAAAGACTCCAAGGGGTGAACTGGGTTTTTAGCAGCTCGTAGGGAGAAAATCACTTTCAGAGAGAAGAAAAGAAGCTGCTTTGGGTGGTATCAGAAGATGACCTTGTGTTTCAAGTTTCTATTAGGTATTGTAGATGATTAGGAGTTTTTTCATTGTTAGTTAACAACAGAGAGATTAAAAGGAGAAATATGTTGACGGTTCCATTAGTCAGAACGTGTGGGCTAGTGACTCTCCAGACATCAGACGTCCAACCTTCCTATCCTCAGCTATATGCTACGGGGATAAGATGTCTTTGGATGCCTTCAGAGGTACCTAACCTTCTCTACCGGCTTGACAGGTAATTTTAGGCACTTACGTTAGTAGGACATTTATGCAAGGCGCCTACATTTAGACTTAGGAGTGATTCGGTAGGGAAAAGGTAGGTGCTGGTCTTTGAAGGAAATCTTTCTGTTCTTCTGGCTTCCTATCTTTGTTTGGCAGCAGGCTACTTACAGAAGTGACATTAGCCCAGATGTAATTACTTGGTTAATGACGAACACTGGCCACCTTGCACCTCAGCCACTGCTTTTCATCCTAATATGCTTTCAGTGACCTTTGGCTAGTGCAAGTGGCCAAAAGATGAGTTTGTGGCTGAGTGACGCTTCTGTAAGAGCAAATGAGCAACATTTGCCTTCATGAGGAAGCATGGGCAGCATCATACAGACAGAAATGAAAAAGGTTATGAGACTGGAGGAAGGACAAGAATGATGCAAGAAAAAGGAGAGCTTCTTCTGGGACTAGAAGGGTGGGAGGATTCAGAAATCACCAGAACAGCCTTAAATTTTGACCTGAATTAAGCAAAGCCTGGTTTGCTTTTTGTGCATGAGCACTTGTCACCCAGAGGCAGACGTGGGTGATTTCAGTGCTTTTGTGTGCTGAGTGTACCCTGAAAAAGCCATCAGCGATTTTCAAAATAGGGGCATTGCACAGGGGGCAATCCCCTTGGAAAAACACAGAGCAGTGTGAGTCGGGCTTCCTTTGGGAATGGTCTGGGCTTCTGCATTGTTGACTATTCTTCGCTTTGCCCATCACCTTAATCTACTAAGATTTCTAGCGCCTACCCCAAAAGTGGCAAAAGAATATCAGTATCATTAGTTGGAAAATTAATTAACTGCTTATCATTACTATTTTTTTATGTGTTTGTAGAGACTAAAAGCTTGGATGAATCATGGAATCATTCTCCATCACGGTATATAAAGGTAAAGAAAAAAGGTGATGCTGTCATCAAGGGTTTCTAGTTTGGCTAATTCAAGTGTGCATTGTACCATATACGATTTTTCATTTGTGTTCTTGGTTGCTGGTCAATAACAGGCATTTAAAAGCCATAACACTCTTTAACCAACATTTAAGTTAATAAGAGTGATGAATGACCTTTTAATTGCATCTTTTGATTTCTGAATTTACAATGTAGAAGAAAATCTTCAAAGAAGCATGTCAACAAAAATGACATGCTTTTCTTCCAAAACATGACCTACGGCTATTTTTTACCTTTCGGAATTGTAGACATCTAAATGTGCACCCTTGGCTACTGTGTGCAATTGTAGAGCTACCCTCCTTGGGGAAGTCCATTACAGGATATTCCTAGGATAGCAACAAAATTGATGAATGGATGAGGTAGTTATTTATGATTCAAACATACAAGAAAATAAATATCTGCGTTGTACCTTGATTAAATGGTTTCTAAACAGTGTAAGTGCAGGATGATATTTTTCTAAAAGGAGGAATTGCAGGAAAATATATAGGTGATACTGCCTTCGGTGTAGCTTTTATAAAGACGATAAATGGGTCAAGTTCTAGGCTCTGTGTTATAAATGGAATGATGGTAAATTGAAAGGAGCACAGAGACAAACCACTAAAATTATTTGAGGCCAGAAATCGTGCCCTATGTGGAAAACTCTTCATTTTACAAGAAGTGGTCATAGGGTATAAAAACGCTATTCAGCAAAAAAAGTGTGAAATACCTAAAATGCACAGCTAGATAAATTCTAGTCAGAAATGAGGTACCAATTCTGAACTGAGGAACTGAGTTACCATCAAACCAAACTTCAATGATTGCAATGGCATGATCACCTCTTCAGCTTGAGCTTAGGTGCTTGCCTTGACATTTTGTCTCAGTGTTGACTTGGTGAAGAATGAACTAGATGAAATTACAGAGCCTGGGTTATTCAGAAAGTCCAGATTAAGTGAGCTGAGTCTCACTGTGAAGCAGTTGATATGTAAATGCCACTATTTGTTAAGAGGTGCTGGAGTAGGAAGGTGAAATGCCAAGTTTCTGGGCTCCCTTTGCTCTTGGTGAGGACACAAGCTCTTCCAAAGGGCACATTACTCCATCCTGTGACAGAAGAAGTGGTTGGCGTTGCTGCCTGGGGGCTTACACTCTACACTGATTATGGAAGAAGGTGTTAACTTTAAAAGGCTAGGAATAACTTAAAGATCTGACTAAATAAAAAATAAAAAAAATACTGTGTAGCATTGTCTCTCCAGAATGAGTCATGGATAATTTGTCTTTCAAAATAGGGGGGGAAAAAAAAAAAAAAGGTTGGCCAAAGAATAGTGGTTTATCCTATAAAAATATATATTTTGATTAGCAAGCCAGATTGTCATTTTTCTGGTATATAAGACCAGATATAAAGAAATTAAAATGTGATTGGTATGAAGATGATATAGGACATGCCTTATGAGAAAAAGGATCAAACCAAAGGACTGCTCACTTTAGAGAGGAGTGAGGTCAGTGTATGTGCAGCTTAAAGAAGTACTCAGGGAGTGGACCCCCCCAGAAGAAGCAGCAGGGAAGTGCCTGCATTCTCCATCCAGGCAGCTTAGCCTTGACATAGGTATGAAGGCGCTTCCAGGGAAGCCACAAGGAATTTGCACTTGAACGTGAAAGGCTGATGCTTACATAGAGTGCAGGTGTGTCACTTAGCCATTGAGAAAGTAGGTTTGGGTTGGTGTCCTGGATTTGCTAAGGTGTCTACTTTCTTCCAGAGATGTGGAGCCAAGGCCAGCAGAGGAGTTGCTGGGGTTTCACCCCAGCCGGCAGCTTAGCCCCAGGCAGCCACTCGCTCACTCCCCCTGGGTGGGATGGAGGAGAGAATCAGAAAGGTAAAAGTGAGAAAACTTGTGGGTTGAGATACAGACAGTTTAATAAGCAATGCAAAAGTTGTGCATGCATGCAAAGCAAAACCAGGAATTCATTTGCCGCTTCCCGTTGCAGGCAGGTTCAGGCATCCCCAAGTGAGCAGGGCTCCATCACACCTAATGGGGACTTGGGAAGACAAACACTATCACTCCTAATGTCATATGTGTCCCGTCCCGCCCCACCCCCCACCCCCCCCCCCCGCCTTCCTTCTTCTTCCCCCAGCTTTATATGCCGAGCATGATGCCGTATGGTATGGGATATCCCTTGGCTCAGTTGGGGTCAGCTGTTTGCAGCACAAATCCAAAACACAGCCCTGTCCCAGCTACTGTGAAGAAAATTAATTCTACTCCAGCCAAAACCAGCACAGGAGTGTCTCCAGCTCTCCATTTTGGGAGGGTGACCAGAACCTAATGTGTGCTGAACACTCACCATCAAGAGCAGCTGTGACCAGCATAGCAGCAATGAGAGCTTTGCGCATCAAAGCATCGTTTTCTCTCGGGCTGCAATCCAAAAACGCGGAACCTTCCATCTTTTCTGTGGCTGTTTTCCTATTGAAAAGCCAAGCTCTTTGTTCCACCCAGTGCCAGCCGCCACTGTGACCCCATCAAAACTCCAGTATTCTAATCTATTTCTTCTAAGACAATGCCTATAGAATAAGAAAATTATTTACTGAATCTTTTTCAGTGCTTCTTACGAATACCTGTGGGGGTCGACTTATTCTTCCTAAGCCTTCAGGTTTCCTGCTGTGCTGTAAAAATAATGTGCAAAATTTCACTTAAAACCATCCAACTGCTAAAGTTGTCCCAGCCATCCTCAGCACTGCAACATGCTTAATAACTCAGCTTACACGCCAGGACCGTTGCTGCCCCAGCCCCACAGCTCCGCTGCAGCCGTCCGCACCTCTGGCTCAGGGAAAGAGGCGGAGATGATGTTTTTTTCCAGCCCAGCCTGGAAAAACAAGGAAGGAGCTATCAGAAACATTCTGTCAGCCTTCTCTTTCACTGCACTTCTGTCAGTGTTGTGGTGGCATTTTCAGATCAAGAAAATGTCAGCTTGCTCTTTGTATCTCCTTGTCGTACCTGTCATCACCAGAGATGGTGAAGTCAGGTCCTGGTTGTTACGACGCTGGGATTTTCTTCCCATCTCTAGTTCAAAATAGCCTGAAAGTTATGACTTTCGGCACTTAGCAGAAACGCTTTTTGATAGATTGTTGCAAGTAAGTAGGAGGATTGGAAAAAATTTGAGTAAAAGGTTGTTTGGCAGAGTGCACTTGTGTTTAAGTGCTCCCCGGGATATGGTGTGATAAGAAATTCTGGTCGCACTGAAGATTATAGCAATTTTGTCATTGAATCCTAAGGAGGATTGGTTTAAAATCAATTTTAAATCAAGATTTAAATAGCTACATTTATTTTTCTAAACACACTGAGAAATTTCACTTTATTCTCTTAACTTCAGCTACCCGAGCAGTGTGTTGATTGCGTGCAGGAGTATTAACTTCATTAGGAGGAGGAAGGACGAACAAGAAAAACTTGTTTAGCTGTAGAGCTCTCTAAGCTGGAGGGCAATTTAGAGAAACACACAGCAATAATTGTGAGCAAATCTAGTGTGGAAATTAGAAGGTTGCCGTTGACAGGGTAAATGTCGGGAACAGCTTTCTGGAAACAGATTAAAGACAGGAAACTGGACTTTGGTGTTTTATAAATGTTTTTATATGATGTGGCTGCTCTTGCCAGTCCCTTGGAGACAGGATCTGCTTCGTTCAGGACCAGTTTGGCATTCAGCATGGAGCAGTGTGAGCCATTGCCCGAGAGGATAACATGTTCCAGCTGGTTTCTGAAGGTCCCTGAAAGACAAGAGGAAAGTTTCCAAATGGTCTATTCAGGCTAGATGACAAGAACAGATCCTCCTTCTGGTTTCTATCATTTGACCGACCTTGTCTCCTAGGTAAACATTTATTTTCTCCTGTCGCTGAGCTAGTATTTCCCCCTTCCTAAACTGCTGTTCTTCTCTGGAGGCTTCTCTTCCTCCATCATGTTAGTGACAGTGAAAGGATCTGGTCTTGCTGGAGGATATCCTAATATCTTTGATGGCAATTAATAAATTGTGATTAAATGATAGCTGTAAATTAAGTTACAAAATACATGCCATTTCAGGTCTCTCTTTTGTTATACGTGCTGGACCATCCTCAGCTAAATGATTTAGAATCAGGGCTGGGTCCTTATTAGTTTAAATCCAGTTTTTACAAGGCACTGCCATGGCTTAAACTTTAAAGAAAAGCATTTTTGTAACTGGTTTTCCTCATTGCTATCTACTACTACTACTACAAAAAAAACCCAACAAACCAACAAAAAAACCAACACCCAACCCCCCCCCCAAAATAAAAGACCAAACCACCACGTACCAAGCAAACTTGGAACAAAATGACAGGAATGTGTGTATTGTCAGGAGGAACATCATTCAACAGAGGTTTTTGAAAAGGATGCCGGCACAAACTTATAGCAATGAATAGGATGGTCCGAATCATGAGATTGCTGATAAAAACCCCATGGCAGCTTGAAACCTCATTTAGTGAACAATGCACTCTTAGACGGCAGCAAGCTAGCTTACAGGTCGGGGGATTTAAAATGAGTCCGAAAGCTTTGAAAGAAAACCTGGAATTCTTCTGACTGGGGTTTGTTGGAGTTGTTACAGCCTATTTCCCACACAATAGCCAAATGGCCCCTTTACGCCATCTGCCAGGGTGCTGGAGGGAGAAGTGAAAACCCAAAGCTTTCGTTCCCTTTCTGTCTTCCTAAACACAACTCGCATTTGTCAGACAACAGCCAGCAGTATCGACCAAGGGCTTGACAGCTACTGGGCAAAGCAGGCTGCATCTCCATCACCCTGCTTTACCCCTGAGGTAGCAGCCGCATGCCGACCATGTTGAGCTTTACGCACCTTAGCCTGCCATGGGGAGAAGTAAAGCACTGTCGATCCCAGCCAGATTTTCTAATTAACCTTTCTCATTGGATAACTTTGACTGTTGACTGCCTTTCCTTCAACTGGGTAGGTCACACAGCCGTTATTTAAAGCCTTTTATGTGGCAGGATGACTCCAGAGCCATCTAGACCTGTGGGAGGGCAGGTCTCCCTTGCCAGGAGATCGAGGTGTCCCCTTGGAGATGGGACAGTGGCATTTATCTCCGAATGTGGTTGCTCTGGGGTAAAATAAGACGAGGGCCAGGATATACTGATGCTCACTCCTAAAGGAATAAGAATATAAAATACCCCCACCCGCCCCCAGTAACTATAGAGCAGCGCCTGCATTGATGAGAGCGTGCTCTGGTTCTGTAATAGCCGTTCTGCTGGCAGGAGAGGGGAAGATACTGCTTGGCAATATTTTTGACATTTTTGACGAAAAAAAAAATATTTTGAAATATCTTTGACAGGCAACCTGTCAAAACCAAGGGATATCTTTGTCCCTTTTAATCAGAGATCCAAATACATTTTTCACTGAAGAAACTAACAGACAGATAACACGTTTATACGGGTGTACTTTACAGCTGGAGAGAAGCAGGCATTAATTTTTTTATTATTTCTTAAAGCAAAGCAGTACTGCAGCCTACCAAAAAAAGCCCATAAAGTTCTGCTGAAAACCTCTCCAATTCTGATCAGATGAATCCTGCACAGCTGTTCGGCCGGCTGCTCAGGAATTAACTTTGTCTCTGTTCATTATGCATTATTCCATGCAGCTCTGATGTCTCAGAGAGACTATAGAAGGGAACAACTGGTTTTGTTATAATTTTTTCCCCAAAAAAATCTAGGATTAAACAGAGTACAGTGCTACAGCTTGGGCCACACATAGATGGAGAAGTATGGACATGCATATGTAGATAGATGAAGGCAGTGGTGCTACTTGGGGGTGGCAGCTCTTCACTGAAGGCTCATGAAGCACTTTTTACCGGTATGTTCTAATTTGTCTGTTATAGAGTTGTGTCTATAGATCTATATATCCCTAGGGGGATTCCCCCCCACCCCCTGCCCTATTTTTTTTTTTTTTTTTTTAGAACAATGAAGAGAGTCTTTATTCACATTTGCACAGAGCTGAACTTTCTAGATTTCTGTCTTCTTTCCTCACTCCCGGTCCTCCTGCAGAAAGCATCGTCACACCCCTCGCCGCCAGCCAGCCACGCTTTTGGCAGGCTGCAGCGTCTGCTCAGGTGCACGCCATGCAGTTACACTGCCCGTGGCTTAGCAAAAAAGGGTGTAAAACAAGGTACCTGATGGGGAATTTTGCCAGTGCATCGCCAGCATCACCACAAAACACGGCTGTGTAGGTACTGACGAGGATAAAATCGTTGGGACTGTTCTTGTCTAAACCTGAGATAGTGAATGCAGGTTTAGACACATGAGGAATTGTGGCTGGAAGAATAATTTCCAGAAAGTTGTGACGGCCAGAGGAGAGGTTTAGAAGGAAATTGCTGTCTCAGCCTGTGCTTGATGGCAACAACTTAGTGACAGAGAAGGGACGTTACATTCGAGGCGGCTCCATAGGAACAGCATATTCTTTGTGCAAGAGGAAGATTGGAGTGTGTTATTTTGAGATCTCAGCTTGTTAGAACGGAGTTCTTTTTAGGCTCAAATTAGAGATGATCTATAGGGAAAAAAACCCAAAACAGTTTTATTGCAAGAAGTAAATGGGGAGAAAGTAATAAAATTTGTGTGGTTAATGTCACATTTCTTACAGCCAGTATGAACTTTGAGAAAACCGACAGGTTATTGACACAGTGTGGGGGTTTAGTGGTTGATACTCTGTTTCCGTCACAGATGCATTTTCTGTCTAAAACTAAATTTTGATTCACCTGAAATTGATTGGATTTTTCAACCAGTTTAGGAAAAAGAAACTCTTACTTTGTAAATAGAAGAGCAAAGACAATAATCCCAGTCCAATTGGTTTGGGTTTACCTACTGCTGCCTTGGTAACCAGAGCCAAGATGGTTTTAGCAGTTTCTTATGCTCTATTTCTAAATCTTTATGCTTAGCCTCAGCAGCATGGCCCACCATAATGATGATAAAACCTCTAACTGACTTCTGCAGGTCTCTGGAGGCCAGTGGGAGGTCAGCGCTTCGAGATGAAGCCAGAAGGTGAAGGTTGGAGCAACTGTGGAGCAACCTGGGCTGTATCAGCCAGAGCAGAGCCAGCATGTCGAGGAGAGGAGTGCTTCCTTCTCTGGTGGACACTTATGAAGCTGCATCTGAGGTGATGTTTCCAGTTTGGGTTTCCCATCAAAAGGGAGACACTGGCATCCAAGAGTGAGCCCAGTGAAGACCATGGAGGTGGTTGGGTGGCTGGAGCATATGACCTAGGACAGGGGTCCTCAAACTACAGCCCACGGGCCGGATACAGCCCCCCAGGGTCCTCAATCCGGCCCCCGGTATTTACAGAACTCCCTGACCCTCCCTCCCCCGCCGGGGTTTGGGGGGGGAACCAAGCAGCCGCAGATGAATTCCTGCCACTTCATCCATGCACCAGCCCCCTGTTTAATAAGTTTGAGGAACCCTGACCTAGGAGAAGAGGCTGAGATGACTATGTTGGCTCAGCTTGGAGGACAGAAGGCTTGGGCAGATGTCCTGGCTATCTACAACTACCTGATGGGAGGACATGGCGACAACGGAACCAAACCCTTCTCAGAGGTGAGTGGCTACAGGGTGGGAGGCAATGGACACAAGCTGGCACACAGAGAATCATTAGATATTAGGAATAAATGTTTTACCATGAGGGTGACCAAACAGTGGAAGAGCTTGCCCATGGAGCCTGGATGGGCCATGGCCCTGAGCAGGACTGGATGACCTCCAGGTGCGCCTTCCAGCCCAAACTGCTCTACCATTCTCTTTCAGAAGGCCTCATGGTGAAAGTCCTCCTCTACTGCAAAGTGAATATAAGAAGGTGTTTGGAACATCCTTCAGAAGAAAGATGCGTTTATTGACCTTAAGGCTGGAAATTATCCACATTCTTGGATTTAAAAAGAAATAGTATCCGCTGAAGGAGAGAAGCTGTCATTTAGGTATTAAGCACAGTGGTATGTGGAGAAGATCTTTTGGTTTGAAAAGACAATGTTTTTTGCATTTCCCAGCACATCTTGTATTTCTGCTTTGGAAGGATAGCAGATAACATTTATTTGGTAGACAGATTTCGACTTGGTCTGAAATTTGAACTGGAACCTTACTGAAAACCAAAAAAAGATATTTCTTGTGAACAGAATCTTTACCCTTTCAGCCAGTTAACCCAGCCTGGTTCAGCATCTTGTGTTATGGTGATGGAAGGCGACACAGGCTGTGACCCCAAACCATTGCACTCGATGTGAACTGGGCTGCTTGCAGGCAGCATGGCAGCGGTCCAAAAGTGAATCATTACACGCAACATCTGCTTAACTGTTCACACGACAGTTCTTTTTTTAATTCAGAATCAGTGAACCAGCCTTTTATCCGCTGACTAGTCTGATGCTGCAGAACAATGGCTGTGCCGCTGCTGCTTCCTACTGCTGCTGACTTCATTGATGTTAAATATAACAAAACAGATTGGCAGATAATTCCTCACCACCTTGGCTGGTGTACACCTACTGGATGCTGCTTTGACTGATGTTCAGGCTTCCATCTACAGGGAAGCCCGCTAGCACTACATCCTTCATTACAGACAAGTTGCTGAGCAACGACAGAAAAAAAAGTCTTTAAATACTAGTTGCTATATTTAAAACTGGTGTTTTGGAGTTCAGTGCAGAATGAAACCTGTGTGGTGGTGTAGGCTCTGGCATCTGGAAGAATGGCCTCATGGCAAATCTGCATACAACATGAAGGTCAGGCTAAATCTGATGAAGGGCTTGGGAAGGAGCGTTTTAAGGCATCCTGTATCCCAAACAGCCCTAGAATAGCTGCTGCCACTCCCTGCAGGTGGCCAAACATCAGGGCTGCCTTACCTTTTCCCTCATCTGAAGTTTTCTCCCTGTTCCCAAAGCTGTGAACACGTTCAGCTTGAACCGACGCACGGAAAAATAACAGGGCTTTACCCTCGGTGCTCAGGGATGCAGTGTGTCAGGCTTCTCACGGTATGCACAGGGAAAGCCAAAAGATTGTAAGCCCCGTGTAAAAGGATGTAGACCCTCTTTCCATGGAGTCTTGGATGACCATCAGAGGAGGTGGGGGAAGACAGATGTTCAACCCCCAATTCACCTTTTTTACAGAGAGCTGCTCCTGGGAGGAACTCAGAACACCACACAGAGGTATCGACGCAGGTTCAGGGTGGGTGGGAGCGTGGTCTGAGCCCCTCCTCTGGTGCTAAAGCAAAGTACCATGTAGCAGGAGGCCACTCCAGCAAGGGGTAGACAAAGGAGCTGGAACTTTATGCCTGAAAATTACAACTCCTCAAAAAAAAGGATCCCTGGCCCCTGGTCCCTGCCATCAGGCTTATGTTTTCCAGGAGTCAATCCTTGGAAAAGAAAGGTGTAGACTGACCTCGGCCAGACTGTTCTCCCTTCTGCTCTCTGCCAGGCTCAGGAGTCTCCAGGTTTTTTAGTCTCCAGGTTTTTTAGTCTCCAGTTTTTTTCCTGCATAAGGGGTTAGCTTTTGAGACAAGAAGAGGGTGATGCCCCCCCTGAGCATCCTGGGGGGTCACATTTCTGTTTGGAGGCTCCCAGGTTTCCTTGCATATTGTGTAGGAAGCTGAGTTGCCTACCACAGGATTTGGTTTCTACTCAAGGGGCCGAGCATTTCAAAGTTATTAAAAAAGATCTGTTCTTGTTGTATGCCAAACGGTCTGGCAGCTGAAGGTCCGTGGAGATACTTGGTGAAGGGGCTGTGCTCTGCAGTAAACCTCTCGCTTCCCTGCACCATCCCATGGTGCGTGTGTATAGTAAACAACTGTGACAACAAGGACGCTTAACGGGGGAAATTATCCCTGCAGGGCATTGAAAATTGCATGGGAACTCCCACTTCTGTGCTGTATTTTGCAGTAGGGGACCATTATGCATTCCCTTGTATCACGCTGATTATTATTCTGGACTATTATACTATGCTGAGTTTAAGTTTAAGATTCAGCTGAGAAGCCTTAATATTATTTAGGCAGATTACTCAATTTCATCCTCTTTAAAAAAAAAAAAAAGAAAAGAAAATAGTGCAGAGCATATATCCTAGAACCCTGAGACTAAATTCATATGAGTACAGCAGAGGCAGCTAAACAAAAAAAATACAATTTTTTAGTGTTTGTACTCGTGTGTGACTTTAGGATGAAAGGAGACTTCCTTAAAAAGGAAAGAGACTTTAAGGAAACTTCTTTAAAAGCTTACGTGGTACTGAATTTTAAATATTTAGGCTTGACATTAACTAGAATTCCAGTGGCCACGAATCTACAGATTCTTCATGCCAAGGAATCAATGCTCTTCTACACTATCTAAGGAGAGAAGCCAATATACTTAATGGGAATTAACTCAAGTGTTAAAATGATTTCCCTGCTCATGCCTGAGCATAGCGATGGTGGAGCTGATGAAGTTTTTGGTTGTGTGCAGACTTCAGACTCTCTCCCAGATCAGACAAGCTCCGTTGCCAGTTGGGAAGGTACTGTAAAAACACCAGCAGCAAGGCTGTAACCTGTGTCTAACTTCATGTCCTTCCCCACGGAGGGGTCTCCCTGGCAGTCCCCGAGGAAGCAGTAAAGGCAGGTTCTGCCTCCACACTGGAGCTGGTGCAAGGGGACAAGGGCTTTATGGGAGCAGGGGTTTATCTTGCACATGTAACGCTTGATCCAAAGCCAGCTAAATGCAGAGGAATGTCATTAAACTTGGAATTACAGCCCCGTGAATGCAGTTCTTACGCAGAACTGCGCTTTTCCTGGTTTCTCAGTGAAATTAGGCGTAGGCAATGACGCAGGTTGAGAGACCCACTGCCTGCCCGACACGCTTGAGGCATGGACCAGTGTCAACCAAATGCACCAGAAGGATGGAAGTTTCAAAGACAAGAAGTTTGGCAAAGACTTGTGTTTTAGCAGCAAAGGATTAGTGCTTCTGCTTAGGGGAAAAGTGAGTTGGTTGAGAAACTCTCTTCCCCTGGTCTGCAAACCAGGTAAGGGAGCATACACCCAGGCACCCAGGGCTGAGGGTACCTGAGGGACAGCAGGAGCCATCCCGGGAACCATCAGCTTCATTTTCCAGTTGGGTGAGGAACAAGGTCTTCATTTAGAAACAGTGTCGCACCTCTGCAAATGCCACAGCTAAGTGCCTTAGCTTACTAGTCTGTTCCAAAATTTAAAAGAAAACTGTCTCTGTGGAGTTTGTAGTGGGTTTAAACGTGATTTGGTAAACAAGTAAATGAAGATTCAATGGCATTTCTCGCAGGAGGTGTAAACACTACGAGCTAAAGACTTTTACTAAACTAACTAGCACTGAACCAGCATGATCAGCAGGTTAAGGTCACAATTGATGCAGTAAGTTAAGGAATTTACAACGAAATTGGGTTGCCAATTAATCAGATAGGCATGATCTTAAAGACACAAATCAAATGATGAGATTACTACAGGAAATTTGTGAATATCTCCTGCAGCTGCTGACTGTAGTAAAGTCAAAAATGAATAGTTTTACTCAGTGACCTCGTAACCAATATATCAAGTCCTCTGGGTTCCTGTAGTTAGCAGGTGTAAGGCTGGCTTCTTTCCCAGGTGCAGCAGTGCTTTCAGGAGCTCTGGGATTGATTTCTGATCCTACACTGCTTTGCCAAGTGTTATCGGCTAAGTAATTCCACCTCTCTGACCCACATTTTTTCGTGTGAAAACTGGAATAACGATAATAACAATACTGATCTCTGTTATGAAGTGTTTGGATCTGAGCGATAAAAAGCATTACAAAGAGATCTGTTGTTACCCCATAAACAATGAATAGTAACTTAGTGAACAGGAGAACACTGTTGGCTAAGATGCACTAAATCTGGAAGCACCCACGGTTCCTACAATCCGTACTGTAAATTTGGGGCTAGTAATTCCAGAAAAACAGCTGCAGTTTTATACTGAGAGACAGTTTCACAGGAGGATGCTCCTTCTCAGCAAGTTGTGTGGTAGATGTTTTGGGTTCTGAGTTTCACAGAAGAAAGAAGCAGGTGTGCATTTAGTAAAGGTTAAAGCAAAAAACCCCAAACTTCTCGAAAAACGCTTCCATGAACATGGTGAGCTTTTGAAACAGTTTTTGCTAACTTTCCATTATACTTGGTGTTCTGTCCTTGGCAAATTTTCCAACACTTGCTGGAAGCTCAGTATTGGTCTTTCGGAAACTGTCTCCCTCTATTTGATTTAAATAGAGCTGCACCTCATTGCTCATTGCAGTTGCAAGCTCGCTTGTTAAAGTTCATGAGATAGCTGCCATTTGTCAAGAGCTTTGCTCTTCATCCTGGTCCTGCATGTGCTCATAAGGCTTATGATAGAAATAAAAAAAAACCCTTAAATTACCCAAATTACAGGACCAAGGGCCAGGAAATTATTAAGCAAGCTGTTCTGTTGATTAATGGGAAACAAAAGGATACTTGTCACAATCAGATAGGTCAGCTGATGGGCAGGAAAGATATGGGGATGGTTCAGCAAGCTGAAGTTATCAAAGATTTGATGTACCCTTTATCACGGTTAATTGGACAGTCTGCAGGTAAGTAAGAGATGACCTTTGTGAGATCCTTCCTACACTGAAACTAAGAGAAGCACGTTTAGTATTTCTTCACATAGTTTCTACACACAGCAGTGATTACAAGAGATGCTTAAACCGTACTATAGTAGGTTTTAAATCCTGAAGTTTTTCCAATGAAGTAGGCATAGACTGTCAAGCTGAAAGGAATGGTCTACGCTGAAGCAACTCCAGGCAGGTTTGTCATTTCCCTGCACCTTCAGATTGCGCTCTCCAAAGCCAAAGTCAACCAATATGACATGCTTAAAGTCACCTTTCAAACAGCTACATATATGCTACCAGCCGTGCATGTTTTCTCCTTATTTATTCAATGCAACGTCTAGTTTTGAAAACATTGTCAGTGTTGGTGGCAGATAATTATGCTTTTATTTTTCATGCTAAGTGTGCTTCTGTGGATTTTCTGTATCTGCAGAGAAGTAGTGGAAAATGGGTGGAGGAGAGAAGAGCAAAATAAGTTAAAGCACCACCTTCTTTGAGCTCTGGCTTTCCCGTTTTTCTATTTTTTTTTCCACCAAAGTGCAGAAATTGGGGGTGGAATGTTCAAATCCATTAACTGTAGCCCTGCTTCTTCCAACAAAACGAAATACTTTCAAGGCAGTAAAAACAAACTGCTAAACATAGCCAGTTAAAAGAATTGAATTGATCATTAAGACTTTAATCTAGGGTTTTTACAGCAGCATATACTTTCTGTAGTGTAACTTGGGCTGCAGTCTTGGTTGGAGATACTGTAGATTAATGCTGAACAAGGGACTCTCTACATTACCATGTCCTGAAGGAAAAGGAAATTAGGATCTCTGCAAATTTTCCTAAGCTGAAAGCCAAGATGGTAAGGGAAAACGATGAAAAAGTTCATAGTTTAGGCAGCAAAATCTAATTAACTGAAAACCTCATCTCTCAAGTACTCATGCAGCTTCAAGATGATTCAAGGGCACTACTGCTGTTGAGTGTCAATGGGAACACATCTGACAAAAAAAAAAAAAAAAAATAGATCCAAGAAGTGGTAGTGCCAAGTCTTTCTCCCAAGGAAGAGGATTTAGGCTGGTGTTCTGCTAAGGAAATATGGATGCCAAAGTTCTCTGTAGGGATAAAGAGGATGAGCTTGTGGAAAGCCTCCAGTAAGGAAATTTCCAGTTCTGAAAAAGAATATGTAACTGTCATAACTTTGACCAGAGCAATTGAGGCAGATGTTTCCTTCTTGAATGCTCTTGAATGAAAATGGTTCGGTCCTTTAGATTTTATTTCGGGGTGATCGGGGCCTGAAGCACTATCTCAGGCTTTGAGATAACTTGAGAGGAAAACACAACGTTGTAGATAAAGGAAAAGAAGGTTCTGCATTTTAGACAGCAAAGCTCAGATTCTTTCCCTTGGAAATGATATACATTCAGAGAGCCAGCATCACCATACAGCGCCCAAGGCTCTGTATTTCCACCCTACAGTAATGCTGTGAGAGGGAGGAGATGTTGGCGATGCGAAGGCATACTAAACTTTCGTGCAGACCAGAGTCCTACAACAGCAGAAAATGCCATTTCTTTCTAATTTTAGCCTTTCCCTGACTGCAGAATGGGTTATCAATGCCAGAGGAGGGAGAGGTCTGGGGAAGAGGAGACTCCTTGCCATCACAAGGAAAATGAGCCCAGGCTTTGAACTTCAGGGTGGAGAACACCCTGGAGAACAGGGTGGAGAGGGCATTGCAGGGCCTGTAAGAGTTGGCCACCACCCAGCAAGTGCTTTGTTTTGAACTAAGGACATGGAGTTGGAGGAAAGATTGGGAAATAGGGGCTCCATTAGGCAATTCAAATCCTTGTCAAGCTCCCATTAGCGTGAGATTCTGCTAAGAAAACTGTTGGAAAAGTCCATGGTTTGGAACAAATCTTGGATAAAACCTGGTTTCTTGTAGTATTTAAGAGTATAGAATACATTCTTAGTACAGAATACTTTATCCAGGAGCATAATCCCCATCAAACAGCAAATAACTAGCCACAGCTAAGACATGACACTGTGAATAAAACTCCTAACCCCATACGGCTGATCTATTCCCTCGGTTTTGTCCTTGCTCAAGAAGACTTGGTCTAGGCATTAAGTAGAAAAGCGCTCTGCCGTGCTATTTATCTTTTCTAGCTGTATTTCCTTTAGTGCTCTGCATGGTAGTTCTATGTCTACCTTGGCCTAACAGGCCACAGAAGACAATTCTGAAAAAGTAGGTTTGTAATGGTTTATATCTTGTTAAAAATACTGATTACTTTTAATGTCCTACAATAATTTACTTCTTTTATCATCCTGAACTTGTTGATTTTCACGTGAAATGAGCAATCAAGCTGGCAGGATGAAGGAGAAGAAAACTAATATTCCTACAAGATAGGCCACACAAAAGTACGTCTGATTCCTGCCTGATCACTTCCTACCCACTCTCTGCTTGGTACTGGGAAGTTTAAAAAGGTAAGGATGTGGTGGGTTTTAATTTGTGCATATAACATTCTACACCTTGCTGTTATAGGCTTTCCCCTTCTGAATTTCCCATCGCTAGGGCCAGGAGCTGAGGAGAGGGGTGAGGTGGCGATTGTGAGATTCATTAGTTTTCTGTAAAAGAACCTGCAAATCGTTGGAATCGAAGGCTGGTTTTTTTGAATGAAAGCTTTATTGCTAGATATGTGCTGGGATGGGGCTGCTTCACCGTGACTGCTATCAACAATTTGAGCAAACCTTCGGGGAGTCATTCCGAAATGGCCCATTTAGTTCTCAAATATCCAGCACAATCTAGAGCATGGGAGCATCTGGGGAATTGCTGCCTCTGCTTTTCGAAGATTTTTTGGAGTCTGCTCATATATTCAGCTCTTCCGCGCTAGGTCATGGTCACCTTGTGGTGCTGGTGCTGAAGGGTGAGACCCTGCAAGCATTACACAGAGCAGTTACTGTAACTGCAAGGGTGGTGGTGCTCAGTATGTGGAAGAACTGTAGTAATGCTGCAGATGGAGTAATATGAGCTTTTTGTCTCCAAACCAAACACACACACAACCCTTTCACTCGAGCTGCTGTTTGTTCTGCCTCCTGGTGAGAGCGTCTCACCAAAAGTAACAATTCCCTGCAAAGAAGGTGGGTAAAGTCAACAGAATTGAAATAAAACCTGTGCTGTTGCACCTGCACGTACAGATGCTCTTGGCTTTGTTGGCTAGGAGAATTGAAAAATAGATGCTTCATAAATGATAAATTTTTTAGATTACCATTTGCAAATACAGCGAGCTTCTCTGAACCCAGGAGGTGGGTATACTTACACAGATAAGCCTTCCCTATGGAAATGATGATACAGGACAAGCTTATCATGTAATTAGAAAAAAACAAATCAGTACTTAGATCCTCTAAGTCAGTCAAGTTCACTGCTGCAGTTAAAAAAAAAAGGGGGGGGGGGCAGGGAGGGAATAGGAATCTAAGTGCTTCTCATTAGTGAGAAGTGCTCCAGAAAAATATGTGAAGAAGTGGTAAAGAGACCATGTTGGTTTGGAATGGAATAAACAAGTGTCACAGCCAAGAGATTACTTAGCATCAGTTTCTGGGACTTGCAGTGTGACAAAAAGGTGACAGCTCACTGACCAAAATCCTGGTCTGTGGTAGAAAGGTCAGGTAAATTGGTACATAAAATTAAAATGTAATGTGTTTAATTTTTTATTTTTTAATTTGAATGTGCCTATGTGCTTCCTTACTGATGCCATCAATTCCTTGCTGCTTGGAAGTTAAATAGGTGTTGGTTAATGAGTTATTGATCATTGGATTGAAAGTGAGGGGTTGAATAGACTGATATCATGGAAGGATAATCCTCTAACTTCCAAAGTCACATAGTCATCACTCATGGATTATCAAAGTTAGACATTAAAGGAATCCTACCAGGTCATCTAGTCTGCCTGCTGATGTTGCCTGTAAGTAGGGCTGGTCAAGAAAAAGGAGAAAACCACAGTCTGTTAAATTGAAATGTTCTGTATGGATACACCTATTTGGAGGAAAAAAAAAAAAAAAAAAGAAGTAGTTAGTTTTTCAAATATGCAAAACCAAAATAGTTTTATTAGACATTATTATTCTGTTTTTCATCTGACTTTTGTTATTAAACTGACCTTGTAAAAATGAATGTATTGATTTTGCAGAGGAATCTAATTTTCATTCTTTGCTTGCAGTGCTCTGTATCCTGATATTTCACAATTTACATTATGACAATCTTGTTTCAATTTTGGAAAAAAGTCAGATGTAGAAGCACAGGTCATTTCTTTGGAAACAGAAGTGCTATTTTCTAGTCAGGCCCATTTAAAAACACTTTGACTAATCTTTTTTTAAACACCTTTTAAATGTGCAAGAGTAGGTTTTGAACCATATGAAAATTTCTCTCCAGTCTTGAACAAGCAGTTCATGTCTGCACAAGGCTGCCAATTTAGACATTTCCTCCTGTGTAGCTTATGTGATTTACTATTCATTTTAGTGGTTAGTATGTAGCTCCTAGGCTGATCTGTATGTAATTCATATATGAAGCCAGGGTACCTAGTTCTAGGGAGTTTATCTTTTTCTTTGTTCAGTGGTGTAAAAACTGGGCGAAAAATGCAGTGTGGCAAACCTAGAGGGTTTTGTAGACCGAGGCTTAAGTTCTGTGTACTACCTACAGCTGGTGAGTTATTTAGTATTGCCGTGTGTGTGTGTGTGTGTGTGTGTGTGTGTGTGTGTGTATTTTTAAAATTTCTATTTCCTAGAACCTTGTCTGCCCTGTGGAAACCAGGCAGAGCTGAAAATTGGTTTTACCGTTGCCTTTAAGGCTCTCAACTTTTTGGGCTGGCTTAGGTATGGACTGGTTTGGAAAGGGAGAGTGTGGAGTATCACAGGAGTAGAGGATGTCCAAAGCTGAACTAGCTGCCTAGACTCCCCTTGCAGTGACAAGAAACAGGCATTTCTAGCATGACATTTCTATTGCCATTGCAGAACACCAGGCAACCAATGCAGGTAAGATTTTTTTTAATTCAAATTTAATGAAAATTAAGTTATAGTCAGGAGGGCTGAATACAAACAACGTAAATGATTAAACCCACTGTGCTTTGGTCAAAGTGCATAGTGGAAAAAGTACACAAATAAGTCCTCAGTATTGTCTTAATATTGGATAATTAGGAAAGGAGCGTGCAGGGAGGAAAATAAATCATAGTAATTGCAACTCGATGCAGGATGTGCTGCACTTCGCTCTGTGAAGCTGGATGAAGAGCCTGGTGGGGAAAGCAGCAGCAGAGGGATGCACCCAGGCTTCGAGACTTGCAGCTTAGGTTTCTTGTCTGGTTAATCTCTTGCCAAAGCAGAGTGCTACTGCACCCCACAGTTAGCAGTCCTCCTCCAGCACCAAGGGAACCTACACTTCACTCAATTTTCTGCTGCTTTGTTGTTTTCCTTGACTGGCAACAACCTGACTTTTGATTTATGGTATTATCCCAGAGAGATCTTTATGCCCATTCACCCTATTAGACACAGCCCCTCTTGTTTGCTGTTTTTCTGACAGCAAGTCAGACATCACCCCTTTTAAAAAATTTCCCTGGTGGTTGCAACTATCAGTTGTAAAAAAAAAAAAAAAATTTATCTGGAGAGAAAGTCTTTCCACCCTGGATCAGTGCCCAGAGAAGCCCATCAGTGCAGCCAGGTTCTGGAAGAGGGATTTGGGAGGAGCAGCAGACACGGGGAGCCCTCCACTCCAACCCTCTCATGAGATGGACATCACTAAGTTTATGATGCTCTGGTTGCCTATGGCAACCGGATCCAGCCTCAGCGATGCAGAAAGGCTCTTTCCCTGTTCCGTTATGCTAACTGCAGCAGCCTCTGTAAACCCCAGGCAGCTGCTGTGTGTCTCCGTGTGTTTGATTTGTTTCCTTTGCCCAGCAAATGACTCTTTGTAGTGGCTAGTCCGGGATGCTGCAGAGCAGGTGAAAAATGATGCTGTTCCTTGATTCAGCAGAAGAGGCGGAAGATTGCTGTCATAGATAATGCAAGTTTTTTAACATCGTAGGACTTCAACAGCAGAAAAGGGACTGAATCTTTTTCATCAGCAAATAAAACATATTCTAGCCATTCCCTTCTGCAAGAAATTACATTTAGTCCATTTCAGTCAACACACAATTTGCATGACCCTACTTTGCCTAATTCATGCATGTGATATGCCAGCTCTTTTGAGGAGTGGAGCAGGGTTTAAAAACCTTTGAGGAAGAAGAAAGCCAATGTGTTTGTTCAGCTGCTTGGAACAAAACATGAGCTGCTTGAGGCTGATGAAAATGTTGGGTTTAAGCTTTTTAAAAGGATTTATCTGCAATGTCCAATTAAAGTACACAGTCATAAAATGGCAGTTTAAGAGAACCGGAGCCTAATTCTCATGCACATTTAATTTTCATTTTGTTTGAACGGGCGACTGATAGAAAACAGTTCTGTGAACTTGCTTCAAACCAGTATTACCTCTAGGTATTTTTTTAATCAAGCATTGAAATACAAGCCCCTTACATAATGACTATGTGCACAGATTTCTAAGAAGAGTGGTGAGTTTGAGGAAGGAGGAAGAATGGTCTCAAATTAGCCTACTGAACAATGAAGTAAAAAAAAAGGAAAAGTTAAAAATCAGTTAACTTGAGCTTGCCTGCAGGCATATTTCTCTGGGATGTGTTACTCCAAGAGCCAATTCAGAAAGAAACATGAGCTACTCTTGAACATTTTCTCTGTTATATCAGATATGAGACGAACACATATTTGCTTGAGACTACCTACCTACATTTTCTTTCTAGCAAGCCTAAAACCCCCCTTTTACTCAGGAAGCCGCCCCTCGCTCTCTGTGAATTAGCCCCAGCTGATCCTGAAGCATCGCTGAGCTCCAGCAGTGCCTGACTCAGGATGGAGGAGACAATGCATCCAGCAAGTACTTACCTGGGGTAAGACTGATGAGTGGAGGAGAGATACAAGAAATAAAAATATTTATTTTTTAAAAAAAATATTTTAAAAGTGATTCTCAGCTGATAGAAGTGATTCTTAGTCATTATAGACAATGACAGCAGACTGTGTTGAATGAAAGCTTTCGTGTGACCCATCTAACTTCCACTGCAGTCAATGAAGAGACCTTGATTTAGGTTTGGCTGTGCTACATAGCTGAAGAATTATTTTTGTTCGTGCTATGTTATTAAGCCATATCTCTACTGCACTTCAGAATAAGATGTTTTTGTTAGGCACAAAAGCATAAGCAAACCAATTTGTGTTCTGCACTTGGAGTACCCTGGTTAAAAAAAAAAAAAAAAAAAAGGTGTTTTGTCTATTAAATCAGGTTAGGAAAGATCAAAGAGCTTTTTCTAGCTTGTTTAGTAAGCCAAATGGGAAATAATCATCTCTGAGCGTTCACTTTTGAGTCAGAGCTTGGAAGTGCACTTACCATTATTTGTACCGGTTTTATCAGGTTAACTACCTGATTGTATTTACCTAGCTGAAACTTTTAATACTATCAATATTGAAGCCTACAAAGGTTTGTTGTGGCCAGGATACCTCAGAATGGCTGACAAATATTTAATCCAGAAAGAATGTTTCTTTACACTGCACACACTTAATTTTCAAGAAGGGTGATTGTTTTTATCTATTACAAGTGGGTTCATTTGTGTACCTGAGGCTAGATGTAATATAAGCGTTGCAACAAGAGTCTGCAGTAGCTGAAATCAATGGTACTAGGCCAGATTTAGATTTACATCAATGCGGTTTAGCTCAAAACCTGTGTCTAGACCCAGACTCCTCTTCCATCACCCTGGAGTCTGGCTGGTATGAGTATTGCACAGCAGAGGGTTTGCCCAGGTCTGGCTTTGCATCGGCAGCCGTCGTGCAGAGATACAGGTATGATGAGCCCCGGTGCCTGGTTTGGTGGCCCATGAGCCAGGCTGAGAGCCCAACCTTCCCACTTGCCATGCTTTGGCAGGCGGAGGAGTAGCCCTGCAGCACTGGAGCTGGGATCTCTTCGGGCAGGACCCTGGAGAACAGCTTGCGCTCTTCCAGTGGCAACTTAATAGCAACAAGCCCGTGTGGCCGGAGCAGCGTGAGGATGAGCCAAAACCTTTGGAAATGCTCTGGGGCATTATGCCTTCAGCACCAGCCCTTGTGCCCTGCGGATCTTTGGCCAGCCAACCCAACCAGAGCAGACACAGCCACAGGTGAGTCCTAAGAGTCTGAGGAGAAGAATTGCTCATGATAAGGGGAAGGTATTTTTGTCCCTATTATAGCTTGGGGGACTTGGTTGTCCAGCCACTGATTGTCCAAGAAAAAGAAAACAGTCAGAGTTTAACACGGGTTGCGGTTTGGCTGTGTCTTATCTTGGTGTGTTTAACACAACTTAAAAGTTCTGGAAGTAGAGACTACAATCCAAAGGTACGGACCTTAAAGTGGGCATCATTGCCCCTCTCTTTTCTCTGTTTTTTCTAATTTTACCTCTTTTCTATTTCTGTCTCTCTCATTTAAAATTGATGAAGTGGTCAAAAGCTGCAGTAACAAAACCCACACAGATAAAGACATTGCTATGAGGTTCTCAAAGCTAATTAAATTTAAATCTAAGTGAAAGGTTTTAGAGGAAATTTAAGTATGTTTTTTTGTGATCCTTCAGTACTCTGATTTATCTAAATCTGCTTATCCAAGTGTAATCTTGAACCCAAGCTCAAAAAAATTCGAAGTACTATTTAACAGCAGATTGAGAAAATTACATTCACCTTGCTGAAGGCCTAGGTATGGCTGGTAAACAGCTCCATTAAATATTTGAAACTTTGGTTAAAAAAAAAGTCATAATTACATAGGAAGATCATCTTTCCATACCATTAACTTTTTCTGACCTAAAAGAGGGGCAAAAATATAAAGCATTAGCTGGTTCAGAGCACAAAACATTTTATAAAAGACTACATAAACCCCCATGAACTGTATATATCACTATCCCAGGAAATAAAACAGACTTTATAGCCACAGAAATAAGTAACATCATTTCCAAGCAGGTAACCAGCTGGAAAAAACATTGAAGAACTTTGTCCTCACAGTCGTAAAGCAGATTTCACTATTGAACAGGGGACTCGCTGTGTGCAATATTGGATGTCAGGTTTTGACCAACTCCTGGAGGGTGCAAGTACATATATACATATATGCATATGTCCCGTTAAAACCAGGGCTGGAAGCCTTCAGGAAGGGGTGTTTCATGGTGGGGGCAGAGCCCAGAACAGTAGCTCTACCCTGACTGGCACTGAATGAACTGTTTCACTTGGCGCTGCCTCCTGACCATCTGTAAAAAGGCAGGATGATAATAATACCAGGTATTTTACTAAAGTGTTAACTACGCAGGAGAGTACAGTTAAGGCCAGGAGTGCCTTGTGTAAGAGTCGGTCTAAAGAGAACAATATTGTCTCAACATTGCCAACTGAGACCTGGAGATGGAATGTGGTCCTCATGGACACCAAGACACCAAGACCCTGGGAAAGAGAACTGCACGGTATGAGGAGTACTGTGCCGTTCCCTGCCACCTGGGATTGAATAAGGCTGCATAACAGCTGTCCAGAAGATGGATCACAACCGTCGTCGTAACAACAAATCAGAAAACAGTACAAGAACACGCCTCCTGGTCTGAAGCTACCCGCCTCTGGGGCAAGATAACCTGGCTCGAGAGAGCGGAGACTGGCAGCAGTCCATGGACCAGAAGAGGAGCAAGGTATGTTGCTTGGCATAAAAAGATGCCTTCTTAGCAACTGAACTTTGGAGATCTTCCCCACCAAGGGTCACGATGATTGGAAGGACCAGCGGGTCGCTGCCTGGACCTGGGACCATAGGGACGCCTTGAACCTGTGGTGGTAGCTATAATCGTCTTTCCTTATCTTTTTACTTTACCTTTTATTCACTTTCTGTCTTTCTACCTATCTCACACCGCTTTATGGGCAAACAATAAAATTGTGATGTTTAATTGAAGCATAACCCCTTGAGGTGGTCGCCTCGATTTTTGCATTTAAAGATCATAGTTAACGAACCATCACGAGTCCACTGAGTGGACCGTGACACCTTGCTCAAGGTTAAGCCCACTATTACGCCGTCTTGAGCGCACGTTAGTAGAGGATGCGTCTCCACTACTATAACGCGGTAGAGCCGGGTCTACTGATATAGCCTCCAAGGCTCAGCTTACTCTAAGCTTATCCTTGTTACAATGAACCTACTTTACTGTATTTACGGAGCACGCCTTGAGTTGAGGCAGTGATCGTGGCAAAACGGTGCTGGCTACCAGCACCACTACCTTCTCCAGGTAATGCAAACATTGCAGTGTCAGGGTGAGCCGAGGTGTAGCTGTGCCACGCACCAGAAAGGCAACGCTTGCAGCTCAGGTCCTCTCAAGCATGTGTGATTTAGCTAAAAGTACACAGAAATCAAATAACATCACTCTCTAAGTCTTTTTCCTGATTTCCTCTCAGGCTGAGCAGATGCACAAGACAGGGCTCAGGCGAGGCCGTTCTGCCCCCCTTTCTTCGAAGAATGGCAGGTGATACAGTTCTAAAAGCCTTTCTAAGTGTTTTTGTAGTCATCTCCTGTTTCTTCCTTATCTCCAAGGCCATGGCCCTGTCACAGAAGGAAATTAGATTTATTTGACATGATTTGTTCCTAAAAAAATTCCAGTGATGGCTGTCTCCTTGTTTTTCTCCTAAGTGTTTGGCAAAATGCTATAACCCTGATGGTGCCCACAGCATCTTATCAAACCACCAGGGCTTCAGAGGTCAGAAAGCATCAAACAGCCCTGGACAGCCCAGAGGATCCTTGACCCAACACATGTGATTAATATCCTGCTTTTCCCTACTGATGCAGAGAGTCACAAGCAGCTGCTGTCACTCCTGACCAGAAAATGCAGCAGCTTATTTAACAAAATAGACTTTTTTTTTTCCATTCCGTTCAAATGGGAGCATGGCCAGTACTGAAGGAATTAACCTTGGTACGTCAGCTTTTCCCTGTGGTTGCTCCAGAGCCACACCTGCCCTTCCTGTGCAAAATCTGTGCAAAACCTGTCAAAAGATTAAATACAAATTCATCTCACTGAACCTAATATCTAGTGCTTGGCACATTCTGGATTCCGGCTGGAATTCAGACTTGAACTGCTCTAGTGGCAATGATGGATGAATTCCTCTTGTTAGTAAACATTTTCATTATTTTAGACCTCCCTGCAGCCCTTCACATTGTCAGCCATGAGATATTACCTCCCATTTGAGAGAGTGCCAGAAAAGCTGTAGGAATAGCTGCTGTTCCTCCACAAGAGACACCCTCAAAGAACAGGGATGGAAAAAACCCATCTTCGGCATCACGTCTCTCCTCTCTGAAGCCCATGAAGGTCACACTCTCTCTGTTCAACACCTGCCTGCATGAAGATAGCTTGGATTAAAGGAACCAAGAAAAGCGGATTAAAAGGATCCAAAAAATGGGGTAAGAGGAACCTCAGTGAAGAGGCAGGCGCTTGGTACGATGTTCTGACGCTGCAGAGCCTGGGTGAAGGTACCAGCTGATAGTTGTTCGATTCAGCCCAAGAACCACCCTCTGTTTGCTCTCTGATTACAAGCTGTCATCTACAAAGGTGAGATGGCTTCTGTCCTCTCTGTTTGCCAAGGGAAATGGCACCTCATCTCTCACACACCTTCCTCACAATCTCTCACATGCCTTTTCACCTCTACCCTGAACTTCAGCGATGGGATGCTCAAACTATCAGTCATTCAGAACCTGATTAATAAAGGAGTGTTTCCGTGTGAGACATCAATAAATAAAATATGTCGGCTTGCCGGCCGCTGGGTACTTCAATACCTAGCTGGAGTGTGCTGAATCAAGCGCAAGAGCTTAGTTTTTATCTTCAACTTCCGTAATGGTCTGGGGCCAAAGTACTAAAACACCTCCTGAAGTTCCTGGATGAAGGCTGAGAATGATTATTCATTTCTCAGATCAGTACAGCTTTCTGCAATAAGGGTAAAGGCGCTTTCTGAGGGCTGATGCAAACTGGGGGATGACACGCAGCAGGAATGAATGGACACGGGGAATTTCACTGGTTTGTGCTCTGAGCTGCTTTGACCTGCCTGCCACAGCACCAACACCAGCGAATGCCTCCAGTTTAGAAACAAACCTCACCAGCACTTTCATATGCCATTAAACAAAGTTTCTTACCCATTATTCCCTCTTGAGAAGATAAAACAATGGCATAGATGTCGGCGGCAGGAGATAATCAGGTACTCCCTCAAGGAGGAAAAAGTATAATTGCTATTTCCTTGAAAGAAAATTCATTTTAAAAGTGTACTGAAAATTGGACTCGGCTTTTGACTGCAGCTGGCTTTAACATCACTCAGCTGCCTCTTTGCAAAACCATCCTCTCATCTCCCAAATGTCAGATATTGCTGCAGATGGTGAGACCAAAAGTTGGGCCATGGAATTGCTCATGAAACCTTTTACTGCTGATTTCCACAAATGAGTATTCAGTGAGCCCCACGGGAGAGAGGGACAGTTCCATGTCATGAAACTTCAAGGCATTCTTACTCGTAATGACCCTCCCTTTGAAAGCCCAAGCTAGAGAGGTTCCACAATGGAAGAGAAATATATTGTAAAATAAAAGTTCCACAAGTTTCAAGAAAAAATAAAATACTTGACGATATAATAAATTGCTGCAGTTTAGTTACCATGGTATGCTGGAGTCTTTATCTAGTCATTATAATTTCCCTGCAATAGCTCTTGTCTTATCAAAATGGTTCAGCGAATCAGGTGTTCTGGCTGCTTCTGATATGGGATAAGAGCCCTGGCCTCTTGGTCACCACATTTGTTCCGGCTAATCATTTCCAAGTTGCCAAAGGGATAAATATTTAAAACAATCATGCATTCAAAACATCACAATTTAAAGGCTTAAACCACATTGTCAGGTTTCCAGCACCACAAATGGAAAGTTTCCGAGCAAATACTATAAAGCCAAGCCAAGCAGCAGGATGAAGCCTCTACGTTTGTTCCAGATTGCCTCTGATCTGTGATGGGAATGGAAAAGAGGGGAGATTCAGGGATCCACATCCCACAACAGATTTGTACTCTGAAGTATGGTACCAAATTCTGTGAAGAACACAAAATCTGACCCTGCTCAGCCAGACCCCTCAGCAGGGCATGACTGCTTCAGGACGGAGGTCCTTCACAGTGTGTCAGTAGCTGTGTTTTGGGTGGGGAATGCTGGACTGACTTTGCTGTATCATCCTGCATCCAGCAGGGAAGGGCGAGCTGCCCATAGCAGCTTTGTATGATGCAGTCACAAGGAAGAAGGAAGCCAAGGGTCCTGACGATGCCCAGGGTGCTGAGCAGGGAAGACATGCAGCTGTGGCACTGGTTATTTTGGCATCGGGAAGTAGTGCAGCAGCCTGCCTTGAGAGGCTGTTGGAAGGGACCAGGGCTTCCAGAGGCCACCCAGTGCCACCCCTCTGGGCATGGCACGGGGGGCACATATTGCCGCCGCCCCCGACCGCGGGGCAGAGACTGTGCAAGGCACCGGTCTGTCCTCACGGCTTCACAAGGGGCACAGAGCGAGCGGTGTGGGGCTGAAGTAAATGAGGTATACAGGGATGGCTCCAGGTGGCAGATTCTTACATGCCGGAGCCCTTTACGGGTCAGCCTCCCCACTTCCCCAGCAAGTTTTTTTGAAGCACTATTGCTGGGTAAGATGAGGCATAGACAAGGAGAATAAGGCTGAGTGGCTTGCCCAAGGTCACGCATGGAGTCACTGGCAGAGCTGAAAATAGTACCCAGGAGTCCTAATTATCAACTCTCTGTTCCAACCACTAAATAGCAATCAAGAGTGATTATGCAGCAAAGGCTCTTGCACATGGGAACTGACTTACCAGAGGGTTAATTCCACTCTAGCTTCTTACTGTGAGCTGACACATGGTGGTGCAATGAGAACATTAGCTTTTCACCCTTCGGGATGTTTGATGAGGTGCTAGCCTGGCAAACAAAAGCAAGAAGCTGAGAGGAAGCCACCAGCAGCTGTAATTGGCAACTCCTGAGGAAAGTCAGGTGTAGAGAGGCTGCTTTGGCAGGGCTGGGGGAGGAGGTTTGTAGACCACCTGCCCTGCATAGGGTCTGCTTTAGCTTAAGGGGTGCTACCCTTTGCTAAGCTTTTAGTTCTGGAAGCCCCTCGTTCAAGTGTATTTTCAGCCAAAGTCCTGAGGGGCACGTTACTCCATGGCCCTCTGGGACCTGAGTGTTGGGATGAGGCTGCAGCATCGCGCTTGGCTCTGCTCTGATCCTGCACCACAACCGTTCCCTCGCTCTCGCTGTCCTACACACCAAGAGTTGAGCGATTCCCTCCGCACGCTGCTCAAACACCCGTGTGTTCATCCATGAGCTGGTCTTGCAGCACTGCCGCCCCTCATTTCTGTATTTCCTTCAACAACCATTAAAAAAATATTTACATATTAGCTGATTCCCAATTCTCATTTTCAGGCAGGGTTTCTGGAGTTAGAAGCTATTTATAATTCCAACTCTCAATTCAACAGATAGTATTAGTGAATTATTTCAAGCTGTACAAGTAATACAATCAATATACTCATGGAGTAATGGGTTGGGTAACCATGCCAACACAACTTTCATGCAAGACCGGAGGGCAGGCTAGTTTCTAAAACATTGAAAGGAAAGGTAATTAAGTCTGATCCTGACAAGACGTACAGACAAATGAGAAAGTACTGCAAGTCATGTGGAAATCTTTCCAATGAAGAACTAAGGCTAAGCTGCAAATAAAATTAATTCAGTGGATAATGCTGTAAAAAATGTTCCCATGCTCAAGCAGCCATCAGAAAAGTTTTCTTCCTCACCTTGCTTATTTGGCTGAACATTGATCTTCCTGTTGCGGCATGGAAATCTAGTTTTTTCCAAGGATTGTTTGCTACAGGACGGATTTTAGGTGTGGATGTGCAACCAATGTCTCCGTCAGAAAAATAATAGCCAGGTCGAAGAGCTAGTGATGTGCCTGGTCCTCCTGTCCCTTGAAAAGAAGGTATGGCAAAGTGTGATCTGATCCAAGACCCATCTTTTCTTAACAGAGCTTCTCTATTTCGCCCTTAGAAATTTTGGTGATGGTGGTTCCCCACACAACCTATTCCAGGCTAAACTCTACTGTTGGAAAGATTTCTCCCTTTATGATGTGGACCCTAAAGTGCCTTTGCTCCAGCTGATGGCAATACTGTGGAGGCTGGCATCAGTAAGGAGAGGTTCTGCGGGACGGAGATGTTCTGGTGAGTAAAGGCAAGTTGAAGTAGAAGTAGAAGCAGCTAGCCAGGTGGTGCAGGAGAAGCAGGTGCTAGCTCCCCATCAGGGTGGAGCGTGTGTACAAAGGTAAGAGTGGAAGAACACAAAATGCCAACAGAAAGGCCATGTGGTGACTCAGACAGCTGTGACGGTATCTTAAAATGCTAACACCTGCTGAGCTTTCTGCTCTACACCACAGTGCTGCATTCTCCCCAGACCTTTCAGTATGTTCCTCCTATGCATTGCTCTGTGCTGACCCTCGGACCTGGTCACCAACAACCAACAGCCTTGGTTGCACGTCCACACATAAAATCCGTTCTGTAGCAAACAATCCTTAGAAAAATACAGATGTCCGTGCAACGAAAGGCAGATCAATGCTCACCCAAATAAGCAAGGTGAGGAAGAAAACTTTTCTGATGGCTGCTTGAGACCTGCTCCGCACTCTCTGAAGGCATCGGTGTCATCTCCCCCTTCAGACTCCACTTTGCTTATAGGGAAATAAATCCACGTGTTGGCTTTATCCATGTCTGGCTAACCAGATATTTACAGACGGCTCCTTTGCAGACTGAAGGCACCACAAAACAGAGAACATCTGCTTTTGAATCTCTTGGCAACATCTAGCGTAATATTAGCACAACGATAAAGCAAAAGAGACATTCTGTAAATAGTAATGTAGGCATTGAGCATGTAGCTACAAGTGTCTGGGGAACAGAGAGGTGCGAGCACGGCGAGAAGTAACTGGTTGGAGACTGGGTCTCTACCACTTGCCCAGGGGCTGGACCAGTTGCAGCATGAGCTCTGGCAGTGTAGGATCAAGCCTGGCTTCTATGGACAAGGCTCAGGACTCTGCCTTTTTTTTTTTTTTTTTTTCCAAAGCCTCCTCCTCTGCTTTGGACAAAAGAAGAACTCCAGCTGCTGTTGCAGAAGCATCCTCAGCATCTCTGTGGCCAGGGATTATCACCTAAACATTAAGAACAATGAGAGACATACAGGGATGAAAAGGATGGATGGTGTCTCGGTGGAACAAAATGTCAAACCTCTACTTTTCTGGTATGTTTATAATGTTTTGCAATGCTTTTGGCTCCATAGTCACCCTATGAACATGAACTATGAACCCTAGTAACAGCTGGCAAATCCACTGTGCCTTTCTTCTGTGTTGCAGTTTTTAATTTTATTTAAGAACAATGTCAGCTGGAAGCTGGCAGAGTGAGTCAGAGTTATCACATTATGTCTAGTAGGTCCATAAAACCACAACCAGGATTTGATAGCTGGAGCTGTGAGTGTTGGCTAATGAACTCGGGTTCTTTACAAGGGCCATATGGGCATAGTTAGGAAATACAGTTCCGTGTTAAGGAGGCAGAGAGGTGAAATATTAACATGTCGTATTTTTTCAGGCTTTAAATAGACTATAGAGCCAAGAAGGGGATCGGTCTTCTACAAGCTATAGTTTAAACAAATTGCTATGAAAACCAGCCAATTTTTCCCAAATAATGACATTATAGTAAAGTTTGAAGGCTTCTTACGTATGTTATCATATCTTGTCTCATCTGTGAAACCTGTGCTTCATTTCACAGTAAATATCCTGTGAATATCAGAGATGTACCACCTGGGGATGTACCACTTAACAAGTGCTATCTTCTTCTGGCAGCTAAGCACCGGCTAATGTGTTCCAATAGTTTTCCCAGCTCCAGCGGCTATTTGTTTGTAACTCTGAGGATGCTTTGTCACTGCCCTGAGATGTACCCTGCACCGCTTGGACCACCGGGCATGTGTTAGAGATGAGGAGATTTTTGTGTAACATCACTGGTTCATCCTGCAACTAGTGGTATAAGAGCAAATGGACTTACTTCAAACCTCAGTGGTATTTTTGACAGACCACATTTTTGTTCCTTTTTTATTTTATAATCACATCGTAGATCCCATGGGGCAGAACCATTTGGCTGCATAGAGCAAATGGCAGGACTGGGGTCTGACACCCCGCTGCAGCATTTCTTGTTCTTTTTATGTTATCTTTACCCTTCTCTATGGCCTTCTTTATCAATTATAACTAATTCAGTGAGCTCACTTTTCCTGGGATTTATTTTCTTCCCCCTGGGTTTCAGGACAGTCTTGTCCTCCAAGCCCTTCGTTTTACCTGCCTCACGTGTCTTCTTCTAATTTATATAGTTTCTCATGCTTGGCGTTGTAATTGCCTGGTCATGTACACTACCTTCTCTGAGCAAGCTTGCAGGAAAATTTAAATAGTTTTTGGGTTTTTTAATCTCATGTGATCTAATAAATGAGCATAGGTACATATAAGACTGTTCTTCTAACTTTTAGTTGTTTCAAGAACAGTTTTGATTTTGTCTTTCTCTTGGCTGGAAGCCTTTCCCCCCTACTTGCAAGTCCTAATCACCTGTCAGATGGTGTAACTGATTTCAGATACAGAGTTCAATTCAGAACTATTGTTCTTTGCTTTGAAGATTACTGCTCCAATTTCAGACCTGCAGGTTTGTCTGGTTCTTATAAATGTATCAGTTGGTCTAATGGAGAGATATTATTCTTCCTCACTTCCTGGCATCAATTACCTCCTTAGACCATGACAGCTGTGAAAGCATCACTTCTACCAGCTGCAGCAAAGGCAGTCCAGGTCTAAGCCCAGGCTGCGGATGGCAAAGGTATATCCATCCATTCTCTTATTTATTGATTCAGATTAGGAGCCAGACAGCTTGGTATTTGCTTTCCTCTGTGATCAGTCTAAGGGGATCCAGCAGAAGGTGGGATAACCCACATAAAGGCAGTATGTGTAGCACTGAGAAGCTTTGACCTGAAATGAGAGAGTTCACCTTTCTAAAAAGCCAGCTGGCCTTGAATAAATACAGGCTGAAATTAAAAGTTGGGTTTTGTGGGGTTTTTTTTGGTTTTTTGGGGTTTTTTAACACTTTTGTAAACAATGCAATTTCCTAACAGCTTTCCCATCAAGGTAACAGAAAGGAGGGTGTCCAGCTCCTTTCAAGATGAAGCTTGAATAACACGGGAAAGAGATGATCTGATTCAGTGGCAAAGCTGGGCAATGAGATTACTGTTACAAACCTGCATTTCTCTATATGGCTTTATAATTTAACAATTTAGCCTGATCGGTGTATGAAAAGAGGGGAGGTATTCAAATTGTTTGTAGAAGTCTACTCATGCAGCAGTTATACTTGACATTTCCACTTGTTAAAGGAAGCACAATGAAGTTCCCAGGTGGTTGGGGCAAGTGAGAGAAGCAGCTGATGCAGAGCTGTGCCAGTGCCTGCTCTCCGCCACTCTCTTTGGCTGCTTTAAGGGGGTGGGGGGGTGGGGGTGGGCTGCTGTTTATTTTGTTAGCCCCGTTTACAAGACCTTATGGTTTTTCACTACCTCTCCCATTTTTCTAGCCAGCGTTCTGGCAGCTGCTGTGCCAGGTGATTGCTGGATCCAGAGTTTCTGGTGCCTCTCCCTGACTCCCAAAGCTCTGCAGGATCCTGATGGGTATTTATTTTCATTTTCATTTGATTTTTAATTGTATTCCCTTGGCTGGTGTTTGCTGCAATTAATCACCAGGATTTTGCTGCTGCGGTGCTCCCTATGGAGTTTTGAAGTCCTTGGTGTTGCTGCTCTCCCCTGGGAGCTACTTAACAGAGGCTTTGAACGTCTTTTGTGGATCTCTGGCTTGGGCACCTTGGCTTTCTATACCTCTGTCTCCCTTGCTGGGTCAAATGATGCTCCCTCCTAGATATATTGCCATTGAAATGCAGAAAGTACAAAGGACACTGAAGGATAAATCTCTAACTATATTTGGTGGGAGGCAAGCCAGCTTGTGCCCTGGGGATTGCTTTCTATTCTGAGGCAGTGAAAGCTAATAGTTCTGGACTGTTAATATTAATGGTTACATCTTTATCTGCTTCCCTGATTGACTTTCCTTCTGCGTTTCAGCACTGGAAATTAGTCTGTATTAAACTCACTTTCAGGAACAATAGAAAATAGAAGAAGCTAAAAGAAGTCATAGCTTCCCATCTTTACAGATTGGCAATAGATAGGAGGCACTCACAGGAGTAAGGACTGGGCTTCAGGGCCAGAGAATTGTCCGCTCCCCGCTTAATTTAAGCGTGTCTGCCTCGTGATGAGTAAAATCTGCAGTCAAACACAGGACATGTCACTGTGCTGATGCTCTTAAGTAACGTGTTCTGCCAAGAGCCTGGGCTCATGACCTGGGTTCGTGTGGCCATGAGAAGGGTGTTGTATGGGCAAAGATGATTGTCACATCTCTGATGGCTCAGACAAATTTGCCCATGCCCAGAAAGGTGGTTTGAGATGCTCCAGAGGCAGAGGACAGGCTTCTGAGGATGAGGTGGTACCATCCAGTAATATATCCAGCCTATCCTTTTCTACCTCCTGTTCCAACTGGAGCCACCAGTGGCATCCTGGAATGGACAGTGTCCACAGAGTAAGTCCTGGGCAGGGTAAAGGATTCCCCCTGGGTAGGTAAACTTAGCAGTAATTAGCTGTATCTTTTTTTTTTTTTTTCCTTTTTTTTTTTTTTTTTTTTTCCTTTTTAAAAAGAATGAGGATGAGAGAGATGGGATTAAATCGAGTCCCATTTCCTCTTGCAGATAGGCTTTTCATGCTGGTAGGAGAAAATATGGCTCTACCTGCGTCCTCTGCTCTCCGAACAGAGCTGCCTGTTGCTGTATTGAAAACAGTGAGTGGACTTGGGAGAAGTTCGATATAAAGCGAATGCAAAGCTGTCAGGTGAGAGATGGTCAAGGAGTGGGATGAAGCATGCCAGAACACATGCGCGGCTCCAGAGATGACCCAGCGGATCATCCCAGCAGCACATTTTATCTTGCTTTTTCCTCCTGTCCTTGATTTGCGCTGTTTGCCTGGGCTGAAAACAGAGTAGAGGCTCTCTTGCCTCCACCAGGCTCATCCCAAAGGACTCGCTGTGGCATCCAAGACTTGTAGCAGCTACTGTAAACACTGTTGTTGGGAGACGAAGGAAAAAGAAGCCACCGTGTAGTGCAAGAGTGGAATAATTTCTGACACGGTTAACGCGGCTGATGAAAATCCGCTGAAGTAAGCGCTTCTGTGAGTTGTCTGAAAACATTCACTTTGCAGGGATTCACAGCCAGGGTCCCATGAAATATTCAAGCCAGAGCTACTAGTTAATTAAATCGCTGACTTGGGTTGGGTTCTGGTTTGTTTTGTTTTGTTTTTTTTTTAATCACAAGGCAGTGCTAATAAATAGATTCCTTTTTATGAAAATGAACTATCAAAGTGATCATGGCATTAGAAATAAATGTTGTAACTGGGGACCATCTCCTGCACAAGGTAAATGTCAAGTCATTCATGGAAAATAAACAGAGGGAGGAGGCAAAGGGGTTACTGTACTTCAGCAGGAACTTTCATCTGGTTCCAAACTCCAGTCCAGGAACGTTAATGCCAATGTAGCAAATGAACAAGTCAAGAAAATACTGAAAACAGGCATGGTGTAGTGCTTTAAGGATGTGGTCTGAAATCTCTGAAGTCATCCAGAAGAATAATGTTGACTCTCATGGATGTTTTCTTATAAGAAAACTTCATTCCAAGAAGCTTGGTAGAATCTGCAGTAGGACAAATGGGCAGCGATGTCCAAGCATCTTTTTTCTTTCATAAAAGCTGATGTATGGCCCGTGTCCTTATCATCTCCTGGGGGTTGCCTGGGCTCGTATAACCGAGGCTGACATGGTCCTGTCACTTGGCACCATATATTTGAGGAACTACAGAAAACAGCTTGCTGTGAGGATGCTGCTACCACGCTGTGTGCTTGCCTGCTAGCAGAGCTGAGCCACTACTGCCTGGTTGCTTCCAAAGAGTATCAAGATTATTTTTGCTATCATGTCACACTTTGCAACACCTTGAAGTCCAGAAAAGTTTAAGGGCTTAAATTTTGGGTTGCTTTTTTTTTTTTTTTTCCCCTCACTCAGTGGCTGCAAGTCGTGCAGACCTTCTGCAACTTGTTAAACTTCACATAACCTCAGGAAAGAAGCATGCCAAACTGCTGGGGGATACTGATTTAACATAGATTCTCAATCCTAAAATATCATCTCCATGCTAATGTATGCTGAAGAACCATGCCAAAGATTAATCGTGATGGACGATTCTTAAAGTGCTTTCAAAATTGGTTTATTTATATTTAAAAAGCTGGCCAGAAAACATTCCTCTAACTTGTCTTAATCACCTCTTTGGGCTAGAAGCAAAATTTGTTAAATTTTCCCTTCAGAGAACTGACCCATAGTTTTAACATCAAAGCAAATGAGAGCTGTAAAGCAGCAGGAACAAAAAAATAAATTCTATGCAAAAGGAATGAACAATTAATTTATTTAACAATAAATATTTTGTATGAGCTCTTAATGGTAGAAACACAACCCCTCTCCTCCCTGCTGATTTTTTTCTTCTTTTTCTCCTTTTGCAACAACAGCAAGAGGATTATAAAGCGCTCCGCTGCCTTTCACTCTTCCTTACCTGAAGCTCCCACCCGGTGGCATGAACTACTGATGGGAGAAGTGGGCTGCGCATCCCTGGGACCCCACCAGCTGTGAAGCCCCACAGTTGCCTGCCTGTGGGTTTCAATCCTTGTATTCAATCTCAAAACTCACTTGAGCTGAATCCACTAGAAGCTCGTAGCTCTCAGAATAATCTTGCTGACTCCGGGTTATCTGCATGTGCCAGGAATACTTCGGTGATGCTTTTCCAAAGGTATGACTGTATCTCTCTACCCTTGGTAGACCAGGATATTGATATTCGTTTGTGAGGATGATGATGATGGTGCACCATCAGCACCCCAAGTGTCTCCACCAAGAGTGGTGGACCACGTGCAGGTTCTGGGAAACACCCCAGGACCAAGCAAAGTAGTGGAAGAAACAGTTATGAGGAAGCTTTAATTAAAGCCATCACTGAGCAGTCTTGAATTTATCTCTTGGAAGTGTTTTATGCAAATTTGGGTTTGTTTCCAACAAAGAGTGCGTAATAAGTCAGCTCCTGGCATCTTTAAAAAAGCTCTTGCTTCTTGCCCAGGTTGTTTGGTCAGGGGATGAGGACAGGATGTCAGGCTCCTCAACAGCTGCCAAAACCTATTACTATTATTATTACTATTATTGTTATTGCTATTATTACTAACCATTTTAATAGAGCAGACAGCTACTTTCTGTGCTTTTTTTAAGTACCTCTCCAGTTTTTTGGTCAAAGTGTTTTGGTTTTGTCAAAAGCAGCTGCCTGCTCACTGAGCCTTCCCTGTGCACACCAGCTACCACATCCCATACAGGAATGCATGGCTTTGTGTTTTCCAGAGAATTGGAAACCAGAAGTTACTGCCTGAAAACTTCATTTGATTGGCACATTGAATGACATAATTACCTTTTGGTAAATCCTGAGAATGACATGGGTAGTTTTTGCTGCATAAATGTGGAGCACCAACCGAGCCACTTGCCAGCTCCCCCTCATCTTTGCATGGGATTGGAGATGCTCAGACGGGGCTTCAAACCTCAGGCTCATCCATTTCCCTGCTGTTGCCTCTGCAGGCCTGTGAGTTCCCAGGGATGCCCCTTGCCCCACTGCTTTTGCACCCCCAGGGTGGCATTCAGTGGCACTAAACAGCTTTGCTCGTGCTTCGTCACCCCAGTGCCTGTGCTGCGGTAGTGGGCAGGATGCAGGATGCTCCAGTGGTGATGCTCAGTTTCCAGAGATGGAAACCCTGGCAGCGCTGAAGCTACTGACTCTGAGACCTGGGTGAGCAATGGAAATGTGAGCACAGCACTGGGGAAAAGGGATAGAAATTAAGCAACATGCATAGTACTAATAAAATTGTATTATTGCTTTCATTGAGACATTCCCCATGTAAAAATACTCTAACAATTTGTCCTTTTCTATAACAATTAGAACTAGGCTAATAATAATAATAATCCTCGAAGTAGAATATTAAGATTGCAAATTATATTAGCAGTAAATTCTTTTCTTTACTTACCCTGCTTCCTTTTTGCCTATAAAAAAGGCTTTGGGTGTAACGTTAGTGGCAGTGCTAGCAGCAGTGCCAGGGCTCTCACCAGTGCAGCTGCGTTTAGAGCAGCAGTACGTTGGTTTGCTCAGATCCTAGTGACAAACACCATGCAGACAGGATGACAAAAATAGTAACTTATCCCATACAGGTGACTATGGTAACTACGTATTTGGAACAAGAATTCAGCATTTGGAACTTAGGTCGAAATCCACAGTTAAATATTCAGTTAACATGTCTTCCTTCTCCTCCTCAGAGGGATTTGCAGAGTTTGCTATCATCATTCTTCACTCTGCTTCTGTATCATCTCCTCACCCTGGCTTTATTTTTCCTCTCTGGTTAGATTTTTGTGTAAAAATGTGCAAAACTTTGTGCGACATACCCTTTTTTTCTCTCTCTTTGCAGACCATTGGGCAGTAATGTCATAATTCTGGAAATGGGAGAGCTCAAAAGAAAAATTGCTTTATTATTGGGAGTGCAACCACAGTTTCTGTCAGCACTAATAGAAGCTAAAGATTCACATCTACTCAGTCACTGAAATATCTTCAAAGAGATATCTGCAAAGAGATGAGCTGTCCAGTGAGAATCGTGATGGCAGATCCCTTAGCTTGCTTTGGAGCTTACCATGGAGCAAAATAATATATAAGCATTGCATCACTGTTTCCACTCAAACAATTCCCTGATGCATTAGATTTAGTGGCCAATTAAGTATTATCTGTTAGAGAAGGAAGGCTGGAGTTGTCTTCTCTTCACTCAGGTCTTTCTGGAGCTGTGTCCGCATGCTACATCTTACCAATTTAATTTTTCACCCTTGTGATACTTCCAGGCTTGCTTTCTCTCCGAGTTAGCGATTTTGACTTGACCTTCACAAAACCAGATATTTTTTTTTTTTGGATGCTGTGTGTCTCTGAGCTGCAACAGAGCCAAAGAAACATAGGCAACATTGGCTGCACTCCTCCCCTGGCTACCTCAGCCTCTTTCTCTTGGCTAATTAAAAAAAAAATAATAATAATTCCTTTTCTGGTGCCTGGGGGCCAGGCTGTCACTCACCTCAGCTTTGATCCTAGGAGGTGACTGATGCATCTATTTAACTCTGCATGCTTTAGAAGCCAGTTCACTTCAAAGTTAAACATGTCAACAAGCTGTTCGCTGGATCAAGGTCTCCGTTTCCCTCGCCTTATTCTGTTCGGTCATTTCCATAGCTGCCACTCTTCCTCGCTTACCTTTGGAAAGTTTTCATCAAAGATTTTTGCAGTACAATCTCTCCTCACCAAAGTTCATGGGAAAGCTGATCCTAATGTCGGTAGAAGCAGGATCAAGACTTTTCAGCCGAGATTTGATGCAGGAATGTCTGGTTTGGATCAATTTTATTTCCTCATTGAACTGCGTACTTAAGCCATTAGCCAGCTGGAGTGGGAATTTATCAGGAGATTTCCTTCTCAGGCAAGATGCTGAGCTCATTTAAAACCTGCCGTCTGATTGTGGAGTTATCACACTGTCCTTTTAGTCTAAAGTTTCTTCTTTCCTTGACTTATATAAAACTCCTGCACCCAGATCATTATTTCTGGGCTTCTCAAGCTGTGAGTGGATTTTTTGTGGTTTTTTTTTTTTCCTTTTTCTTTTTTTTCCATTTTTCATCATGCTCTTCCCATCTGCAATGCAATCAAGCATGCAGTTCCTAATCTTAAGGAACATTTCAAAATGATGATTTGTGGTTAGAAGCATGGAAAAGGTTGTTAAAATTTAAAGCAAGGGGATGGTTGGAGTTATTTCAGCTGCGGACCTCACAGAGGACCTCAGCAATGAGCAGCAGCCAGCTCCTGCGCTCTCTCAGCCAGCTTCAGCCCTTTCACTTCCCGCAAGCAATTTATGGGGTACCCCTGGCTGGACGTAATTCCAAAATTTCTCACTGCAAAGCCCCACATTTTGCTGCTTTTTCTGTTCAAAGAGCCTCAAAAGAAGCAGTCAAATCGCCTTTATGCTGCATATCCTTGGAGGAGGTGTGGGATGTCCTGAGTGGGGACCTCTGTGGTGGGACATGGGATGGGGGCATGCAAGCCTGGCTCTACACTGCCCATAGGGAAAAGCTACAGGCTGAGTGGCTTGATCCTGGGACACAAACTCCAGTTTTAAAGGTTTGCAAGCAAAAAAAGTAAATCTGAGACAAACAAGTGCCGTGGTGTTAGGCAAGGAGCAAAAGCAAAAAGCTGGAGCTTGCCCGAGCAAAAGGCTTATTTCTGCCCATTCTTCCCCCATCCCCCCTACCGAGCTGCAGGAGAGAGGAGGGGGATTGGCAGGATGTGAAATAAGGAGAAACAGAAGATCCTTGAGGACTCAGCTATAGCCTTGCAACGGGCTAAGAGATGTATCTACTACCCCAGAAGCAGAGCTGAGAGCTAAGCTTGTGTTTGTTTGCTTGTTTGTTTGTTTGCTTGTTTGCTTGTTTGCTTGTTTGTTTGGTTTTTCCAGTTCAGACACTGAAAGTATTGAAAGATATTTTGGGTTTGGGTCAACATTCCTGCAGATCTCACCAGAGCAAAAAAAGAGGAAATAAACCCTTTCATTGACATTCAGTGTTAATAATGGAAAGTGGAAAAACACCTCTCTTATATTTGAGGCCATCCTAAAATACCAAATGACGCTGCTCACAAGCCCATGGGTGCTGGTGGTGCGTCCCTCTATGCCCATGACCTCTGTGGGGGGCAGGACTAGGGGGAGCCCCTCGGCTCCTGCACCGAGACATCCCTGGGCTCACTGTGCGACTGAGGCAGGATTCACAGCGGCGAGGAGGATAACGTTACTCTTGCTTACCCGTGACATATAAAAAAAAACCAAACAGGCTTGAAGGTATTGCTGGGTCCCCAGCACGCGGACGTGGTTGGGGTTTAGAGGACAAGACTGGGTCTGCCTTGGCGTCTGGCAAACAGCTGATGTTCTCCAGCTTCCAAATCTGCTATTCAAGAGGCAAAAAAAGAGGGATAACAGTTAGAGCTTTTGAAAAAATATGAGCTAACAAAGGCATGCGTATTAACGGTATCCTTTATACCTCGGGTCTTGAAATACTGAAGGTTTAAGAAAAAAAAAAAGTAATTGTATTTGATGATATCTTGGAGGCCACTGCAGATGGGAAAGAAAAGTTTCCTGAAACAAGCTGGAGTGGCTGTTACCCCAGCTGATTTCAAAGTCCTGGGCTGCTTCCCTGCCTACCAACCGAGCCTAATGAATGCGTAAAAGGGGATGAAAATAAACAGCAACATTAGAAAATGTTCTTTTCTATTTCTGGACCAGAGTCTTCTTCAGGCACCTTCACCACTGGAGGACAAAGCCAAGGGCCATGCTTGCCAGCCATCCCAAGCCCTGCAAACTTGCAGCAGCTTTGGGGTTCCCTTGTGCTTGACTGCCTCACTTGGTTGCAGGCTTGGAGCAATTTTACAAAGGGACTTTGTTTCACAAAAGCAGCCTTAGATGGCTGAACCAGCTCCTCATTGCATGGGGAGTAAGGAGGGAGAGATACTAAGACAAGAAAAAAAACCAGAAGGAAAAGCTCACAGCAGCAGTGATACGTTTTGTATTATAGGAGTCATATGGGACTTGGAGAAAGCCAGAGAAAGAAGAGAAAGGTCACATTGTCCCCAGCCTCTGGCTTGGCATCATTTAAAAAAGTTTAAATCCAGATGACAAAGGTCCATTGAGGTTGTTGTCTTAGGACATGGTTTGGTTTTCATTTTAAGGTGATGCCAACCCCCAAAGCTGCCCTGCCCTGTTCTCCTGCCTTTGTCACACCCCACTCCCTGGTCTCCAAAGCTACACAAGCATCGGTGTTACCTGTTGACCAGATGCACGGGATTTGGCTCGCTGGTTTTGTGTGCCATACTGCTCCTACTTAGAAAACCTCACTGGAATCGCAGGGCAGAAGGTGCTGTTGGTAACCTATTTGCTTGTGGTAATCATTCTTTCTCCCTTTAACTCGTGCTGCTCCCTTCATAGCTGCTCTCCTAGGAGAGGCAGAGCAGAGTTTCTGTGGTCCCTGCAGCTCCAAGTGCCCCTTGCGCCAGAGCATGGAGGGAAGCCCGTCCCCTCCGTGTCACCAGCACTCGTGCAGCAGCAAGCCTTCCCTGTGCATCGTCATGCCTTCAGGGACTACGGGGGGAGCCAAGCTGTAGGAAGGGATGCTACCCAGATTTATGCTTCTGTGGGGTTGCCAAATATGTTGGGAAGATTTCCCTGCCAGACTGCAACTTCTGTTCTTCCCCATAAATAAACTCGCTTTCAAGAAAGATGCCTGCAAACAAAACCGTCTCCAATGAGTTTATTACGAAGCATCTTTTGGGAGACCATCCTTCCTCTTCAGCAGCACCTCCTGTTCCTCAGGAGCAATGGTTTTCTGCAGCTTAGTTTGGGGTGGTGGCTTGAAGGGCACAAAACCGAGGAGAACTTTTACCTGGGCAATCTGTGCCCGAGCAGTGTGTTGGGGTAAAGTGGAGAGAGGCAGCACTGGAAGCAGAAGCAAGGACTTTACGTTCCCGAGTCCCCCCAGCCCTAAGACGGACAGCTTTACCCAAACTGGCTCTTTGCACAGTGACTATCAAGGGTATCAAAACCCAAATCCAACACAAACCTCCTGAGATAGCTGGCAGGGTGCATCCTGGGGTGAGAACTAATTCTGTAGGTATTGATTCTTATTTGGGTATATCCTGATGCACAGAGGCAGGCTCATTCTGTGTTTTAATAATTCTTTGGGTTGTGCCTGAAAGCAAATGTTTCAGTTGGGGCACACGTGAACCCAGCCCCTGACCCACACTGGGAGGGGGAGGCATGGAGGCTGCTACCGACCCACAGGAAAACAGCAGGTCCCCCCCACTCTGACTCCCATCACTTCCAGTTTCCACCCAACGGGAGCTTTTTGTTAATAGAAAAGTTTCTGAGCATGCATATACCACTTTATTTTCCACTCAGATTCTCAGAAAAGAATGAGGTTGCATAAATCCTGTAAGATTCACTTACTACACTCAGGTGCCTTTGAAAATCCCAGTTGTATTTAACAGTATTGTGAGTTTTCCAATTTTCTCAGCCTACCCTGACTCACACGGTAGCACATGTGAATCCCCAGCAGAGGGGGGGGGGCGGGGGGGCAGGGGGGAGGGCTGTCCATTTGTTTAGCAGTGGAAACCATTAGCTTTTGCCTGAAGAATTGGTTTTACAGGGCTTATGAAATTGCTACGTGTTTTCTCATGCTTGAATTTACGAAAAGTTACGAAAGCAAAACCCAGAAGACCACAACCAGACCCATACTTTGCTAGTGAGGAAAACTGAGGAGCCTCACTAACTGAGTGAATTGGTCTTCAAACACCTTTCTGGAAATTTGGACTACCTGATGGGCTGGGATGCCTGCTCCCTTGGTGCAAGGCGAGGGCATCGGTCATGCACCAAAGCACTGATGCTTTGCTTGGAGTGGTACACAAGCCAGCTCTGCTTTCTGCTGCTCATGGCTTGCAAGTGGCCATGGTTTGTGCTGAGCTTCAAAACCTGGCTGCTCTGCCGGAGGGAGGGAGCAAATGTGCTTTTATCCCCTCACATGCTTTTAGTCTCGCTACTTCAAAACGCATCAGCACCCCCATCCAGGTAATAAAATTGATGCATGAACCGCTGCGTGAGTCACTGATCAGTGCAATATAGAAAGTCAAACTACAAGTATGAAATAATCCCTTCAGTCCTTAAAGCTGTGTGAAATCCCTCCTTGGCTAAAGAGTCCTTTCTAGAACTGTGAAAGATTTTCTGGCTACTTTGCTTTAAATGGGGATGTTTTCAGAAAAGATTCCCTAAGGTTGAAGGGGGAAAAAAAGTTTGTAAAGACAGAGAATCAAAGACCCAGCAGATAATGCTGCAAAGACCTGTTATCCATATGGCTCTGAGTTGCAGTCAATTTTCTTCTTTAATAGGATTATTTCTTTGTCAGATATTTATATTCTTCTCCATGAAAAGTTTATAGAACATGCAGCATTGATATATTAGTGCCAAGCAGATTTATTCATTTAGCTGCTCAAATACTCATTGCAGCCCTGCTGGGAAGGGAAGATTTTTCTCAACTTAATAGTCTTTTTCCTTATCAGATATTCATTTAAATGGTTTGCCCATAAATATAGGACATGTTGAGACATGTATACTATAAATATTTCAGAAGATTTATGCTTGCATTAGGCATTCCTTGAGCTGGACATGAATGCATTGCAGCTGCTACAGCCGATTTCAAACAAAACCCAATAACTCTGGTTATTGATAATCAAAAGTTCACGTGGGTTCAGAGAAGCGCAGCTCTCCCTCCCGCTGAAGAAGGCTTGTGTGTGTCTTGGCACATGCCCACCGTTCAGCCCTGGCCCGCTTTGCCTTGTGAGGCTTGAGGGTAGATAGAAAAGATGTGGATGCGTTCAGACCTGCTGTCAGATTGCTTGCTGTGGTCCTTGCAATAGAGGCGGAAGAAGACTTGGCAAGGCCATGTTGCAGAAGTACAGCTTCTCATCGGGTTTTGTCTTTTTTGTACTCATGTCCTCTCCATGATCAGCATCTGGCTGCTCCATCTCCTTGTCGGCTGCTGTTTCTGCAGAGCTGCCATGCTTGTGGCAGAAAGGACCATTCAAGGAGGGGCAACCACTGTCCATCACTAAGAGAAGCAAAATGACATGAAGTCTTCGGGCTGTGGCTCTGAAAGGCGACCTGCGAAGCTGGCAGAGCTCCCCCCCCCCCCACCCCCCCTCCGCTTTCTGCCTGAAGGACTGCATGCCACAGCGGGGCCAAGAGGCAAACTGTTGGTGTAAAACAGTGAAGCCTTCTCCTGACAGTGCTGCCTTGATCCTGAGGGCATCTCCAGGTACAACCTCAGCCTTGGTTTTGCTGGAACAACTTGCAGCTGTAAAGTACATGTCCTCTGGTGGCTCCAGCTTAACCACTAGGTACTGGCCCCTGAACATGCCTGACTTCATCTCTCCTATTGACAGAGCCCCGATAAACACCAGCAGTTCAAACAGGGTCTGCCTGAAACAGGGGTAGCTCTTCCCTTCTCCCTTTTCTCCAGCCTCCCCCCCAAAAGGGTTTCTTACAAAAGCATGTAGGTCTCTACAGGCTGAATGGGCTTCTCAGAAATCTGGAAAACAAAAGTGTTGACCTGTGTTACCATGATTATTCACCTGCAGAACCTCAGTGGCAGGTACAGAGGTGTATGGAGTTGGGGACATTCTCCCCATCAGCAGAGAGACACAGGTTCCTTCAGAGGGCAATTAAAATAAGATTCATTCCCCTCCTGAAGATGCCTATCTCTAGATTTACTACATGACCTGTTACACAAGGTGGGATAAATTTGAGTCTCAGATACTAGGATGAATAAAACAGGAAAAGGAATAGAATAGAATAATTAGAGCAAGACCCCAAACCAATATGATAGAACAAGACTCTCAAATAGTCTCAACATCTGAGCTCTGAACCCCACTCCCCCACCCCCCCCATTACTCAGCACTTCTTCAATCTACATGGGGTTTCAGACTGGCCATGAAATGCACAGCTGCTTCCTAGCACTGCAGAAAACAAACCGATAGAGCAGGAGGAAACATAACAAAAGTCTGAAGGAAAGCATCTCAAGAGGAGCCCAATGTTACATCTTTACCGGAGGAGGCTGACTGATAGGAAATTGAAAATGCAAGGTGACAAGTAGCACGCTTTTACGTAAATCAAAATCATTACTGACACCTTGCCTTGCTTTTAAAGCTGTGACATGTCTGATCATTTTGAATGTTTAAATGTGCGTTTTCAAAGGGGCTGTGACCACCCATTTCTTTGGTTCGAGTTGTGCAGGTAGAGCTTAACTAGTCCTCTCAGATGCACAGCAGGAAGGCTTTGCATCCTGACAGCCTACAGCTTCTTGAGATGTAGGTACTTATTTATTTACCTATCTATCTATCTATCTATCTATCTATCTATCTATCTATCTATCTATCGATTGATTTTAACATCCTCCTTTCAGAGACACTAATCCCACATACCAGCCTGGGCAGGAAGTACAAGGACCAGGTTTGGTTGCTTAGACGTAGCCACGTGTGGGGAGCCCTTTGAGCACAGTGGCATCTCCAACTCCACCTCTCCTGGAGCCATTTACTGACCAGCAAATACTGAGCAGTGCTCATCCTTGGCACCGACCCTGTGCCTGCAGGACCACACACAGCCTACATGCCCCAGGGGTGCCCAGTGGTACCCCAGTGCCAAGCTGACCATTGAACCCAGGGCTTGAGTCATAGAAACTGAGCCGTGTTTCCAGCATTACGATTGAATTTAGACATCTAATCCTATGCTGCTGCCACCCTTGGTACTTCCACTGTGATTAAAAGGAGTCACTTGGCCTTCAGGGAGCCATTCTGTTACCTTTAATTAGGAATATGTTCATTTAACTCCCCCTAAGCCCTCCCCCCTGACAACAGGGATAACAGCATGAAGTGGTACCCAACTGTCACTAAGCCTCCATGTGCCCGCACCCCATCCCGGCTGCGGGAAGCTGTGGGATCCACTGGACAGCTTTCATCTTCCACCTGGTGGGTTGGAGAGGTGCCGGCAGGTGCATCCCACCACCCCTCCAGGGGCCTGTTGGCTGGGCTGGAAAACAAAATCAGAAGATGTGCATATCCCACCGTGGGCTCACGTCTCTCCATCCATCCTGGTTAGACGTGCCCTTCAGAGCCACCCCGTCCTAACGGGAGGCTGCTTCACCGTGACAGTATAGGGGGACTCTGCCCTTCCATGAACAGTGTGTTCCAGGTGTTAGTGCCACTCGCTGCTAAAGTTTAGGGGTCACTTCTAATTTGGGGGGATTCTTGGCTCCAGCTCCCAGTTGTTGTCCTTCCTACCCCTTCCCAGCGAGATTTAACAGCCATTAGGTCATGGTACCGCTGTAATCGCATCGCATCGTGATCCTCTTTTTCAAAAAAAAAAAAAAAACAAAAAACCCAGAGAATTTTAAGGCACAGAAAGGCGTTAAGACTGCAGTGGTGGTGTTTTTCAGCCTCTTCCACCTTTCAGCAAGGGAAGAGCCATCAGCTTTGGTGTCAGAGCTCTTGGTGCTTTCTGGAGGGACAAGTCAAGCCACCCCAACCTGGGGCTGCACCACCAACCCCTTGTTTAGATCCCTACATCGAGGTCTTTACAATCCTTGCTCCACCAGGTGACATTTCCATGGCTCTGGCCTCCAAGAAGGGTCTAGCTGTGCTTCTGCCACCCTCCCAGTACATCCCGGTTGCACACCTTGGTTTGTGTAGCCTGTATGTTGATGATGCAGAATATTAGCCCAGCATTTGAGAATTTATTTTTTTCCCTCTAACCGTCAAAAACTTCCCCAAAAGATGTAAATAATTAATCAAATTTAACATTTTAAGGTGGTTTTTTTTTAAGTCTTCAGTTTAATTAAACTAAAAGGCTGTAATTCAGTGAAGGGAACATCAACAAAAATAAATAATATTTGTTCTGATTGAAAAGCAGTTTAGTATCTGAGGAAGTGGGAGCAGCCGGCAGGAACAGGGACAACAATGCTAGGAGCAGTATTTGAATCCTTGATTTTCCTGTGTGCACATTATTTAATTTAGGCTATCAACCTTTCCATGGAATACTTTTTAACTACTGTTTCTGGGCCTGCAGGAGACTGCCTGTGGTGCCAGGAGGCTAATTTGAGCCGTCTCATTTGCCTGCGGCATTTCACTGGTGTCTGCTTTAGATGGCGAGATACAAAAGAGTTGTTTCTAGACCAATTAAATGCATTTTCCTAAGTGTATCTTGTGGCTCCCCAGTACAAAGGAAAACATTTCTTTACAATGTAAAAATATCTCTCTTCACAAGCAGCTTTGTTTTCTTTTCAGTGCTAAGGTTGTGCCCTTTGCCCTCTTTTTTAATGAATATTGGAAATACACAGAGTTTTTAATAATCAAAAAATAATGTGCAAAAAAAAAATCACAGCTGCAATGTGTAACGGTTCAGGCAAGACCCTATTATCGTCATCCAATTTCATTAGCAGCAATATAAAATTGTTTCTACTTACTCAGGGTTTCTTTTCTGATGAAACTTGATGATCTGGAAAGTTAAATCTTTGTGTTTACAAACACTGATCAAAGGCAGTTCATTCCACAGATCGTCTCACCACCTGGTCGCACCAGTCGTTGACTTCTGGGGCTCCAGTTCAGCACGTGCTTAGCTTCAAGCATCAGGGACACACCTTGGTGTGCTGGGTGCCCACCTTGGTGTCCCCCACCCCGGGAGAGGACATGCTCTGCTCTTGGTGGCTTTGCGCTGATGCAGGGGACAACTGCGGGTTACCAAAGTGGTGTATGGCTAGTGACCAAGAGTTGGTGGCCATCAGGTGTCACACCATGCTCATGAAACAGTGTCTTCGGGAAGGCAAAACACCTCTTCTCACTTATTTGGGAGAATTCCAGCTCTGTGCAAAATCCAGCTGGACCCCAGCACGTTGTGGTGGAAGGGCCACCCTCACACTTGTACCACCCGTCCGTCCCTGGTCCTGGGGCAGGGTGTCCCTGTGGTCTGGCACCATCCTCTGGGAAGGGGCTCCTGGTGCATCCCCTATCCCACGGTTGGCCTCTCGGGCTCTGCTCCCATGAGCACAGGCATCCTCCTGAGCTGGCCCTGGAAGATGTGATTAGCGACACCGATTATTATTCTTCCAGCTCATGCTGCTCCTCCTCGGCTGCTAAAATATTTATGTCTGGCACAGGGTGCTGGGAGGCCGAGTAGCACATTGTCATAATAAAGTGGTACTGAAATTTACATGCTGCATTTTTTTTCTTTTTTTTTTTTTTTTTTTTTGCATGGTCCAAACATAATAAATTAAATTTGGTATTGCCCAAATAAAGAACCAGTGTTTCGTTCCAGATTTGAGAAACCGTGTAATTTGTTAAATCAGATAAACCACCCCTTCTTTCAAATTATGCCCAGACACTTAAAATTAACATATACAGTAACCCACACTGTCATTAGTTTGGAGAAAGAGCTTTCCCTTTCTTACAAACATTTTCACGGTTTTATAGTTGTTCCTAGTTTGCCGCAGAAGTTTTTCATGGAAAAGGAGGCAGTGAGGATGGAAAAGCTTGTGGGGGTGATGATCAGAGTCAAAAGCGGAGCACAAAGCAGCCGGGGATTTAATGCAACACTGAGAACAGCACTCAGGGTGCCCACCTTCCCATGCCACCACGTGTCTGCTGACACCTTTGGGTCTTAAAGTGGCCATTTGCCATGTGTTTCCTGCTGTGCACGTTGCCACTCAGGGCACTGCCCAAGGCCACATCCCGCGGTCCCACTCCCGACCCCATCAGCATCCTCCAAGCAGTCATCTACGGACGATGCACCAGCACTGTTCCACATGCTCACTCTGACCCTGCTCTTTTTGCTGTCCGTTGGTAAGAAAGGCACTCACAGTAATTCCCACGTGGCAAAAAATGTACAAGTAACTGTCCCCTGGCCTCAGACGAGAGGGAGAGGGTGCGCAAGGGCTGGTGGGCTCCCAGAGCTGACATCCCTGAAAAGCACAGGCACGCAGACTTCAAGAAACGGATAAATTCTGCAAGTACAGCAAAAACCTTGTTCCCACCTGGCCTGGAGTAGGCTTACAGCTCATGAGATGAAATTTCTACTATGTCTCATTGTGGTCTGAGGGACCTGGGAGACCTTCTTGCTCCTACAACCCCCTGAGAGGGGCTGGAGCCAGGGGGGTCGGGCTCTTCTCCCAGGGAACAGGCGACAGGACGAGAGGGAACGGCCTCACGTTGTGCCGGGGGAGGGTTCGGCTGGGAATGAGGGAAAATCCCCTCACGGAAAGGGTGGCCAAGGCTGGCACAGGCTGCCCGGGGGGCTGGCGGCACCCGCCCTGGGGGGATTTATAGCACCTGGAGATGTGGCGCTGGGGGCCATGGTTAGCGGTGGCCTTGGCAGTGCTGGGTTAATGGCTCAACTTGGTGATCTGAAAGCTCTTTTCCCACCTAAATGATTCTATGACTCTAAACCAGCCAGCTCAGCTGGATTCCCATGGGAGGGAGGGTGCAGGATTTGTCCAAGAGTAAGGAAACTCCATCTGTCGCTCTGCTTGGAGCTTCACCCCAAGCCAGGCCCCAACACCTTCTGTCCAAGTGAGGTTTGGTGTCTCAGGATGATGCCCAGGTATCTGCAGATGTCTGGTCCAACAGCGGAACATGTCCCCACCCCGGGGTTACACAGCACGCTGGGAAGCCTGCTTGCTTTTCACGGGCTTGCTGCAGATGGGCTGTCTTGCCTGGGGTGCCAGCACCAGCAGGCGCAGCAGAGCATATTGGTTTAAGACTGCTAGCAAATTAAATTGCTCTTCCACAAGCGAGCTAAAACCTGGTTCTGTCCCAAACCAGGGTGAAACAATGAATAATTCATGGTTGTTGGTTTTTTTTAAAGGAAATATGGTGAAGAAATTTGATTTATTTCAGCCAGGTGAGAGCGGTTTCTTCTGACTTTTTCATCTGAATTTTTGCATTATAATATCAGCCAGAACATATGTAGCTTTAAAGCATGCTACTTGAAAAAAAAGTCAAAATATTTATAGCACAGGCAAATACTCTGCCACGCTGAAACAAGACTGAAACAAAACACTGCCATAATTTCCTGCGCGTAGTCCGTAAAATACAATATGTTTGAGTGAAATACTTGGATTGCCTCAAATTATCAGTTTGAAAGGAAAAAAAACCCAATGTTTCTTTATAACACATTTTGTAAACAGCATTGTGGCTCGGGACTTCAGCAGAAAGGCAGTGGGAGCCTGGTGCAGCTGTGAGGCTCTGCTTCCTTGGCTCGGGGAAACGAACCGCTTTTAAAACAAAATAACAATAATAATAGGACAGGAATAGTGCCTTAGAGAGGTGCAGTTGTGCGTCGAGGTCCTGCCTGTTCCTAAAGAGGACTTTGGTTAGCCAATGCCCTTTGCTAAAAAATGTCTACGTTAATTTCTTTTCTTTCTTTGCATAGTGAGATCCTGCATGTCCCAGCCTTGGGAAAGCCTCCTAGACCATCCTGGTGCTTACAAGCCTATGTGCACACAGCCCTGCCCTCAAGGCAACCCCCCAAGGAACCAAATTATATTTACTAAAAAGATTCTGCAGCTCCAGTGTGCTTTATGGAGTCATCCCTCCGTGCAGTCCCAGCCCAAACTGCAGCTCAGCCAACCCCAGCAACGACCCCAGGTGCCTGGGCTGGTGGTGGCTTCCGTATTCCAGTAAATTCCTCAGCTCCCAGCGCTTCAGCCTGCTGGCAAAATGAGCAGAGGAGATGCTCCATGCCCAGGCAAGACTCCAGGGACGGTGCTGGGCTGGATCCTGACCCTTTCCTATTTTACAGCAGTCTCTCTGGCGTGCTCCTGTGCAACAGCTGCAACAAAAAAAATCACGGCAAGGTGCTTTTGCGCACAGCAGATTTGCTTCCTTGCATTTCCTGGCTTTGCTTCTTTTAAGGACTGGGCTAAAGGGGAAATTTTTACACATCCACAAAATGTGCAAGTGGAAAAGGAAGCCCTGAGCACCTTCCCATGCTGCTGCTTGTCCAGGGAGTGATTTTTGACTCCAGGCTCTGCACCTCCTCTCCAGCTCGTTTTCCTGGGTTTGACTTCATTATGTAGCCACGTGTTCCAGCCTCCTCCTGTGGAGTGAGCATGAAATCAAGAGCTGGAGAAATTGTATGGCAAAAGCCATCGGTGAGCTGCCAAGCCTCTCAGGAGGTTGTCTGCAAATTACTTCATAAAGAAACCACGCTGGCAGCCAGCTCGGATTGATTATTATTTTTCTGGTCTGTGGATAGCTGCCTTGCAACTGACTCTGTTGTGATGCATCTGCTGCGACAGAGTCACCAACCACCAAACACAGGGCTCACGCTCTCCCACGGGTGGCTGCAGGTCCCTCGTGCTTGAAAAAAAAATTTCCTAGCCACAGATGCTCATTCGTTTCTTATGATGGGTTAAGATTTACAGGCTGGCTGCAGCCTCTTCTTCTGGACACCGGGAAAAGCAAGGTGATGGACACGCAAAGCTTCCCCCAAAACCCCCACACTGCCACCGCAAATCCTGAAAGCAAAGGTCTGAAAACCAAAACGCCCTGATCTGGGAAGCAGTTGGCCTTACAGTGAAACCGTATTTCCTTCTAAACCATCCACCAATTCATTTCCTACGCTAGCATCATTCCGTTACATGAGAAACTCAACTAGATTTAATTTATTGGCTCCAAGAGGGGTCAATGTCTTTTTGTGTGTGAAACAAAATATTCCCACCTGACCAATGAAACCTTGAACCATGGTGTATTTATTAGAATGCCACCATTTTAAATTCAAACTAAAGCTTCAATGTGTGCAATTCATCAGGGCTTGGTTTACCCTACAATCATTTTTTCTCTGTGCTTAAACGTGGTGGAATAGAAAGGGTTTCCATTAATACCCACTAACAACCCCAAATAAGAGTTTTTCAAGGATTCCAGCACAAAACCAAAAGCCCTGGTCTAGAGCACCCCTCAGATTTTATTCCCGGCTCTTTTCCTGGGACAGTGACCCACCTTTGCCTTCAACACGATGCTCCCTTCAGCCCCAGAAACCAAACTGCAACAGGTCATTCTACTCTGGAGCCAAGTCCCACCGCGGTACCAGCTGAAGCCCTTTTCTTAAGTTTTTCAAGGTGGATTTCTCTTCCTGCAGAGGATAACTTCACATTTACAAAGTGCCACGAAGGCAACGCCCCCCCCCCCTTCCCCCCCCCCCCTTCCCCCCCCCCCCCCCCCCCCAACTTGCATTTGGGGTCCTTGGAATGCTTTTCTGAGCTTTCAATTCAGCTGTAACATTGACTTTGCGGTTTGTTCTAAAATGCAGCAATAACACTTGGAGGAAAAATTAAATTAATCTCCCCCTTTCCCCTATATTTAAATTCATAAATATAAAAAATCTGACCTCATCAAAATGCTCCATCTCACCACCTGCTCCCCTGCTCGCCCCCACCGCCCTCCTCCTTGGCATCAAAATAAACTTCGGGGAAACAAAGCGCAAGATGCTTGTGCGAAATTCTTGTCCCGGACCTGCATTCTGCCATGTTGCTGAGCTGAGCATGGCCCTGGGTGCAGGACCAGGGTCCCCACTGAGCACTGATGTCCCCAGTGCCCTGTCCCTGCCTGGATGGGAATGTGCTGGGGCAGGCAGAGGGTGAGCACACAGGATGTGCCTCTGTCGTTCTGACCATTGCAGATGTACAAACCCACCAGGATTCCAGGTGCTTCTAAAGCAGGATTAAGACCCTTACCTAAGGACAGAGGCAGCTTCTTACACCTCTTTACATCTCAGTCTTCAAACACAAAAATCGTCCCACTCACCTGATGTGATGATTTGGTACCTGCCACCGCTCGGAGTTTAGAAATAAGTCATTTTGATATTGAAAAAGCCACAATGATACTGTGCCAAGAACTTTAAAAGGGCTTCAGCATCCATAAAGCGCTCTTCATTTTTAGAAATAAACATGAAAGCTTTGGTCTCGTAAACTGCACTGCTTTCTTTGGACAAGACCTTGAAAGAGCAAACAGCGTGAGAAGAAAAGCAATTCCTTTCACATCCTCACATTTTGTTACGCAGTCCTGAAAGCTGAGAATGACAGGGGGGAAAGCAGACGCTGCCCCCTCCCTGTGAAACACTCACTAGACCCAGAATTCTCCAAATTAGACAAGAAAGAAAAGCTCTGTGTGAAAGAACAAACACGGGCACACCAGGGAGTTGGCCATGATGGGAACAGGAGGGGTGGCTCTGCTGGGAAGCAGGGACACGCGGGAGGATGTGACGCCAGCCATGGACCAGTGGGCAATGGGTCCTCAGAACTCGCGCAGCTCGAAGTGTTGCTCTGATTGTGTTTTATTCAGGATATGGCCTCATCCCTGCCTCCTCTGATCAGAGGAGAAGCTATCCGTTCTCAGCACCTGTATGGGGAAGTGAGAGGCAGGAGGGTTTAGTTTAAGATGTGTAAAGCGTGCCCTTCCCACCGAGCCTGCATTGCAGGCTGTTTGCAGAACAGCCTCAGGAGACCTAAAAAGCACTTGGGGTCAGCTGGGGGCACCCTGTGCCAGGGGAGGTTAGTAATGAAACCACCCACGACTCCAGCAGCAAAGCACGAGGATGCTCAGGTATGTCTCCAGGACAAGGACAAAAGATGATTGCAACAACAGAAATGGGACGTATGAGGAAAGAAGGCTGTATATTGGTATGAGTTACCAAACCGGCTGCCTTAGTTACCCATCATGTTCTGGAGAACATCTGCTGCACACAGTCCTTGGGCTATGAGGTAAGAGGAGATGCTGGCAGCACTTGGGGGTGCTCACAGGTCAGTGCCAGGCAGGACAGCTATGAAAATCTGCATGTTGATTGCTTCGAGCTCAAGATTAACGTGTTTTGAGCTTGCTCGCATCACCCACCAGCACTCTTTTGGGTCACTTGACTACTAAGCCATGCCACTGGTGGAAGGCAGGGCAGGTAGGCTCAGCCATCACTGGGATACAACAGTAGGATCAGTGGGAAGAGCACTACGTCCAACTCCCAGCTGCTGGCTACAGGGAGACTGAAAATAGTCTGTGAAACTGAACAGCTGGAGGGACATCTTGGAAACCTCTTGAGCACACTTGGAATGGAGAAGCCAAGCCTGGCATGACTTTTCCCTGCTGACATGGGGCTGATTCCCAAAAGTGTGAAATCACCTTCCCACACGCCTGTCTGCATGGTGGCATCATGCTTTCCTACACAAGAAGACTTCTTCTTCCCTTCAATACCTTCCCTAAGTTGCCACAGCTCCTACAGCACCCAGTGCCCACCCCGACAGTCACCTTCAAGTGACCCCCAAACAGTGTTTCCATGGGGCAGGGTGCCAGGAGTGGGGGTGGAGTGGGGCCAGGTGGGATGGGCTGGGAGCTGCGGGCTGCTCCGCTGGGATGCCGGTGCCTGGTGCTTGTCATCCAACATAGCGGACAAAGAGAGAGAATTTGTATCAAAACTTTATTTATTAAACGAAAAAATGCACCATTGGAATAACATTTCTATAAAAAATGAATATGAGACTGTTCTACAGTGCATTACAAAACCCCCTTTTCTTCATGTAATAGTATACAAGATTGTGTGTAGAAACAGTCATTTATTTTTAAACTGTAAGCAAGTTTCCTTTCTCATAGAACAAGATTTACACTTAAATATTGCAGTCACTATCCTAATTTGGTTAACAATGCTAAAGTCTGACAATTTAAAGAAAGGGTTTATAGGCTCAAAATGCCATCTTTAGGCCTTTTGTAACAACAAGATTTTTTTTTTTTCAACTAAGGCTAGTTAAAGCTGTAGTATAACCCATTTCTATCAGATAAACATATCACTAGTATGCTAAAGAATTTTTGAATTACCTTGCTAAGCCCATTAAACGGCATTCACCAGTGCCAGGACGTTGAATCAGCAGGCTGGAGCCAGTGCTCCACCGCAGCTGCGGGACATATGCGGCGCTGGCGATGCCCGGTGGCACCATCCTGCTGCCTGACCCTCCCAATCCTCACGCCTGGGACAGGTAAGGCAGGGCCAGAGCCCAGCACGCAGGGACATGGGCACACTGCAGCTTTAACAGCCTGCTCTAGGTTTCCAGCCAGGTATCCCTTGTATCATAAATTATCCAAAAGAAAACACTCTAAATAATAAATTAAATATTACTTATAAAAAGTACACCCCTCCCCCCACCCCCCTCCCCCCAGCCGCCCTATCCCCAATGTGACAGCGATTCACAAACGGTGGGAATCGCCAGGAGTATTTTACAAGAATAAAAACAGCATCGGTCCTTCTCCTACCGCCGTCGCTTCCGCGTGCTCGGAACAACACGCACAGTGAGGCATGCCGGCTCGTGCCGCTCACCATGCGGGAGCTGGCCATGCCCAGAATGAGGATGCCTTCAATGCCTTTTGCTGAGTGAGAACGTTTCAAAAAAATAAAAAAGGTGACAGAGCCTCTGAGAACCCCGTTCGACACCAGACAGGACACTGAGCAGCTAATGGGGACGTGGGTAAATGAAGCCAACAGGAAAAACAATCTCTGCTCACCTACGAAGCCATGAGGATTATGATTTTTTTTATTTTTTTTTTTAACAACAACCTTCTTCCATCCAGCTTCCAGGTATCCATCTCAGAAATGAGGCTCGGGGATTGCAGATTTGCCTCCTGCTCGAGCACCTGCCTCACCGACACCTCCTTAGGGATGAGGAGCACCTCGGGAACGCTGCCAGCTCCCACCCCGCCAGCATCTGCACCTGCTCCTACCACTGGTGTTGCTGCCCCTTCATAGCAGCACGTGCCAGCGCCTGCGCCTGGGTTTGCAGGATCCAGCGTTAGATGCTGGCGAGGGGGCCGTGCCGGGAAAGGACCCTTGGGGAGCTACAGCAGGAACTACCCCATCAGCTCTGACTGCAGGAGAAAACATCAGATGCTTCCCGAGGGCTGGAAGGAGCTGGGGATGATCCCCCTGAACTAACTCCCACCCTTCTGCGTGCCAACCAGCACTGTCGCTGGGCTGCCTGGTGTTTTCTGGTCTGCATGGGTTGTTTGGGCAGAAGATGTCAGAGCAAGTGAGCACGCACTGCAAATGTGCCCAGAAGAAGAGAAATGTTTGGAAAACTCATCTAGTCTTTCCAAATGTCAAGGAGGGACTCGGGCCAGACAAGCAGCGGCCCTACCTCAGCCAGTTTCTAAAGGAGCTGGCTCTGGGAAGGGGTTGGTGAAAAGATGCTCCTATAAAAAATTAAAGGCAAAGCTACAGAAAGAAGATGCTCAAGGAGTGCTGATGGCAAGAATCTTACTGCAGCATCCAAGCCGCGCAGGAGCCTCGTGGCTGAGACTTCCCTCGCTACCAGTGCAAACTTGCCAGAGCATACTGGGATGTGCATCACCATGGGGAGAGCAAGGACCAACTTCCGCAGCATTTGCAAACCTCTTGGGATATGGGTGGGCAAATCCTGCTGGGAGCTATGTGACTATCAGAGAATCATCAAATGGTTTGGGTGGGAATGGATCTTAAAGGCCATCTAGTCCCACCCCCTGCCATGGGTAGGGACATCTTCAACTAGCCCAGGTGGCTCCAAGCCCCATCCAACCTGGCCTTGGATGCTTCCAGGGACGTATCCCTGTGCTTCTCCAAATTCTGGCTGACTTTTATTTGGGAATTCCCAGTGCCTGCCTAAACATGAGGGTGCACAAACCAGCCAGACCAGTATAGGGGATGTGCTGGTCCTCACCCCCTGAGAAGTGACACCACAAACCCCACGGCAAAATTTTGGCAGTATCAATGTCCAGCCCTAAACATGTAATTAAGATCACATGCAAGAACAACAAGCAGATTATCCTCTCCCTTCCTAAAAGTAAAAAGCTTCTCAAACTGACTGAACCTTTTCCCCAGAAGTGAACAGCTGAGCAGTCCACAAAGACGCTCAGCCTTTTGAACTGTTTTTAGGCTTTGGAGGAAAACAATTAAATGCAAAGCAAAAAGAAAAAAAAAATATACCTTTTTTTTGGCCAAGCTCACTGCAAATAAATAGAGCATCAGCAACACAAAATGTGGAAGCACTATGCTAAAACATTCCAGTTTTGCTAGTTAAGGTCAAATTTCCAAAGAAATGCCTGCTTACTCATTAGTTAGGTATTGTACTAAAATTGTCCTCAAATGGAGGTGGGGAACATCTCCAAGGCTCCTTAGGACAACCTGCCCAAATTCAGTGTCACATGGCTCAGGGGAGCTGAAGGCCACAGCACTTTTTTGGCTGTCTGAAGGAAATTTGAAAAAAATAAAAAAAATAGAAAAATGCCGACCTGGGTTTTCAGCGGAAAAGATCTGTGCGTTTTCTTTTTACCGGAGGTTTTTTTGGTTACAAATCTTTCAGAACTGGAAAGCCCAGCCTTGTGTGCAAACAAGATTGCCTCACTCTTGAGAAATTTTTCATTAAAATCTTAGTAAATTGAATAACAAGGCATTTTTAAAGGAGCATTTTCACAAACACACTAGAGTTCCTAATGAAGCATTTGAATTCCTCCTTGACATCTGATTTCCTTTCCAGCACAGGGCCGTAGAAAATAATCTGAATTATTACTTCTGTTGCAGTGCCATTTTACTCAAAATATTTTATTCGGAGATTCACATATAATTACCCACCTAATAAAAGGAGCTATTAGGTTGTAAAGATCCTATCCTTTCCATGCTCTTTTAAAATTATGACCCACTCAAGCTTGAAATCAAAGGCAGAGCTGAATGGAATAATTCATCTGAAACTCTCTTATTGGGTTTTGCAGCCTCCTAACTGATAAATATGCAAATTAGCTCCCTTTTGGTGATTCAGCTGCATAAACAGAGATTAATGCTGAATGCAGCTGAAAATTTAGCAATAAAATGTATGCACACAAAATTTAGTCAATTCAGCCAGTTATCGTTGTCAATAAACACGGTAATGCACAGCTAAAGCACTGGGACAAGGAGAGGGAATCCCTAAAGATGGTTCCCGGTGTCCTGCTGCTCTCCGCTCTGAGCGCTGCTGATCTCAACCAGGAAACACGACACTTGCAGAAAAGCCCTCCTAATTAATTTATTGGTTATTAATCGGCCTCCATGGTTCTTCCCCCACGCTCGTGTCCTGCCCGCGGGAAGCACCCAGCGCCTGCCACCCGTTGGCCTTCCCCACCCTCTGCCCATCGGCATCCCCGGCGGGCGGGTGCTGGGGCAGGAGCCAGCCCGGGGGACGCTGGGGGAAAATCCAGCTCCATCTTCCTCCGGTCTGGCCCCAGCAGCACTCCCCAATGTCACCGCAGGGCAGTCTGGCACCAAGGCCACTCAGACGTGTTTTACTACAGGCTTAAGCATGTAATGACTGCATGTCAGAGAAGATTGCATATTATGCCCTCTTTTTTTTGCATGTACACTGGATGGCTGGCAGCAGGCCACCAATAGAGACTTCTTTTTTTTTTTTTTCATAAAACATGAACCACTGGAGGATTTACAAACACTTGCTAAAATGGCTGAATTCTACAGCAACTCGCTTATCCCCACCATTCATGCGAGTTGACTGACAGAGATGATAAAAGAAATTAGTAATTTGTCTTTTCATTTTGTGCTGTTGGGAAAACCTTCAGATTTTTGGCATGGTGGTGTGATTATTTGCTATGGGTGTTTCGGTAGTCAGTAATTATGTATTTAAAAAAACAAACAAACAATAACCAAACCAACCCAAACGAGTGACCTACGACACTGTCTCATTAATGGCATGGGCTATGTTTAAAATAGACTTGCATGAGGTAAGACTAGACCTATACAAAGAGCTACAAACCTCTACGGAGTAAAACATGAGTTAGTCATGACAACTTGAGTTCTATGAAGACTAGCGGATCAAAAGGAGCAATCCAGTGGCATCACCTATGACTCCGCAGTGACGACAACGCCCGCTTTGCCACACTTTCATCACTTGAGATGCCAGATCTACAGTTCCGTAACATTTCCATGATTATTCATTAATTCCTTTTTTTCTTATTTTTATCATTCCTTTCAGGACTTTGCAGGAATCTTCCTGGTGCTGAAGGAGTGGTACTGGGAACAAGATGATTTTATGGGGTGGTGTATGTGGGTGGTATGTGTGAAATCCTGGTATGCTGCAATGCTCCGGGATAATTACCGCTTTATCAAGGGCTGTTAGAAGGCTGAGCCTGTGATAGCGTTGAGTTGCTTCATTAGCCCCTCCAAACTGGCCATCTGTTCACTCAGATCATCCTGCTCATAAACCTGGGAGCAAACACAAACACACACAGATAAGCGGGTGGTGGGATGGGAACCAAACCCACCCGCACAGGGACCCCATCCCCACACCGTCCTCAGGGACCTGGAGCCTTCAGGGATGGGCTGATGCTCCCAGAGGGGATAGCAAAGCCTCTCTGGGCTCAGCACCCTGAAAACCAGGGGTGACCCTGCCAGAGTGATAGGAAATACTAGTGACCCCTCCCTGAGCCCCCATTTCCCCAGCTCCCTCCCTTGCACTGCATGCACCCATGCTTGGGGTGACAATATAGATATTTTTTAGCACCCAACAGAGACATCAAACGTCCATCTAAACATGTCCTCTGCCAGGGCAGGCTTGGCCAGCAATTACCCCAACTTCTCAGCCCTTGCTGGTGGTGGGAAATTGCCACCATCACCTTTAGAGGGAGCAGAGAACTGGGAACAGTCTTCAGAAGTGCCTAACTGGGCTGGAGGAAAGTTATCCTTTGGGTATGGGTAGCTGAGAATCTGCAGCAAAACCTACAGGTACCAGCACTGCCCCTATTCTTGACAATCACTGACCCCCAAAATTTCCAAGGCAAGAGCAAGAGGAGTGATCCACTGCTTTCAGACACTGAGACAAAGCTCAGATGGTTTTACATACATATATATATATATATATGTATACACACCCAGTTAGTTGTATATGTGGGCTTTATCCAGTAAAAGATCTGACATTTCTGTATAAGCCCTGCAGTCCCTGAGGTGGGATGGAGCAGGCAGCTTAAAAAAGTACCTGTGGAGCCAAGCTTAAAAAAAGAAAAAAATCCCCACATTTTAGCTTTTCTCCCCAAATTCTGACCACCCGATGAGCTTGTTGCCTGCACTGTTATTGCCTGTAACCGCCCTCATGCTTGTGGAGCTTGAGCAGCGTCTCTCCCGAGAGCTAAATCGTGCTGCTGTGGTGACAGAAGATGCTGAGAGCTGAAATTGCACTTTGCGTTACCAAATGGACTGTGTGAAATTACTCCTTATGCCAGCAATTTCACCACAGAGGGCATTTCCTTCCCGTTCCCATTCCAGTAGGAGGTTCCATGGCTCTTACATCATCCCATGTCCCCTTTTCCCAGCGAAACACGAGAATCCTGCTGCGACTCTACGCAGAACTATATTTTTATGCCGTTGATAAGGACAGGCAGGAATCAAACACTGTTGTCCTGCATTAATCAGGCCACACACCCAAACCCTCCAGACCTACATCTAAACCAAATCTTTTGTCTTTCCCTTTAGCTAGGTTGAAAATGTAAAAGGATTCACTAACAAAACATTGGACAAATCGCTGCTATAGCGTCTAGCAAAAAATTCTGCTGTGCAAGCAGATGAAAAGAGGTGATACACAATGTGTATTTAATGTATTTCTTTTTTTCCCCTCGTTCTATTTCTTTTCCACTATTTCATCTTCTGGACCACATGAGACCTTTCTCTAACAGTCTTAATAGGAGTTAAAAGACTGTTCTAATTTTACCACCTTTTCAGTTTCACTTATCTACTTCTTCAATGTTATTCTTCTTACCATTATCTGGTATTACTATAGACTCTTTTTTACTGCCAAAATTATTTTCTTCCCTTATCACACTTCTCACCCCCTCCTTCTCATCCCCCGCTATCTCAGGGCGCTCAAGAGAGGCGGTGCGAGCTGTCCCGTGGATAATATTCACACAGAACTGAAGCACTCGCTTCTCCCCCGTATCACGGCTGCCAAAGTCTATTAAAGCCACTCGCGAAGTTTTACCGGCTGCCCGAACTCGTTACTGGCTTTCTAAGAGCCATCAGCTGCAGCGTAATACCCAAGGCAAGGAGGGACAGACCGTTGTCTCAAAATTAATCTGTAGATTGGGGCTTAGAGGCTCTAACAGGATGGTGAGGAGCCTCGCGAGCTCAGGGCGCCGGTTCTTACGTTGGCGGAGTCCTCCGTCGTCTTGTGGCCTTCTTCTGCCACCTCTGGGGCCGTGGGCACCGAGACGGGCAGCAGGGGCGACCTGGCCTTCCCTGCCAAGCCAAGGGACGCCGTCTTCACCTGAGCCTTGGGGTGGTTAGGCCCTGGAAAAAAAATAAAAGTCATACTGAGAATCTGTAGGAAGGACAAAAAGGGATGGCAGTGAAATGGGGGGTGGGGTGGGTGAAATGCAGCTGGTTCAATCACGGCTGTTTGTGGTTTCGGTCGTAACCGTACAGCCTCCTTCCCCGGCAGGCTTCCCGGTAATTCTTCCCAGGGGAGCATCAGAACCGACACAAATGCCTTCTAAAAACTTTTCCATTACATTCCAAACCCCGCCGGTTCGAACCCCACTGCTGCGCCCAGCAGAGCTCTGAGGCAGCACGTTTGCGATCGCTGTCGACGTTACTTTCTGACAACGTCTGTTCTTCTGCAGCAACACAAGTATTCGCATGGAAACTTCCATTTTCCTGGGAATAATGCCTGGAATAATACCTACAAACCTTGCACTCCAGGAAGAAAACCTGGGCTTAGTGGTCCCTGCCAGGCAGGGCACTGCCAACTCCATGTGGTGTTTGAGGGAGACAGTGAGAGTGAAGAGCATGGAGTGGTGGCCGGGTTGGGGGAACGGCAGCTATTTCTGTGGTCCTCCTTTATTTTTGTTCCTTTCTGTGGTTCTCCCCTAGTGTTTTACTTTTTTTTTTTTTTTAACTCCCTCAAGCTGAGAGCAGCCCTCCAGGTGGGTCACTGAACAAGCTAAAATAAAAATTGTATTTCAACTTTGTCCAAAAAAATAAGAATAAAAATTAGTTCTTTCTGACTTTTTACCCCAGCTCGGAAGGAAGGAAAAAAATATAAAAATATATCAATTTTTTTGACAGAAAGGGATCTCCCTTCTTAAGAGCTCTGCCAAAGCCCCTCCTGCCCGCCCCACGGAGCCACAGGACTGCCTGAGCTGCCCTTTAAAGATGCATCAACCCAGAGGTCTCAGCTCTCTCCTAGAGGAAATTAACAATTCTTTCTCTCTCTCAATAGTTTCAAACATCAAAGAATAAAACCTTTGTCCTGGGCAATACGCCTCTGCACGGCACAAGCTCTAGGCAAGACGCTGCAGGAGACGTGAGAGCCATCAGTGGAAACAGAGGCACACAAGGCACAGAGTTGGGGTACGCAGGGATAGTTTTAAAATCAGCGTTGCCTGACAAAGCCAACCCGAGATCGAGTATCTCATGCATTATAGATTCAAGGCCAAAAAAGAGGATGGCAGCTCCCAGCTTGCTCGCTGCCAGCATAACCCTGCTGCCCTGAAGCTACGGCTCAGACATCGCTGCGCTCCCAGCGTGAGGCCGAACGCATCACAGCCAGTGCCTTTGGCTCTTCTCTCAGCCACCTAGGTCCCCAAAATCTATTTTTCCCACTTCCCCTCTATGGACATTAAACCACTTCGACGCCTACTTGTGCCCTCAGGCCAGTTTCACCTCTGTCTCTTTAGATGTGCTGATACTCGCCGGGCAGGACACTGCCAGATCCCCCCCGGCACCCCCACCAGGGAACAGCGGATCCCCTTTGGCACAGCAGATCCCCACAAGGGATCACTGTGGAGTCTTACAGCGCAGGTTTCCTCTCCCATGGGACTTGGGCACAATTTTTATTCTGTTCATTTGACTCCTGTTGACATCCAGGAGACGAATCATAAATAAAGAACCTTTTTTCTATATATAGCCTCCACTATGACCTTCAGCAAGCCCCGTGATTTTTTGTTGTTACAAAAATGTGTACCATAATAATGACAATTAACAACAGCCATTGCTTTAGTAGCTGATCACGGTTACTAGACCTATTAAAAGGCATCAGTAAGTCAAGTCGGCTATTGGCCATGGCATCAGAATTGGACCAGAAAGAGGAAAACAGGGTCTTGAGCCACTCCAGCCATAAACCATGCCCAGAGGAAGGGCTGTCCCAGGGACCAGCCACAGGACAGGTTTGTACGAGGATGCCCACAGCTCTGGAGCTGAGACACTGGAACCAGAGCCTGGGAGATGTCTCAATCCACCCGAGACAGACACCAACACCAACACCCACCTCTCAAAACAGCCCCCCCCACCCCCCCCCCTCCCCGGTTTCCATGCAAAACCAAAACATCTATTCAGGAATCTGTTTTCCCCACCCTTTGTTTTCCCCAGAGCATCACAGAGCAGCCTGGGGCGGAAGGGACCTCACCAGATCATCTGGCCCGCCCTGTCGTGGCAAAGGGAGGCGAGACGGGACTATCTAACACCTCGCCTGATCCCTTCATCACGAGGCGCCCACCTGGTTGCCTCTCTTTTCTTACAGACCATTTATCACATCACGAAAGCAAGGCTCCGGAGCCTGCAGTAGCGCTGCCTGAACGGTAATGCCAGTGTGGGAAGATGGGCAGCCGCTGCCGTGGCTCTCGCCCCCCAGATCCCCCCAGATCCCTGCAGCCACCACAGCCCTCCGCACCCCCATGGCTCCAGCCAGCAGCCAAAAGCCGTTGGTTAATTTTCCCCTGTTTCAAAGAATCATGTTCACAGTTTTAATTAGTTGAAGGCAGAGGAAAACACAATGGAAAACCAGAGGAAAAGCCATTTGCCAGCAGCACGTTCGTTAACAGTGAGTCCCTTCGTTAACAGTGAGTCCCAGTAAAGAGCTGCGAGATGGAGGCAGAGACCTGCAGATAACTCCCATTTAGCTGAAGCTATGAACCTGTGAAAGCTCAATAGAAGCTAGAAGAGATCCCCACAAAGATACCCTCGCTCTTCCAGCCCCCGTTTAATAGCTATAAGACTTCTTAATTAACCAGCCTTCAGACTTCCCTGTATCTCAGGGTAAATGCAGCCGATACAGCTATCCCCAGAGACTCCATCTTCTAAGTGTCGCACATTCAAATTAGTTGTTTTTTGTTTTGGTTGTTTTTTTTTTTTTTTAAAAAAAGGGACTGTTTGCCACTTCCATTTCTTACCAAATAAAGCTTATTTCCAAAGAAGCATGTGGGGAGAAGACGCACACACCGACACTCCCCGTGTGCACCCCACAGTTGCACATGGAGAAATGAAACAGCCTGATTTGGAAAATTCAAGAGCAGAAGGACAGTACCATCACAGGCCAACCAACTCTGAGCTGCCTGGTATACAGGCTGTACCCCCTCAACAATTTTTTCCGCCCCACCCAGGGCTTTGAAAACACCTGCAGTGCTCAGCAAAGAAGAAAACGGCAGCTATGGCCCCTGCAGCTGGCAGCTGTGCTGCTACTTCTGTTCCTGCAGCGCTTGCGTGCCCTGCTGAAAAGGAGTTTATTCAATTCCCATTAGAGGGAATCTCGATTGCATCCTGGGACATCGCCATGATGTGAAAAATAAAGGAGAAGGTACAGCCACCATGGCATCCATGCTGTTTATTGGGTAGATAATGGACCCAAATAGGCTTTTTTTTTTAACACAAGTGACTTTGCATTGTGACTTGTTTGATTTTCATGGGCTGGTGGGGAAGTAAATATCTGATGTGGTGGTGAGGAGCTCACATGGAATGCAGCGTATGTTGCTATTGTAATCCTCTAATTCCCGTGGTAAAAATCATGTTTCTTGTATGCAACTCATCAATTGTAGTAATTGGACTTGAAGACCCACTCTTCTGCACAAAGACAGATGTTCCCTCCTGGATATTGTTAATGAGAAGCCATAATGATGATTAGTAAGTTTGGTTTGTGCATCTTTTTTGCCCTTTAGCTCACAAAAGCAACAGGCAAGTCATAATGCTCATAACTGATATGAAGCTGAGCAAACCCTCCTTGTGCCTATTGCAAGGTCTTCAGCGAACGCTTTGCAGCGGGGACCGTCTTCACGGTGACGCCTGTAATACGTAATTAGTCCAACAGTTGAGCCCTCTTCCCCCAAAGGACATTAAAAAGACCAAGCAAGCCTCTCAAAGAGAATTCTGGAAGCAGAAGGTTGTAAGTAAACTAATTTATGCAAATGAGCAGCTAATTACATTAAAATCGCTTTGGTTTCTAATGTTCTCCAACTCCGCGGGAGCCTCCCAAATGAAAAAAAGAGGAAACCTTGGAAGTGGTGCTGCAAGAGGCAGACAACAATACCGATACTCAGGTGTAACTCTGAGCAGCCCCAGCATAGATTTACCATTTAAAAGTTTCATTTTCTCCGTGGGGTTATTAAACATTTCAATGGCTCATTAGTCAGATAATATATGGCTACCAGGTGCAAATTGCAGCTACCGCTGCCTCTCCCAGGCTGCCGCTGAACTCGCTGCACTACCATCCTCGGTATTCCGGGAGCACTGCACATCACCACGGTCCTGCACCCAGCCAAAAAGAAACCATTTCCTAAATCCATATGCATTTGCACATATCTATACATTATCATGATGGACAGCAAAGAAAACGAACAGAGCCTTCGCGTCCATCCTCTTGATAAAGATGCTTTGGGTGAGCTCCTTGGCATTACATTATTTTGAGCTAAGTCAAGTGGGACACGAGGTGATGTCCTCAGCCAGGGGAGAACAACTCATTTCAGGGAGAGGGCTTGGGGCTCCTGCTCTTCGTCTGGCAGGGTTCCCACAGCCCAGTCCCCAGCTGCGGGAAACTCCGACAGCAGCAGAAGATGCTGTGTTCACGCGCAATGGATGTGGGGTTTGTATCCAGCCTCATGACCAACAATCCTTACGTGCTTCACGTGTCACAGGTGTTCTGGATGATGATGCAAAACGGTGACGTGGAAAAAAGGAGTTAAGAGCAGAGAAAACAGAGATGGATGCAAAACCCGAAAGGAGCTAGTTTAGGGACAAACGGCAAGAAGCCAGGCTGGATGGAGGACGCTGGAGTAGAAGACGGCTAGCAGCAGAGTTCCTCAAGGTCTGCATCTAGGACCAACTCTGAATATTCTGATAGGTACAACAGCTGTACGATTACAAAATCCATTACTCGCAAAAGCTTGGCAATCGCTGGAGCAACATGAAGAGAACTGTAGGGACCTTTCTGCCTATCTGCTGCTCACGCACTTCCAGATTTTCAAAGCAAGAAGGCTGGACGATGTCTCCCATCCCTCCAGCTGAACTTCAGGTGTTTAAAAGCGAGGGATAAGCCGCCACTGGTTCTTTCACCTCCCTCAATCATCCAGGGGAAGAAGCACCTTCCCAAGCCTGCTGAGAAGCTGGATGAATTATCTTTCAGGAGATCCTCTCTCTCCCCTTTGGCTGCACAGTGCGCTGATGTGATGGGCACAGAGCAGACACCTGCTCATCAAAGGTCTAAAATTAGCTGGGAAGAAGTCAGATCTCTGAGAAGAAGGAATAGGACATTTTGCCATGAATTCTGTCAGCTGTAACCGAAGGATTGAAGGAAGAGAAAAGCCTGTACGCTTCTGATTCCAAGCCTGTACTGCGCCTCAGAGAAGTCAGCGACCACCTTGGGATTTACGAGGGAAGCAATTTTTGGCAGCAGCAAGGCAAACAGCAAGAGTGTTTTAGAAAGTGGTGGGAAGATCCTGTTGGGAAAGCTCTGTCCCAGCTGAAGGGTTTGCACGCAGGAAAAAAAATGAACGGTACAAAGTGTTGAGAGGGTTTACTAGGTGCTAGTGACAAAGAGGAAGGATCTATATGATAATCTACATACGGAACAGAAAATGTGATGGAATCAGCTTTGCCGGCAAGCCCTGCCCTTCTCAGAAAGATTGCAGTAATTTGGTTTCGCAAGGTGGTAATGCAAAACTCCAAGGCAAGGAGATTTTTTCCATTAACTTTGGCTAGATGTGGATCAAGCCTGCTACATCCACGTGTTCTTGCCGGAGATCACCACCAGCCGGGCTGAGGAAGGATACATCTCGGCTAAAACCCCAGAAAGTGACCGCAGTAGCAATTTAAAAAAAATGCTTTTATCTTCCTAATGTTCTACTCTTGGCAAACGCTTACAACCATCATCAACCACCATGTGGGACAGCAGGCAGGACAGCGGGGAATCTCTGAAAAGAGGGTTTTGCAGTAAGATGTGCTGTGTTGCTAACTGGTTCCAGTTTTTAACCTGCAGCCATTCTAGTCTATTGATTTCAGAGTTGGAAAAAATGTTCTGCTCAATATTTGATTAATCTGAAACTCAGGTTTTTTCGGTTGTTGGTTTAGGATTTTCAACAAAGCAAAAAAACACATTTTGGATCACGCAAGGTATTTCTAGGCGTGTCTCATAAAACCAATATGGAAACTTCAACAGAAGATTTCCAAACTGGGGATGCAGATAGATTCTCATATCCAATAACCCAACAGACAGGGCACCCATCAAAGCTGTGAAGGGGATCTGAAGCTGAAGATCATCTGGTCTGAGGAGGCAGATGGAAATGGATCTGTCTCCTGGGGTGCAAAAAGCCTTTCTTCCCATCAGAACTGGTTCTTGGAGGATGAGGCGTACCAAGATGAACCCCATATAATGAGACTACAGAAGTCAAAACAACTGCAGAAACCAGAAGGTAACATGAGACTTGTACATAAACGAGGACAATCTTTGCTGGCCCTGCATCTCACAGCTTTTCCACAGGTTTTTCTACCCAACAGGACAAAAGGCAAAAACTACCTGTGCCATCAACTAGAGCTGTGTCTAGCAATGCCCATCTGCAGGCACGGAGGGATCTGCAAGGCTGCTCCCACAGGGAGATGTCGTGGCTCATAAAACTGAAAGCGATCGAGCTGGAAAATTAAAACTATTTCAGAATTTCATCCGTTCCCGATGCTTCTGACAGTAAGGAGATTGGCAGTCTGAACTTGCAGCGTGGGGAAGGAGCGCTGTACAGCAACAGCAAGCCAGATCTTTGCCCTGTTAAGCAATCAATTAAGAGCTGATGGGGTATACTGCTTATCTGGCACTATGAAGAGGTAATTTTCTCATAAATGTCCAACAACAACAACAAAATCACAATAGGATCAAATGCCACTCTACAGGTTTGTTGCTGTTTCTACCAGTAATAACAGTGTCAGTTTAAGTGACTTTAAAAGCTGAAACATAAAGATGAGACTAACAGGTAGAAGTGAAGTCTCCTGAAGCTCTGTGGCAGGATGCTCCTGTTTAAGACGGTGCCTCTCGGGGGGACAGAACATCTAACTCTATGAAAAACATTATTTGAAGACTCAGATGGGAAAAAAAATAAATCTTTCCTCAAGAAAATGAGTCTCTAAAAATGATTTTTTGTGGCGATAATCAACGCAAGGGAAAGCCTCCTAGAAAGAGGCAAAGTTTAGTTTAGAAATACTGGATAGTGGGAGAAAAAGTAAAAAGATAAATTAAACACAAAAGAGAAAGAGGTCATTTAATTACTCTTCAGAATAGGGTACCGAGCAAGCCCTGGGACTGCACTGCTGAGCTTCACACGTTTTTTACGGGCTATGGCTTCAAAACAGGTATCAGAACAGTGAGCTGGGAAAGGACAATTCCAGAATAAAACAACACAGGCTGCTGAAACATGGGGACATACAAGAGAGGTTCGATCTCTGTCTTCTCAGCTGCTTTTCAACTTTGTAATCTATTTGCTGGAAATATCATGTGGGATAAACGCGGGTTAGGGCAAAAGTGACTGGCTGACTGCAACGGCTCAGCAGTAATGCACAGTCCCAAATTAATACAGAGCAATTATACACGTGGAGGAAAAAGCTTTACATCTCTGCTGATGAAACACAGGAAAACAAATGGTCCATTCTTACATCTTTCTATGAATTTACAGTATGAATTATCCAGATAAATACATTTTTTTAAATTATTTGACTGCTGCCTTGTATCAAAATAGATCATTTATATCAAAGGAGAATCAGTTCACTTATCCAGACAAGCACCTAAATCCACACTTCACTTTACACCTTCCAGTAGTCCCATGGATTTTAATGAGACAACTCAGGTGTCTCAAGTTATCTACACGCTAATCACTGGGGCCACTTTCCTCTAACAGACAGGACCAGCCCTTTTGTGACACTTGTGTGGCAATACATCTCCCACCTGAATGGAGAAAGCTTGTTTTCAGAAGAAGAAATGTGGAAGATAAAAAACATTTCAAAACTGAGGCCTGGTGGGGGGCTGGCAGGTAAAGGCTTATGAAATAAAAGAATAATTTTCTTTTGATCATGGGAGTTACTAGTGCAAAAAGCTAGGAATTCAGAATAAAAGGTTCAAGAATGAATCATTCCCATATTTGCAGTGAATTTATAGACCCTGCTTACTGTAAACTATGATAAAGAGAAGTCCATAATCTCATTTACAGTCATCATGAAAACATGAAAAAAACCCACCCTTATGCCAGAAAGATTTTTATACCCTGTTAACAAAAGAGTTCTTAGTTGCCTTTAAATTCAATGACTGAACTCAAATTAGAAGCAATAGGTTTAGGTTTTCATTTGTGTTTTATATTGTGCTGGGATTCTTTTACTGTGAACGGCAAACTTAAAAAAAAAAACAACCAAAAAAAACCCAAAAAGACAGCTCCAGAATTTGGTTATACGGCTAATTCATTAGAGCGAATTGATTGTCCAGGTTACCACTTACCAATTAAATCGTCACTTTGCATGAAGAGGGATTAAACTCTCTAAAAAATGGATAGCAATTAAATGTATAAGCCTAGCACCACAGGGATCGAAGTTCACATCTCCAAAATTTGCCTAATTTCAGCCACAAGTTTTATTCTTGGAATTTCCATCTCTAAACCCTCCACTGGAGATCCCATCTTCAAGACACGTGTGTAACCGGGATTTTACCACTGCTCCTGTCAGGCACACTCTGTTACCAGCACGATGGGAAGTCTTGCTGTACTTAGTCTATATCCACCCTTCCAAGTATCACCGTAATTCCAGCCCCCGCCGAGGTCCCAGACCCTTGCTCTTTGGGATTATGATGGCCCAGGAGTCACTGCTTAATACCCAAATATCCTTTATTCCTCTTGACTTCATCCCTTATTTATTTGACTGGTAGCGTGTGGTTTGAACGGCGGCTTTGCAAACCTCCAGCCTTATCTTGTTTTTCTGGTTCTTTTCTTACAATGGCTTTAGGGAAAAGGGGAGAAAAAAAAATATGGCAGCACAAAAAAAATACCTCATGCAGCTCAATTTCTTACCAGGCTTTCTTATCCCATTTGGTAATGAAAAGTGTGTGGGGGTCAGCCTGGATGCGGGAAGGATTTGTTCTAATGTCCAAGCAATATCCAGCTGTTGCTTTTTACACAGGGATGTTTACTACCAGATTCCTTCACCTCACCCTTCACTTTTACTCCCTAAGCCGGCCAAGTTTGAAAAGACAAGATTTTTTTTTATATATATATTATTTTTTCCCCCAAATGGCACAGAAATAAACGTTGAGCAGCTCATCTGCAGTGCAAGCCTTCCCCTGCGCACCCAGCCCGCCGCCGGCTGGGGCATTCCTCCCAGCTCAGCAGCGGGAAGGAAAATAAAGCTCGATTTTGCTGTATAAAAAAGTGGTTTCTAGCTCTGGGGTTTCACTAAGTGATTCCAGGAAGACCGAGAAGATGACAGCTTAGATTTCCAACTGTTTTGTTTTGGGTTTTTTTTTTTTGGTGGAGTAGCAATAGAAAAAAATTCAGCATTTTTACAACCTCACAAAAGATACAGGAGCCTGAAAAAGCTGAAGTTTTAAAACTGTGACAGAATATAAAAAACACCACTTTGCAGGAGGTATTTTCTACCACCTCGCACTTGCTTCTGGAGAAGAAAAATTACCTCCTAATTCAGGTTCATTTAAAGTGCAGCTGATCATCAAGACCTAAAAGGAATTCTCATTTGCGAGGGTAAAAAAAAATAAAAAAATTCCTGTCCATTTGTGGAATTTATGTCAGATCTATAATGCAATAAGCTCAACACTCCATCAAACATTTTCTGTTTAACCTGAAAGGAGACTAAGTCAAATCACTTACATGCTTGTGTGTATGACTTGCAAAGAGGAGCAAGTGCAGCCACAGCGTGGACTGAAGTACCACGGAGTGATTCTCACGCCTTCAGAATAAGTAACCTTAAGAATCAGCAACCTTAAGTGCTCCATCATTTATCCTATAAAGGATCAACGGGAAGGGCTTAATGTGAAGAGTTCAGATTTACTGGGCTCCAGGGGGAAAAAAAAAAAAAAAAAAAAAAAAAAAAAAGAAGAAGAAGAAGAAGAAGAAGAAGAAAAATGGCAGATTTAGCTCTGGATTAGGCTGATGTCATGACCCAAAACCAGGAGCACAGCCTTTTCAGTACTTATTCATATCCTCATGGCAAAATCCCCCACAACTGAATAATGATCTCTGTATGTCTTTTTTATGAACCATATGATAGAGTTTAACAGCTAATTATACTGCCACTACAGAGATACAGTGAATAGATCAAATATTAGAGGAGATACCTCCTTTTAGCATCAGGTCAATCAAAGCCAAGAAAAAGCCCCGTGCTCATCCCTTCCCCGGGCAAGACCCAAAAATTAATTTTGACATTAACACTGCGTGAGGGCCAGTGGTAGGCACCAGCTCCAGGACTATGAAGTCTTTGCTGGAAATCTCCAGATCAACCTCTACAGTCTTCTCCCCTTCCAAATTCTGCAGGATTGTTCCATTAGGTATGGACTACCCAAAGGGATACGACACCTGATTAACATGCATTTAAAAAAACAGAACAGCAATGTAAAGAGTAGCTTAATTGGTTCAAGTGTTGAGTCCATCACTTCTTGCTCTATTGCTTTATTCCATAGGAAACATAAAAATGTCTTTAGTTATGAAAAATTAATTCATTCCATCTCTCAGGTTAAGGAAAGTAACAGTTATTCCAACGTGGGAATTTGCTAAGAGCCTTTTAAAGCTGAGATGCCCCTACATGGGGCATAATGGGCGTTGATGGTCCCTAAGGGAACCACCTTGGCTGGTCCACAGGGAGCTCGGCCAGCAGGGACTAGGAAGGAGCAGGGACGTGTCAGTCATCTTTTCTCGGAGGCTTGTTCCAACAGAGAAATACCTCACAAGCCTTGAAAAGTTCCCAAATATCCTCAAAATTTCCCTTTTGTGGCTGTCTAGCTACAGCTGGGGCATCACACCCATGGGTAGCGTTAAAGACCCAGAACTGCCGTCCTTTTTTCATTCCTTTCTCTCTCCACTCCCACCCTGAGTGAAAAGAAGAGAGATCTGGGTTCCAGAGGAGCGGGATTTGGGAGTGGGTACGGAAGAGCAGCCTGGGTTGGAGGGACGAGGTGCAGGAGCTGGGCACCCTGCACGAAGGAAGCCTTGCAATGACAAATCGGGAGAGGAGGCAACATCACTCTGGCTAACGACTCCGGGGACAAGTACATTGAGAAAAGCGAGAGCAACCATACATAGAGAGAAATAAATAAGCCCCAACACCTCCAAACAGCTGGAGGCAGAGCAGAAATGAAGTTATATACATTTCTAAAAAGTAAAAAATGTGGTTTCAGTATACTGGTGAATACAATAGGTCTGAACGCCATATATAAGCCAACAACATGTTTTCGTCTATGTGACAGAGTCCAGAAAACCAGATTTTTTCATCCCTTTAGCATTTGCTTTATTTATTTCCACTGCTTTATGGCAGATTATTGCCATAAACTTTCAGCTCTTCATTTTGCCTAATGACATTGTTTGCATCTGCTTATGTGAGATCACTTACTGAAAAAAAAGGCAATTTTCTTTTTCAGGATGATGGGATTTTTTATGAAGACAAGTAACATGCCCTCGAGTTCCTCCCTCTTTGCCATGCCTCCTAATTATAATGGTTAAAATGTAAACTCCGACTGACTTAGAGAACAAATAGTCCTTTCAAGATACCGGGTTTACTTGCTAGAGTAAGACAAGTAGAATTGGATCCTCATAAAGTAAAATGCGGTACTACATAAAAACGAATGGACTCCGTTATATATAAAAAATAATTCAGCAGCACTCTTTGGCAAAAGACGTTCTCCAATAAATAAGGATTTATCTACTTCTGTCTGCTGTCAGAAACTGGATTACTTGCTGATGGATAGCAGGTGCTTCCAGTAAAAATGCAGAGATGTTTTGGTAGCTTGCTTGTTGCTAACATCGACCTAACATATGCTGTATGGCAAGAAAGCTACACTTGCAAAGCTGCATTAGAATAGAAGAGTGAAGCTGAAATCTCCAGTTTGTCTGAGCCAAACTGGAGATTATCCAAGCTAAAGGAGTAAGGCAAACAGTTAAAACAAGATACCAGTCTGCAAACCCTCCTTTTTTTTTTTTTTTCCCTTAATAGGTCTAGTAGCTAGGGTCACCAAGACAAACAGTGCTACTCAAACAATACTAGTTCACGTGAAGAACACTTCTAGCACTGGGTCCACTTCACAAACAAAGCAGATACCAGATACATCGCCCAAACGTTCTCATTCGAGCCAAGGGTGAATTTTTAAAACAGCTCTCCAGAAGTGATGCTGCTCTGGAAACAGACCTAGAGACCAGCTGGAAAGGCACCGTTCCCCCCACCCATGGACCAATGTCCCCCTACAGCCACGTGCAGCCATTTCATCCAGCCTTGACACCAGCCTGCAGCTTCATTCAACAGTGGCACCGATCTAAAGCCTCTTTTTTTTTTTTTAATTTATTTTAAATATAGAATAATTTCCTTTCTGTTCCTTGCACGCTTGCTATTTAATTTTTAAGTAGCTTGCACACTGGAGTGGATTGCAGTCAGTTCTTTTCCAGCATACATAAATAGTCCTTTCATTATCAAAAAGGCAAAGCCTTGAAACAAGAGTCAAGCGTTTGGCACTGGTTCAAGTTACTGTAGCATAACAGGAGACTGGAAACAAGACCAAGTGATTAATTTGGCATCTCATTTAATTCATTTTTATCACTTACTTGTTACCTCTGATTTCAAGCTATTGCCTTGTCCTGAATTTTTATTCCATTTTGTCAGAATGAAATACTGGATTATTATCATATAAATGTACATATCCACTTTCCATTCTGTCAGCACTCGCAGATCTGGCTTCAAGGCACAGAACAGCCTCGTGCTGTGGTACCGCAGCCCTTCCTCCCGTCACTCTTACCTGTTTGAGACAGAAGCGGTGTGTAAGGGACTTTCGGTTCTATTGCACTCATGGGTGGAGGTAGCAAGGGGTTGGCAAAGCTGCGCAGAGGGTGCGTAGGGCGGACGCAGGCGGTGGGGATGGTTCTGCTTGGGGCGTCCTCACTGTTGGAGTGCTCAGGCTGCGTCTGCGGCAGCAAGGGCGGCTGCTGCGGTGCTGGGCCTTCGTTAACAGCTGCAAGAGAACCATCCAGAGGCGGGGGGGGGGGGGGGGGGAAAAAGACTATTATGGATATAGTTTTTATGTCCCACTTCATATTTGTATGGTCATTTTCAACAGAAGGGCCAGCATTTGCCTCCACCCTCCAAGAAGGGCAGGAGATGTGTGAACAGTCCCATCAAAAGTCACTGGCAGCCAAATGAAAAACCATTTGAAGTGCAAAACAACTTCCTTAAAAAAAACCAACAAAACAAAACCCACAATATATTTTAGCTCCTTCTGTCTTTCCTCTTTATGTGCTTTTAGATATTAAAAGCCCATAAAGACATAAATACATCACGTGGAGATTGAAACAAGCTACGGCTATTGAAACTCAGTGTGTCCAGCATGACGGTACTGTTCTAGTCACAGTGGGCAAAAGCTGGAGACAACGAAAGGACTTAATTAATCTCCACATAACCTATCACCAATATTGTTTTTTCCTGGAGACAGCGGTAATGGTTAGTGTGCCAAAGCAGTGGGTTGCTGCTTTATTAGCCTATATTCAAAGCCAGTTCCTCAGAGATTTAAATGTTCCATGTCAACCTCATATAAAAGACGACCTCTCTATGTTCTGCTGTATTTCTTAAAAGAAGCTTTCAAGATCAACCTCTGTTGTGGACTTCCCACGCCAGGAAACGCAAGCAGGCAGCTGAAGGATTAATGAAAACAAAGGTTGAGACAAAGAGCAAAGCCCGTTATTCCTACAACCCTCTGGAAACACGTGTGGTACCCAAACGTATAATCTGCATCATCATTACGGCACTGTCGGAGTTTTCAGGATGTGTATGGTCCACAGTGCTGGCATCACCAGTACCACAACGGCAAGAAAAGGTGAGTTGTGAACTGAGACCTACTGAAACCTGTTAGATGCAAAACAGCCTCATCCTGTAGCCTACAATCAGAATATCTTCTATGGAGTGTGTCGAGTGGAGAAGATGCTGCATAGGAGGAAGGACAGAAGACGCCAGCAAGAGGCAGGCTGCGCACTCCCCCCCGCCCCGAAGGCATCGCTGGTCACCTAACGCTGACTCGTGGTCGTGGAGAGAAACTCACTGCTGGTGTTTACACAACACTGTACCACGTCATTCAGACTTTAAGAAGCTTAAGAAAATAAAATTTTCATTTAAAAAAACCCTGAAAATAAATAACAAATATTTCTGTCTAAAAAGATGGAAATAACTATCCCAAAGAAACCAGATTATTTAGTTCTTGTAAAGGAATGGAAATGGGGATAAACAAATCTTTAAAATCTCTTCCTGACCACTATGCCTACCTCAACAAGCCAAACTAGTTAAGAATTAATTACAAGGAGGATTGATAAGCATAACTCTGCTGCAGTGCTTTGTGGATGGCATTTCCCCGTGCACCAGGGAAGAGCCAACCCAGCTGGAAACACCATCCTTGATCTCCAAATCCTGCACGGCACCTGCTGCTGAGCCTTCCCCGGAGCAGGGACCCGCTGGGGTACCTCCTGGCCCCTCTCCCAGCTCCTGCCCCACGGCCCCGAGCAGCAGCACTGGGAGAAAGTTCTCCTCTTGGTGCGAGTGCCTGCTGACGTTATTTGCAAGCAGAACCATGGAAGGAAGAAGCCAACTGGATAGCAAAGAGCCCCATCACAACAGGAACTTCATCTGAGCATGTTGGTGCTGGTCCAGCATCCCCGGGGTATCCGTGCCAGCCGGGATGGCTTCCCAGCATGACAGTTAATCATGCAGCTTATGGCAGGGAACGGATATCTAGGAAAAACTCAACCTTCTGCTGAAGAAAACCATTTTCCTGACACACAGCTATCAGAATTAGTTATTATACTGGGATCCAAAATGCTCCAGAGGACCTGGTTTCTTTCAAAGCCTGCTGCAACAACCAGAACTCATTGTGCAAGTAACATGCAATTACAGAGCCAAGTCAAATCTCAAGGCATTTTATAATAATTAATGTCAAAGTATGTAAGTAATTACAACCTACTAAGTGGCAAAACAGTTTTGAAAAATGGAAATGAGGATTTCTCCTCATTTCCACAGCCCCATTGCTCGTTCCTATGGCAATATCACACTGACAAAATGCAACACCACGGATAGGAACCCAACTACAGGATCAGACCAAGGTCAAAATCATCCACGGTTCGTAAAAGTTTGCTCATCTGCAGCTCATTTTCCTTGTTTTCACCTTCAAGGCTCTTTACATTGCCCTGGCCCTGCTCTTCCGTTGCCTTCCTTGCCCAGCAGACCCCTCTCTCTTCCTCTCCTTGGACTAAAATTCTCCTCAAGGAGGGCAGCGACACTGAGGCTGTTTGTAACAGGGTAGAGCAGGAGTGAGAGCTGAGCCCATCCCACCCTTCCTCGCCACCCACACATTCCAGAAGGCATCCCAGCGTGTTGCTACTTCGCCCTCGTCCTAGTCAAGGAAGATGCAAACCAACAGGTGAGTCTCACCGAGGGACGCACCTGAGGCTGCAACACTTTCTAGCGCAAATCCTTGGCCAGGGCTTTGCTCAAAGTAAGAATAAAAGCTTTTACCGATGCCCTTAGCCTCAAAATGTCTTTCAGCATGTTTGTCAAAGCCTGAACTTCCTCCCCAGCCCAACGCTTTTCATTGTGTCCTTAAGGACAGTTCCTTTGGGAGGCTCTTGACCTCTTTGGAGAAACAAGCAAGCCAGACACTCCACTGCTGCTGGCCATCAAATACCTCCTTGGTATTTTCTGCAGTGGTGCTCTCAGATAACAAAGCTTTATCAGCTAGCATCAGCATAATGGCCTCTGCATTACAAGGCTATTAAATTACGGCTTTACTGTATGGGTATGTTTTATCTCAAAGATTTAGTTGTAAAACCTGGAGACCTACATAACCGTTATTACATAAAAGATTTCAGGTTATCCTCCAGCTATTACTGAAGAGAAAGGTGTGATGACTCTATTAAAATCAGAAGCTAGAGTTGGGATTTAAATATTGAAGGTAAGTGGTCTAATGAAGGTGCTTCATGCTTGAGAAGACTTTTTTCTAAAATAAGATGTGCATGCTTGCAAACATAATGAGAACCATCAATCTGCAATTCTCTCAAGTCCCTGCAGGAAGAGAGGATGGATTGTTCATTTGAAGGATGGATGAAGATGAGCACATTGCTACTGCTGTCTACATCACCCACATCAATCCCCTGCCTAGCAGCCAGATTATTTGCCTTCATACAGCACAACAGAAGCACCCAAGAATTCTGATTATTTCCACAGATCCAATTATTACCCTATTTTTTTGACAGAAGGTAGACTCCCAATTGACCTTTAAGACGGAGTGGATTAATGCACCATGCTGCATTCCCATTGCAATCTTTTGCTCTTGAATTCCATGCCAGAGTAAGGCAAATACTATGCTACACATGAAGATCTGTTCTAAAGCCCAGTAAAACCAATTAGGGTCTCGTTACTTTGGAGAAACCTTGGATAAAATCCTATTTGCATTCATTTTATACGTGAGGAACATCAGGAATAAGCTTGCTTTGAACACCAATAGCTGTGGACACTGCTCACCGAGCAAAAGAATAAATATCTGATACAGAGTCTTTTGATCTTTGCTTTCGCCTAATCGTTGTTTGTGATGATGAATTTAGGTCTCTGAACATATTTTTACATTGTGTAGCTGCTATTAAGAGGTAACACTGGAAATACTCCCACTTGGATTTGTAGCTGTTGGCTCTGCCACAGTCTGAGGTAATGAAAAAATCAATACGGATTGAAAAGAAAAGGTAATAAGAACTCAAAGTATGTGATGGTAGATGGGGACTTAAAATGACTGAACTTTACTCCTATCTGCTAATGACTTTCTGTGTATTTTTGAACTTACGCAGGTTGTAAATATCAGACGACCAAGACTATACAGCTGTGTCCTGCTGATGGCTTATTCCCGCTGGGATCTTTGGATGTTACCACAGCCCAAGCAGCAATATTTTTTTTTAACAGGTTTAATTGTCAGGCTACTACTCTGGTGCAATTCTAGGTACATCCCAAAGAGCAGTTTTGAGGAACACTAAAAAAATTGCCACTCTAAAGCCAAATCATGAGAAGATGGCAGAACCGTTTTTAAGTCGTATGTGGTTAAACCAACCCCTGCTGAACCCAAACCCAACTCTTGAATAAAACGACTGTTTCCACCGAGTCCAGAACGCAGCTTCTGTGCTAGAAGGGACTTAGGCTTCCCAGCTGGATGAGCTCACCGCAGAGCTGACTGCATGCCGCCAGAAAGCCAGCTCCAAGAGGAAATGTACTCAGGAAATATTTGCGTCAGCGCATCTCACTTGAACAGCTAATTGTACGAAAAGTTACCTCCACTCCATAATATTTTTTCTATGGCTATATCTCAAGCTATTAACATCATTGCTGTTTCATTGTTCTGGTTTACACAATTTTCAATCTTGCTTTTTAATACTAGCAAATAATATATCTCTATTTTTTGAAAAAAAACCAAAACCACAAACAACCAAACACCATATTTTCTGAACATCTCCAAGCTCATCTCAGATGTACATCTCAGGGCGCTACGCTGATGAATGGCTCCCTCTGTAAATGGTGCTCTTAGACCACTTGTAGCATTTAGGGTTAGCCTGAAGAGAAGCCCTCTGCCTCCTGTAAAAGTGTGATCAGGATGGGACCACAATGTAGTCTGTTAATGCTGACCAGCGTGTGGGTGAGATGGGGCAGGATAGGGATGGACCCACCTCAGCACCCAAGCGGGACACGGTTTCCCGCACCTCTCTTCTTTCCCTACTGGAGACCACGCTGGCTCAGCATCTCCACTAATTGTGGCAGCAGGGAAAAACAGAGCAGCTTTTTCCTTCCATAACACATGGCAAACTAGGCATGTCACCATCTTCTCCTACCTGTCTTGATAACACTGTAAGCAGCGGCTGTGACGGAGCTCTGGAGAAGGCAAGCCGTGGGAAGGACTGCTGACCAGAGTGACAACAACAAAGTGACAACAGTCACTTTATTATGGTTCAGAGATCTTTTCTGTCTGGAAAAAACTGATATTTAGCAATTGTATTGTGTGGCTGGTAGTGTCATCAGCAGTAATCAAACAGGTGAGACAGCTTATTATTCAAGTCAGATGGGGCCTGACTCTCCATCTCTTTTTTTATTCTTATTTATAGAACATTTGTCCTAAAGATAAGCTGCAGCACTCAAATCTTTGGGTCAATGAATAAGGCCTTCAGAAACAGAAGAAGGTGTTCAAGCATTGTCTGTATGGCAGGATGCTGAGCAACACCCTCGCTAACGGCACGGCATATGATTTATTCAGGGATTGCTACATCTTGATCAATAAGTGCTCAGTCATGCAGTACCACAGGTAGGCTCCATCACAGAGGAATTATTGCTGGGCAGCTCTTTTTCAGCTGCAGCTGCAATTGGTCAAGTATCAAGTGAATTTTTCACTCAGGGGTAAAACGTACGCAGAGAAAAAAGCTTTAGGCGTTGTCTCTATAGTCTCTTTAACTGCTAGTTACTCTCAACTGCAGGATCGTATTAAGAAAAGAGCTGAAAAATAAACAAATTCCAAGCATGAAGAGTGATTTCGTGGATCTATCCCCATTCTCTGCCGCAGTGAGGTGGGCTGTGAGGCAGCGGGAGGTGAGCCCCAAAGGAAGCAGCGGCTTTTTGGTTGGATGCATTGCAGATTGTCCACTCTTCCAGAGGGGGGGGAGGTCGCCAGCACCAGCCCCCGTGCCCAGGAAACCGTCAGGCAGTGTATTAGAAATAGATTTTTACACCTCTTCATCCCGCCTTGGACTGAAAAGTAATGAACAATATTACAAAATAAACCTAGTGAACTGCTTGGCTGGTTCTGACAGCGTCAAGTGTCACTTGAGAACAAACACTATTGCTGCATCCTTGTCCGTGCCACGGCAGTGAACATGGAAGGTACAGCGAAGGAAGAGAGCATTTCCTTCGGAGGCATTTCATATCACCTGGGAGCTTTGGAGGCCTTCACCAGAGAGCACAACTGCGCCGGCTCTAACAGGTCGTTGCGACACGTTGATAAGGGGCTGAGCTAATTTTCAAAATACTATGTGGTCTTGATTACTCAGACCTCAACAATGGGAAATAGCTGCTATCCAAACAAGGCTACATCCACTGCTTTTGAATTATTTAATGGGAAGTTGCCCAAAGTATCTGGAATCTTCACTGCTGGAGCTTTTTCAAGGCCCATCAGGTCTTCTGAATAATTACAAGCTGGTTTGTAGTCAAGCTTTTTGCAGAAAACTTCTGGGCATCAGCAATCTCCTGCTCAGCTCTCAAGCACGCTGCACTCGAAGGGCTTGGGCAAGCCCATGCATCTCTATACAGACCTTCCCCCAGCAGCAGGATCCAACAGGCTCTCAAAGGCATTCCTTGTTTTGAAAATCTCATCTCCCAACTACTACCTGTGTAAAACTAGCGACTGGTTCAGGCAGAAGCTGAATGCACCACGGGTGTGGGATTCTGGGGGCTGTGCCTAACATATCCCTCAGCAACTGTGTCCCAGCCACCGCTCCTTCCCAGCTGAGCTGCCTGCATTCCTGGGGAAACCCCCCTCACGGGCACTGCCAGATTTTGGAACTGAAGATGCTCAGGTCCTTTATGAACAGGTCGAGGTGATGATGGCCGAGCAAATAATTCAATTATTTTTTTTTTTTTCCATCTCCATGCTCAGACACAAGGTAGTATTTTTTTTTTTTTTTAATTCCCCAACATCTATTGTACGTCAAGCAAAAACCAGACTTTGTTACCATGCATTGCATTTGTGGTGGGTGGGGTATTAATTTAAGCAGCAGATCAAAACCTGATGATGCCGGCAAGGCTCTCCAGAGGAAACTGCCTTCTAACTTTGAAGGGACCATTCTGAAGGGAGGGGGAATGGCATTAGGGTGATCCTAGTGTCCAGGTGTCCTAGTGGACACCTGAACCCACATTTTACCTACAGTCCCACCACTGGATTTCAATCACCGGCCCCCAAGGATCTGTCTGAACTGACTGAAAGCACCAATCCAAGAGGAGGAAAAATCAGTCATTTCAAGAGGAGCTCCCCGTGGACCAGCAGCGCCGAGTCTGGTGACATGAAAAAAAGATGTGTAACAGATTTCCTATAATCTGTCAATAATTCAGCCTTGATGTGCAGTGGAGTTAAGGGAGAACTGTAAGAAAATACGAACCCTCCAACTGTAATTAATATGCCAGAGTAGGCTTGTTAGGCTTGAACAAAGCACAGATGGTGCAGCAGGGGCTTACGCCCAAGTTGTGAGGGTGAGGATGGGCACACGCTTCCCGCAGCGTAATGTAAAGAGGAGTTATGGGAACATGCAAACCATACATCTATTACTGCAGAGGAGCTAAGAGGTATGTGGAGCTCACCCTGGAGAAAAGATGAGTGATGCAGAGATGGGATAACAGCATTCCTGTGTATAAAAGGAGCTGCAAAAGGAAGAAAATAAACCACGCTATACATACATACATACATACATATATATATAAAATAAATAAATATATATATATATATATTGCCTGCTATAATCGAACCAAGAAACAATCGGCTTCAATTTCAGCAAGTTAGATGTTAAAGACGATGCTTCTAGCAGTGAGGGCAGCTAAAGCTGGGAAGACACTGTGTGGAGAGGTCGTGTAAGTGCTATCGTGGATGATTTTAATGAGTGATGATACGAGATTCTGCCTTGGGATGAAGAAGAGCTCTCAAAGCCTGCGTTTTTCTGGGCATATCCTTATCAATAAAGCAAAGGAAATTAAAGTACAGTGCAATGACTGACAGACCCGCAGAAAAGAGAGGATTGGATTAGAGATGCTGCGACTTTTAGCTTTTAAGGTGTTCTGTACAGATTGGAAATTGCAACTGGAGCTGCTGCTTGAGAAGAGAAATCCAGCCTGGATTTATCCTGGTTCCCAAAAAGCACGGCAGCACGATTGGATTGGCAAGAGCTTATACATCCCAATGATGGAAAGCAACCTCTTCCCAAGCCCTTTAACAGCAAAATACAGAAGAAAAGCACTGTACTGACTTCTTCCCGCTCCAAAGGTCCTGTCCACAGAGAGGGTCGGGAACGGCACCGGCCGCAGGGTGAACTGCGGGTGCGGGTATCCGCAGGTCGGGGACGGCAGGATCCCGGGGTACTGGGCACTTTCTAGTGTTGGCACTGGAATGGCACTGACCACAGCTAAAAGGAAAGAAGGAGAGAGATTAAATGAGCGCTTTCAGGAAATTTTAAAAAATAAAAAAATAAAAAAAGCCTTAGAACCAGGAAGGAACCACAACCAACCACGTTTCCAAAGTGAAGGACCCAAACAGCCGGTGCAAAACAAGCCGCTGCCCACAGGAGCCACCTTGCTATCCAGAAATACGCCTCTCACTTATCAGTAAAATTAAATGGCTTTTTGTCTGTGTTCCAGCGACATTTTGGGGGGTGCTTTCTGTCCCTTGACAAATGAGGGAGGAGGAACGAATCGGGCAATTTAAAAGCTTATTTTAGTGGTCTACGCGCATTCCTGACGCCGCCCTCAGCCGATGATGCACCTCTGGAGGTGCGCAGCCTCCTGCAACCCTGCCATCCTTCACACCAGTGTCCTCAGCACTCCTGCACGTTCCCAATGGCACGGGACCCCCATGTCTGCCCAGCAGATGAGGCTGGCTGGGCATCATTCCCTGCTCAGGAATGTCCAAGCCTGTGAGGAACCGTGGTGAGATGTCCCAGCAAACCGGCAAAGTTGAGTTCCTGAGCTGCATTTAAGCGGAAGTCTTGGATTTGAAAACTGGGATCACGGTGTGATGAATTCCAGCTTTCTCCTAAGCTACCTCCTTTTTTTTCAACAATCAGTGCTGGAAGAGCCGGTGATCATAATGCTATACAAACCATACATTTCTCCATAGCTTTTAGGAAAAACTTGGAAACTCTCATGCAAGTTTTGCCCAGCAACACAAGATGCAGAGATTTTCGGCTCGTCGATGATAAGGTTTGGGCATACCTAGCGCCTTTCACACATGGATTATAAACAATGCTGTAAACTTTAAGGTGATCAGTACAATTAATTCTATCTAGCTCCTACTACAATCATTACACAGAGTGGCAAACCGGGCTACCTGCCCAAGGTCACACAAGCAGCCACGGCGGTACCAAAGCTTTACGAGGGGATTTTTAAGCCCTCAGCTTTCAGCTGCGCTGCCAGAGGTAAGGGGCAAGCGTGGAGGTGAAGAAAACTCATGAAGAAATGCTAACCTGGGTACTTTGAGCTTCAGAATTGTCTGGGTTCAATTCATCCACCCTGAGAAGAGAATTTCTACTATTCAGACATTTTGTTTTGTCTGTATAAGACAGTTTTATTGACAATATTTATAACATTACTGCTACGGTGAAAAATATCCCTCCTTTATTGAATCCTATTAAAGAACAACTTGTTTTTCAAAGTCCATTCTTTCATTTCTTTTTAGGGTGTAGATACCTAGCATGTTCATTTTTAAAGTAAGACTGGATTACTATTCATTGCAGCCCCCTATTGCAGAGAAGCCAGAGAAAAGCGAACATCAAACATTTTCAATAAATCTTTGCAATTTCAAGCAGATATGACAACAAATCTGTTCTGTCATAGCCTGTCAGCAATTGAATTTGCACTTAATATTGATACACCAAGACACCGAAAACAGAAATTCCCTGACCAAATCACAGAGCTCCCTAAACACTGGTCTACATTTAAAATGTACTGTATCACGCAAAAAACAAAAACAAAAACAAAAACAAACCAAACCAAAAAAAAAAAACCCAAACCCCAAAAAACCCAACATCACCCAGGAACAGCTTACAGAAATGATAAACTAGGACAGTCTGAATTGTATTCAAGCACCCCAGAGGCTGCCAGAGCAACTGAGCCGATGTGTTTTTATTTCCCTCAAAAGCTAAGGCGCCTTCTGGTGTGGTTTGTTCTCCAAGCCCACAAATCCTGCTGATTGAGATGAGCATGAATACTTCCAGATTTGGTATTTAACAATTAATGCTATGTGTTTTTTACTTCAGAATTATAATGTTGCTTCTTCGATCTATTTGATCGCTCGCTGCTGACAATTTCTTGCAGTATCAGGCAAACGGAGAGAAATTAATTAAAGCACCTAATCTGACACAAAGCCTCAATTTTATCTTCTGGGTAAAAAAAAAGCATATTCAGCATAACTCAGCCTGCACAAAGAAGACTTTAATAAATCTGAGTTTAATTATTTGCAAACAATCAGAATATGCTGTCACTGTAGATTAGATGGATGGTGTTTAAAATATAAATAAATAGAAAAAAGGACATAATTCCTCAAAATGCATCATTTGACTAGAAAGAAACCTTATTATGTTGAAGAGCATTTTGATCTGCAAAATTTTAGAATCATGTTGAATTGACTTCTACTTAACTAACCCTGCTACTGACCCATCCTAACTACAATTGAGTTGGATCTGATTTTGCTCACACCGTTCCAAGCCTACCCATTTTCTTGGACTGCTACCCTCCTTCAACCCAAGCCAGTCCAGGCAGAATCCCACTTGAAAAAGGGGCAAATTGCCCAATTTTGTGTGAGATTGGTGTGGTTACAAGATGGGAATGTGTTCGAGGTCACGGACAGGTGGTACAAGAGCTTTCTCAACAACCCAGAGGTCTTTCTTTCAGATCATAAGGAGGGGGTAGGCTGAAATGTGGTGACAGCACCAGCCCAAGGCATGAAGAACGGGAATTCAGTCTCTCCCTGGGCACTGGTGCTTTATCCTTGCAAGGGCTGGGTGCTGGGGCTAAGCAGCATGACCCAAATCGCACCCACAATGAAGAGAAATCTAGGGAACCAATGTTAGGTCTTACAAAGTAATTTACTGAACAAAGCCACAGGAGGTTATTCCCTCTCCTCTCCTTCAATGCGTTCCTTCTATTATTTCCCCCGCCCTGTCCCGCCCAGATATATCATTTGTGATCTGCCCTTCCACAAACCTACAAACGGGCATTTACATTTAACCAGCCGAGCTAGGAAGACGTTTTGTGATAAAATGGATTTCTGTCAGCACACCTTCATTTTTCTTAACACGGGCTATTTAGACGGATGCACCAATTCCTATAGATTTTTCATCAAATCCATCTTGTGAGGCCAAAGGGTCTAGCTAACAGCTGGGAGCTACCACAAGACAGATGGCAGGGATGCTCGAAGGAGGAGTGGGGAACCAAAGCTTCATCCTTCACCAGGAACTACATCAATGCCAAACCCTCCTCTGGTGCCCGCAGGCTGTCACTTACCCTCGTCCTTTGCTTCAATATGAAATAACTTTAGAAATTTAAATAAGTTTTGCGGTATGGGAGAACCTATCTAATGCTTTCCTTGTGTACTTTGCTGGTTTGAAAAAGATCCGCTTCATCTGTGAAACTTGTTCAACGATAAACACTTTGCGATCACTGAAGTTTAAGACCTATTCAAAATATCCTCATTTCCTTGGCTTTATAAAAATTGCTGCTCCAGATTAAAAAAGCCTAAAGCGGTGTGGACAACTACAACAGACAAAATAAAACAGAGCAGAAACTGCAATAACGTCCAGCTGATTATAATGATTGATATTAATAAGAATATCAGTTTACACCTGTGTGTTGCAAAACCTTCTGCTCTAGCAGTTTGAACTCTTACCCCTGTTTTTACAGTTTTAGAGTAGCGAGACAGAAAGATTTATCCATCACTATCCACCTGATAAAAATACAAAAAAGACCCTTCAGGCTTAGCCTGGGCTGAGCCTAACGTAAGTATCATTTCTGAATTCCCTCCATAGTTTTCCCACCGATGCGTTGGGAAAACCAGGTGAGCATCCAGCCTTTTTATTTATTTATTTTCCCAATGAACCAAACCTTGTTAATGCTGTTTTGCTTTTCTAGATCGTATTGGAAAGACCGTAGGAGATCTTCAGGTGGGCGAGGGTGGCTTGGGGGGTGCAGAAGGGGGCCGGGGGAAGGTCCCAGTACTCACGAGGGTTGGTTGGTTGTGAATCCATGGGGATCATGAGCTTGGCACGGGTGGCTCTGCGGGCAGCGAGGGAGCGCTCCAACGTGGACATGCTGCTTCCAACGTCTTCTGTCTCAGGACCTAGAGAAAAACAACGCAACAGAGCAGCTGAAAACACTGTAAACACATGCTTCTCTTCACCCTGCATCTAGCAGAAAGGTCCATAGGTTTCTTTAGAATGCAATTATTTTAACGGATCGTTAAATATCAGCTGCAAAGAGCTGCACAGACTATTCTGGCTGCCTTTTCTGAATAAAAACCTTGTTTGAGTGTTTCTGTAAGAGAATTAAAGTATCACGCCCCCTTTGTCTCTGCAATTATCTTGAAAACCACATTCACTTCATAAAAATAATGACATTTTTCCTGTAACTTCCCTGTTACAAACTTATTTTAAAATTGAAGTTTCGAGACCAGAAAAAAGCTGCATAAATTCAGGTACTTACAACACCTGGCAGCCAAGAATTGGTCTTTGAAATACATCTGATGGATGGAAATGACCTTCCCTGTGAGATGCCATGAAGTCTTATGTCCTGATTGTCTGGTAACTCACGGTAGCTCTTCCCACCTGCGCATCCTGGGTTTTTTTTGTTTGATTGTTTGTTTGGTTTTGGTTTTTTTTTTTTTTTTTTTTTTCTACAGAAACCATGGCAAGCCAAAGATGGGCCTGGATCTTCTCCTTACCTGGTCGTGGACCACAACTAGGACAGCTAGATCGGAGAGCTGAGGTATGCTGCCTAAGGTCCCATCCAATTCTAAACTGCCCCAGCAGCTATATTAATGAGATATTCTCTTTAGGTATTGCAATATGGATGCTCTAATTTAGTCACATCAGTATAGGATATTTGAAGTCTTCAAAAATTCTAGCAAATACATTTGGCAGGAAGAAAGCGTGCTTGGAACTGGATGTTTGGTGGAGTAATTCACAAGGAAATAAAAGCTTTATTCCTCTCTTCATACCTTGTCTCACTTGAACCTTCTATTTAGGCTACTTTTGGCATTTTAATAAGCCATGGGTAAAGTCAGTTTAATACTGTCATACCACTAAGCTTATACGCCCACTCAAAATATACATCTCTGATGTATCCAAGCAAACACACATTCCTTGGAAAATGAAAAAAAAAATGCCTGAAAAGACTATTTTTTTTTTCCAAATCACTCTTCTCTGAATTGCAGGATAAAGAGCCAAGTCTTCTATCGATGACCATTCAAAGACCTAAGTGCCAGTGAAAAGCTAGGGACAGTATGGCACTGAATACATGGCAGCCACACTGAACCGTGTATTATGGACTGGGAAGACAATGTAAAGGCATTTATTTACGGTCCAAGGCATTTACACACAAACCAACTAACCCAGCCTTTGTCGTTGACGCGCTCATACGCTGTGATCACTTCCTACCACGCACTCGACTCCAAGCCTGCTGTAGGCAATGGAGCTCTCACATAGATCTTTCTGGGCCTTGGACCAGTGCTCCCGATCGTCAGCAGTATCTGGTTAGGCAGAGGGAATCATCTGCTTAACGTTTTCCCAATGTCTAATAAAACAAGGACCTCCGTATTAAACCCAACAGAAATCACTGTCCCATTTATCTTCATAAGCAGTAAACTACTGGCCCCAAAATACGCCAGGAAAAGAATATTAGATCCATTTAAAATTTTGAAAATGGTTCCTTTTTAATGTTTCTTTCCTTGCAAGAACAGGAGCAACGGAAAAGGGATAAAAACATCAGAGGCATCTGAAAAAGTCACCTTTATGATTTACAGCCCCAGCTGATAGTCCGGAATTATTTCATGCCATCACCCACAGCAATGCATTCACAATGAACTCAAGACAAATGCGTTTATGGTTTCAGCTCCTGCACTGCCATTTGCCCTCCGTCCCTCTCTGCACGCACCACTTGCCTCTCCCAAGACTTTCTGTCATGATGGTAGAAAAAATGTGATCAGTCACAGTGAACTCAGGTTCAAAAAAGGAGGAGTAAACTTCACTCAAACTACATTTTTCTTACAGAATTTCTTTCTTCACACTTCTAAGTTTTTTCAGTCTCCGTGGCCCAAACTCCGCTCCTGGTGATGCTGCTGAACTTCTTCCTAACCACGTTCTCCCTCTGCTCCACTTCCCCCTCCACTTACTTCTCCATGCCCCCTTTTCCCTCTCTGTTTTTCTTTAGCACGGTATGAAAATTTAATAACATTTGACTTCCAGTTGAATTCCTGAACTTGAAAAATTAGAATAGTGTAAAAATACAGAAGGATGCATTTTCTCCTAGTCTGAAACCTCTGCAAAAATCATGCAGGAACATCTCTCTCGGGACCCATCACAGACCTGTCAGTTGCCTCCTGGATCTTGTCTGGTTCAGTCTTTCTCCATCAGCTGGGCTAAGGTCACTAACCACCGATATAACACTAATTTAAAGAAAATTTCTATGCTCGTGATGGAGGAAAAAATAAAATAAAATTGGGGTGCATGGAATGGGGCTGGACTAGATGACCTTGAAAGATCCCTTCCAAGCCAAACCATTTTACGCTTCTATGATTCTCAGTTCCCCACATCTCTGAGTGACACCCAGCTGGTTCCGTCCCTCACCGGGCTGTGGGGTGCTCTTGCTGCCCAGCTGTGTTTCCGACTGGCTGTGGCTGACGGGGGTAATGTCCTGGCAGCTCTGCATCGGCGAGTCCCTTCCTGTGGGGTCCGAGCCTGTTGGCTTCTCGATGTTCTTCATTTCCATCTCCTCGTGGTGTATCCAGAGATCTGGGGGTCTCAAGTCCTTCTGGCTGCCCTTCCTTTTACCAGCACTGTGGGTTGCACGTTTCCTGTGGGAAAGAAAGATCAAAACCATCACATCAGAACATTTTTCCCCTTCATAAGACCAAAAGAGTGATGTCTCTTCATCGGTGTCTTTCTAAGGAACCCCTCGGGTTGTGTCCTTCAAAGCACAGCCGTTACCTTGGTGTGGTCCCACGCTTCCTGGAGTCTGCTCCAGGGAAAGGGCCTGGGTCTCAGGAGGGTGGGTCAATTTTGGCATCAGTTGATGCAGAAATTGGGAAGAAACTACTTTTCCCGGAACCAAAGCAGCCAGTTTCATCTCGAGAAGAGCAGCACTTGCAGAGTGCCTGTGTTTAAACACAGCAACTGAAGACTGCTGAGCCCACTTCTGCCCAGTTATGCACATCTTACACCTTCCATAATGGCGTGCAGCCTATGTCGTGTTTCTGTAAATATCCATTAAAGCAGCGCTTTCTTACAGAAAAGCTCAGAAAGCCAGGGTAGTGTTTCCCAGAGTACCGTAACTCTCCTCTCTTGGTGCACAGGTATCCCAACACACTCCCTTGCTGGTGGCCACCTCCTCCAGGAGCATCCTGAGGGCACCGCTCCACTGCTTTCCAACTTACACCTCGCCTTGACTACACAGGCTATTGGTAACTAAACATGCATGGTTTTTTCTAGTCTAAAGAAAAGGTACACTCCTTAAATGTGGAGTGCCGTGCCTAATCTGCAGCTGTAGAGAAAGCCTTATCAGGAATCAATTTAAATAACTCTGAAAGAACAGTTTTTCTGGCTTATTGTCAGGGTTTTTTGCTCAATAATCCAGAACTCTTACCTCTGGCTTTTTCCTTTGTACTTATCAATGTATTTGGTGAAAAGAAGGTGATATTATTGTCCCAAGTGGAAAAGCAGTGATACTTGTGATATAGAAAAAGCTGCAGGCAAGTTATTTTCACATTTATGTGGACTTTTAGGTAACAAAAAAAGAAAATCTTCATCCCCAGCAGCGCTGAGTGCCCTTAGCTACTCATTACCCCCATCATACTGATGGGCAGGCTCCTTCCCGAGTGCAACCCCCCTCCCTGCCCTGCGCAGGGTGTGCAGTGGGTACCACCCGTGCAGGGATGCTCAGGTCACTGCCTGGGCTGATGCACACCAGGAGGCAGCAGTGGGTCATCCGCCTAAAAAAATGCTTGAGGAAATGTTAAACTTTAAGAAACTCCAATTGTTTGAATTGATTTCTGCTCCTGGCATCACCAAAGGTTTTGCTTTCAAAAGATGGATAAACCACATCCTGTAATTTAACATGTCACTGCGGGCACAGCCCTGTCTCACCCCCAGAAGCTGATGGCAATGACATTTTACTTCAGCAGAAACATCCCCATCCTCAGACTGCCACTCATCAAGGCAGAAGTGTTTTTTAGGTCCTTTGAGTGGTCGGTACCCCAAAAGCTCTTCAAGGGTTAAAAGGTTCATTTTAAAATGCGATCTGGAAAGTTAGCGGTGGTGGGGAGGTTGGAGTGGCTCAGGGATTGTTGTTTACAGCCCACAAGAAATAAAAGTGTTGGCTTCCGGTCAAAATTAATTCCTACATTTCGTCTGTTACTTGCTAATTGCCAAAACTTACTAATTTAAAGTAGTATTTCAAAAAGCAGGAAGAAAGCACAGGGAATAAAGACAGTTCTTTAATACCTTCTTGCACAGACCCTAGCACCATCCTGATAAACACCTGCCAGAATAATTATGAGCACCTCCTTTCAAACCTTAATGTACGACCTGCCTGAAGTTAAAAAATAAAATTGTTCTCTCTCAAAAAAAAAAAAAAAAGAAAAAAAGAAAAAAAAAAAAAGAAAAAAAGAAAAAAGGTCATGATTTTGTTTCTAAACAAGGAATTCCTTCCTTCACTTTGGGATATAGCAGCTTTTTTGTCACTTTCAATTGAAAATAATTCATTTCTCCAGGCCTGAGCTAGGCAGAAGAAATTTCAGCCCCAAAGTAATTTTATACCCACCTCAAAATAAGGGGTTCTAATGAAAGTGTCATTCCAACCATAACCCCAAAACCACTCCAGCAACAGTATCATTTAAAAATACATGCTGTGATCAAGCTTGGTTTGCATTGTTTTTTCTCACAAATTATTGTTGCGCTGGCAGCCCGTGAGTAGCAAATTGAATCAGAGCCAGGAGTGCATACGAAAAGGTCATCAATAACAAATGAAAATAAATCCTCCTCTGCAACATTTTCTTTATGCAATGCAGAAGTTGAGGTTCGGCTTCTGAAAATGCACCTACCCTCAGTTTCAGGGGCAGGCAGCCTCTTTGCTGCACCGGACGAGCACATTATGTCACTGGAATACAGTCCTAAAAGCTTCAATATCAGCTTCAACCCTCAGCTGCAGCAATGGAAAGTGACGCTTCACATGTTGAGAATTACAGTGGGATTCAAATTTAGTACATTACCCATTTTATAACTGGAGCAGGGACTGAGAAGACGAGGAGTTTGGAATTGAAAAAATGATCTCAGATGGCAGCATTTCTGGCGTTCAATTATTTTACAATGTGAAATGCATCCAGCTTGCAGACCATAATGATATATATTTTTTCCTAAGGATAGCTGCATGACTAGAGCTCAGCTCTGCCCTTAAAATATATATTACGGTCATGCAATCTTGAATAATGACATCAGAAATTAAGCTATGCTTTCAAAATAAACTCTCTAGAGAGGAAACTCTTTTCTCATCATCTCTTTCCGTATTTTCCAGCACACCACCACCTGGGCAGCAACTCCAGCCATTATATACAGCACATCCACACAGCTCCTAACAATATGCACATGCTACACAGGATAATTTTTCAAATACTCTGGAGTGAGATTACTCGCCATTGCCTTCATTTTACAGTTACATTACACCACAGAAAACAGTTCAGGTTATAGCAACTCAGCTGAGTTTATTTTTTTAATAACAACTGAAGATATATCCATCTGAGGATCTCAGAAACAAACCGTCCTCCTGAGCAAAACAAGTTTTTGCCTGCAAAAAAATTATGCACAGGAAACCATCCCATCCTGCTCTGATTGGATGCCTTTTCCCATGCAGCGGGGACAGTTTCGGACGCAGGATACAGAAGCAACAGCCCCATAAGCTGTAATCATCTCCCCGAGCCTCCTCCAGTGCTGTTTGCAAAGCGCTTTGAAGATGCCCAACGATAAATGCAAACGTTAGTTCCCCTTAAACATCCTTCTGACTCATGAGTTCGTATTTTGTATTTTCTGCTCTTTACTCTTAACCTGGAAAAATTGTGCACTTTGCCTTTTGGGCTGTAGGAAAGGAGATAACAACTGGTATAGTGGTCCTGTACAGAAAACCTGAAGGAGGATACAAAATGGTTCTTTTTCCATAAAATCTCCCCCAGTTTTCACAGAAAAATCGTTCCAGCTCAGCCTCTTCCTTTCCTGCCAGCCATCCTGGAAAGCTGCAACCAGCACCTGGCTCTCCCATCACCTGGCGTGATGCTCCTCTCCCCTGTGCTAAGATCCAGCCACCGTGCAAGAGCTGGGGCAGAGGCCACAGCTAACGCGCTGCCGCAGCTAACGAGCTACCCCAGCATGCAGGACAGGCGGAAAACCAGGAGCATCCCCAGGGAGCACTGCAGTGAAATATGGAGGCTCTTTAGTGGCTGCAACTTGCTCCCCATTAGTTTGAGTGGATTACACTTTGGTTAATGCCTCCCCCGAGCCCTCCCAAATGTACACTGACACATCCCTATTACTTACACAGGACTTAAACTAGTCTTAGCTTTTTTTCTGCAGCATCTTTTTACACCGCTCCCCTGCCCAGCGCTTGTTCAAGACCGTGCTTCATTTTTAATGGCTCCGATATGCAGTATTTACCTACCAGGCTTGGCCAAGGTGTCCACCTTCCCCCTCTCTCCCATGGTAGTCACAACGTCGTGTTACTAGCCCACAGGCTAACTGTTCTGGCACGTTACAGATTTTGGTACTCCCTCGGAGCCTTAAAAACACTCCTGCAGGTCGGGTGCACGCTGTACAACATAGTATTTGCCCCCGGTTTAGGATTCCACTGGGATTCATCTTCTCTAAGCTTAAAGCTCCAAACTGCCCTGCCTGGACCAGGAGTGAAGGGTGGGAGCTGATGGTGGCCCCATCGTCCACCCTCCCTGGTGGCCCATTGGCAGCCGCTGCCAGTGCAGGACAGCAAGCATCTCGCGCTGTGGAAGCTGTAATTACAGTGAGGGTGTGAATCTCAATTACCGCAGAAGCCGTGCGTTCCCTTTACTCACCACCATGTAAGTTATTGCACCTGAATCTTTACTCCCATTTTTCTCCCGTTTTTTACTGGTGTCAAATTGTCACAGGGTTCAGACGGCTGATATTTCATTCTCCCCTAGATGGCAGAGATAGAAAATACCTACTAAACCACCTAGGTCACTACCAGGTTGTTCTGTCTAATATGCTTTATTGTACGACTTGCCTCCACTGACGGCTTAAGGAGATGATTCCATCACCCGCAAGCTTTCGCTCTGGGGAAGGAGAACATTATCCAGTGGAACTGGCCCTTGCCTTCACTGCATTCTCCATTGGTGATTTTCAACCAAGAACCTGCTGCTCATAAAAGCCTGAATTGAAACTGAATCAAAGCTCTTTGTGTCACAGGATGCACTGGTCCAGGCAGGTCAGAACCAAAGGCATTCCCAACAACCACCTCTGTTTTGGGGAAATGCAGGACTTTTCCTGTTGTGTTCCATTCCAGAACTGTCGTTTCATGTTCCCTGTCCTAGTTCTCTCCCACTTCCAGTGCAGAAGTGGTTAGTCTGGGGAAACTTGGGTGAGATTCAAGCACCTACAGGATAGACATTTAGAACTTAAACAGCAAATGTAAGTCCATCAGCTTCACATTTTCTAAGTGACAGGCAGCAATAACCACCTTCAAATGGCAACTCTTCCAGTGTCTGATGGTAAGAAGGATGATTCTTTGAACACTCCTGTTCTTCCCCAGGGGCTACAGAGGAGGTCAACGACGATCAGCTCACACTCGGATATTTAATTTTTGACATCTCATTCTGGATAGATGGATCCCTGTTTGTTTCTTTCTCTTGTAATTCCACTTTCCCTGTTAGAAACTCAAGAGAGCTTTTGCCTTGATTCACCAAACTCTATTCAACATCAGAATTTCCATAGCCTTCAGATAATGCCCTCATTTTCCGGTGCTATGACTCATAATAGAAGCAGATTTTACAATCAGCTCATCATACAACTGCCCCAGCACCCCTAAAAGCATAAGCCCTTACTTTTCTGCCTAAATGAGAGCTTTCTTATTTAAAAAATCTACCCTCAAACATCCACCTTTAGAGAAAGCACTTGCCCTGGTGACCGTAACACACTACAAGCTGCCATCCACCAGCCTGGAGCTGATTCCAGCAAACACGGGAGCCATTCCATTCCTTGTCCATCTCTTCCTTCATCGTGCCACCTCTTCCTAAGCATCAGTGCAAATCAATATAATAATATCTGGCCTGTGCAATCAGGGTCTGAAAAAACCAGGTCAAAAAAAAAAAAAATTGCCATTCCTGTGGGCAAGCTATGATTGAACTTTACTTTCTCATGTCCACGCTTTCGTAACAGTCTAATAATACAATGAATAAATAGTGAAAGAATAGTCTAGTAATTTTCAATGCATTAAATGCAGCACACCCAGCTGTTTCAAAGCCATCGACTCCACTTCTAACTCATCGTAAAACCCAAAAAAAGCTTTGTGCTTTACACTGCTGCCCTTTTATAGCCTTCCAGAGGAATCCTAAAGATTTTTTTTCCCCTGTAATTTTCTATAGACTGTTTGGTGGGGGTTTTTCAAGTGTATGAGAGTCACGTGGAGGAACAGTTCGGGATGCTTTTTACTGGAAGATGTTTTGAGACAGGCTGTCTGGAAAGGATAACATCCTCCCCAAGGTTAGCAAGTCAGCAGGGCTCACTGTGTCTCAGCTGTGCAGGTGCAGGGCTGCGGAGTCAGGAAGGCCGGCAGCATCACGAAGTGCAAAGATTTTATATTCCTCCCCGCCCCCCCCGCCTCCCCCCTGCCCCCCGCTCCTTTACATCAATAGAATTAATTCTTTCCTGTGTCTGAATTATACTGGGCAACATAAACAACAGAGAGCTGCGGATGGCATGCTTGTTTTTCACAGCTCGCCACGCCAGGGGTACTTCTGCTCCATGGTTTACTCTGCAGCTGGGGACAGAGGTTACTTGCCTCTCCCTAGCAGTGAGGAGTGACACCACCAAACCCAAAAGATGGAGCCCCAAACTGCAGCTCAGTCCCAGAACCCCCACCATGGCTCTACAGAATAAATGTTCTTGCCCGTGTCTATCTTGAAACCTCTTCCACCCCATGCTCTGAGAACCTACTTCCTCTGCTGCGCCGAGGAGCGCCGGGTGCAGATGACAGCCACCGCCACCACCACCACCACCGTGATGACGCCGACAGTGACGACGATGATGATGAGGAGGTTGCTGTTCTTCTGGGGTGTGACGCTGCCATGGGGAGGGTGCATCTGCCCGATGGGGGGCTCTGGAAGGAAAACAGAGGAGGGGATGGTTACCGCTGGATTTGCTCCCCCGCCTCTGTAGGGGTCACCCATAGAATAACACAGGGAAAGCCTGTCAGGTGGCGTGAAATTCTCTAAAAAGCAGACGGAGGGTGCAGAAGGGTGCTGTGATGAGCTGAAATTAGTATCTTGCTGCTTTTTAGTGGTACAGCAAAGAGGAAAATATTTAAGCAGTAACGACTTTTATGTTTTCTGGCTGTTACTAACCTGATGTTGGGAGTCAATAACTCTCGGCTCATCTTTACTATTATCAGCTGAAAATGGAAATATGGGGACCATAGATTTTTTTTTTCTTTATGGCCTATATAGTTTTTCTTGGTATTTACAGGCAAATACATCTCTCATTTATCAGCCAACCCAAATGCCTGATTCATTTGCCAGCGCTGCATTCATCACTTGTTATAACTAATTATAGTTATATTTTATATAGTTATATATTATAACTAATTACTAATGAAACTATTTAAATAATTTTCCCTTTTTCTCATAGCCCTTTTTCAGGCAACTGACTAAGACCAGCAGCTGTGAGTGCCACCCTTTCAGCCTTACAACAGTCTCAAAGATTTTGGGGTTTGGCTTCTTGTTCATTTCCATGCTGAGTAAAAGGCACTGAAGGAATATACCATATAAAACAGAGCACCTATCAAGAAAAACATTTTTTTTTCCTCTCCCTACCCTTTATTGCAGGCTCTGAAAGCTCTTTCTTTCTCATGAGTCAGTTTTCCTGTTTTTATGATGCACTACTATGAAGACCAGGAGAAATGCTTAAACCAGTGGTGTGTTGGCTGCACCACAGCAGGACACAGAAGGGGAACAAAATTTTGCATTCCTTCCATGTCTCGACTGAGAATAATCAGCATGAGTTTATCGGCTAGGTACCTTGTAATTATTTTGTACTTTTAAACCTCACTTGATGCCACATTTGAGGGAATCTGGTCTGTTGTTTCATTCAATAACGTGAGATGCCAATGCCTCATTAGGTAACAGGGATGGGGTCAGGAATAGTAAGTTATTGACAGCATATCTACACCCCAGCACACTCATTAGCTTCAGTTAATTTTTGTTAATCAATGGGGTTTCCTATGTCTTTCTATTTTAGAGCCGGATTAATCAATAAAAAAACCCGGTATTTTCTGCAGAAAGCTGAAATGGAAACGTAATAACAAAAAATGTATTTTGCAATTCTTTTTAAGCTGTTGTTTTTTGGTTTTGTTGTGGGTTTTTTTTTTTTTTTGGTTGGTTTTTGTTTTTTTTTTTTTTACAGGTATTCCTATGGCCTGAGATATATCTACCACTTCTCTTGCAATGGGATTATCATACACTTCTGGGAGTATTGCATCAGCTGGAAATCTGACGGGTACCTTGGGGATCAGCTTTAAGAAAACCAGTAGAGAATACATGGTGTCCTGACAATATTTTTGTTACTCTTCTATTTTGTTACTGTTCTGGTTAAAACTGCTGTCGGGTTTGCAGCAGGCATTTTGCATGCAGATGGGATTTTCTGCAGCTGAGAACATTCTTCCCTACAAAACAGTGAGTGTGAGAGCTGTGGCCACATTGGGTGGGAGAGAGAGGAACGAGAGAGCAATACAGAGAAGAAAAGTAGGAAGTTGTCACCAAAACGGCATTCTTTTTTTTTAATTACGGAGTGTGGGTAGACGGAGCCTGTATTTACCATTCAGACTGCTCCTATCGATCAGGTTGGTGTCCACTGGCCAGTATGAGCCATCCCCGTGCCGACCTGTTGGTGGAAAAAAACCACATCAGACACAGTGTGACAGGTAAACCAGCAAAGACCAGTTTGTCACTTGTGACAGCACCTGCCCAACAGCGTTTAAAGCATCAAACAGCGCAGGAAAAGCCATCCCATACGCGCCGGGGAAACTCCGTCATTGCAGCGGGCATTGGAAAGCCAGCTGAATTTCAGCCCTTTGAGCAGCTTGCTTTGTTCCATTGGGTTTTTTCCCTCCTCCCGATGTACTTGTCAGAGTGACAAACTAAGGTGGGATGGCAGCCCTCGCCTGTGTCCCCTCCATGGGTCATGGTGGCAGAGGGATGGTCCTCCGCCTGCCAGGTGGCTTCCCACCACTGGGAAGCCAGCTTGTTTGAATTTATTTCCCTGCTTGTGGAAATACAATGCCATAAGTGCTTCATTTCTTACAAAAAGCTTGCCTCTATTCTAATCCTGATGTTTAAAAAGAAAACCAACAAACAAAACCAACCTCCCCCAACAAAACAGAAGAAAAAAAATCCAACAAGGAATATGATTATCATTCCAAAAATGTTCTGGCTGTTGAGGCAATATTTGCACTCCAAATGAATACAGTGAAATTGGAAGTGTTCAGCTTTTCTCCTGCTCTATTTTATCCCAGTTATCAGCTTCGGGCTAAATAGCTGTGACGGTGTATCCGTGTTTCTGCCAAGACCAGCACATCCCTGCTTCCTCGCATCCAACAGAAGAAGTGCAAAGGTTGGCAAAGTCCCACCAAGCTCCTCTTGGTGCCTCTCAGTGTGGGAGTGAGCAGAGTCCACGGCAGGAGTGGTTTGGGATACAAGCTGCTCTTCTAGCAAAGGCCAAGCAGATGCCAACAGCACGCTCCTGCACCACAGCAAAGCCCAAAGCGTGGCTGTCTCATTCCTCCAAAGCTAATTAGTTGCTTTATGGAAGTCAAACGAGCCTTTCCAGGTGGCAGCATCTCCGCTGATGCAGCAGAGCTCGGCTGGGACAGTGCTTCAGGGAAAAGAGGATTCCTCCGAGATGGGCAGAGGCTGCTGGAGCATCACCTCAGCACCACCTCCGTAAGACCCTTGGGCACCAACTTTTTTTGGGATGCCACCCCTAAACAGTATCTGAGGGTGGGGTTTGGTTGGTGAAGGAATTCTGTAAAAATCCTGAAAATTTAGTGCAGGGCAACAAATTACCAGGGATTATTCCAGGTAAGTTCTGCATCAAACAGCCACCGTCTACATCAGCTCTCTTGGTAGAATAAGAAAAAAAAAAAAAAATCCCATTTTCCTGCAGTTGTTTGTTGCTGCTCTGCTCTGTTAAAACAACTGCCATATTCCTCTCCAGAGGTGCTTGTATTTCTGTGGCTTGCAACAAAATTCACGTGCATAACTTTGTCTACCAATTTGGAAAGTATTTTGTGATGAATGGCCCTAAATAAATGGAAGATGATTATCATCAGAAGACATTTCAATGTAATCATCTTTTCAATCAGTGTAATTGCACAGCTACAACAACTTGATCCCAAGAAAGCAAGGCTGCAAAATGTTTAGCTGTAGAAGCAGACATAATAGAGATAAATGTAAGGTGTACAGTCATTCTGTTTACCAAGACAATGCTCTCAAAGCAGCCCTGTTCATAGTGTTACACTGCAGCATGTGAACATGTTGTGACCCCGAGGTTAGATTGTGCTTGGGCAACTGGGTAAATACCCAGGAGATGGTTAAATGGTACTGGGTTTTATATTTAGCCCACACTGAAACATCTTAGTGGGAGCCTAATGCACTGGAAAATTTAGCCAGGAGATCAGAGACGTAAAAAAGCTAACCCTGTGTGCCTGGTCCTGCCGGTGAGCACTTTCTGAATCAACCTATGAGCACTTTCCAAGGCATTATATGTGACATTTTCATGGTAAAAATATTTGTGTAAACAGCTGGCCCTTTCATTGCTGGCCCTACTACGGTGACTGGCACCCGGAGAAGCCGTTGATTTGGGATGGCTCAACACAGAGAGGGGCAGGCAGCTACCAGGGAAAGGGTCGGGCTGCACGGTCCATCTCAGGGGGTTCCTGGGCCAGAAATGGTTTTGAAACACTTAAACGTTTTAAAACCATTCCAAGGCAGCAGAGTCTTCCAGTTTGACTTACTGAGGGCAATTCTTCCAAAAGGTTCGCCTTCTGATCAGAGGCGATTTCACTGATAAGAAGCAGGAATGCAAATAACTCATAATGAACAGTATTTCAGCACCATGGTTTATCAAGGATAGCCAAGAGTGAATTTATGGTAATTTGGCTCTGTTTTGCTATTAAGACAAGCAAACCTTACTCAATATTTAGATAAACACAGAAATCTAAGCACTTAGGAGGCAGGAGGTATCTCTCTGATGCGTTGCAAGGTTTTATACATTAAAGGGCAGGTGAGGCTTAAACCCCTTAAGGGTTATCCAACATCTGTTCCAAGCCAGCACACCTCCATCGATCATTTCTATCTCCACCTTTCACCCGGCAACAGTTTAGGTTATATTTCCCTTTAAAAAACTCAAATGATGCGCAAGAGCATTGCTACTGGCAGGCTGCTGCTACACTCCGTTCCAACGCCTCAGCTTTTCCCTATGTTTATAATAATGCAACGTAAAAAGTAAACTATCCTGCCTGCTTCTCCCTTGTCTTCAGCGCCCTCACCGTGCTCACCTGTTGGTGCTGTCGCTCTCCACCTCCTTCCCAAACCTACCGGTGGGTTTCTTGCCTTACAGAAGGCAAGAACAAAACTCCCGTCCCACTGAGATTAGATGCAAACCCTCCATGTGCCAGCCACGAAGTTACGTCTGAGCGCAGCACAACTCAACAGACACGTCTAAGTCTCATCTGGGGGTTTGGGCTCAGACAACAGGCTCCCTCTTCCACTTCCAACAGTTTCCATCGAAGCTTTTTGGCTTTGGATTCCATCTTTTGGAACAAGCCATTATAAAATCTTGACTAATCAGCTATTCCTTGGAGAATGGCCTTCTTTAGTGGAGGTTAAACAGTCTTCACACTTGATTTTCCTCTGTTTAAAATGAGTTGTATTCAAGGCGGTAAGATACTTGCAGCAGTACCAAACCCTGCATCCATATGAACCTACATATAATTTCTCACTTCTCTGTTTAACTTCTGTCTGCTGCCAGGCCTGTCTTTCAAATGTTTGAGTACCTCGAGCCTTGCTCTGAAAAAGTGTTTCTTTCTCCCACAACTGTATCTCAGGCGTCATTACCTGCAATAAACATTTCAACTTGGTCTTGTCGAGACAAAAAAAATAATAAATAAAAATCAAGCTGTCGGTGACAACAACAGCTCTTCATCCTCTCAGGTCTCTAGCACTTGGAAATTGGCCGACAATTCTGTTGTCATTTTGCTGTAAATCTTCCTCCTTTTCGTGCTTTACTCCAGCAGCTTCCTTATTTGCCATCTCCAGGTATCCCTGCATGGCACGGGCAGATCGGCAGACGTTGAAGGAATGCTTTCTCTTTGCAAAATGCTCACTACCAGCCATCTGCCTGAGCTGGAGAGGGAATGACACTTGCTGGTGTATCATCTAGCTCCTCTGAACCAGATCCAGCCCTGCACTGCCACTGGATTTTGCCTTAAACAGCCCCAAATACGGAGAAAATAAGATGAGCGATATTGTCGTATGAGACAGCAGAAACTGCATCTGACATCTCCTGCCCCATGGGTGTCCCTCGGGAGGATCCAGCATGCAACCAGTCATCGGCTCTCACAGCCAACACGAGATGTCAGGCACACGGTGCCATCAGAAAAGCTGCAATTCTGCTTCCACGGAAAAGCTGAGCTCCTTATGCTAGGTAAGGTGCTGAGCACTTGGGAACCTGCTCCAGGACAGAGCAGGACACGGCAAGCTGCCTTCTAGCCTGCTGCTGACTTGCAGCCCCCCTGGAAACCTGTTGGGATAAGGAAGCTCAGGTACAGCAGAGTAAAAGCAGAGTGAGGACAGCTGACAAGAAAAAGGAGGAATAGGAGCTTCTGCCCAGAGCAGACACACAGACATCTAAGAAAAAGAGAACATCCCTCTACCACCTTGTTCCATTTCAGGATCATCTGCTGGGAAGGCAATAAAACAAGCCAGAAGAGGGAAAGGTTGAGTAACACCCGTTATGCGGCTCAGTATCGCTCCAGAGGCTGCTCCTTCATCCTGGAAGAGGGGCTGGGGTCCAGCCTGGGATGGGTAATGCCGAGCAGCCACAGCGCACAGCCACACACCCCGACACACTGAGCTCGGAGCACACTGAGGCGAGGAGCCACCTCCATGGCCACGGCGAGCTTCCTTTCTGGTCACGCGAAGGTGCCCACCACACGGCCAGACTCTGAGGTGTACTGTGTTAGCGGAGGTCCGGCATCCATCCTGAACCTCATTTACACATAACAGAGCATGAGGACTTGTGTCTTCTTCTCACCTTGGGTCAGCACCTGATAGCGACGGAAAGATGCTGGGGCTCGGGGCAGAGATGCAAGATGAGGTGAGCAGCTACCACATCACCTGTCGACTTTCCAGTCCTTCTTTTTCCAGTACATCCAGGGGCCGTTGTCTCAGCACAGGAAACACAACCAATATGCAGAAATGATCCTTCTTCTTCACATTTCAAGCATGGCTTCTGAGATGCTTTCCATTTGTTGGACCTTAAGAAAGTGTTCCTACACTGCTTGGCAAACACAGCCAGATGACAGAGTTTAAAAGGCTTTTCCCACCTCCCCCAGGAGTTGTTATTCTGATAAACGGGATACTTCTCATTTCTTATTTCCAGCAAAGAACATTACAGACCACTGCATTATTTGTTTAGGAAGCAGCTCTTGCTGCGCTCTGAATTTGCAAAATAGCTTCAGAACCGAAAGCCTGGAGCTACCAAAAGCTTGAGAAGCAAGAAAGAGGCCAACTTGATGCCTTCTGGAGTCACAATATGAGATGATGTGACTGTTTGGGGGCTGACATCAGGCTGGAGACATACCGGCAGCCGTTTTGATGCAGGAAGGCAGATGGAGAAAAATGAGCCCAGGGAGGTTTCAAATGGGCAAACAGGCAATAATCCCACAGGATGAAGGGTGAGCTGCAGAAAGCCAAATTCCAGGCACAACTAGACTGCGCTTCAAACACTCTTGCTCTGCATAATGAAGCAAATGGTGTGCTGTTTACTCACGAGATGGGGAACACCGCGGTATAAAACGGTGGGTGTGTGGCAAAGTGCCCGGTGTTCACCCCCTGTTAGGAGAGGCCAAGTCCCCGCAGCATCGCTTTGAAACCTTTCCACATGCCTCCAGACTGGATACAAAACTACACAGACCACAGGTTTCCTCTGAGTTTGTAAACAAAATCCATGGACGTCTGTCTTGGATAATGTTCTCCATGGGCTTTCTGCGGAGCTCGGGTATGGTCACTGGTCCTGCTCCAGGCATGGGGAACAGAAGCCTCCCACTGGCTTCACCATGGCAGTAAATATGAAATCTGCACTTGTAAACATCTGATTTATAGTTTGAAAAGAGTAATGTCATACAATAAATAAATAAATAAATAAATTGTACCTGTATTCCATATGTAACAGATTTCCACAGTGATATATGAATTTATCTAGATAGTTTATATGACCCATTTCCCAGGAGGTTTTCAGAAAACTGAATAATCAAAGCATACTAAAATTTCCTAAGATAAGAAATGTTTGTTCAAAATTTTGTATGTTTCCTTCCATAAAAATTTATAGGGGACACTATAAAACATTTGCAGTGCAGAAGCAGGACTCATCTTGCTTTGCTCTTGCAGAGATCTAATTCCGATGGCAACACAAAACTGTTGACAAGTCCTATATTGACAAAATATGGACTAAAGAATTTAATATTGTTTTTTTGAACAAAAATGGGGCAAGATAAAATGCAATTAATTCATCTCTTCTTTGCCTACTTCAACTCTATATATTTCAGATTAAAATGATAAACAGAGTTTTTTAGACTCCAGGAAGCCTACATCACAGCCCACCTGAAAGCAGCTGGCCCTGGCCCACATATATAATGTGTGACAACAACTCTCTCTTGGGCATCTGAAACTGTAACTTTATTCTTACGTTCGTATCGCTGCTTTTACTACCTTTGCACATGCCCTGCTCTACCAGTGGCATACAGGTAAAATAAAAATCGGCAAGGAAGACATATTCAAGGGCTTGGCACCCACTTCAGATTGAAGAGCTCTCTTGGGAAGTGCATGATGTGATTCTCCAGATGCTGATGCTCCTCTTTTTCCCCTTCAGGTAAGAGTGTCTGTGCCCTGGGAGCGTTACTTGCATTTCAGCATTGGGATTCCTCCTTCTTTCAGACAGTTGTGGACCAACGATGGAATGGGATGGGCTGGGCTCAACTCTGTCTGGCAGTCATGTGCAAGAAGGAAGTCATGGGGGTAGGGTACCCCTTGCCTCCCCTTATCAGTGGTAGCCCCTTCGTGCAGCAGCTGGTCTCTGCTCTCCCAGGGAGTTGCCACAACCAGGAGTACAGTTGCCCCGGACTAAGAAACCTTTGAAACCCTCCCTAAGTTCTGCTTTCCTCCCTATCTCCCCTTCCTGCACCCAAGGTCGCTGGCGGTTGTACCGCCCCTTCTAGCAGATCCCACACCTGGGGTCCTCAGAGCTCTGCCTCCTCCTGCCCTGCAGCCTTGGTGTCTCTGCCCGAAGCCCCTCACACATCCCACACCCTCCAACAAGGCTTTGCTGCCGTGTAAGTCGATTTTGCTTCCTGAACACGGGACCCACGAGCTGGCGTTGGAGACAGATGACCTACCGCAGTTAATTCATGTCACTCAATAACAATTGCATTTGTGGCAGAGATGGCCCCCAGGGCCCTGCCCCAAGCACAGAGTAATTTAAAAGGCTCCCCCTGACTTCAGCAGGTGTCGGTTCAGGCTGATTAAAGCATTAGCTTTGATGATTTCTAAGGCAAATGAGCTTTTAGAAACTTTGACTTTGTTTGTCTTACAGCTTGTGTAAGCTTGTGTAAGCAGTGCGGTTGCAGTGAGACCTGGCACCATCCACTTGTCTTTAATGGAGCTGGAATAACAGAATGGAATGGTAGAATCCTTTAAATTGGAAAAGACCTTGGAGATCATCGAGCCCAACCATTACACCAGCACTGCCAAGCCCACCGCTAAACCACCTTGCTGAGCACCATACCTACGTGGTTTTTAAACACCTCCAGGTGTTAAGCTGCCTAAAGATCAAGCAAATGCAAGTGAAGACCTCAGACTTGGCTTTATTAGAATTCATCATTGAGGTCACATAAAAATGGAAGCTGAATTCAGATACCAGCAAGCCTACAGAAGATACAACAAAAAGGTTCAGAATTTCTCCTCCTTATATCCCACAGTCCTAAAGAACGAAAATGCAGCATATTCCAACTCCCCAGGGGGCAGACAGTATTTACGTACGAGGAGTGACTGTGTAACTCAGGTTGTGCACACCCGCTGGCTGCTAAAGCCTCGCTAACCTCATTTCATTTTTGTCATCTCATCAGTTATTTGACTCAAATGAAACCAAAACCCCCACCATACCCAAAGCAACTGGGAATTCACAGGCTACAGTTGCAACCCCAGCACAGTTACCACCTGGGGGATGCGCTTCAGCCAGACACCACACAGCGAGTAGCTACACCAGACTGGAGGAAATCTTTCCTGGCTTAAAGTCTATGCCGAGCATCACTCACTAAACAGGTGGCAGAGACTGTTCAGCCTGGTCAAGAGCAATGTATTATTCTGATGTTGCTTTTTGCACAGCAAGGAAAACGCGAGCAAGGGGCACAGCATTCCCAGAGGAACAGGATGCACAAAAGGGAAACAACACAGACCTCTCTTTTTCTGGGGTATTTTGAGGAACACATATTCACCTCCCATATACAAAGCAGCTTAATCTGTCATGCTTATGTACATCTCCCCATTAACTAGGGAGTTAATTAATGAGGGAGACAAAACTACAGCACAAGGTGGGATAGGCAGGTCTCCCTGCAGAGGATCTGATTCTCCATATCCTTGTGATGGACGTAGCTTTACCACTCTATGGAACATAAAAATGTTTTTCCACATTTTTTTTTCCTCCCATAAAGCATCGCAAAAGTAGTACCTAGAACATCCAACCAAGGGGATTTTCTGCAGCGCTCCATGAAAAGCAGCAAGTAGAAGCTCAGGAACCAGCCTGACGCCGCTTGCACAGATACCTGCTTCATGGGCAAGAAGATGGGGGACAAGTACTGGGAGGGAACGGACCATGCCTATAGGAGCAGTGGTCCTATGGTTGTGCCTGGCAGTGACTCCAGTGCTGGCTTTGCCACTGGAAAGCCCCACCAGCGGAGAAGGCAGATGCCCCACACGCTGTGCCATGAGATCCATTACACACCGCTACGGTACAGCTGCACAACCTTACGGTCACAGAGCAACACGCTCGGTGAAAAACAAAACCACTAACACTACTTTTCCATCCAGCCTTCTCTTTTCTCCTTGTTTTTTAAAAAAACAACACCTGAACTTGACATTTTTTCAGTCCTGCTTACCTTGATACCTTGTGCTGGAGCCTCTCCTAGGCTTTCCAAACCTGCCTGAAAACACCTTATATGCAAATCCGAAGAAAAACATACTGACAATTTACTTTCAGGCTGCTTTGTAACCTAACTCTTTTACCCTTTAAAAAAATAGGGTTTACCTTTTCAAACCTGACATTTTCCATTTGTGTGTGCTGTGGTGCAAACAATCGTACCGAGCACACCAGCTTTTAATTTTGTAATTTGTATACTTCTGCTTCTCTCAGGAAATTGTACGCTGAAATCAGAAGGTGAATTTGCCAAACTGGCTGAGAGAGGGTCCCTCCAACATGCCGCCTTGCTGTGAGGCTTTATGTGGTACCTGGCACAAAGTGAAAACCTAGCGAAGAAATAGGCCAGGGATGCTCCAGGTCAAAATAAAACCTACAAAAGGGCTTAGAATTGAGTTTTGATCTCCTAAATACCGCTTTCTTGTCTTCCCTAGGAATTATCTATCGCAGGTTAACGTAACCTTGGGGTAAACTTGGGGTAGGTCAAGCCAGGGACTTGCAGTTTACACCTCACTTTGCCTTTTAAACTAGTGGGAACTTAGAGTTCAAATCCCAATAAACCTCCCAAGACCAGGTTTGAGTTTTTCTCAAAAGTCACCGCAGCATTTCCTTGGGCAGACGTCACGTAAATGTACAATGCTCTAGCTGTAATTGGAAGAAATACTTTGGAATAAATAGGTCTGAAGCAAAAAAAAGGGAAGAAACATCCTAGCAACAGGCTTCACAGGTACTCGAAGGGGCAGAGGAACCGTGACCAGTCAGACATTTGTATTTGGAAAATGCAATGATAATGCCTTGAAAAGTTGACTAAACTTTGCCATTATGAAACAGGAGCTGCTTTGAGAGAAAAGATGATTTATGATTTCACATAGTGAGGCTTTTGAACTTTAATGTATAACCCACGAAAGGGTGTAAAAGGAGCCTGGAAATTATGCTGAGCTTAATTATACTTAATGTGAATTATTCAGAAGTGCAGCAGAGAGACTAAAAATTTATTTCATACAAAGAAGCTTGACATTTTAATTGGTCCTTCAGAAAAGAGACAAAACAATTTCCTCTCCCGAAAATTTACATCTTCCCCATCAAAGCAGCAGCCTCAGCTGAGCAGAACTTCATTAACAAGATTAATTAGCAAGCCAGTGCCTGCCTCATCAGGTGTGCAGCCCAGGTGAAAAGCACGGCCCCTCCCCAGAAAAAAGGCAACAGATTGAGGGCACCGTACCTTGGTCATTAGCCATTTTGTCAGGGTGCTCAACTGCAAGAAAGAGACAATGTCATTAGAGGCTGACAGCTCCTCGCCGCCACATCACACCAGCTACCGTGTCTTAACCGATCCCCATTTCCAGAGAGATCCTGGAGAACCGAGAGGACACAACACAGTGTCATGGAATCACCAAATAGCTCCGAGTGGGAAGGGACCTGTAAGGAACTCCGAGTACTGACTCCCTGCACCTCACAGGGCTGCCAAAAGCGACACCCTACTGCCAAGAGCATTGTCCAGATGCTCCCGGAATTCTGAACATGGGTTGAACCATGAGTAGAGCGGGTATTTTCAGCAGGTTCTTCCAAACGTGAGACCTTGGCCGCAGCACTTTTTCATTCTCTTGGGTATTTTTTCTGGCATGAGCGGAGAAGCTTAACCAAGCAAGAAGGGAAAGGGAGACGCTGCTTCTTTAAATAATTACACTCAGATCACCTATGAGTTGAAAGCCTGGCTTCTACTCCCATTGGTTCAGCATTTTACAAGGGGGTTTAAAACTATTTACATGCTTTTGCATAATAACCATAAAAGATAGCGTGATCTGAAGTGCACCAGGCAAGACTTGGAAATTCAGCAGATATATTTATATCTGTTATTTATATGTAGCTTTTTTAATTTTTTAAAATTGTTTAATTTTTTATTTATTTTTTTAAAATATATACATTTATATGTAGCTTTCCTGCGTGGCTACAACTTCTGACTATTTATGATACAGCTGAGGGAATTAAACTTTCCTCGAATTCCTAAGTAGCTATCACGGTAGAGCATTAACCAGCCCTCTGCTTCATAAATTATGTAAGAATCTTAAAGTAGAGGAAATTGGAGGCAAAAAGAAGTGATTTGGCATGTGAATCTGGAAGCCCAATAACCCCCGCCTGCAGGTGTGGAGCAGGTTGCTCCCACGCTGCTAAAACCACTGCAACGTCCTGGATCACGGCATCGTGCTGGGAACAAACGGAGGTACCGAACTAGCAGTGATCTACTATCACGGGCACGGTCAGGAGCTCCACACCTGTGGCAGAGGGGGGGTAGCTCCTTGGATGCCCCCCAAACCTTCACTTAAAATTCCCCCCCCCCAACCCCTCAGACTTTTTCACATGGATGCAGAGAAGCAGAGTATATGGAGCACATACACAGGGTATACGGAGCACATACACAGGGTATATACAGAGCACATACCAGGGTATATGGAGCACAATACACAGGGTGTATATGGAGCACATACACAGGGTGTATGGAGCACATCCACAGGGTATACGGAGCACATACAGGGGGTATATATGGTGCACATACACAGGGTATATGAGGCACATACACAGGGTATATATGGAGCACATACACAGGGTCTATGGAGCACATTGCCTCGAACTCTCTAGAAATCTGTGAGCCTGTGCTTCCCCACTGTGCCATAACTGGGCTACCACCTTTCCTTCAGGACAAATACCCTCAAGAAGACGTGAAACCCTGCCCATGACTGCCATTACTTCCATCCGACCGCTGACGCCACTCAGACGCTGCCCTGGCACCGCTCGGTGCTTGCTGCCTTCTCCAGGTGATGGAGGAGGTGAAACCGTGACACCTCCAGTGCCAAGAAAGGCTGCAGCCCAGGGGGGTAGCACCTGCTTCGGGCAGGTCACGGGGGTTTGCCTTTGGTGCCAGTTACGAACCGGGATGAGCTGTTGGAGCAGGACGCAAGGCAGCATTAGAGGGCACTGCAGGGCTAGAAATGCTGCCCCACACTTGACCACACAAGGGGGGTCAAGGCGCAGAGTGGCATCACCTGCGGGTTCAGGGCTCTCGTAGAAATGGTACAGGGGCAGCTTCTCATCTGATGTCCTGCAGAAAGCCCATGCTTAGAGTTTTCCTGCCGATCTTAGCACAATGGACTATCTGTGTTTCATGCCCGCGATTTCTTTCTCCCTCCCTCTCACCCTCCCTACTCTTCCTTTTAAAACGGCATCTGATCTGGAGTGCTATCCCTGCTTCGCATTATGTCTGCAGGTGCATTAACAGGCAACTTTTTTTTTTCCAGTTCATACGTGTGGATGTAACGTTTTGTGCCAGCCTGACAAGCAGGATACCACTCTTTAATTTTCTTTAATTAAAGGAGCTCGGTGCTCAAGGAAGGTCTGTTTGTAAAGGCTGGCTGAAACGCAGAATGGGTTGGGCTCAGCAGAGGAAAGTGTAAGCACACTCGCTACGTACAGTTCCAAGATCTGCTTGTTTCTGCAACAGAAGAAAACCCAGAGAGCTGACAAATCATTGGAAAGCCTGAGGAAATCCCCTGCCTGCCTGCCTGCCCGTCGCCAGCTCCGTCCTTCCCTTTAGATGTCACATTTCATTGGGCAGTTGCAACCTCAGACGATTTATTTATTTACTTCTGCAACTCCAAGAATTTCTGAAAATGATTAGTTAAAAGCCACTTACAGGCCAATGGAACACTGAGACTTGGACTTCAACATCAGGAGCAACCTGTGAGTATGCACTGCGACGGGCTGCAAAATGCACATACGATTTGGGTGCTCTCTGCTCCTCTTCCATAAAAACACACACACACACACACACGCACGCACGCACGCACACACACAGACACAGATACACACACACAGACACACACAGACAGACACACACACAGACACACACAGACACAGACACAGACACACACACACAGACACACACAGACACAGACACACAGACACAGACACACACAGACACAGACACACACAGACACAGACACACAGACACAGACACACACAGACACAGACACACACAGACACAGACACACACACACAGACACACACAGACACAGACACACACAGACACACAGACACAGACACACACAGACACAGACACAGACACACACAGACACAGACACACACACACAGACACACACACACGTATATGTATATGTATATGTCATCCAGGCTCAGTAAGGAGAAAGAAAAATCCGAGCAACGACACCGAATTCTGGCCCATGTTATACAACAAAAACCAAAGGTGGGATGTTTGATCACATTTTAGTCTTCTCTTCCAGGTGCCTAAGAAAGTGCGTATCTGCTTCTTCATGCTCTAAGTGATAAATTTAACCAGCCAGAGCATAAAGAAAGCAGATCCTCACCTGATGTAAACTGTGGTAGACTGATTGAAGTTCACAGTGTAACGACAATTTACATAAGCTAAGGATTTGCCCATTTGCCTCTATATTACCATCAGCGGAGCTGAGGTGGAAGAATATAAACTCATTGCTCCGTGGTAGTGCTATTTACTACTAAACACATCTCTTTCTCACAGATCACTACACTTTCATTAGTAAAGAAAAGTCCCTACAAATACTCACATTGCAATTACAACACAAGGAACAGCTTGGTTTCCTTGGAGGAGCTTTATGTGCTCTACTACATGAAACGAGACAGTGGGTGACTTAGTGGATCTTTGATGCTTGTTGAGTTCCTCGTGATTTAAAACTTTCTCTGATCAGGACACAGATTCGCCATCAGAGCTCGCATCACCATATGGCACATACAGATCTTCTGCTAATAATTATTAAGGGCAGGAAACCAACATTTTTGCATAATTCACAACGCACTCAAGACTTCAGAAAGTCTTTTCACCTCAAGTGTAGGGACGGATTTGTCAAAAGACCAGTTGAATAGAATAGAACATGACATATTTAGGGTGGATATCATTAAGTATTCATGGCAGGGTATTAGACAGAGTCCTTGTAGGCTATTACAAGATGTAACAAATGTGTAAATTCATCTTTTTGGTATCTGTTGATGCTGTCTGATCTAGAATTCATTTCCCAAATGAGTTTTATGGTACTTTGTGTAAACATTACAGAGTAGGTGATATCAAGTGTGTTAATCTTTTGGTTTAGTTGAGATATCTGGGTCTCTGTATCTTTTCATATCTCATTAGTCTGCGGTTATTATATTTTGATGCCTTGACTCATTTTAAACTCAGTCTAATAGACTTCTTCTGCTTGGCACAAATTGTGAGCATGAAATTAAGTTGGCACCATCGGCTTGATAGAGATGAAGCACCCGCGAAGTGCTATCTCTTCACACTTCATGGCAGTAGAGAATGAATAATCAGGATCTTCCCAATAATTCATTCAAAGTGAAACATGACTTGGACAAGTAAGTCCTGAAAACCTGGGCAGGCAATGATAAGCTCAGAACAAATTGATACAGTTTTTCTTTTTTTTTTTTTTTTTCCTCTCTGACTCTTGCTAATTCATGGAAAGTATGGTAGGGGGCTGCCTCTCCGGCACAGGTTTGAGCCTGAATTTCCCTAATTTCCCTCCAGTCATGATGCCTCAGGCCCAGCCTGAGTCCAGTCTCAATTCTCTTCTGCCAAGATGTTATTTTTACGTACAAATCCCTGGATTTTCTCTAGAGAAGGCACAGCAATAACGCGCTCTCTCATACGCCACGCTTCTTTCCTGGAATAGCTTCGCTGTTTATGTCAGCGGAGTTTTTCATTAATTACATGTCTTTTTTAAAAGTAATTTCATACCTTTGTGCAAATGAATGAGTGACAGTTAAAATATAAGGAGCAGAGCTGTGGCAAGCACCCTGCTTCCCACTCACGGTAATATTGCTTACATCTTCATAACTAATAATTGCCGGGTAGATCATGTCAGGGCTTCACACAGACAGGCAGCGGGGAAGAGAGGAGAGGAATATCTCTGCTTGTTAGTTTGAAATTGAGTCTGATACAACAGTCCTTTACCCTCATGAACACATCGGTGCTGAAGTACCAGCCAAAAAAACCCCACAAAAACAGGTGCCCCTGTTTTGCCTGCTCCTTCTCACCAGTCACTAAGGGAGAGGGATCAGGTATTAATTAATTAATAATCGAGGCCTGCTGTTGAAAAATACCTGGAAGGACTTTCCCCACACAAAGTCAAGTCACATCTCAGTTTGCTGAGCTTTTTAATTATCATTTTGCATGCCTACTCTGTTGATAGGAGTGAGTCATTACAGGTTCCTACAGCCGCCAGAGGATCCAAAATGAAAAGGGACCTCCCTAGAGAAATCCAGTCAAATCCAATTACCTTAAGTATTGATGGGAGAAAGTTAGGTGTTGTCAGGGTGCTTTCCCCGAGCTAACTGAATTTAAAAATAATAGTTACTGCCTCATTATGTGGATTACTTTTGTCAACTACTGGATGCAGTGTTTCGCTTTTATCTCTCAATAAGAGTTTCAAAGTAGGAAGATCTCTTCTGGCTGACACGGAATTAATTGCAAACGCTCCCACGGAGGCATAAGCAAATTCTATGTATCATTACTATGCAGATGACGCAGATCCAAACCTTTCAGCGTCCGGAAGAAAATAGGATCGGAGAGGGGCCCCACTCCCTTGGCGTTGCGAGCTTGGATCCTGAAGTAGTAGACGGTGTCCAGGTTGAGGTCCATGATCTGGTGGGTGAGCCGGTCACCGCTGATGGATTCCATGATCCAGTCGTCGATTGGAGCGTTCTTGTCCAAAGTATAGAAGAGGATGTAAGCTGAAGAAACACAGTATCTCCGTTAGTACTTCAAATTTTAATGTGCTTCTGTTATGAAATACAGGTACAATTTGGATTTTGGAAAAAACCAGCGTTTTCTTTTTAAAAGCAGAGACACCAGGTCTCCAATCAAAATAGCTTTGAGAAATGTTTTGAAAATAGACGTTTGTCTATTTTTAGAACAAACCCACAAGTACAGCATTCACTGTAAGAAATATAGATTTAACAAATATGAAAATGGGTAGCACATTAAAAGGTTGTTACAAGCACGTTACTCAAATTCAGACGCACCATTCAGCCCAATGGCTGCCATAAACCATACGATGTACGTCTTCAGTGTGTCTGAAGCATCAATAAAACTAAACAGCATTAATCACACACATCAATTGCTGGGTACTTAGGGGAAGCCATGTGATATTCCTTGGCTGCTCTAGGGGAAAGTATTTTGGGGAAGAAGCAAAAATTTTAGTAATCCAGAAATCTGGTAACTTAAGAGTACTACGAGAACTACTTACTGTTCAATAAAACATAGGTTTGTAAAACTTCGAGTAGAAGTACAAGTGTTAGGAAACTAACAGTTTGTAGGAATTACCTTGCCATTTGGGAAGCAGAAAAAAGCCAGTAAACAAGGCTGAGATGTCTAGCACACCCTGCAACACCAGTTTCTGCCCAACTTCAAAAATATCTTTTCTTTGTGTGGGTTTTTTTCCCCCTAAAATACTCCCTGGCAAATTAGTCATATGCAAAAACGCCACTCTTAAGACTGCTCTGAAGTGCCATGCCACAGGCGTGAGCTACTGGAACGGGGAGAGCCCGAGCGGGTCTTCTGGGCTTCATCTTTGCCTGCACCCAAAGTTACTACAAAGTTGGTGTAAGCCTTACTACGGCTGTTTCCCTATTCTGAAATAAAAAAATGCAAATCTCATTCCACATGAATGGTTACTAAGCAGTGTTAGGATGGAAGTGAGATGGTTTTGTGTAGTTGATTTTTATTCGTGTTTTATATTACAGGATTTTATGTAAAGGCTTGTAGCGTGGGGTTACTAAAGCAGTTTCTCTGACCATGACATTTGAATTAATAGATAGGTAAGATATGAATATATATATCTGTGTGTGTGTGTGTGTGTGTGTCTCAACACAAGTACAATTGCTCAAACATTTTTAAGGATGAAGATGTGGCTGTTAGGGACATTTCTACTCTCCACAAGGAGTTGTTTTCTCTGCTTGCTATGTCTAAGAACCATTTGACCCGGATGCACTAAAAAATCCCTGTGAGAGTCATTCTTCAACCGAGTGCTCCAAGAAAGAAATTTGTGCATGGATGTCAAGGGACGCAGCCTGCTCTCAGTCGATGGAACAACTCTATAAAAAGTTGTTACCACGGACTGGAAGTCAGGAAAGCTTTTATTTTATTTTGTCTTGGAAAGTCACCAGGGAGTCAGGACCATTAGCACTCATTTCAGTGTGCTGTCCATCAGAACGATTATTTCTTGTCTCTAATGGCTGAATTAGGTAAGTGTAAACAAAGCCATTTCATCAAAACATCCTCCTCTCTGACATGGTCAGGGGTTGTAAAGTGCTGAGGATAATAGTAAAATTATACACAGTTACGCAAATCTAGCCTAGAAATCGTTATCGCTGGCCGACGTCCACATGGAAATCTATCCTTATTTTATTGGTAACATGAAGTGGGACACTTTTCCGGGTGTAACTCACAACAGCTCATCCGACGCCAGTGAAGCCCTGCTGAGTTGCAAGTGTTAAAATCTGCCCCAGCACTCTTCACTGCTAATGGCTCTAACTAATGGGTCTAACCCAACTGTTTGTAGTAATGTGACCATCAAGTGGACATTTTTGAATACGGGCAGTATTTCTCCTAATAATGATAAGCCTCTGAGATGTCTATTAACAGCCTAAAATAATGATTTAAACACAAAGTCTCAGACACAACTCGACTATATTCTTCAAACTAAATTAACATTAAAGGTTTGTAATGGATTTCTTAATTAGGCACTAAGGTCACATGCAGTATTTTGGAAAATAAAATCTGTCATTGCGAAGCATCCATTAAGTTCAGTTCTTGTCAGTATTACCATTTTTTTCCCTGTTCATCACTGTCCTAAATTGTTATTGTAAAGTTAATATCTACAATAAATTCTCCCATGATGTGCTGCACCGAGCAACTTATCATTACATATTACATACGCATTGTATTATGTATTGCATTATTTCCAAACAAAGTACTTATTAGTCATTTCTAATTATCGCTGAGCAGCATGTACCACAAAACCTTCACTTCGAGTGCAGCATTTTTTAACTTTGATTACTGCTCTTAGCATTTAAAAATAAAAGACTTGCATCCCTGAGCTGTAGATCTTGCAGCATACCTAACACTGCCCTGATTCCTAGACCAAGTTGGCTGATACAACTAACAGAAAATAAAATAATGTCTGGCTGATAAAAGTAAGAGAAAATACAGTAACATCAGATGAAATAGCACCCAAGGAAAAAAAAAAAAAATAACCAAAATGAAACAGATAGGAAGTGAAGGCAGCAAATGATCAGAACAGTAAATAAGCGGAGAGTACAGGATAATGTAAATGTTTACCAGTAATTTTTCCATTGGCTTCCAACGGCGGCTGCCAGCTGACGACAACGGCCCGTGGCTTCCCTTCCCGTGTAATGACTGTCAGATCCTTGGGTGCAGAGGTTGGAGCTGGAAATCATGAAAATAATTGAAACCAGAAGTGAGTCGCCTTCTTTTGAATTCCTTACACACCTTAGCAGGCGTGGACCACCCGGGAGGCATCCTTTCAGATGTGAGTGCCCTGAGATGCACTGCAAACCTAACACACGATTTGCCCTGCAGTGACATTTCCGTAGAGGCGACTGCACAAAACACTGCGTGTGGGTATTTCAGGGTTTGTGGATAGCCCTTCTCCTCCTACCGCTAGTATGGTCCTTAGAGCTAAACAACTGCCGAGGTATCCACAAACACCTAATATACTCTGGGAGCCCTGTATGTTTAGTATCAGTAATAATACTGTGGCTTCTCTATTAGGAACATTTGTAGGTACGCACAAATGCAATTGTGCATTTTCATTAAATATATGCTCAGCTTGGGATATTTTAGACCTGATAAAAAAATCTTAGCTTTACTATTTCCACTGTATTAAAGATGGAAGGTTGGATTTCTGAGCTTGCAGCTGCTGCTTTACACCCTGCTTTACTAACAGGGGCCAGGAGGTCTTGCAGAGCATCTCACATATTTTAACATCATATTGTTAGACTGTGGAGGAGAAAGGAAAAATGGACAATTATTTAAAAATGGTTGAGAGAGAAGAGTAATACATGGGCATGGAGCTTGTTGTTCATTTACTTGCTTTGGCTACAGGCTGTTGATGACCTGGAGTGTACAGACAGTGTCACAGCAGGGAACACACAGCGCACGAGCATCACGTCACCTGCATCCTACCACCTGCATCCTACCCCTATGGCTATTGAACAACTTTTCTGAATGTCCGAAGAACTGCTCCAGAAGTCACTTTCTGAGGTAAAGCTTTACAAATCCATTGGAGCTAAACGAGCCCGATCTAAAGCACAGACACAAATCTTCAGGGTGACAAACATTCACTGGTCCTAAAGCACAAGGAAGGGAAGAACCAGCTGCTGTACAGGCTGTGGTCACAAGGAACCGATGCCTTTGAAATAACACCAAGCAGATGGTCTCGTGGTATTTGCATCAGCTGAACTTTGCAAAAGTGGGATCCAGAAAGCAACCGCTAAATCTGTGCACAGAAAACCAAAGTTTCTGTTACCGCTGTCATACAACCAAGCCGGTTACCACTCGCCAGCGGATGCTCTTGGCGGCAGAATTATGGTGGATTATCCCTTTGCTGTACATGCTGGAATGACTTGTTCAGTCTGGTACATCCAGAGCCAGCACCAATGCCACTCACAATATTTAACTTCAGTCTTGTCACATCAACTGCTCCTCACTGGAAGCATCTTTGCATCTTTCTTAGCCTGAAGTAGGCAAGCTGCAACACAAGCTCACAGATCTTTGAGAAATCTCTTAATCCTCGGCAATGCCCAGCATGATGTGAGCTCCCACACTGCTGGGGGAGTTTGCATTAGTGTTTTGGCTATTATTGCCACCGCTGCTGCTGCTGTTGCTGATTTTTTTTTGTTTTTTTTGTTTTTTCTTTTTTGTTTTTCCAAGTGGGTTGTGTTGTATTTAAAAGCTACTCAGCTTGTAGCCAGCTTGGGACACTGGCTCATCAGTTGAAACACAGCGTACCAAAAAGAAACATCTGGGACTGCCTTGCTCTTCCAGGGAATTGCAAGAGATTAACCCTTTTCATAAATTAATCACACTTTATTTTAAAAGCAAAATGGTACTGCTCTACTTTTGCTAAGCCTATCCTGCAATATTCTCTACCTTCACATAAATGATCATATTCCTACCAAGGTGCGTCCATCTCTCTGTATATAAACGGCGCCTTTATCTGAAATACTTTTTTCCATTATCTGATATTAATCCTTTTGAACGTGTTTTCATGAACTAACCCTTTCCCTTCCTAGACTTTCTGGTTTTTGGAAAGCTAAACTAGGAAAGCTTGTAAGCTCCCTCCTGTAACATAGGCTTTCCATCTGATAATTACCACGTGGGTCCCGCTGAGCGGCTGAAGTTGAGCTCTGCGTTCAGCAGATTGTGAACAGAAGATACCACGAGAAAAATCAAAGCTTTAGATGTTTCCCTTAGCACTCATTAACACCCTTCGTATCAGTAAGACTTGTGTAGGCAGATCTGGGGATGGAAGTTGGCTCTGAGAGCTGCTTTTGAATTATGGGCACAACAGGCTCTCCCTAGCCATGGTAGTAATCTCTAGTGAGTTCTGTATCGATGCTGATACATACAGTCTTTAATACCATTATGGGAAATTCAACATGTGGAATGGGTACAAAACAGGCAATAAAGATCGGCAGTGCAGGATGCCCTTAATCAACAGAGCTGCTCCATCAAGCTCAGATAATTGCATTGCAATCACATGGGAAAATCTAAGGACACATGCATCCCCTCTTTTTTTCCCTTTGTTAATTAACTGGCACATACTGTGGTTTTCATTTTAAAAAGCCCCAAACAAATCAATATTTACCAGCAGACTTCATTTGGTATCTGCTGGTAGAAACCAATTTGTAATGGCACCTAGAGTGTTTTCAAGGCCAACAGTCACCCTCAGGAAAATACAGCCCTTTCTGCATTGCTGTCCAAATGTACATAATGCTGTCTCCAACAGATGCAGAAGAAAAATATATTAAGCAAAACCACAGACACTCTTATCTGTGGATAAGGGACTACAGCAAGAAACATAGGCAATCATAAAGAACGTGGAAAATCCAGCAGTTCGACAGCTTATTCTAAAAGAAACGCAAATTTCATGGAAGACCCACCCTTGTTTAAAGACAGCCTGAGGATCAGGGTAGGCGCTGCCATTAACAACTACGTGATAACTAGAAGTAAAGCCCAGCCATAATATTACCCCACTGTGGTTAAGCAAAGGCACACAAAAGAGAGATCACTACCTCTCCAGCCCCCTTTCTGAATATTTTTAACCCCCTGAACTAGGGTTACACGTGATATGTATCTGCTGTCTGTAATCAAAAGAGCATTTAGCCCCCTTCAGAATCTGGAGCATCTTCCAGGTCATAGTTTCCTGCTTGGAAAACACCACTCAAATGCTTGAGAAGAGCAGTTAAATGAAACCTCCACAGCATAGTTGTTCATTATAATCACACTTAATATTAACAAATGGCTGCTTGTTGGAAATGAAATAAAGACGTATAAAACCAAAAAGCATAGACAAGATGCCTTACCAAACGGTCAGCAGGGAACGGATAAAAGTCACCATTTTGCACAGGGTAGATAATTGTGGCTTTGCAAGAAATAATGTGCAACCTGAAAAGACCGCTCACTTGACTATTAATTTTTTTTCCCCCGTCTCTAACTTTAAATTTCCCCACCACCATTTCTAATTTTCTCCCCTAATTTTGTCTCTACTTTTGCACACACAGTTTCAATCAATGTAACCCTGTAGGTCTTGGCTAGACTGATGCACTGGTCACCAGCACAGCAGAGAGCAAATAAGCTAAGATGTGTCCACCCAGTAGTAAGAACACACCCGTGAGTCAAGACCCTAAGTCAAGAAGGATGTGAGTTAGACAGAGGCAGTCACTGAGTCCTTTTTACTAAGTGGATATGATTGGAAGTCATGAACTTGAGACAAAACCACATAGAACTTCGTACGTCAAAATTGTGGAGTAGCAAAATCATTATCTAATGATAAGAGAATAATCCTTCTCACCTGATCTTGGATTTCTTTGAAAAATGAAAACTATTTTAAATCATTAGAAGTCACAGCTCCCCATGATATCAGAGGGCAAAGTATTACGCACATGTACTCCCACCTCCTAACTTCTTGCAGCAACACCAGAGCTCAGCAGAACGACTGCTCTGCTGTGCTGCCTGTGAAAAAAAATATAAATTAAGAAATACACTTTGTGCGTACGCTGCCAGCTTATGGAGTTAGGATGAGCTTGGACCAGGCTTTTTGGTGAGAAATACAACCCCCAAAGCAAGCCTCCCCAGCAGCTCTGGCCGTACCTGCTTCGTAGGTGGTGGCGTGCGCTGTCATGCTCCAGGTGCTGGACCGCCGGCCTTTGGTGACCATGACGGAGAATTCGTACATGGTGTTTGGCTTCAGCCCTATCACCGTGTGACTCAGGGCAGTCGTGTCTGCTGACTGCAAAGAGAGGGAGCGCACAACGTCTTTAAAGTCACCCTCCTGGCTGGTTGCCAAGCAAAACGCAGTTACAACGGATGCCTTTTCCAAGCAAAAGAGCTCTACTGCTACTGCACACCTTAACAGGAGTATTTTTAGTAGCATAGTCAGTTAAATAAATTATTGTGATGCTTTCTCTTTTCCCAGACAAAGCAATTTGCCATGCATTTTTTTTCCAATGTACATTTTGTCCTTCATATGCATACGCATTCATATGCCCAAATGCAGATAAAAAATAGGAGCGTTTTCATTTACTTAAAACACTCGTTTCCAGCCTCTTTGATGGGTTTCTTCTAAAAAAAAAAAACAACAAAAAAAAAACCCGTCTATTTATTTTTAGTGGAGGCTCAGAAAGCATTTTGAGCCCCAGGATGGCCCCAATTATGGCTTCCCAGTTCTGGTGTGAACACATATTTATGACAGAGATCAAAATATGACCCAGGGCCCGTGCATAAAGATGCATTTTTGTATTCATAAACCACACTTTTGCTTGGTTAAATATAATATGCTTACATATTAGATTATATTTGAAACATAACATTGATTTGCCTCGCTGTGATGTGTTATGAACAACTAAACATATTGATGTTGATGTGAATATTAAAGAGTTCATTTATTTTAGCTGATTTAGCTTTTTACCTCAGCCTGCAGTAAGGAACCATCTGAGCCAAACTGCTCTAGTACCAAAGGAGACAAGTGAGAAGAAAATTATTGGACAAATTGGTGACAACTGAATAAAATCAATTCCCACGCTTTTCAAGCTGCAGAGCCTGGTGTGCAATCCTCCAGCCTGGACAACTTACAGGCCAGCGAGTAAATGATGCACGCTTTTACACGTCTGTATGTCTACGGACTAGAGTTAACTGAGTAAGGACAACATGCAGATGACTCTGCATCACAGGACTACCTTGATACTCATGGTTGGGAAGCGGTTCACAAGAAGGCATCTTGCTGGCGTGCAGCGGTAACACCATTTCGACGCTAACTCATCAGCTGATTCAAAAATAAATTGCCCTTTACTAAAACCAGGATGTCAAGTTTCCAGCATGCCACAGGCTAAAGCAGTAATATTCAAGGGGGAGGGGGAGAAATTTCCTTTGCAGAGACATGGATGAATGGGCTATTGGTTGGACTCGAGGAGCTTAAAGGTCTTTGCCGACCTAAATGATGCTATGGTTCTATATATGCCTACTTATATGGTTCTATATATATACTACTTAATAGGAGGACTTAATGCAATACAAGATTTTATCCTTTTCATACTCAATTAAAACTCCCAGCTCTTAGAAAGCAGCTGTTTTGCAACTTATCTGTACTAGGGGTTTGCTCCAGCAGAGAATCTCCCTCTATAAGAAGTCTTATTGAAGAAAAGACGTCACTTATAACCTGTGTGTTCATAAACTACTCAGCCAAACTACTCAGGCACTTACCAGAGATGGTAAAATCTACCTGCTGTAGTTTACATAAATTATTCTTTGAGTAAAGGCTGGATTTCAATAAAGGGAATAATAATTTTCTCCCCCTGAAAACATTTTGGAAGAAATGAAATGATTTATGGCATAAAATACTCCTCAGCATGACTGAGGGTAGCTAAATCTGATAACTATCACTGTGAAAGCCTTCAGCTATTACACAGAATAAGGAAAAATTCAGATGGAAAAAACAATAGGGTTTGAACCTATTCCTGGACAAAACAGTCTTTAGTAGAAAATAAAGAGGCTGGGTTCTTTTTTTTGTAAAAAGGAAGTTATTTGTCTCCAACTGAGTGTTTTTCTTTGACTGTTTCACTCAATGCTAAATATTAGCATTTCAATAGTCAAAACATCCTTGAAGTCAACAACCCATTGAGATGAAGGAGGTGTAACTGGAGTGAGTATCTTTAGTAATGTCACGCCATGCCTGTTTGGGATGGTCTGTACAAAGTAAATTTGGCAGGGCGAAGCTGAATTTATAAACTTTCCACCTTCCATGGGAAAGGTTGAACCCTTCATTATCTTAGGATGTGATATACAGTTTTGAAGCAATGGGAGACTTTAATGGGAAAGTTTCAAAAGACTGGGAAATTCAATGCCCACACACAGGCAAGTGCTTTGGGAACCTATTTGTGAGCCTGACCCAAACCCTTCCGAAGGAAACAGAAGTGTTCCCTGCTGTTTTCCAAGAATAACACAATAGGGTTTTATCTTGTTTCCTTGAGAAAATGTGGTCATTTCAAGCAAGCAGACCCTCTTGGAAGATTTTTGATTTTTTCTGCTTCTGGCTGATTGAACTGGAATAAATGAATCAGATCGGCTCTTTACGTGTTACTCACAGACTGGCCAAATTAGAGATGGTGGCAAAAAAAAGGTAATTCCACTCTTGCTCCTCTTCTCTCCAGTCTCCTGCTCCTTGAGCCCTGCGTGGTGGCTCTGGGAGAGATGCCCACCTGCTCGTGCTAGCAGAAGGCCAACAAGCTCAACACCTCCAAGCAGGACCTGCTTCTCCCACGCAGCAGATTAATGGGGCTATTTTTTAAGCATTTCTGTTGCCCCCTCCCCATTTTCCACCGCATGCACCTCAGTACATGCACTGGGAAACCAGAGAAAATGCTACGACGGACGGCGAACGGCAGAACATCATGCCGCCTTTGCTGGAGCTCTGGTTTCATCCCGAGAGCTGCAAACTGGGACTTGCCGTGCTTCCCTGTGCTGTGCTCCTCATTTCCTTAGGCATGGAAATCCATCTCTGAACAGCAGTCAGATCAAGGTAGGGCACCCAAAACATTACAACGCATCATTTTGGCACCCACCATTACCCAAGAGCTCATTACAACTGCACGAGCCTACAAACCTTGGGTGTAATATTGCAGATCGTCACATCAGCATGGGAGGTTGCCAGCAGTATGGCAGCAGAGGTAAAAGCAAGGTACGGACTTTTATACCTAGTCAGGATGGGCTATTACTTAAAAGCATGGACTTTTACACTTTGTAAAGATGTGCTATTATTTAGAAGATTTACAGTGGGTCAGCACCAGCAGCAAAAAGCCAGCTGACCCGAGTCTCCTCTGAGCTGGCGTGAACACAACCCAGGAGTAACGCAACCAATGTGGGTAGTTTGTGGCAGCACACGGACGTAGCTGAGTGCCAGCGAGCCCAGTTCTGATGGAGCCGTGTAAGGGGGAGAGCCAAAAAATCACATCCAGCAAACGGACTGAAGGCAAGAGCTTCTCCACTATCATTCCCACGTCTTCCAAAAAATGATCTGGGAAAGATCTCATGAGTATAGAGTCTGTAGGACAGGTGTACCCCAAACCTGAAAGAGGTGAAGAGCCTTCCTCTGGGGGGTTGGAAAGGTCAGCCTCTATCCAGACATACCACTCGGGCTCTGATCGGAGGAGCCTGAGGGCTGGATAGAGCGTGGCCTGTTCCATGGTCCTTGTAAAAATGACTTGTACTAGGCTGCTTTTGTTAGGACAGAGAACAGTCAAAAAATGAGGTGTCCACTTGCAGTATAAAAATACATCCATAGCAAACAACTCACTATGGATCGATACGATCCTTTAGGCAAGCGAAAACAACTATTATGGTAGGGCACGGGAGGAAGAACATGCTCGTCATGGGGAAGGTGGATGTTATATGAGATGCAATATAGAAGCTGACGATAGTGGGAAATATAGCTTCTTGCTCAAAACCAAGCAAACAAAAAAGCCTAAATAAAGGCTGTGCTTGTTCCTTCCCATTCCCTGTCCCACTGTATCTCTTTGCTGCAACGCACGGGCTTTGGTACTGCTTTCATGGGGACTTGAAAAGAAATTTCCATACAGAAAGTAGTGTGCTTTTGTCATATCCGCTCAAATTGAGTTTTCTCAGAATTACTCAGAAATTTGCCTTTGGTTTTTGCCATTTGGGATAACAGCAATAGGGGTGGTTGGAATTGTGACACGGCGTGGGTGGGTTTGCAATTGGTGTATCTTCCTATTCATGCTGCGCTATTGTGCTACTAAATCTGTGACTAATTTATATCTGACTGGTAAAGATTAAAGATCAACACTTTCAACAACTGGCATGTGGAATTAAAAGGTGGCATTTTCATCCAGCTAAACACACAGGTTTCTAGGAAGCAGTAGTTACTCAGGCAAGTTTCCTTTCAATTGGAATGGGGATTTTGGTTGAGGGACATTTGTAAGAAGCCAATTTGGAGCCTTTGCAAATAAAATATGAACAGATGAAGTAGCTCATAAATTCATAACGTGTTAAAATTTCACCTTGTACTTAGCACTTGTCGAATAGCTCGTTCTCCATCGGACCGTGTAGAAGCGAACCTCCGTAGTCTTTTGGTTCTTTGGGACAGAGTTGTCTGCCCAGATGACCCTCACTGCATCATGAGTAAGTGCAACAGCCTGGACACCTACTGGTGGGAGCATGGGGGTGGAGATATCTGGGACTGAGGTAGGGAAATCATCAAGCAAAGGATAAAAATCAACTTCTAATGGATCAATGGGGTCTGGGTCCATACATCACCAAATGAGCATTCCAAAATAAATTAATAGGTAAGTTAAACAGAAAAACAAAACGAAACACAACACAAACAGCCACCAAGGGGCACACATCACAATGGGTTAAATGCATGGCATTAATGAGGAGGAGGAACATGAGGAGAACAGAAAGAAAGGCATTAATGCAAAATGAGAACACATCAGCAACATTTCAGTTACATCACTACAACAAAACTAACCGGCGCTAAGTGCTGTTTTTCCTGACTGGGATAACCGTTAGACTGGAAGGCCTTAAAGGTCTTTTTGTCTTTTCCAACCTAAATGATTCTACGATTCTCTGAAAAATACTTCCAAGTATGCTGTGTTTTCTTCACACAAGATGCATCTACACACAGCGTCTCTCCATAACATTATTTATATTTTCCTAAAAAACCTGAATCACTTAAATGATACATTATCAGAAACACCTACAAAGTGGAGGGTGCGTTGTCTTCCAACCTGATTTACAGACACAACATCCTCTCACATATGTAGGATGCCCCAATGTCTGCTAAGCAAACCAGAACATAACAATTTCTGAAGAAAGAAGATCTTGCAGTTGTCAGTTTAAGATTGTCAGCACATTAGTTGTGTTAAATGTGCACATCCAGGCATGGAGACACGGATTATCTTCAAGCGGGCTTCTTCCACAAGGAACAAGCACAGCTCCTCTCCCACGTCCCTGTGATCGGGTGGTCTTTGGGGACCGAGACGCTGAGCACCATGTGCATGCCATGGAGGTGTGTTATGCAATGTCAGAGGATAATTCTGGCCGGCTTAATTATTGAGACAGTGGTACATTTCACTTCCAAAAGCTGAGGTCTGAGTGGCGTGCTTACACCTCCAGCAAACCGAGGCTGCTGAGATTACTGTGGCCACGCTTCTCCTGCCACTTCGCTGTAGAAGAGGTTTCTCTAAGTTATGGTGGTGTGAGAGAGGAACCAGACCATGGGTCAGACTACTGCTGTTACAGTCACAGGGGGAAAAAAAAAACAAAACCCCACCAACCACCCATGTACAGAATTCCTCTCTAGCATTCGGTTCGGCCCCGATGACATTCATGCTCTTGGTTTCTCCAGGGCTCTGTTGGGGCTGCACGGTGATGGCACCCATGTAGGAACCACAGACCATTTCTACTCCGTTTGAATATCTCTGGTCCTTGTTGTCTCAGCCAGCCAGCTTCTGGCCTGTCCTACTGACCTTACTTACTGACTCGTTATTTACCAGTTGTGATTTTTGTAAATACAATTCCAAAATGCAGTGGGCAAAGTGCGCCAAAGCAAGCCAAAAGGTTCCTTGGCTTGTTTTTCCCCCTAAAACAATGTGCTAATTAATTAATCAAAGCATAAATTACTCTAATTCCTCACTGACAGTTGCTACAGTTGCTCCATGCGCAATTCCAGCTCCTGACACTCTTTGACCGCCCTGTTTTACAGTTTTGGAATTCTTATTCAGACCTTTGGGAGGTCACAGCCTTCAGAGGGAAAAACAGAGGAGACTAGGATCTTTAAAATGTACGATAAGCCATGAGGTTCAACTTGCCTCTTGTGTTGCTTCTTTCATCAAAAATTGCTTTATAAGAAGTTTTAATACGAATGTTAAAGGAGATGAAGCAACCCGGTTGTTGCTGTAGTGATCCAGAACTCAAAAACATGGGGAGGAACGGGCAGCTGAATCTCTTCTTTGTCTCGACCTGGGCAATCGAGGTTCTGCAAGTTGAAAACTAACAGTTTCTCTTCCTGAAGTTTTCCAAAAGAACTGCCTGTAACTTTGGCGGGTGAGCAATACCTGTTCCTGTTGAGGTTTGTAACAAATGAACGCTGGAAGCTGATGTGACTGGAGGAGCCGAGTTGGCATTTTTAGCAAATGCTACACTTCCCTTTGATTTTTCTTTCCCATACTGACACCTGAAGTCCTGCTGTAGAGGACATTATGAAATGGTCGGTGTCAATCGATCAAGATAATTCAGTTTCTGAAACATGTTGCCACTGACTTGAAGAAGTGGCAAATGTCTATAATCCCAGGGTGGCTGAAAATAAGTCCCTAAATACCATCTCCACGTTCCACCAAAGTTTCCTTTGCTATTATTTTACGCGTGGACATCTGTCATCTGGAAATCGCCATCGTTTTGACAGAAAAGAGTTTCTGGCTCTCTTTGGAGTTGCTTTGCAAATATTGCCTGTTACAGAACTTCAGTTTGCCCACCACAGCCACACAAGCACCCACCAAATCTGGATGCTACGTGGGTTTGGTTTTCTTCGGTGCCCAGGTGCCCAGGGTGCGTCAGCTCACCCGCTGCTGGGGGAACACAGTTCCTGCACTTTCCTGCTTCAAGAAAAGGGGTTTTTGAGATGTTCCTCCACAAACGACCCAGGCCACCGGCTCCTTTCAGAGGCTGCATCCCATGGGCGGGAGGTGGTGGGATGATGCTCCAGGTATGGATGTCTCTCGGCAGTAAGAGAGAAGCACGGAGGTGTGCTGCTCCCACATACGGTTCACCAAATACAGAGCCCAAGCCTAAATTACCTTGTTCACACCTGGATATCATTTTGTTTATGAGAAGTTATATATACAGACATAAACTCAGCGTGCAATGTTGAAATAGAATCAACAAGGAACTAAAAACTTCAAACTCAAAGTATATATAGATCCTGAGGCAAATTCACTGGGAGTTTTTACGCTCAGCAAGAATGACCTCTGTAGACTCCAGACAAAAAGATTAATAATTTTGAGCCAGAAGCTCCCTGACACTATATCTAAGGTACCTTGTTACGGTTGCCCTTGATGGTGTAATTAATCTCTTTTTCTTTTTTTTTTTTTTTTTCCTCTCTCCTTCTGACTTTCCAAGATTTTTTATGGGAATACTTCACAAGGCCACATGGATAACAGCTGTTTTTCCTTGGAGAGCCACAGCACAGAGGTGCCATTTGGTGGGTTTATTCCTCGCAGTCCACCCAAGCCAGCGTCAGTGATCGGGTTTGCTCTCAGTGACACAGCTCCCCTTCCAGGCAGCTCTGAACACCATGGGTGAAACACGAGAAAAAAAACCTTCACCAAACGATGGGGTCAACCCAGAGGAAAAACACCTTTTATTTTTGTTTTTGTCTCAGTTCTGTTTTTTTAACCCCTCGTCAGTCCCACCCACACAGCAGTGATGGCAGAAAAGCCACGAGGCAGTCTGGAAGACAAGTGCTACACAAGAATAATTCAGATTTTGTAACTTTGCTAGCACCCCAATAATACAGCTGTGAAAAACATCTGCCTAAAGGCACCCTGCTCTGTTACCGCTGGGCAGTCCCTTCTGTGAGCCAGGAAAACCTCATCAGTGTGCTCCTTCCCCTTTCGCAACCTCTCTCCATGATCCTGTAGATGTGCATGACGACAGTGTGTTTTTCACTAATCCACTTTTACTTTAAACTGCTTTAAAAAGGCAGGAAACAAAACTAATTTCATCTGGGCTTCATTCAGCAAAGCTATTCACCTCTACTCTGCCCTGATCTTTAAATATTTACGTTGTTTGGGAGTCATGCTTCTCCCAAGCCAACCTGCACCAAAGAGTAAGCACTTGTAAGCATCCCATTAAATTTATACAGCCAATTTCTGGAAAGGGTAAATAATTCATTCTATCTGTGTAGTTACAATAAAGTGGAAAATGAAGCCAATTTATTCTAGCGGCGACTTTGAGGTTGCAGAGCTCTTCTCTTCCATTGCCTTGACCAAAATATTTTGCCAAACGTGCATCTTTGCAAGGCTCACAGAGGCTGCTGGGGAGCAGATTGTGCCACCGGCAGTGGCAACTCACCTGTCATCGACCTGGTGGTCGCGCTTTCGTACAGGGGCACCCCTTCACCAGCATTGTTAAAGGCCTTTAAGGAAATCACATAATGGGAACTTGGCTCTGCAGGAGAAAACAAATAAAGCGAAACAAAGCACACACTGTTAAGGACAGGGATGTAGAAAGCACAAGCACTTTCCTGAAAAAAAAATAATCAAGAAAAAAGAAAATAGTTAAGCAAATGCCTGTGCAAAGTGATGGACACAGCTGCTACTCATCCTTCTTGTTTCCCTTCCAAAGGTTTTATTTATCCCAGCCTCCAGGTGCTCTCTTCATCACTAGCGAGCTGCTGAAGTTCTCTCTTAAGCCACCTGCAGCTCTGCCTGCACAAGAAAGCTGGAACTGACTCTGTGCATCAGCCGCCACAGCTGACCCACGGCTCTAAGCAGGGGGAGCCTCGGTGGCGCTGCTACCCCTGGAGCTCCACGGAGGTAGGGATGGGGCGGGACACCAGCTCGGCACAGCCCGCATGGGGATGCGCTGCTCGCCCGGAGATGACGCACGAAGAGAGGGCTGAGGGTCACCAGCGATGCATTGCCTTGGCATCCTGAGACTGGTACCAGTAAACAGCTCTCCAGCGCTGCTTGGGTGGAACTCGTGCTCCTCAACCCAGCCCAGAAGAGTTCACACACCCCCGGAATCACCCTCTGGGTGCTGAGCAAAAAGCCTTCCCTCCCTAATTTCTTGAACTCAGAATTACACCGCTAAGAGCCATTTTGCCACTTTTTACCCCCCTGCGCACTCCCCGCGCTGTGCTGTCAGTATGAAGGATGTGGCAGACAAGCAGTAACACAAGGTAATTCATTTCTGGGTGCACAGACGCCCTGCACCCACTTGTGAGCCCTCGCTTACCGCGGGGCTGTGCTAATTATCTCCCTAAATGAAAACAAAGTGAAACGAGCACATCAGTCCCATGGTGGGTTTTGCTGCAGCTTTCTGAGAAAAACAAGGCAATCCATTTTCCTGATTTTTTTCCATGTGAATTGCTTCACACACACCCCTTATTTTTATTTTTTTATGTGTTCCTTCTATTGGCGCAGAAGAAAAGCGTGGCTGAATACATTGGGCGGTCACACACCTCCCAAAGATGGGAACTGCCTCCTCAAAGTTCTTTCCTGAAAGATAACAAATGTTTGTACGTGAGGAGGCATTTATTAACGTGACATTGCAAAAGACCTGCTGCAGAATTACACATTTCTTCTACATTAACACCAAATCAGCTCAGCATGATTAATACTATTACAGTGAATCTGAAATGAGTAAATAATCTTTAAGTACGTATTGCATATTGTTACTAATATTCTTGCCACCCACACACTTTGTACTCAATTTTACGTCCAGAAGAAAAACTGACATATTTGTTTAATATTCAGGTGATTTCCGCGCTTCTATCGCAAGGGACCTAAAGTTTAAAAATTACCAAATGAATGACTGGTGCATTAATAACTCTCTGCACTAAGTATTGTACGGTTATTAATTCAGTTGGTACTCACAGTAATATCATTAGTCATAAGGAAATTATTTTGTATTCACAGAGGTGTAGTATATATTTTTGTATGATTTCCACTATATATTAGCATACTACTTTTAATTTCTAATTTCACTAAGTGTTGTAACTCTCCAGATTCCCCACGAATATTTATTTATTAAGCCGTGAAATCGTGATTTAGCTGCGAGTTTAAGAATGTCACATACAGTAGTTTCTGCGGAAGAAAAAGAAATCCATAGGCACAGGCTAGACCAACTCCATCTCACTCCCACCCATGTCCCAGCTGTTGCGTGTATTTAGGAGCATTTAGTTTATAAGGGCTAAGTTTATAAAGTTTATAAAGTGACCACGGAGACAACTGCCTCTGTAGAGCAATCCATCCCATCCTACTATCGGTATTTAAGAAACAGAAGATGAATCAGCCCCTAAGGGTCGGTGTGTATCGCCGCTAATTATGGCCAGAGCAGAGATGTCTGGCCTCCACTTGGCTTCACTTTTAAATAATGACACATTAATCAGAAAAGAATGTCATCCTGAACACTGGTTTTTTAAATGTGAAAGATCACTCGAGAAACCTGATTCTAGAAATTACTGTCCAACCCCCCAAAACCCCATAGAACTGTCACGTCTAATCAAAATACATGGTGAATTCCCAGTAATGAATAAGCAAAGTGAGTGATTTACTATTAATTTGATCATGAAAAATATACTCACAGAAACTGATAAATTAGGTGGGAAAATGTGGTAAGTTCATGGAAAATTTAAAAATGGTGACTCTGTAGCACATACTTCATTACAACTGCCCATACAGCACAATATATAGTCTATCAAATTTTATAAATTGAACCGACTGACACATGATTTATGTTTATAACTAGGTTGGGTAAGGTTACATTTGCAAAAATGAGCGATGATTGGGATAAGAATGCGATCTGTAGCTTTCTGTTAAAAACATGAAAAATTCAGGTGGTTAATTTGAGCTGCTGCTAACTGGAGCGATAAATAATTGCTTGAGCCTCCCCCTAGATAAGAGGGAAAAGGCAATTTGCCACGGTACAGTGTGTGAGCACAGTATTGGAGTTCAGTTTAGTCCGATACAGTGCAAAAGCGGAGAAGCACTAGTATTATCATGTGGCAGACAGTTGCTTTTCGTACTCTTATTGTCTATTAATAATACTTACGGGGTCACTCTGGTGCTCTTTTTGGGAAAATGCCACTGACTGGAGTGGGAGTTCAAACGAGGAAAGCTTTTCAGTGTAAACCTACTAATCAGAGCAGCAGCTAATGGAACACAAGGGTTCTTAGCACTCCCAGCAGAAACACCCCAAAGAAACCCAATTGCAATGCAGCTGCAAGAATTCAGAGTGAAATTCTGATAGTTTTTTCTCCACCGACTCCCATTAATCACAGTGAGGAACACAACTCCATAACAATGATGTTACCATTTGTATTTGCTATTCTGCAGTAGAAGGCTAGTTTTGCTTTTTTTTTTTTTTTTTTTTTTTCCCTGGCAGAAAAAATCTCTTCTTGCCTTGGAAGAAGCTGAGCAAAGAATTCAGCTTTAATTAGAGCATCACCCAAGGATTGCCATGTCAGTACTGGTGTGCAACATGCCCTGGAAATAAAGTTGTGTTGTGCAGTTCAACTTGGGGTGGGGAAAAAAGAACAAGAAGTCCAAACTGAACATGAACAGAAATGATTTTTTTACTGACAGATGTGGTTACGGGAAAGCAAATAATCAGCAAATACCAACTCTATTCAAGATATACCCCAGTTCTTTTCTTCTTAACGAGGGTAAAATTGTGATATCTTACAGTCAATACATGGGGTCTTTTGACAGATCTTGAGCTTTCACGTCTAATTTCATTTTCTCTTTAAACTATAAATATAAAATAAATGCTTGACCACTAGATGTGAACACCAATCCAAGGAAAGCTCCTTGCCTTTAAACTACCGTCTCGGAAAGAGGGTAGAGCACACAGCTGACTTTCCAGATCAGCTCCCTTCTCCCTCAAATAAAAGTTCATGCTCAAGCCCTTGTTCTCACTTCCCATTTTAACCACTCCCTGACATGAGGGACCTGCAGAATGCTCTACGGGTACCAACTGTACAGAGCTGAAGCTAAGATGGGGTGTCCTGATCATAACGACAGTGCTGCTCAACCCCTTCACGCCACTCAGAGCTCCTGCCTTTGCACTTCAGAACAGCTGAATTTCTTCTACTGCAATGTAGCGAATAGAACAGCAATAAAGGTAAGTAATCTGCTCATTAATCTTCTCCTGATGCCTTTACCGGTGCCTTTCCTGATCCTCACCGACAGCGAAGTAGCAGTTCATTGAGCTTTCCTTTCAGTCTGCTTGAGCATCCGTGTGAGTCTGAGTACAGCATTCCAACATGCCCATGCTGCCACAGCTTGCTGCGGAGGAAAGCTTGCAGCTTTTGTGCCCCTTTTTTTTTTTTTTCTTTTTTTTTTTTTTCCTTTCACCCATTTTTAAGCTCTTTTTTAACTGTAGACTCCTGAAGTCTACCCTTGGGATGGCAGACAGGAGTAAGGTATCCACCATGAGGAGCTACAGCTTCCCTGTAGACCAAGTAGGAACAAAGATATCTTGTCAAAACTGATGGGGTCTGGCAATATCCTGCAGTAAAAGGACAGGGCAGGGACTGTAGCAAGAGAAATTCCTATTAGTTATTAGAAAAAAAAAATAAAACTGAGGGCTGTCAAGTGCTGAGGCAGGGGCCCAGAGTGGCTGCGGAACACCCATCCATGAAGGTGCTCCCAAGTCCCCTGCACATGATGCTGGCATCACCCAGAGCTTCCTTCAAAGCTGGCCCTGCTTGAACAAAGACTTGGCCCATCCGACTTGAGGGATCCCTTCCAACCTAAGTCATTCTGTGCTAATCAATATCTGCTCACACAGGCAGGGTGAGAGCAGAAGCCTGGCTTTGGTACCCAGCTGAGGAAGCTCTAAGCCAGCTGCTGATGCAGGACCCTTCCGTCTTCCCTGTTGCTGTCACCTCTTGCTTCTCCAAAAGCATACTGACTCCCCTTTCTCAGCAACGAAAGGAGTGCAAACACAAATGCTAGATTTTGTCGGAAGCAGAGTAACATCTGCAGGAAACGCCCCGTTAAAAAAGGTCTTTGAGAGAATTATGTCCATGCCCTGTGTGTCCTGCCATTGCCACTGATGCTGAAAGACGCTCCAAAGGGCCAGGAAAGCCATCATTCACTGTTCTCTCAAAAAGCAGCCAGGGAACAGCCTCCTTTACTCCTGTCTGGGTTTGTGAAAACATCGCACCTAGTAATCAATAGCACCAGTGATCAGTTCCTAGCCCTAGTAATGTTAGTTTATTTCCAAGAAAAAGGTAATCTACCTACCTGACAATTGTCCACCTGAAGCATAAAGTCTGCAGACAAGAGTTATTGAATTCTGAGACATCAAGAGAGAAAAGCACCCCCAACACTGCGGTCAGATGTCACACAAATGCCCCCCCCGCCCCCTCCCCCCCACCCCCCGCACCATTAAGAACCCCAAGCACAGTTCATAATCGAGTTTTCAACTCACAGTGCCACAAGAAACAGCCCCAACCAGGCAGAGACCCTGCTCAGAAGGAGTCCGAGGGGTTTCTCTGCAAATTCGGGAGGAATCCCTTTCACCAGAGAGGGTGCTTGGGTCAGACCCTGAAGGAAACCTTCTGCGTTCAGCAGACTGCTAAATAAATCTGTGCTCTGAGAGCAGCAGTGTTTGGGCTAGTCAGATATCCAGGCATAATAAACCACGCCATGTGTGGCATTAGAGCATTAGCAGGGTCTCACCTGGGGGTCGGATGCCTGGAGGTGATTTGGCCACCTCTGTTATCCTCCAGCAACAGACCGCACACCATCACCCAAAAAGAAAGGCGCCCGTACTCTGATTTTCCAAATATTCCCCGGGCACCTAACAGCCAGCCGACTAAACTCCATTAAAAGAAACAACAGGTGATGTATTCTACCTCCCGGACCACATACACCTGGGCTGGAGGACAAAGCTTAGAAGCAGATTTTAGCACAATCTAGGGAAACGATATCCACACTTTAAAAAAAAAAAAAAAAAAAAAAAAAGAAAAGGTATCTTTTAATCATATTAGCAAATGTAACTAGAAGTATTGCAGTAGAATAGACTATCATGATGAAATTAACAAATTTTCTCCTATGTTGTCACCTAGAAAACCACAGCTTTATTTTATTTCTTCTAGACACTTTGTACACTTTGCACATCAGCTGCATTTCAGTGGAGGAGGAGGAGATGATTTCTGTGATGTTACTTCATCAAAGGTATCAGGTAACTTGGGAAGGAGTCACTATCGGAAAGCCTAAATTGGGTAATAAAGAGCTCATGGATTGCTTTCAATAAAATAAGTATCCTTTAACACAACCAAATTTACATCTTCTGGTAAGCTGAATAATCCCTGATAACAGAGAAGAACTTTGTTCAATTAAGTTAAACTTACCAAATGCAGTAAAATTCCAGAATACATTTTCCAAGATGACAGAGGACGATATCTCCTGGTATCTCCTCTGTGAATGGAAAGCCCAAACTGCACATAATGGAACTTTGGCACATTTTTCCCATGCCATTCATCCAATGTTCGTTCAAAGTCACCTAATAAGCACCAGGAGTCCTAGTATGTCCTGAAAATCAATTCCTTCTGCTAAGGATCCAAAAAAGCAATGCAGATTGCTGATTGAGGCATCAAAATCAGAAACTTTTGGCCCGGGACAGTTCCCACCTGAGTGCTAAAGCACAATTTAGATAACGATGTGCCTCACAGTTCTGGGGGTGCCTGGGTATTTATAGGTGCTCTGGCCGATTCTGGAAACATTTAACTTCTAAAACACTAGGGAAAGTGTCTGACAGAGCAAAGGGAATTTACCATAAGAATCTGTTCAGTGCTTTTATTTTAATGTAGTTCAGGAGAGGAACAGCAGGTCTGTATTAAAAATTGTTTTTAAGATGTCATCTCATCATGTGTTATGCCTGCTTGCTGATTTCTTTCGTGAGCTATGTCCTATACGCATTATAACAAAAAAAAAAAAAAATAATTTTTAAAGCAAAGACTGAAATTTGAACACACTTAGAAACAGGTCTTGCCTCCTGCGGAGATGTGAACCTTTACAACTCCCATGGTGCATTGCAAGCTCAGTGTACTCTGTGTCGGTAGGGATGTGAGACAACAAAAAAATCCCAATGCGTATCACATACATTTGCTATTGATGTTACAAATGCAGCCAAACTCATGGAAAGTAAAGTAGTGTAGCAGAAAATGAAGTGTAAGACATATGGACAAATGAATAAAAAATGAATAGCCATGACTCAAGATGCTTCCAGAGGAAACGCTGTTAATGCACCAGGAGGGTTAACCGGTGCATGGGCAAGGCTTCCTCAGGCACTCATACGCAAAAATAACAATGCAAGTTGCACCATGAGGAAAGGTTGCATTTTCCTTTGGGAAAAGTAAGTCTTTCAGCCAAGCGAATATGCATCTGTAAGCCCGGGTCACTCAGCTGTTTTGATCTCCTTGGCATCCACGACTGAGAGATCAGTGACACTCCAGAAGGCAGAGTGTCGTATCTGTCCTCTTCCCAGGAAAACCAGCCTTGCTACAAAGCTTCCTTTTGTTTTTTGGTAGAGGAATGAACATAAAGGAAAAAAAAATACTCTTGGCTATCTGTATTATTCATATTATAACTTGGGATTAAGGGTCATTCTTAGGCATTCTGTTCTTTACCGACGAAGGAGGGAAATATTCAGCATTTTCTGTTCCATCTGCTGTCAATCGGAACCCAAACACTTTGTCAGGGCAGCCTGCTTAGCTGGTTTTTAACACGAGGACACTCTTAAAACCCACACTGTGTGTGGGAGTTGTGCGAGAGCCGTTTGCAATGTAAATAATGCAGGGATCACAAACTGACCCTTTGCCTGGGAGCCATTTCCCCGTACTCTGTAAGAAAGCAAAGTCAGGGAGAAATGAAAGAAAATTGTTGCAAGGAAGTATTTGCAAAAATGGCAGCATTACTTTAAATGACAATCAGTTTTCAAAGGCAAGAAAGAAAATGAACAATCCCTGGAGTCTCAAAGTGCCTTTACTTGTTAATGTTGTGCTTTAATGTGATCTATGAGGGAAACAGTGAGATGCATAAAATTTAACATATTTTTGTTTGATTTTCACTGCTCCGCTTTGTAATAGAAAAGCAAAGGGAAGAAAACAACCCAAAACTACATTCAAAAAGCTTTTTTGTTCCTTTTCATGTCTTTGTTATAATCCACAACTGTCATCTGCAAAGATTAAAGCAAATGAAGAAAATTCTTTCTCTCCCTTTGCAATAAAATAAAATGTATTTTTGCCTCATCTATGCAGAAGGGTCAAATTTAATCCAATCCATAGTAACGATGCAGGTGAATTAGACGGAACCCTTCGTATTCCTACTGCTATGGTTGTTTAAAATACAAATTCAGCTCAGAAACCTTTATCTTCACTTCTTGTCACTAGCAACTGTCGATTGTTAAGAGGTAGTAACTGTGAAAACTCTTTGCTAGGTTTTGCTGCAGATGATGCACTTTGCTTTCAGTGCTGGCCAGGAGGATCAAAGGTTACAGTTAATCACAGACTGACAGCATGGTTTGGGTCAGGAGGGACCTCAAAGCCCACCCAGTCCCACCCCCTGCACCTCCCCCCAGCCCAGGTGGGTCCCAGCCCCAGCCTGGCCGTGGGCACTGCCGGGGACGGGGCACCCACAGCTGCTCTGGGCAGCCTCTGCCGGCGCCTCCCACCCTCACAGGGAGCAATTCCTTCCCAGTACCCAGGATAAATGTCCCCTCTTCCAGTGTAAACCCATTCCCCCTTGTCCTATCGCTACAGGCCCTGGTACAAAGCCCCTCTCCAGCTTCCCTGTCGGCTCCTTTAGGTGCTGGAAGGTGCTCAAAGGTCTCCCTGGAGCCTTCTCCAGGCTGAACCACCCCAGCTCTCCCAGCCGGTCCTGCCAGCAGAGATGCTCCAGCCCCAGGTCACCCCATGGCCTCCTCTGGCCCCGCTCCAGCAGGTCCATGTCCTCCCTGTGCTGAAAACCCCCGAGCTGGACGCAGCGCTGCAGGGGGGTCTCACCAGAGCGGGGCAGAGACCTCTCCCTTGACTGGTGGCCACGCTGCCCAGGATGCAGCCCAGGGCACGGGGGGCTTTCTGGGCTGCGAGCGCACATCGCTGGGTCAAATCCAGCTTCTCATCCACCAGCACCCCCAAGTCCTTCTGCCTGGGGCTGCTCCAAATCCATTCTCCGCCCAGCTGTATCTGTGCTTGGGGTTGCCCTGACCCCAACCTTGCACTTGGCCTTGTTGATCTTCATGAGGTCTACAACGTCCCACCTCTCCGAGCCTGTCCAGGTCCCTCTGGATGGCATCCCTTCCCTCCGGCGCGCCAACCACACCACACAGCTTGGTGTCATCAGCAGACTTGCTGAGGGTGTGCTTGAACGATTCCACTGCCCATGTCACCAAGGAAGACGTTAAACAGCACTGGTCCCAGTACTGACTCCTGAGGAACACCACTTGTCACTGGTCTCCACTGAGCATTGAGCCATTGACCACAATGGAGTGTGACCATCCAGCCAATTCCTTAACCATTGAGCAGTCCCTCCATCAGATCCACATCTCCCCAGCTTACAGACAAGGATGCCGTGCGGGACAGCACGAAATGTTTTGCACAGGTCCAGGAAGGTGACTTTTCAGTTGCTCTTCCCTTATCCACCAATGCTAGAACCCCATCTCAGAAGGCCAACAAATTTGTCAGGCATCATTAAAAAGATGCATGAAAATAATATTTCAAGATGTGCACTCCAGCTTCCCAATCAGACTCTTTCAAGAGGGAGCACACGAACTCCTGCGCGCTCGGGGAGATGAAAAGTCACTTTTTCCTAGGTCACATCAAGGCAATGGTACTTAAAAAGCTCTTTCTAAAATTACGCCTTGTTCTCCTCACACACGTAAGGGAGCAGGAAGGGATGGGCTCTGAAGAAGAAAATCCACGTTTCTGTAAGACTCTGGAACTTGGTACAGCTTTCCCATCGTATTTCATTTTTAAATGGTCTGAATATCTGTGAAATACTCATTTTTATGCACATATTTCTCCTGGAAAAACCTAAGGCATTTTACAGATGCAGGTATTATTATGGATGCCAGAGGAATTATCTTATCTGATCAGCTTAAAACTGAGGCTGAGGTTTTCAAAACTGCATCTCTCTGCTTCCACTCGTGTGATGCAAACCCCATGTCAACAGCGGCAGAATTATTCTATTGTTATTATTCAAATGCTTTTTTTACAGCACTTTTGCTGTTGGGATGTCAGTAACATAGAGCAAAGGCAGAGGCCACTGTGCAGTACCGGGAGGCTAATGGTCATGCTCCGTGTCTCCTTATGCCCAGCCCACTCTCCTTCTCATGCCAGCCTCCTACCTACATCCCTTCTTCCAGGAAGCTATCAAAATATCCCAGAATGAGTTATCAAAATATCCCAGAATGACGTAATAATATTGTTAACTTATTGGAATATGCTACAATAAAGTTACCGTCTTTCCTTTTTCCAATCCATTAATTAAACCCACAGCTTTACGATCTACTAAAAGTGTTATGCAAATTAATACGGCTGCCATGGTGTTTCAGATATTTTGGGGTTTCTGTTTGCATAATTAGTAAATGGAAATCTCCTTGACATAGTTCTTCCCTTTTCTTTTAAACTTTTATTTCATGACTAAACTTTAACATAAAGCTCTGTGGACACGAGCCCAGTCAGTTTATTACTACACTTAACGCCTTCCGAGTTGGATCAGTACAGAAATTGTTACTTCTTATGCCTACAAGATCCAAATTGGCACCTGTGAATTTTCCAAGACTGTTAAAACCACCACTAACCAGCCAATAACCTTGCCATTTATAATGACAAGCAAAAAGTTAAAAGTATTAAAAAGAAAAAAAAAAAAGAAAATGAAGTGGTTTACTAGAAGCGGTGTCTCCCATTAGAATTATTCATTTGAGAGTCAGTCAGGCACTGATTTCTCTGTCACAGCAAAGGCTGAGTGAGAGCAGGGGATGCTCACTCCTGAAATTTATGAGACTGACATAAAATATCTTTCATAGGCTGCAGACAGAAAATACAACAAATTCCTCACTGACAAAGCTGAAGTCTCTGGATATTCTTATATTCTTCTGCACCTGGGGAGAGTGTCTCCAAGGCAATATGACCACTCAGTCATAAGGAAATCACTCTAATTCATTCTAGAGTACAAGTGTTATCTCTACATAGTTGTATTCAAGATGATCATCACACAGAATAAAGTTCTCAATCACTATTATGAAAGACTGAGCACTTTTCTTCATGTTTTTGAAGTGACTTACTCAGCAGCTGAAGTGTACTACTCAGGTAAGTGCTGGTAACAGCTCAGGTACAGGCTGATTCAGGCATTAAAAAAGTTTGGCTTGAAGGAAGTAATCAATTAAGTACCTGAAACGCGATGCAAAGCTGCCATACGACTTGTGCTTAGTGGTGCTACACTTACATCATCGATAGTAAGGGTAGGAACGAAAAAGGAGGCCACTCTGTGAGCATGTAGGTCTCCATCCCTCCTGTATGGGTGTTCTCTGTAAGTAGATTGTCCGTCGCTTCCAAGCCTTGTTTCTTCCAGCAGAATTTATTTCGGATTACGAAGGTGCAATGAAGCGTCTAACAGGATTTCTAAAGAGACTTCAACATCTGACTCCCATCCCAAACCAGTAAGAACTACACAGAAAGAATTTCTCGTCTAGCATTAGCAGTAGATTGAAGGTGCAAAGACATTTGGAACTTCATCATCAGCTCCAGAATGGCACATCCCGAAGCGTAACAACGTACACCACGGCTACGTTACCGTTACAAACACCCACCGTGGTCAACAGGGAGAAACCCTCAGGTGACAGAGCTGCTGAATGGGTTGAACTATGTTAAATATCGGAGGCTGGGTCAAATAAACAGTCCAGACAGTCGGATAGAGATTTTGCCATTAGTTCCATCGTGTCACAACGCTTTCACCACCAAATGCTGACGTACCGCGTCCACAAGTGAAGCTACCATCTCCTCTACAACCTGGCCGCAGAGCAGGTAAACCAGCCCTGAGCTCAAAGCATGGGCTACGGCTTGTTTCTGACTCCACTTTCATGACAGCAAGAAGTAATTTAGGATTGAATTTTAGAATTATACATTTTTTTCTGCATAAAAATAGAAATTACAATGGACGCCTCTAGTGCCAGACATTTATACCACTGGTACCCAACCATCCACCCGTGCTCATCAGGCATGTGTGGCAGCGGCCAGCAATGACCTGCAGCTGCACAAACAAGTCAGGGAAGGAGGAACAAAACCCACACAAATATCAGCAGGGGTAACTGCAGCCTTACGTATCCAATGAGCAGGAATTGCTACAGCAACCCTATCGCAACAGCCAGACAAAAGGGGATCACAAAGGCAGGAATTTCCAGGGCAACCGTATCGTGGATGCTGGGAAGGGAATAAAGCCATTGAGCCAGCCTGTTCGCTTCAACTTTCAATACCTACATGCATCCCTCTTCTAAATCTCTGAATTTTAAAGTCTTTGGGAAGATGTCCAGGAGGTGCTTTTGGGCACAGAGGGAAAAAAAAAAAAAAAAAAGTGTTCCCAGGGAAAAGATCAGGCATGCATGTACATGCACACATATGGCATTGGGGTGTGTTGCATCCCTCCTCAACCCAGCACAGCGCTAATTTTAACTCAGGAGTTCGTTACCATCATTTCTTTCGGGACTACAGCACGAGTTTACAGAAGTAAAATAAAGCCCAGCGTGGACCTGGATTATTGGGTTTGGGCATCTGTGTGCGAAAATGGTGACTGGAAACGCGAGCCAGGCAGGATTTCTGACAGGCAGCTGATGTCAAACAAATCCGATTGCCCTTTAATGGAAGTCTCTACCGCTCCAGCATCTAAACGATACATAGGTTTGCAGTGTGCTTTGTAAGAGCATACAAAGGACCAATAAAAAGAACTGCAGGGAACCTCAAGAAGCTGCAAACCCCCAATTTTTTGGCGAGCTACATCACAGAGCAGATCGAGGCGAAGTGGGGCGACCTCTCTGCAGTCTCTAACGAGCCAGAGGAGAGAGGGGGAACCGAAAGGAAGCAATCACAGAAAGCCACGTGGATGAGGTCTTTGGAGGGGAGAGAAAACTCATTGAAGTTCACCATTTATTTACATATCAGACTTCATCGTTGCTTTTGCATATTACATTTAAGGTAGCATTACTGCTCGGGCACAGGCTTCATAGGAAATTTTACAACAGGTGGGATGAGTTCATATAACAGCTAGGAAATATTTTTCCCCCTCATTCCTGCCAGCAGCACATTTTGACTCATAACCTTACTGAAAACAGTACTTTTATTAGGAAAAGAATTCCGTCTCATCATTTTGTGTAATTTTCTTGTAATGGTTTCAAATAAAGTGGGTGAATAACGTAGGAAATGTTGGCAACTGTTCTAATTTTTAAAAAGCTTTCTCGGGGTCCTTGGTCACATGCCTCTGGGGTTCTTTTTCTGTAGGTATTCAAACAATGACATTTAATTAGCACAATTATTCATGGAAATTGATTTTCAAAGTTGTACATTTGAACATTAAGAGAAGTCGAATTTCAAATGTGCATGTCAAGCTCTGTGACCAAAGTGCTTGCATCCTTACCCGGTTAGAGACCAGATGCATGAGGCTTATCTGGACAACGACAATTAAGTTACACTGGTCACATCTGGAATATTTGCAGTCAAATCAAAACAGGTACCATGAAAAGATATTTTCATTTTGAATAATCAATAACTTTCATGAAATCTGTTGGAGGGTGTTCAGCAAAAAAACCCCCAATTGATTTCATTGACTGAACTATTTATAAATAAACATTCGATACGCTCAAAACAGTTTCTTGACATTTTCTAAATGTCTGAGTATTACTTCTGTAATTAAAGCATATTAAGTGAAACACCCTCCCTGACTTGCTGGACTTCTATGTACTTCTACCTGTGAGCACAGCCAAAAATATTTAATTTAATCCATAGAAACAATTCTGATAGCTGCACTATACCATCAGCTTTCCACAAACACCAAGCATCACTACCCTATGAGAAGGCTTTTGTATCTGCCAGTCATTTCTAGCATATCTTCTACTTGACGGTAGTGGCTACCAGAGGTCCTGTGAGCAAATATACTCACTGGTCATTTCATACATGAAGAATAAGCACATTGGTTTTGATAGCTCTGTCCATGTAATTTTCTTTTCTAATACTTCTGGGTCAACAGTGGTGAAAGACTCAACTGAAAATTCATTAAAGATATGAAACAACTTAAAAGAGGCTTGGGAGAATTTAAATCCCTTTTGGAATTAAAAAAAATATTTTGCATTTAACCCCCTCCATTAGTTATTAGACACGCACATTCATTAGTAATAGCTTTTATCTTTATATTCTACACAATTTCTTCCATATTCCAGCCAGGCATCTTTCCGTTTTGCATAATAACTTCACACTTGCACCAAACAGTATCAAACCTGCCTTTTCCCGTAAAACGCACTGAATATCTGGGAGCGTTTATGCATGCCTCTTGGCGAACACCTCCATCATGACATAAGACATTTGGACAGAGAGAAGCTGTTTGACGAAGTTGGAGTAAAACCAGTTTGTTTTACTTCCCGGGTTCCCCAAAGGAAACAGCAAAAAGGCTGGATGATGCTGTTGCACGGTGCTACAAATCACACGTTCCAACTCAAAGCATCCTCGAACATTGGAGTTCTGGCCCAAACAACTTACCAAGCTAATGAATCTTCCTGTAATAGCTCATCGTTGCTAGATTACAAAGCAGAAAACTTACCATTTTTACCTGGAATAAAAGCGCTAAAGAAGTAACGACAAGGAAACCATTATACTTCTTGACATCCTTTAAACTCTGAACCGTTTTCCCAGGGCTCAGAGAACGGCCCATCACCACTGGAAGGATCCAGGTCCCCGTGTACCATGCTGAGAATTTAGATGAACTGTTGGAGAGGCTGTGCCATGAATAATGAATAACACTCTCTCTCTCTCGACACATTTTGACAGACACAAAATAGGAGTTTCGAGATTGCCATTAAATTCAAACCCAGGAGGGCCAGCCCCAGGAATAACATCTTTAAGGTTCAGCTCTCTGCACAAGTGGGAGTCAGTATTAGGGGCACATGACTTAATAAGATCTCCTGAATCAAATGAAGATTTGATCAGAGAGATTTCATATGTTTGAGAGTATCCAGTGTTTTGAAGGTAAGAGCAACCAGGAAAGGGAATGCAGAAACAGTCTAAGAAAGCAACACGTGAAGGAAGCACCGGTCATAGCCTGAAAATAAACGTACAAAAGCAGTGGAACCTCAAAGGAACCTCTTCTCATGAAATGAAATGAATGAAAACACTTACTTACCCAAATTTTCAATGGAATAATAACGCTGTTTGCTGTCCACCCGCACGGTCTCAGCGTACGGACTGCCTACACCGTAGCCAATGATGTACCCGCGGACGACAATGTTCGGGTTCAGCGGTGGAGTCCAGCTCATGACGATGCTTGTTGTCAAGGGCCTGACATGAAGAGAGCTTGGCTGGTCAGGAACCTGAGATTCTGGGATGTGAGAAAAAAAAAAAAAAAGAAGTATAAATTAATATTCTACTCAAGGTTTGCATTTAGATGAAAACATTTGCACAAAAAAATCCCCAAGCAGGTACCCCAGAGTTACATGCAGAGCTTACATGCAATTTCGTGTGAGCTACATCCTTCCCTTCCAAGAGCACCAATACGCCTCTCCCTAGTTTAAATGGAGCATCTCCTAGCGCTTTCCACCGTTAGCACAAGGCTAGGAGAGATTTAAAATGATGCAGGAAAATGAAAGATGACCTGCAAAAGAATTCCCGGGAAGACAACTTTTCTTTTCCCTGGTCTATTTGCAAGTTCAGCAGGATCCTGACAGCTGAGTGCGTGAGTTGTCCTGTGCTCACAGATTATTTAACGAGAAGGTTTACTTTGTTAGCAATGTACTAGTACATCCTGACAATGATCTGTCTCTTTCCCAAGAAAACAAGAAGTGAATTTAACTCTCGGACATGCATCTCTTGCTTTGAAGCTGCTTTAAATCATACACCGACATTTCACAAATGAAATAACCAAAATGAGATATTTTATTTACAGGTGTTCCTATAAGTAGTAATTAAGCACTTGGAGTCTGTTTCCCCTTCTACAAGCCTAATTTTACTGTAAAGGTTAGATGACTAAATGCCTTTTGTTTGAGTTTACTCGATAACTACCATATCACAAGTCTCTTCAGAGGAGCTGCACAGTAGCTTGTCTTTTTGAGAGCAGAAAGAAGACAAGTTACTATTTTTCCCCGATAAAAAGGCTTGCAATATAATAGATGAAAGCTTATACAGAAGGCAACAAGAACAGGGTAGAAAAAACAGACTATAACGAGGTAAACTCCAACAAAAGACACTTTGCAGTTGTGAAGCATTCCCACTGTAAACCTTGGAAAAAGGTAATGAAAAGAAGAATTAACACTTTTCAATAACCAGTGCCGTAGACGCGTCCTTGGTGTTTTAAGGGCTTTCAGATGAATTCCGATGAACGCACCAGAGCACTCTGAAAACCTGTTGCACCTTCAGGGAATTCCGCTTTGTACATTACCGCTCTGAAACACCTAGCCACTTTGGACATCCTTTGCCCTCAACTCCTTGAAACTGCAAAGCATGGGTCAAAGAAAATTCACTGAAAAGCAGCTACTCACAAAAAGAAAGAGATTGCACCAGCAGTGCCACTGCAAGTCAGGGAAAGTTGCCGTTTCCCCCAACTCCATTCCCAAACTTTGTTTTAATGCCCAAGCAAAAGTTACGTGAGCAGCTACTCTTGAGCAGTGCTGTTTGAAAAACAAATGACAGAAGCATTTTTTGCAAGCCTCAGAGAGAAAATAACAACTTAATGCCTTGAAATGAGAAGCTGGATAACACGGCAACACCGCAATTCCTCGAACTTTCTAAAGCCAGCAATTCTTAGGCAGCAAAGGAGATCAGAAGCATTCAAGGAATCGATTGCCTTCAGATGATGATTTTTACATCTGACACAACACAGAGATTTTAACTGCAGTACAGATACCTCTAGGCAGCCATTTAGGTTAAAACTACTTTATTCAAACACTTCATATTCTTTCTTTCGAACAATTCCGTTACGCGAGTCATGCATTTCAGAGCTACATCATGATGTCTTGTTTCAAAAAGCAAAAGGCAGGTTAACTTCTTGGACCTTTCTTGTGAATTAAGTCTCTCAAATGAAGCTGGGCTGGAAAACATTTTGAACTGTTCTTTGAATATTGAAGCTTCCTAAACACAACTATTTTTTGAAGATGCCTTTTTGTTTTTTTTTTTGCTTCACTTTTCTGTATAAAGCAATTTTAATTACACTATCTTTAGCTCTACTTTCAAATGTATCCTGGGAAAAAAAACATTTTCCTTATTCTGAAACAGCACTGAATTTTAGAATTTTTGTCATGTAGTTCAGATCCTAAAGCACAAAGTTAAATGTCAGAAGCAACTATTCCACCCACCCACCCCCCAAACAACATATTTTTTGGATCCCTTTACAACGAAGCACATTTTCCGCAGTATGGGCTTCTGCCAAACACAACGCACAGCCAACCATCTAAATCCACAAATACTTCAGGAAACTGGACCATTCAGCCTTTGGATGGCTCTGCTGGTTTTCAGTGTCCCAGCACTTGGATATCCAGGAGAAGAACTCTTTATCAAAACATACATCCCATATTTCTGCTTCCTTTGCTAGGCCATGTCCTTGCCATTCCAGACCAACACGTTCACTTCTGTTTCTCCTGGGTGTAAATATGATGCCAGAACCAGTTCTGAGAAGCAGCCTTGAGAGCCAGCGGGAATCTCCACAAGGAATGCTACTACATGAAGTAAGTTTTTCATCTGAAGTCCCAAGTGAGCCAAATTTAGGGTGCCCCTCTTAACTACACCAGGAGTCCAGCACCGGCTCCCACGCAGGGGCACCTCTGGGCACCTGTCAGCCACGGGGAGACACGAGCTGTGGGTGCCCACCAGCCCCTGGCACGCAGGACAGCTCCCCAGCGGATCGACCCACCAAACCAGATTCCTTGGTGCTGCATTCCTTACTCTCTCCCTTAGGAACACCTGGGCTCCCAGGAAAGGGGAGCTGAGGCTCCATGTCACTGCCTGGTGTGCCACCTCCTCCGGGGTGCCACACTGCCCACGCGTGCCTCCCAGCCCTTCGCTGGGTGTGTGGGTGACAGCGTCAGTGCCCACGCCTTCCATCCTGGGAATACTGCACTCAGCGCTAGTCAAAGCTCCCTAATTCCACTGCCAACCTTGACAGATGCTTTACATCTGGGTCACTTTAGCCATTTCCTCAGCCATTCAAAGATGTACGTTTCACAAAATCAAGGTACTTTTTACTCATCCCGTATTTCCTGAATCACTTTTCAAGAGAAATTACAGTATGAATAACAATCTGGCTTGTCATGCTCTTAAAGCACTAATTTAGAGCTGAAGCTGAACTGTATCGCTATCTAATATGTATAACAGCTTCCATCTGTTCAATGCAGTAATGAGAAACCAAGCATCCTAAACCCATTTTCCTGAAGGATACCTTTGCTAAGTTGATCAGAGATTCTCTTGCATCCTTGCTCAAGCTATTTAAAACAGACCCTTCAGGGAAAGCGTTGCTTTCTGTATTTTTTTTTTTTCTTATTAAAGGATAAAATTTGAGGCTTAAGATAAATATTTAAAACCTTCCCAGCTGTCAGTAAAGGAACGCGAGCTTTCTAGGGAACCTTGAAGAAGCAGCTCTGTTTGGATTTCTAATCACTTAAAAAAAAAAGACACTAATTAAAATGAATATCTGTTGGGAGTTGACGCTCTTCTCAAGGATAGCATTCGTCTTCGTGTTGCTGATACCAAAAAGGCTTCCAGCGAAAGCGAGAGAACCTGCATTTGCCACAGCAGCAGAGAGGGAATTGCAGTTACCAGCCTGTGCTCCAGCCCTTCCCTGGTTAGCTGACACTTGCAGGATGTGGTGTAACTGGTTTATCCAAGCATTTTTAGCTAGCACGCAACACGGTGCATTCCCAGCATCAGGCTGCTGCAGCTTGACGAGGATAATTCATAATGCAAGCACATGGCAGCACAATACCTGAACAAAACCGCTTTGCCCAGGTTTATTCACATGTACCCGCTTCCATCGTGCGTCTCCTGTGATGGCTTGATTAACCTCTTTACGTGCACATGTGTACGTGGGCACGGAAACTTCGAAGGAACGTAGTGTCTACTAAACACAAATCAAAACAAACACACTGAAATGCATTACTTTCTTTTTCCACACTGCGGTGCGTTCACAATTTCTCCCTTACTCCTGCCAGTGAAAAACGTTACACCTTCACAACAGCACTCCTCACAGTGCCATCCAGCCACGGCGTAATGAGAAAGAGAGCATCAAGCACCGTGGCGTGTCATCACCGTTGGTATAGTTACGAGGCGCCTAGAAGCATCACCTCTGCTTTAAAACCTTGATGAGAAACCGCAGGGACTGGGTCTCCCAGTTTGCGTGCCATGCACCGTGGTCCCTCCCAGTCTGCTGGAAAATTGCAGTTGGATATAGGGAAAGGCAGAAATTCTTCCATTTGCAAGATTTTGAGCTCCTAAGGAAATCCGGCCAGTCAGTCAAAAGAAAGGCACCATCAAGTAATATGGTGCATTTCAACTGATTATTTATTGATTCTTTCATCTGGTTTGCCTTTGATCCTTTTGAGGTGGTTTATTTTGTTTTAAAAAAAATCATAGCAATTTTCATCACTTTCCTTTTATTTTCTATTCATCTCCTTTCTACTACATATTCGCTTCTTAGGGATTGTCTGTAGTTTTGCCATGGCTTCCATCTGTCAGATTCTTTGTCCCATTTGATTTGCACTCTGCTTATTTTTTTTTTAGGTAGACTTTTTCATTACTCTCCTTTTATTCCTTTACTACTTCAAATATTCCAGTCATTTTATCTAACACTTTCATTCCAGTGTTTTTCTTCCCTTTTGTGCCAACATCAGCACTGATTTATACAGCCCACAGTTTCCAGGTATCTGCATCCCGTCATCTTTCACTAATTAGGCAGCTTCACTGCCAACCTGCATTTCTAACATCTGCAAATAAAGGCTGGGAAACAGGATTCGACCTATTGGAAAATTTGCTTGGTGAATTGTTAGGCTTGTTGGCTTCAGCTTCATTGTTTCTTTGATTGATGCTGTTTATTATTTATGAAGTTACCGATTCACTCCGCTGTATTATTGCAAATCGCCAGGAGCTAAATTCTGGCAGGGAATTATTTCCATGAAGGTTTCTGACTCCTCGGTCCCGGTGACAACAGAGAAACATAACCCATGGCATATGGGACCCAGGAGCATTAAGAGAACATCTGCTGGTGGGTGTCTAGAGCCCAGGCATCCCACCCTAACCTGGGCTGGGGTGACAACCGCAGTGACATCCCTCAGCTAGAAGGCTTTGGGAGACAACCACTTGTAAAAGATGCATTTACCATCGAGATCGTTCTCAGGTGTCTCCGCTGTGTACCAGTCTGAGGAGGGTCCTGTCCCATTCACCGTCATGGCAGCCACCTGGAAACTGTACTGGCTTCCTTTCTCAAGTCCTGTTTAATTCAAACAAAACAAAACAAAACAGAAAAAAAAAAAGGCAAATAAAAATCATACAGAAAGGAGAAGACTAAGAAAGGAAATTAATGACGATACCAGAGTTTGCAACAGAATGAGTAAAATGAAATCTCTAGTAATAGTCCGTTGGATTTGCTACATGGAAGGAAATATATAGAAATACATATATATCTATATAAAACATATATACACATAAAACAGACATGCAGATATAGGCTTTAAGAATTGCATGAAGGCTGTACCGGCCCAGGACTAATTTTGGGTTGTCATTCCCGTTGGCTGTGTTCATACATACGTACAAAAATGAATGGAAGTCTGCTTAGTAAAGAAATGAAAAATTGTTTTGCATAACTAAGGCATTAATTACATGCTTAACCAAACCAGCTCGCAGCTTTTAACATGCAGGGAAAGGCAGGTATACACTCTCCTTCTGCATAAAATTTGCAGGTTAGGAACAAGGTTTGCAACTGAAGAGCATTTTGCTCTCCAGTGCTCCTGATTATCTTCAGAGCACACAGATCAGGAAAAAAAACCCCAAACAAACAACAAAAAAAAAACCCAAAACCAAAAAACCAAAGTCTTATCAATATTGTGAAATAAGTACAAATTCAGAAAGAGATGTTTTCCCTCTGTGGCTAAAGCCACCAGAAAACAATTACAGCAGTGTTCCTGAACATGCCACAAGACTTCCAAGTCCCCAAGGGGGGGGATATAGGTTTATCTTTTTCCTTAGTCTATACCAACCACAAAGCACAGGAAAAAAACATGTTTCATTTAATTGCAAACATTCTCTGGAGAACGCTCATAATTAAAAAAAAAAAAAAAAAAAAAAAAAAAAAAAAAAAAAGCAGTTTAACGTTTCGCTGACATGGAAGCCTATTCTAAAATTGATAGTGGCTATTTAAAAACCCACCTTGGAACTCTAAACTCGTTTGCTATTGCAGATGTTCTTACTAATCCTGTGAAGCACCTCCCTACCCAACAGCATTGCCACTACGATGTCAAGTGCCTCTGTGTTAATATTTAAAATGTACATTTAGAAGACCCACGGAGCTCAGTCTCCACCAAGTGCAATATATGCGTGCGGAAAGTAGTAACAAGGTCTGGATATTTTCCTTCATTGCTTTCTCAAAATATGTATTCCCAAGCTCCGTTAAAAATAATAAAAAACCAAACAAAAAACCAAACAAAAACCCCAAAACACTTTAGGGGCTGCAGGGAGGGGAGGGCTGGGGCTGCCTGCAGCCCACACTCCCACCAGGGCTCCCCCAGTAATTTAAGCCCGGAATAATTCCAGTTAAGGCAAGACTTTGTTCAGGACGTGGGGATCTACCACAAGAGAGATTAATCTACTCTGCTCCGAGTGGCTTTAACCTCCTGCAGCCTTCCCCCCTCGCTGAGGGCACGATCCGCAGGGATCTGCAGGGATGGAGCTACAGAGGTCCCTGCCTTCGCTCTGGCACTTCGCATAGCTATGGCTTCTCCTCTAAGCCATCAGAGCAGCAGCGACTCAAACATCTGAGCAGCTTCCACCATGATTTCTACTTGATCTGCCAGAAGACAGATCCTTTCCAACTTCCCGAACGTGCTCTGCACACTATCCCTCCCCAGAAAGTACTTGGCTGTCATGCAGCCACTAGTGATGAAGCCTTCACAAGGGGTCCCGGGGAGGGGTGTGTGTGTGTGTGTGTGTTTGGCCACGAGCCTAAGTGAGACGACCAAGATGAGATCTCAGTATTTAAGGTCTTGGTCATAAAAAAGCTCCCCTTTTGCTTTTATTTCAGTTTTTAATAAGATGCTGCTTTTCCTTCCAAACCAGCACGTGGTTATTATTTCTTCTGCAATATAAAATTACTTCTGATTCTCACAAACCACACTTTACACCTGGAAGTACATATAAAGTAGGTCATCTGAGGTACAATCGTCGTTATGCTGAATTCAGTAGCAAAGGTGCCACTGACTTTGACAAAGTTTAATTGTCCCCATTGATGCTTCGGCTGCTTTCTCAGTTATGTCTTGGGCACAATGCAAGAACCCAGCTGAAATTCATTTTCACATACCAGAATTAACCACTACCCTTACGACCCTCACCTGGCTGCTTTCATTCTTCGCAATTATAGTTTCGCTATGATCTACTCTTGTCCTTTTTATTCTGTGAGGAGGTATTTTCCATTGAAAATCCAAGGAAATCGATAATTTTGCACCCAGAAGATAGATGATGTTGGCTGAGAGCTCAAAAAAAACCAAACCCCAACAACTGAGGCTTAAGATACAGGAGGCAAAAAATTCAGCTTCAAATTCATGAATGACAAAATCCAGGAGACAAACATATGGTAAAAATATTAAGGAAAAAATAGGTTTGGGAAAAAAAAAAAAAAGCGCACCATAAAGGCTGTCTCTGTACAACACAATAAATGCTACCTGCCAGCAAAGAAATCAATGTTTCCTTGAAGTGCAAGTATATTTTATTCCCAAAGCATTTAATTCATCAAAACCTTGCAAGGCTGTACCATGTGAACACTGACCTGTGAACAAGTACCAGAGGTTGTTTGGCTCCAGTGTTTCAATCTCACCCCTGCGGGTAGTCTTTCTATGTCGGATTTTATAGCCCGTAATAAATCCATTCTGAGTACCTGGCGGTGGAGGTGACCAGCTAACTTTGATGCTCTGTAACAGAAGAGATATTATTGTTGATTTCCCCCCTCCCCCCAAAGAAATAACAGAAATAAAGCACATTAAATGAATAGGGGGGGGGGGGGGGGGAGGAGAAAGAAAAAGGCTATTTTTCTAATAGCAACATGTATTCAACTAAGCTGTTATTTTGGGAAGAAAACCAAACTGGATCTAGACACTTTCACAGTGGCGTAAAGCAAAGTGTACGTTCTCTAGCAGTGGATGGCTATACACACAATGGATGTATACAGAAAATTTTCTCCCTTTTCAGGAATTTTTCATTTCACCAGGTCACTGGAATACCTATGGCACTAGAAATACCAGCTCTGGCGTTGAGCAGACACTGCGGCTCATTTCGCTTTCCAGCCCCATGTGCCTCTTGTTGACAGTAGGATAGAGATCTCAGCCTGAGCAGCAACAACGGTTCCGTCCCGTTTTAACTCCACGGACGTTCAGAGACGTTACTGCACCCTAGTTATATCGACGCAAAGAGAGTCAAACCTCCTGGGAATAAACTTCTTGCTGATCCCAACACTTCCGAGCATCTCCATGGAGCCATTCATTGGGCAGCATCAGAAGCAACGCAATTAACCAAGACCAACCACTTATTTTTCCCTGCTGGATTGTACAAGGGATCTCACCCCAGCTGAACAGCCCAACCCGAAACCATCCCCTACATGGCCAGCCACCCATCTCTGCCACCACTCTCCTTGCAGAAAGGTCTGAAGGAGTTTTATCACCATGACACAGAAGGCAGTCCACGTATGTGGCCAGTCCTGTCACCTTCTTCTTCCTCCCCGTGCCCAGCAGCTTTGTGCCATGCTGCAGCCACTGCTCTCTGCTCAACCCTGTCCCTTTGCCCATGATCCCCACCACCATCACTCCCTTATCACCAATGGATCTTTTTCCTTACGCTGTGGCAACTGCCTTTCTTCAGGCGCCTTTTGTGAGGGATCTCATCAAAAGGCTTTAGGATACCCAAGCCAAGGATATCAACTGGATCTCCTTGCCCACATGCTCAACAATTCCTTTTTTATTTTTTATTAAAGTCAAAAGACTTTAATAGGCATGTGAAGCTGGGCTTTCCACCACAAAAGCTGTATTGATCCTTCCTTATCATATCATGTCCATCCATATGTCTATTCATTCTATTCTTTACTGCAGTTTCTATCAATTCATCCAGGCGAAACCACCAGATTTACTAAGCTGGACTGATAAGAGAGCTGATATCATACATCAGTGTTTCTCTGCTAAAACAACCTGGGCACCAGCTGTTCCTTCCAAGTCTCCAATCCTAGAGTACTTTCACCCAGCGCAATACGAGCTATTCAGGGTACTAGAGTTTTCTCACGATTGTATCTCTACCATCTCTTATAGCACCGTCTTACAAATTTTTAGACAAAAAGAAGTCAACTGCATCACAGTGGATAGTTCTTGACCAAACACAATTTATTACCATTATTGAGTTGTTTAGGCCCTGCATAAATACGTTATAGCACATATCAATTTAATTATTGCAATAGAAAAATCAATTTTGCAAATATACTGCCCAGTGATTTATTGTTACAATCAATTATACATTTCAAAATCAATACTTTGGGGTTTCATTGCTGAGTGAAATAATGCTGAAGTTTTTCCCGTAGGGCAGAACACACTCAATTTCTGAAAGCAGAGCATGACTGTTTTAAAACTGTAGTTGGGTCACTTTGCATATTGAAATTGCCTACATATAAAATGTTTATGGAGACTGCAAACACCCACAAAGTGCCTTTAAAACCTATTTCTGTTGACAGTTCTGGTGACATCTACAGGTAATGCAATCTTTGGTACCGCTGCACTCCCAACTCTTCCCATCTCTGTATGACGTTGAGCCACAGTCCCACCACAGGGACTCAGCACCTGTGAATATTCCAGCCCAGCTATGAGAAGACACTTCCAACACCCCATTTCCCAGGTGGAGAAGAAAGCAGAGCATTTGGATGTTTTCCCAGAGGAAGAAAAAACAATCCATCTTTCCCCTGCCCCTTCCAAGAGCAACAAGAAAAACTCTTCCATCACCCCAGCTGCTCCCATCCATGAACAAAAAAAACAAATGGAAGAAGGAACAATAAAGAAGTGGAGGGACAGGAATGCTTCCAGGGACCTGTCACACAGCTCATGCAGGTGGGTGGCTACAGGAATGATTTGTAGATTCAAAAATCCCATCAGAACGGACAAATCACACTGGTGTCTCAGTCCAGAAAGTGCAGTAACACCAACTTTTGCCCAAAGGTGCAGCTTACAGAAAATTTACCACTATATCAGCTGATAGAAACCACAAGCGAATTTTGAAAGAAATCCCATGCTTCCAAAGACCTTCTGATGCCCCAGACATTTGACTGGACCTTTGAGTGGTCCACCATCTTTTTCAAACCACAGGCTCCATTTTGTCAATTTATTTCAAACAACAACAACAAAAGACTTCTCCGAGCTGCCTGTCAGCTGAAACATCTAGGAGGCCCCAAGACAATTTGCTGCCCTCCGGGAGAGGCAGCAAGAGCGCTGGTTGCACACATTCTGAGGAAGGGTTCTCCAGGCCAAACAAACACTTTCTTGCAAATGGAACAATACTCAAGCAACAGATCTGCCACTGGGGTGGCTTAACCCCTCGATGGGGCCAGTCAGCAACCATTTAAAAGACTGATAGATGGTATAATGACTTTGGAACTGGAGCAGGAATGGCTCTGGTCCCTCTCAAGCCATTTCACCATAAGGTTGCATGAGCCTTGCACAGGGATGCTCGATGTGGGACCCTGATGAGGCAGCATTGGTCCTACCTTTCTGAGCAGAGAAAATGCTGAAGGCTCCCAAAGGAAGGGCACAGCAGCACAAGGGTGACAGTGTCCAAGCAAGTTCTCCAAGCATATCGAAGCACATGCCCAAACAGAGCAAAGGACCAAGCCTTCTGCACACAGGCATAGTACTGCACGTGTGCAATTACTTGGGAGTTTTATACATGCATAGCTTTTAGGGATATAAGGAACTATTGCAGTCATCCTATTTCTAGCTTGACCTTGACCCTAATTTGATTTTTAAAAAGACGAGTTCCAACAGAAGCGTCCAGGCACTTGGAGCTGTGACACCTGCAAGCACAGAACAGTTTTTATGAGACCCCAAATATCCCTTCCTCTGCCTTGAAGTCAACAGTGACTGCATCTCCCTGCACAGCAGGTCCCTCAGAAGTAACGGCTTTGATCCAACACTCAGAGTAGAATAAATAAGAACTTCCTTATGATTAGAGGAAAAAGCAGGTTCTTTACAGATCCACCTAAAGCTGTCACTTGAACGGCAACAGTTCACTTTCACCTCAACCTGGTCTCCATGGACACCGCAACGATGCTTTTTATCAATAGTACTTAATGTGTGACCCTTTGCTCCAGGAAAATCAATGACTAAGGTTCTAACAGGCTTCTTGTCCTTTCTTCTGCTTAAGAGAGAGCAGTAACGACTAGTGCTCTAATCCTTCACGCTTTATCTGAGAGGTAACCAACAGCAAGAAAATAGTTCCTTTCCGTTATACCAGGATTCCTAAGGAAGCCATAAAATGAAGCCAGCTTCAAGGCGATTGTAGGAACGTGTTAGTCCTGGTTGGAACGTAACATGGAAAAGTAGTATAAAAGGTTGCTGGCCACCTCCCATTTTCTGAAATACACCTTTTTCAACGGGAACGTCGTCCCTTTCATGCACCATGAAGAAATCACCCTGAGCAGCTCAGACACCCAGCACAGCCCTGGCTCAGAGCTGCAAACGCCTGGGATTGTTGCAAAACAGCCCTTTAGAGATTGCAGACTACGTGGCATGACCCCTCCTAGTTTGACTGTATTTGCTAAACCTTTTCAGGGAGAACAGATGTTGACTCCAAGAGTTCTAACCAAATCTGAGGTGAAACTTTAACATCTTTCCTGCAGTTTCCAAAACCACAGGATATTTCCATTTTCCCATTTCCACAATTATTTAGTAGAATAAGAAAAAGCTGAGGTATTATCTCTATATGGATTGGAAATGTAGACCACCAGAAAGCTCACAAATCTTAGAAAATCAAAGTTTCTAGATGTGCAAAGACCATTTGTCAGTTCATTTTAGTCAATAATCCTCTGATTATAAATATTTATAAACATATTTGCAAATGTTCATTTAGCTATAGTAGCAGACGACTAGCACCTGCTTTATGAACTTTCTCTGTTGCACTCTGTCCCTGCACATAAGCTTTTCTTCTGATTTTTTCTTTACTAAGCCCATTCTGTGGTTGCTTTTTTTCCCCAGTCAAAGTTCAATTATCCACAATCAAACCAGCCAGATACAAAAATCAAACCTTTGACACAACAGAGCCTTGAAGTGATATGCTGGAGGAAGGCTCCAAAACCCACCAAGATTTTCAGCCATCACATGCCTTAAGGGTGGGTGGGCTATTCTGCTTGAAAAGTGGAGCAAAACTAAACCAAAACGGGAATAACGCCTGTGTAAAAATACTCAGGGCGCATCCTGAGCTGACAAAGAGCACTGGGATGGGATGGGATGGGATGGGATGGGATGGGATGGGATGGGATGGGATGGGATGGGATGGGATGAGTGGGGTAGGGGTCACAGAACTCCTAGCACCTTTAAAGGGGACAACAGGTGCTATCCAGGATCAGTCCAGAGATTTCACATTTTTAGAAAAAAACTTTCATGAGTTAAAATTTTCCACCTACCAGCTGATGGTGAATTATAATCTTTATATATATATATGACTGAGGTTAAGCCAGTTAAAAGGCAAAGCCTGACCAATTGCAAGGTAGGGAAGGGAAATAAAGCTAGAAGAAGAAAGGCTGTTGTGAATTTGTGTAGATTAAGCACCTAGAACACCTCTTATTTGTAAAAAGTTGGGAAAAGTTCAACAAATTAATAACCTAATGATTTGATGCAACAAAATGGGCTTAGGTCCCTTCATAAAGCATCTTGAGGTTTTGCAGAGCTATTTTACATCTTACACACTGCCTTTGTTCAGCTTTTGCTAGTAATAGCAACGGGCATGAAGATACCCAAGGTCTGTCAAATGTTGCGGTGACACACGTTCAATATGCTGGAGAAGAGCAATAAAAGCAAGCAAAGCAAGGCCACAGCCACTCCCAAGGTTCAGTGGTTTCGAGACACCCCGAGGGCAAGCATTCCCCTCCTAAGGCTGTGATTCCTTGAAGAAATGAAAATGTAAATACCAGCATAGAGAAGCTGGACCTGTCAGGAGCAAAGCTTGTAGCCAAAACCCAACACACGGCCCCAGACACAATTGAAAATCATTACAACCCCCCAGGACATGGCATAGGAAGTGTCACAACCACTTTGACTTCTCTTCCATCCTTAAAACCCCCACTTGGGACCCGGCTACGATACATCCTAAGGGCTCCTCAAGATCTGCTAGGAAAGTTGTCCCGTGCATCTGAGAGCGAGCCTTCCTGTGCTTCCCAGAATCCATGGGAATGTCTGACTACGTCTTTTTTAACTGCTATTAATTAATCTTGGCCTCAGTGATCTCCTCTGGGTGAACTGCTTGTTCAGAGGCATTCTGGCTTCATTTGCTAACAATTACATCCAAACAACCTGAACAGCTTGCAGAAAACTTGCCTTGTGTCCCAAATCAGGTATGTTTTGAAAAACAGGTAGGATTCAAGAAGGGATTTAAAAAAGAAAGCATTTAACAAATATGTCTAATCCTCAGGTGTACTTTGAAAGAGGCTAGCACTTCAGAAAAGAAGAAAATCAACATGTCGTTGGCACAGTAAGAGGTGCTAAAGCCTGGCATAACTGCAAAATAATAATTTTACTGAGAAATTAAGCATCCTGAAGTGAACTAAAGGGTACTGTACTGTTTGTTTGGGGTTTTTTTGGTGGGGTTTTTGTTTGTTTTGTTTTGTGTGTTAATTCTCTCCCAATAGATAAATTCCCAGGAAATAACTTTGTCTATACTATGCAGGTGGCACAGAACCTTCTTACCTAACACTATAAGGAAAGTCCAAACTATTTAGAAGTCAGACCTCTGGAGCCTACAGAGATCCTGTAAAATTTGTTTTTGTTTTTGTTTTTGTTTTTGTTTTTGTTTTGTAATGAAATCAGGGCATCTTGTTTGGAAAGGCTTTAAGCCATTATTTTCAATGCTCTGGGAGAACAAATTCAGCTCTGTTATTTGCTAGTGGCATCCCGACCATCAGCAGTTCACCACCTATCTGCCTGCCGTGTGGTTGAGGCTCCCAGCTGTCCGTGTGTTAGCTTGGACCCGAGTGGGACACAGAAATACCTTTAGAAAACATAACAGGAGGCCCAGGGCAAGAAAAGAAAAAGGAGAGCATTTCACAGCATGCGCCATGAACACCCAAAGTCCTGCTAGAAACGGCTGAAAGCATCAGTGGTCAAAGACGATGGGATTTTTCATGTGCTGATTTGCATGGTGAGGAGCAGGAATGAGGTTTGGATCTATTTTTTCCGAGCAGCTCTGCTCTTTTCTGACCCTTACTGACTTACTTTCCAGCAAAGCCATTCCCGGACTTCGATCCCATCACTTCCAGCACGGTCCTGGGCTTGGAAAAGCAGCTGCTGGGACACACGGCTTCATTTCCCAGGCTGGCAGCGAGACTGCAGCTGTACTCACCAGAGAGCCCAGCCGAGCAACCAGCATCCAAACCCTGTTACGGTACGTGCACGAGGGATACACCAAGGCACCGGGTTTTCCCAGCCCCTGCTGCCACCCCTTGGATCTGCTCCCACCATCTCACAGGCAAGGGGTTCTCCTTTTACAACCAGCATGTAAGCTGCAAATTAATTTACAAATACGTGTCGAGGCTGTTGGCAGTTGCCTTGGATACGAGCAATTTTTACAATCCCCAGCCACGGGGTTTCATAAAACCACTTTTTTTTCACCCCAAAAGAAGAGAAGAAAGAAAAAAATTGGGAGGACTGTTAAGGTATGAAGACCTTTTCAGCCAGTATTATCTCCTCAGGGAATATTTCTCTTCTGAACTACCTCTCCAGACAGCCCTTATATATAAAATTGCACGATCAAATGCTTAAACCATTTGATCATCACAGATGTAAACAATAAAATAAAATATTAAAAAGTGATAGTCATGATATACTGGGGGAAAAAAAACCCTGTAAGATAAAACCTCCTCTGGGTGTCTTCACTAACTTAAATACACAAGAGAATGAAACAGAACAAAATACAAGGCTTGGAACAGTCAGGAACCTCAGGCAAATCCTTGGTTCTAGTGGCAAAGGAACAAAACAAACACCAAAATAAATAAAGAAAAGTCATCATTTCCTCTCTGCAAACATAGACATTTCTAAAGCATGGCTGCTTCCAAAATTTGGTTCTATATATTTAAAAAAGACTTGTGAAATAATCGTGTACAGTGCAACCACGTGCTCTTTAGCTTGCTGACATAAGGACATTCCAAAATATGCTTAGATGAATATCTAAAACATTTTTTCAGCATTTCAAAATTGGTGAGATTCCTCTGAGCTACGTTTAGACACTTAAAATGAACCCAACCACAGATACAGAAGTCAAAGTTAGGGTAGGCAAACCTTGCATTCAGTTTTTCATTTTATTAAGCAGAAAAGTGGGCCTTTAGTCCTTTTTAGATATTTTGGGGCAATTTTGCACATTTCATCATACAATTAAAACTAACCCCTATTGATTTTCTAAGTACATTTGAGAACAAAACCTTTTAAAGCAACTATGAGATACCATTGGCTTGAAATGCTCTTGTTTTTAAAGAACACGGTACTCATGAAAATTTTCAAAGCTTTGACTTCTCATTCTAAGTTGGGCTAGAAAGTTTTTGTTGGGAAAAAACCCCTCTGTAATAGGAAAACCCCTCTACAATATATCCCCACAGCTGTAGTGATGTCTCTCTTCTAATCTCAAAATGTTCATGTCAATGAAAATTTTCATTTTCATTCATTCCTTCATTTTTCTTGACGCAGTTACTCACAATGAACGTTTGCTCTCAGCTCTTCCTCCTTCCGCTGAGGATGCTCTCTCTCCTTTCAAGTGACCCGGCGTGCATGGAGCTGAGAACCCCCGGAATACCGACCAGCAAACAGACACGGATGCTGCCGGCAGCATCCCGGCCAGGCAGGGCTCCTGTCTCTGCCCAAGGGATGCTACAGTGCCTGCACGGCATTCTCTGCCGTCACTCAGTGACATTCCTTCACATCACTCAGCAGCTGCCAAAGCCATTTCTGGATACACGGGATGATTTTTATTCAGATCGGTCAGCCATGGCTGAATTTCACTTCCTTCCTTCGACACACCTGCTAAACACCACCAACTTGGAGAGGGCTGCAGTCAACTACACAAGAAAACAAACTGGAACTTTACAAGTCCAGGGATCAAAGCAACTATCAATACTTCCATCAAGTTTTCAATTACAAATGCATTTAATTGATTAGCACTTAGCAGCACCTGTAGTTGGCTATAGCGTAATTACTGATTATACTGATACTGATTACTTGAACGATATCTGCCTGAGAGTCTCATGATTAAGAGTGTGTAAAGCAAAGGGCACAATAATTTCAAAATAATTAAGCTATTAAGATTCAGACCAAAATCAAAACCTCAAGAATATTTAAAATATTTTTTCCTGGTTTAAATAATGTTAATGCATGTGCCTTTCTGATGCTGTGCTGCTATGAGGGGCTTCCCAGAGACCCGTCAAAGGCAGCTAACTCCCTCTTTCTCCATGCCTATCAGCACGAATGACAAGACACCATCACCACCACAAGCAACAAAAGAAAGAAATCAAAAAAGCACAATGAAATACTGCATCCCTAAACCTGTTCCTTAAATATTTATGCTCCTGCAGCCAGTAAAGAAGGTTCCTCCAGTTATAACATACGCAACGGAGTGGTGCACACTGGAGTTCCTGCATCCGTGACCTGCCTGAGCCCATCGCAGCCTGACACCAGTTCTCCGTAGCATTTTTGTATCGAGCCACTGGCACTCTACTTTTGGCAAATGAGACGTTTTCAGATCCAGACTGGCAAAATGCTAAGGGCAACAGAAGTTTGTGAGTCTTAACGTGCATGAAGGTTGTTGTGGTGAGGTACCGCAGCAGCGCAAAGCATACCTGCTTCCCAGGATGCACTGTCAACCTGGAGAGCATCTCTTTGGGCCTCCGACAGAAAAAAGCATAAAGGTAGTTCAGATTTAAAGGCCTAATTTGGTCACAGAAAAGACGCTATTTTGGGCACAGAGGTTAGTCAGTGAGTTTCGAAGAGAAAGGAACCATCGGGTGCTACTCAAGCATGCGTCGTGCACTGGAATGGCTCCCTGAACCCAACCCTGAGAGAGGGCTGGGATGGGTTTTGCACAGGATCCTGAGCAAGCAGCTAAAAAGAGGTAAATTCCGCAAATGGGTTTAAAGCTGTGGTTGAGCTGCTGAAAGATGGATGATGATGATGAATAAGCCTATTAAAAAGGCCAGGGACACCAGAAGGTATCGAAACATCTGCAGAAGGAAGAGAAGAACTGCCAGATGTTGCTGGGGTTGGTGATTTTTATATCCAAAGAGGAATATTCTGGAAAGCAAGTTTTACAACCAAGGTCCAAACTGATTTATTCTTAAGGTTGCGTTAAGACCTCCCAAGTGTCCTGAACATCGTGGACACGCACAAGTCACCCACCCTGCAGCTTCCAGCATGTTGAGGGGATCAGCTGAGAGCCACAGCCACGCAGCAGCCCAAGCTACTGCCGCACGCCTGGGCGTCCAAGAAAACCTTTCTGCATGGAGAAAGAGATTTGAGATATGAGGAGCTCATCCTTACAGAAAGCAAACCCAGCAAACCCACCATCCCACCCATCCATCAAACTTTGCACACCCTCACGGCACTCATCTCCTTTCCCAGATGATGGTGTTTTCAGAAAACATATGAGGTCTTCTCAGAAAGCCACCAGCATCCTGGCTGCCTGCGTAGCGAGAAGGAACAAGCCTGGCAGCACGCCCCAGCCATGCCCCCACATGTAGTAAGCCCTGAGCAACTCCACCGCAACATCACCTGCCTGGCACCCACCTACTGCCAGGGGACTTTGGCGAGTATTTAAGGGTAAAAACCTCTAGCCATCTTCATTCCGTGACCCTCTTGCAAATCAGAAACAACATAGGAATTTGGTACAAACGTCCCTCTAGAGAGAAACCACATCAGTGCCAGAACCAGTACTCCTTTCCCCAGTACTGGGACCACACAGTTCTTTAGGAGCGCTGGCCCCGTTCTCTAGGGAGCAAGCGAGGATGCTGCTGGGGGCTTGCTGGGGGCTGGGTGACACCTCTCCCACAGCCACCCTGGCCGTGCTCCACCAGAGAGCACCATGTGTGCTTCCCATGCTTGTGTCCAAACCCAACAAGCGTGAGCCACCTGTGAGAGACACAGCTCACAAGGTCCGGGGGTCTCCAGGGGTTCTGCAAGCTGGACCAGCAGCCAGGCTCCAGCTCCGTAAATCCTCCTCACTCCCTCCCAGCCATGGCCGTTACTCATCCTTCGCTCCTCCCTTCCAAAGCACTGCAGCATTACAGACCCTTCCTCCTCCTCTGTAACTTGCTACGTGCCACGCGCCAACACTCCCCTTCAAGGACGGCACCAATTCCCATCGATTTTCAGAAGACTAACAGCTTGTTACAGGGTAATGGGTGAGGGAAGGAGGCCTCAAACAGAAGGAAGGCCTCAAACAGCCTGCTACTTCACCTCCATCTTTCACAACACCAACACGCACATTTCCATACAGCTCGAGACCTGAATCTGAGGTGACACCGATGTGGCAGAGGGTTTGCAACCTCCCAGCGCAGAACTTCAAGTGCATTTCTAGCAGTTTCTCTGCTTGGGAGATGGAGGTGCTCAGAGCACCGTTCCCAACACACACGAGGCATGGAAAGATGCAGGGACAATTAGCCAGGCTGTGGATTTTAAAGAGAAACACTTTTGCTTTTCTCAGTTTTTAGGTCAGGCTAGGACGGGTCCCATCCCACTCCCCAGGACTGCGGAGCAGTAGCCAGGGGAAGGAAAGCTCCCTCCCAAAAAATGCCGACAGCAGGTCTGGGGAAGGACATCACCACGTGTCTGTGCAACACGGAGCTATTTCTGTTTCTTTTCTTTCTGTAACAAAAAACACACCCTGGGAAATACCTTCTTAAGTTTTGCTGAAAAAACTTCATTTCTTTAATTTCTTTGACAACATCCTCGAATTGCACGCGTTTTCTGTGCCCTATTCAAAACGGGCACTTTGAAGTACTTCCAAGATTTGTTACATGCCATTTATTCACAGAAGTGATTATACAAATATATCTCCCTAAGTTTGGGGCTGAATGCTAAGAAAACGTGGTTTTGTAAAACTGTGTTTCAACAGTGGCATAGCAGTGAAGTTTATATCAGGAAAAATGAAGGCACTCTGGCATCTTCCCTGGGGTCACTCAGAATCCTTAGGTCACTCCAGGGCCCTGTTCCTCAGCCTGTGTTACTATCTCAGCATTTTAAAACCTGCCCACTGCTTAATTCCTCCCCAGTCTGTACCCCAAGGCTGATCTTACTCATTAATTCTATTTGCGCATTATCAGCGCTTCTGCTTTCAGTTTCCCGAGTCTCCAGCACCCTGGCTGAAACACAAGGGCAGGGCAGGTATCACACATTGCCTTAAATAACTCCAGCTCCAGCCAGCTGTGAAAAAAGCATTGTCTTCAGTAATTGTTTCTGGGTTTCTTTCTACATTTTTTTTTTTTGTTTAATTGTATTTTTCTTTCAAATCCAAAGTGCTGGAGGTCCCTGCAATTATCATGGGACCCAGATGCCAAATTCATCTGGGAAAGGTAAATGAGTGGAAGTCACTAGACGACTGAACACATGATATTGATTTTTAGGATTAATGATGGGGGTCATTCAGGATAGGCCTTTAAATTTTGCACCCATTGGCATCTCTTTAATTAAAGACATCTCATTCCCTATGGACGTTCAATAAAATGAAGCGGTGCTCCAGAAAACATCAGCTCAGACATAAAAATGTTATTTTCTCGTTTCCAGTTCTTCCAACAAGCACTTTTGCTTCAGGGACCTGCAGCTAGACATTTTGAATCAGCATCAAAGCTGCTGTTCGGGCAACTTTCAGCATCATCCCAGCACCCCCCCCCTCCCACCTCCCCCCCCCCCCCCCCCCCCCCCCAATCAGCCTGAATTTGCAGAATTCAATGTGATTTGCCTAATTCTCTGTGCACCAAAAAATGATACCAGTCAGTGATAAGCTTAAGGCAAATTTCTGAGGCTTGAAAGACTTCTCCTGAAGGTCTCCTATTAAATGTATTTATAATTGGTACCTTAGTTGATATAGAGACCTGCAGAAGGATATTCTTCCACAGGGAAGGACACTGGATCTAGCTCAGCTTCAACTGTTGTTTACTATTTAGAGCTGAAAAGTCCAAGTTTGTTATAAATCTGCTGTGGACATTCAAGGTTGGGATCATCCCGATTAATCTATGTCCATAGCTGAAGCGTCCCAGTGCTTGGTCACAGAAGGACGTATCACCTATCTGAACTTTCAGGAGCTGCCTGCACCTTATCACTAAAACAAGCAGCACTTAGCATTTCAGATGACAAAATTAAGTGCCTAAAGTTTAGGTGGAACGATCAAAGTCAGGCACTCGATTGATTCAGATTGCACCTAAGCCATGTTGGAAGAGAATTTAATATCAAAACGACAATGGAAAGCAACAGACATGTCACTGGAGTGGTGGAGGTTGGAAGGCACCTTTGGGGTCATCTACTCCAACCCTCAAGTACTCATTTGATGCTCGTTCAGAGACAACCCATCACAGTTCACATTTCCAAAGGCAACCTGCGCCACTGACATCTCCCCTGCGCTCCACGGGGACCCGGCTGGCTTGGTGTCCTGCCACAGGTGGCTAGGGGATGCTGTCCAACATGAGAGACCACAGCCCACCCCACACTTCAGAGCACCAGTCCTCATTAGCAGCCTCATTATCTTGAATTAGGAGCATGAAGACAATTCTTTCGCTCAGTTTCCTGGGGGCACTGCAGCCCTCCCAGCTGGCGGCTCCCACCCTCAGGCTCAGCGCTGCACATGCCACTGCCGCACCATCCAGCCCTCCCAAAGGAAGAGGCTGAGCCTTTTAGCTCATTTTTTCCTTGGAAGCAGTGTCCAGCGTCACAGCTCCACAGGGCAGAAGGGATCTCTGTGACGGTCCCCTCCGTCCCTTGCTCGCTGCAAGAGTCTGTGACTCCTCCAGATTAATTCTTGTCTGAACGGGATCAAGCAGCAAGTTGGTTCTGCCTGACCTTGGGAAAGGGGACAGCTCTGTTCAGTTAAACACGCACAAATGGCTTATTTTGGTCTATTTTGGAAGTTTTACTGTATTTTCAAGGCACAGACAGGCTTACACGATGCCATCAGAATGAGCGACAAGCCAAACTTTGGTTACAGCCCTGCTGCCCAGTGCACCTACCTTAAAATTTATTTTCCTTTCAGAAGAATTAATGATGTAATGTTAACAATAAAGGAAGGCACAACAGAGTTGTCAAGAAAAATGAGAAATAATCCCAGCCACAGTCCTGAACAAAGCTCTCTGCAGCAAAGCATGCGGTGACCTAAATAGCCTAGCACCTGGTTGTTACGCTTTACCTAGGTAATAAATACAGCAACCTTCAAAAATGGATTTTAGAAAATAACCTGTTACATCAACAGTGGGGTGGATTCCCACCTGATGCTCATAATTAACCACCTCAGCCGGGAGATCACTAAAAAGAAATGTCTGCGAAGAGCAGAGGTAGCATGTCAGGCAGTTATGATCCTTAGGGCTATACCCCTCTCACCAAAAAAAAGTTGCAGTGTAAGAATTATGAAGACAGTGATGGATGTGAGTCCCGCCTGCTCTCATTACCACGAGCACAATATTTAGACCCTCGAGGGAGGAAAAACTGTCAAAATGTTAAAACAATTCCAAGTTTTCTGAAGTCACCAAGGAACTTCACAGCGGTGTGCCCAACACACTTGTTTGCTAAGTAAATTTAAGTTACTGGTTTCAAAGCAATCCCCTTTTAGTCCATCAGGCTGCCGTAACATCCTCCCTTCACCGGGCAGAGCCTGGCAGAAGCCCCCCTACCCCTTCGTTCGCGCCTCTGAAGAGCTCAGGCCTGGCTGGTGGGGAGCCACCACCGCGGTAGTGGGACCGCAGCCTCCCCTGGAGTGACGTTCACTTATGGTTATCCCAAAGGAGCAAGCACCTTCCAGCAAAATATCTATAAATACGGAGCAATGAGGCATGGCGGGTCTTATTCAGCCGCTTTGACCTCCACTCAGCACAGTGCTGTTCCAGAAATGTCATCGCCGCATCACAGTTTTCTTCCTAGGAAACACACAGGACCAGCACCTGCATATTCTGACCTCTGGTCGTTTTACGAAAAGGCAGAGCAAAGCAGCAGATAGTGCAGTCACAGTAAATCAAGATCACCGTGGGTGTCAGCATCTTCTTTTTGGGTTAACATGATTGTTTCTTTCTGGTTTTCTTTCCTTTACTGTATAGTTTTATTTGCTAGTGGCACATCGTCACTTGGGTGCCGCCCAGTAGATAAAGAGGGAAATTTTCACTTCACAATACCATCTCACATTGCTAATTTGTCTTATCTTTATGGGAAGAGGAAAGCAACCATCAAAAAATTAGGAACTTTTGTCATGCGCTGGTCGTGGGAAAATCATTTCAGAGCTTTTTCCAGTCGGAGTAAATTACACCAGATGTCAGCTCTTAGAAATTCCAGGCTGTCATTACACTGACAAAAATAAGTATTTTGGTCCCGGTTTTATCCAATGGGAAAACAAGCTATACAGCAAAGATAAACAGTCAAAATAAAATATTGTCCAAAAAAAAAAAAAAAAAATCCTGCAGATTTCACTGAGCCCAGCTCAGCCACGCAGGTGAAGATGCTCACAGCCTGCGGATGAACCAGTGGAGAGGCGCTGGGAGCAGCCCCCAGCTGGGCTTAGCACAGCACCTGACCAACGCAGACCCCAGCGGATCTCATGGCCTCATCCAGCAAAAAACAGCTCAAGGGCAGACAGGTCCACGCTGCAAAACCTGGAGCTGTAGTTCATCTCCTCAGGGTTCAGAAATGCTTGGGCCAGGTCAGGTGTGTGAAGGCACAGCGCAATGCCGAGTACGTATACCAACTACATGTTGCACCAGTAATTTAATTCCTGACAATAAGAAGGCTGTCAAAATAGCAGGCATTTAACATTAACACCCCACCCCCCGCAGAAAAACACCACTGACAACTAGACCAAATAAATACCAAACCTCTAGTAACATCCACTGAGGTGTAGTCTTTGTGTAGAGTAAGACACCCTTTCTGATATTGCATGAGCGTTTTTTTTTTTTTTTTTCAAATACACATATGACCCATCAGTTCATCCAAACCCCACACTCCTTATCATCGTGCCCAAGACACCAGTGGAAACACTCAGGATTTACGTGAGGATGTGCAGCATATGCCCTGCTCCACAAAAATGTTATTTCTCCTGGTGAACGCTCTGTAAACTCCATTTCAATAAATAACTTGGACAAAAGGAGCAAGGTGAAGAGTATCGCTGCGTGTAAATGAAATCCTTACTGAAGAGAAAATGAAAAGGCAGCAAAGATAGAACAAGGGAGACTAAGCACTCACAAAAAAGATCAGCGGTAAATATATCAGAGCGTACATAGGAATACAGGAAACAGTTTAATAAACCAATACAAAGGATGTGAGCAGATTTGGAGAGAGTTAGTTAGCCAAACAACATTTAATACGCAGTTCAGAAGGGATTTACTGAATCAAAGCGCTTCAGCTGTTGCTGCAGATGACGATGGAGTCTCCTCCTTCCCCCCGGTGAGGCAGGAGGTACCCAGCACCATCTGCCCTCACTAGCCAAACAATAACTGTATTTAGTACATTTTATGACTTAGGCAAACTGCTGCAGCTTCAAAAAAGCAGTCCTGTAGAAGTATCAGATTTTGCATACCACATTTTTCTTCACCATCTAAAGAAACCCCATGGTTAATACACACCGCACAGCACCCTGCCTCACACCTCCTGAACCAAAATTCCCTAAAGCCAAGCAGATTTTTCCTCTTCCATTTTCAATGGACGGATGCTGGATTTGGCCCCTAAACTGTATAATTCGGCACACCACCAGCATCATTTATTCTTCCATCTAATCCTATACCCGTGTAAAAATGCAACTTCCAGCATCTCAAGCATCACTTAGAGGGCGGGGGCCACATCTATTCCTGACAAGTTTTATTCCCTGGGAACCACCCAGGGCGATGCTTCTCACTTCACTCAGATACTGTTCCAACTTCAGCCCCAATAAATGGAAACAAAAAAATATACAAAACTAACTCTCTGGTAGCTCCACTTAGTTTAAAAAAACAAACACCAAATCCCAAACCCAAGCAATATGAAAAGCACTGGAAGAGCACAAATACTGACTTTCATTCCATAAATATCATGGAATTTAAGCCCAGAAATAGGCTGGTTTATAATTGTTTCATTCTCCAGAGACTGTTCTGTGAATTTTAAAGATGGGACTACGTATGCTTTTGGCTTTAGAAGCACTATGTGATCTGATCTGAACTTTGGGTTTAGGGAGCTAATTTTTGTCTTAGGATTTTGTTTCCACCACCACCACCAGCCTCCCCCGATCCCCTACACACCAATTCCCTTCGGCAAGGCTATTTTTATAACATCCAAAACTCTTTTATGGCTTCCCTTTTATTGGTTCAACAACACAAATTAACAAGAAACGTTATTCCTGTTGCTATAGCTGCATTATCAACACGGAATAGGAAAAACAGTGACAGAAAAGCAAAGAAAACCCACTTTAGGTTATATACAATTAAGAGAAAATTCCACAAAAGTCATTAAATGGAAAAAGAAAGAAATCTCATGTTCTGATACTTGTTTAGGCTGGGCAAAAAGACCTCAGGGAAGCAAGAGTACACATACAGCTCTTTGCAGGTACCTTCATCCTCCCAGAATGGCACAAGCAGCAGTTGCACCAACAGAAAGTGAAGAAATAAATTGACTGGAAATGGTTTTACTTTATTTTCCAAATCTTTGGCATCCTCACAGGACCCTCCAGCATGTCAGGCTGAGCTTGCAGTCCAAGGGAAGGCTCCACGCTGGGATGGGAGATACTGGGATGCCTTTGCTCGCACCCTGGGGGTGCTGGGTGTGGGACCCCCATGCTGCTGAGCACCCCAAAGCGGGGCCAGTCCACCCCTTCTCCCACCTTTATACCAAAGGCAAGGGGTTTTAGTAGCACTTTATGGCAATTAAAATTTTATGAGACACCCACATCAGTTTGGGAGGATGCAAGAATGAAATCCAGGCTGCATTCATATTTACAGACCTGCTGGAAAAGAAATGAAAAAAACAAAAAAGCAACACAAAACCAACAAAAAGAAACCCACACAAGACATAAACCATGTCTATCGAGATGGCCCAAAACATATCAGTCTGCCCTGCAGCTCTTGACGGTGTTCAAGAGCCACACCGATTTTCTTAACCATTCAGTGAAAGTGTGATGCCTTTCCATCATTTCATTAAATGTCATTTCTCTGCTGGACCAAACGAAACGCGATGACCCCAGCAGCTCCCGCCGGTCCAAGAAGATGCTGGCAGCATCCCTGGGCTGCACAGGGTGAAGGGACAGCCCAGGTGGCAGAGGGACCCTGGTCTGCACCCAACAGGGGCACCCACACCAGCAGATCAGGGGTTGCAGGAGGGATGGAGCTATGAAAGAACAAGATGATGGATTTCGCCTTTGCTTTGACTGGTCATCGTGAACAGCAAAACCCTGATGCTCGAGCCAGGATGCACGAAGGGAAGATGTCTCAACAGTGATGTCAACACCCACGCGAGTGTCAAATATTTTCTCCATCCGGGAGATAATTTCATTATCTTAACATTGCCACCCCAGCACCAAAGCCATAAATCTTTTAGGTGCCTAAAATGGAACTTCAGACAAACTAAGTGAAAATGTCACTGGACAGTGGGGACAGAGTTTTTAGGAGGGGCTGTAGCAACGGGACAAGAGGGAATGGTTTTAAACAGAAAGAGAGGACATTTATCCTGGGTACTGGGAAGGAATTGCTCCCTGTGAGGGTGGGAGGCGCCGGCAGAGGCTGCCCGGGGCAGCTGTGGGTGCCCCGTCCCCGGCAGTGCCCACGGCCAGGCTGGGGCTGGGACCCACCTGGGCTGGGGGGAGGTGCAGGGGGTGGCCCAGCAGGTTTTTAAGGTCCATCCCAACCCAAACCATGCTGTGAGTTTGTGATGATTCTCAGGTCAAGCCTGGGAAAACCAGCACCAGCCACATCCCATCACCTCCTCGCCAAGGCCTGGCTGAACCCCAGAGCACAGCAGCAACCCCCCCTGCCCGCATCCCAGTCCCGTGGGCTCTGGGTACCAGTGTGCAGGGAGGCACAGCTGCACCCTGAGAACCAGCTGCAGGGGATGGATCCCAGCTCCATTTCATGGGTGTCCAACAAAATGCCCTGGCTCTGGTTTGCTGACTATTTTCCTCCCATTTCTGGAGCTGGCTTTGCAGTCACACCACAGCCACAGCTCCTGAGTGCACCTGGCCCGAAGCAGCAGTATTTTTTACTTCTAAATTCCCATCCCGGCTGAAACCTGTTCTGCAGAATGACATTTCTGCTGAGACCCACTCTTCATTAATGGAGTCTATTCTTTTATATTTTGTTTCAAAAAAAATTCAGTTCTAGTGGAAATTACTTGAAGAACAGTCTGTAAAGGGTAAATTGCCCCCCTCCCCCTTTTTTTTTTCAAAGGTGGTCCACACAGCCTGATCATTCATCCTCATTTCCCTGGGCTCGTAAGACCAGGAAGAAGTTTGGCTTTATTTTCGCTGCTATACGATGCTGGCTAATGCTGCTGTTAGGCTTCCTGCGAATGTCATTTTAAAGGCTCAGTGATAAAACGGTGCAGCCTAAATTGAAGTGACTGCCCAGGTTTCCTCGGCAGCAATGCTCCTTTTTTGCTATTCATGTGACAGAAGCAGCACCCAGACGTGAATGGTGCTGCATTTTACCAAAAAGCAAGGAGGAAGTTTTCTAAGTGAAAATCCTGAAGGACAGACGAAGAGGATGAATGTGATAAAAGTTAGATAAGAAGCAGAAAGGAACAACCCACCAGCTGGTCTCCGTAACTGGAGGCATGCAGCGTATTATTATACCAACAATTATGTTTCTTTCTATTTATATAGAAAGATGTAAGCTGATTTATTTTTTTTTTTTAGTAAAAAATCAAATAAACGCTGCTAGTGAAACATCAAACCTGCACAGATAAGATCTCACAAAATAAGGAAAAGCAAAAATTAAGTTCCTAAGAGTAATCAAAAAGCCTTTCTACTCTGCAGTGCAAAGTCTTCTTTCCCAGCTAATTTATTTTTGCCTTAAATGCCTCTTTTCAAGTGTACATTATATGCAGTTTAGCCAAGCTATTATTTCATTGAAGTCTTAACCACACTTCTCCTTCCCCCTCTGTGCCTTTGTCTGCACATGTTTCACAATGGAATCCTACAGGTTTTTGGCACTAATGTTTTAACTTTTAGTAAGAAAGTTTTGTGTTGGGGGTTGGGGTTTTTTTTTCTTTTTTTTTTAAGGACTGGTTTAGCACGGGTGTACAATGAAACTGTAACAAATGCAGGGGAAAATTCAGTAATTATTAGGGTTGACCCTGGCTCCTGGAAAAAAGTTTATGTTCCATGACATATGGGGAAACAGATACCTCGTCCTTATGATTTGACTGGCTGTTAGAAGAGATGTTACAGGAAGGAAGGAAAAGACCTCTGTGTGTACAGCTGAATATGCCATATGACTGAGTATGACTCAATCTCTCTCCGACTCATCCTTGAACAGAAGGATAAAACTGAGGGAAAAATCAGGGACAAGCCCCATCCTCCCCGAGGAGTGCAGGGACGTGATAAAAAATAAAAATCGCTCACCGAGTCAAAGTGAAATGTTACCCAAAATACAGGAAGCCTTTTACAGGACAGCAAAACCGAGAGTCACTAACATCATGGGATAATAAACTGATTTTTTTCCCCCACACCTGCAATCTCACTCCTGATCCTGGCACTGTGGAGCTTCTTCAGAAGACACCAGGGCCAGATGCATTGTCCTGTAATATCTAAAAAACTAAGAGTTTTCACTGGTTAGGTCTTCTAACAAATTCCATTATATTATTTTTTCTAAAGATGAACTTTCTTCATCCCTTAGAAGCCTCCACACCCAGGATTAAGTCTCTTAAATATTACATTGAATGAAAAACCAGATGGTTTTAGAAATTTCACCCCATGGAGAAAATTGGAGCCCCAAGAAAAATCAGCGTCTATCCCACAAACCCTCTAACAAAACCTGTTTCCTAATAACAAACCAACAACAAATACAGGTTCAATTCTATGATTCAGCATCACGCTCTGGCTGGGTAGACAAGTCGCACCAAGGCTCGCTATGCTATGCACTTAGCATGGGAATCCCTCCCTTCCTCCCTCATTTTTAGCATAAACCTGATTTTCCTTTTCAAAATGAACTCTATGAATCTTGCGTCTATGTTCCAAAACTTAAATGAGCAGGGAATCAAGTTTCATTTTTTCACTTTCCCCACCAATAATCACCTTGAAGAAAGCTACAGGCAGTTCTTTAGATGAATCTTGTTCCTGGGTAAATTCTCCTTGGGGAATCGTTCAGGTACTTAATTGAGTTGCCTGTGTTCAAGAAAGAATCTGTTTTTATGGATACAGCAGGAGCTCTCAGCCAAGTCAAAGCCATGAGGCTGCTACAGCACTTCTCCCAGGGGAACCTGAGCTCCAGGTAACTCCTTTTTGTAACTTGGAAGTGATTATTTCCGTGGCTGAAACACCAAGGAGTCTTCTCCAAATGAAACGAATCTCCTCCAGGTCCAAGCACCTTTAAGAGAGGCGCTGTTAGAGCATCACCTCTTGAAATATTGCCCAGCGAGCGTTGAAATATCTCACTTTGCAAGTCATTGGGTTTGACAAGCTGATGCACACATGGAAACGTCACCTTCAGACATGTTTGCAGGGCTTTCCTGCCCCGTAACTGGAGAAGTTGGTCTAAGCCATAAGTCAAAGTTAAAAGCAGATTTGGGAAACTCAAAATCTCACCCAGGAGATTTATTTTAGGCCAGATGGGTAGCACCTGGAGATAGGTCACAGAGCACAATCAATGCCAGCATGAGTGCATGTGCCAGGGACCTCCGCAGCCCACCTTCTCATCATGGCAGCGGGGGGTTGTCCTGCCCTGAGCAAAGAGCAGCGATGCTCTGAGGCGATCCGGTACCTGTGAGCATCAGTACAGAGCCACCCTGCCCCCCCAGGGTACCACGCTCGCGCATCCACTGCAGGATCCCGAAGCACAGCTCCCGCATACAGCTCTGCGTTGGAGCTGTCGGCTCACAGACGCTATTGGCATCATCAGGGCACCTGGGAGGAGGCTTGGCTTCAGCTGCTTGGCCTCGATTACTGGTGCCTGGGAGGCACAGATGCCCTTCCCATCCCCCTCCTCGGGCACCACAGCCATAGCTGCTTTTGCCAGAATGCCCCATTGCCTCTCCTCTTCCCTGCTCCCTTCCATCACACCTCTGGAACGCCAGCTGGACTCCACTGGTCTGCCAGATGATTGGTAAAATCACCTCCCTGCCCAACCTGCCCACTAGCTGGAGACCCTATGTCAAGTTCAAGCACTGCTCATGCTATTTACTGAGCTATATGACAGAAAGAAGCGTATAATATTGTCTATTATTCAAGGCAGGGAAAGGCTGGGAAGAAGGAAATTCAACCTAAGACAGAGGGTGACTATGGCAGCAATTATTAGCAAACTAAAACATATGCTGATTTGCAAATATCTTGGTAGCAGCCACACAGAAAGATATTCTGAACTACCAGAAATCCTTCAGACTCCAATTCTGGGGCAAAGGCTGTTCTTTTATTTGGTCCTGTCGTCTAGCACAGCGAGCTCTTCAGCCTGGATCTGCACATGCCTAGAGTGCATATATACCACATTAATACAGGTCATAACAGCAGCAACTGCAGTAATTGTGTGCAGTAATGTAACTTTTTTTTTTTCCTTGCCCATTTTAATGAAAGTCTGTCCCTCAGGGAACTTGGCACACGAGTACTGGGGGGGAGAGGAGAGCATAAAGTGTATACAAACTATAAATGTCAACGGCAAGGCATCGCTCACGATGGTACCCAGGGGCATAACTAGAAGCAGCAGAATAACATTAAGAAAGGGAAAATTTAGGGTGTTTCAGGAAAGATAAATAGTGATATACCCAGTGAGACGTGCGACAGTGACGCTTGAGATCCCCTAGCAAAGGTGGTGGGACAACTCCAGCACTTAAATGCTTTACCAGTACCTGGGGGAGGTGGGGGAAGAGAGGAAAATAAACCCCCAGACCCGTAAAACTGACTGCTGGGACCAGCAGCGCATTAGCAGTGGCACCAGAGGACACAACAACTCCTTCCAGCTCTCATTTCAGTCATTTTCTAGGGGAAACCTTGACCCAGAACTCATCTGCTGATCCACCATGACCATGAAAAGCACCCTCTGACGCGCACCCCGTGCACCTCAGGTACGAGTTCCCTTACCCTCCATTACAGCCAGGGTCAGATCAGCACAGAACTTCATCACCAAAACAACAAAGAAAAATCTCCCTTACTCCTATTTTCTTTTTTTTTTATTACTGCACACAATGGTTTCCTTCTTTCAAAGGCCAATAGAAATGAAAAAATTATGTTGAATGCTAGCAATTAAACTGCTACAGTGCAAATACATGAAGACAATAAACCGAGATGGCCACATTTTTACTGACACCGCCCGATCTTTTGCAATCGTTGGGAGTATGAGAAATGTTCCTATTTCGTTAACTGTCCTGGGCACATATTGCACTGCAAGATGTGATTGTTTCATTTCTGGCCTTCTGGTCTGTGCTGAAAAACTAATAAAATTATTGAGCCTATAGGTAGAGCCACATGACAATTAGTCTATTACTAAGGGGGGGACGAGGGGGGAGCACGCCTCCTTCACCCTGGTCCAACAGGGTGGCTATCACCACCTCTCTTAAATTAATAGCAGCAGCAGAGTCAGGTCACCACTGACCCCAGCTATGAGCTGGGCACATGCCCCATTCATTACAGTTACACGTGCAGCCAAGGGTGAATGAGAGAATATTTCTACTCAGTGTTTTGTACTGTACCAGCAGAACAAAGCCATAACTTTTAATCACAGGCACGGAATCTGGCAGAGGAACGGGGCTGGAATAGAGACATAAACCATGCAAAACACAGTTTCCGTGAGTGGACCGAAGACCTGTACCTCTGCATAGAAACCCGCTGTAATTACACTTCTTTACTTGAATGCAAAATCAATATGGAGTTAATGGTGTTGTGATACTACCTGGTGGAGGAGAGGGCTGGAGTTACCTCCCTGTGCCACCCAGGAGCCGTGGCCATCCCATCCTCCTGTTTTGTCCATCCGAGGGAAAGCCAAGGACGGTGGGACACAAAACGGGCAACCAAAGCCATCGCTTGAGCTGCGGGGCAAGCCTTCTTCTGGGTACAGAAGTTTGTCTTGCCCTCATCTACAATTTTTCCATCTCTGCACTGATTTTTCTACTAATTTCTTGCTTTTTTTAACTTTGACTTCTTATCAGCTATCTGAAAGTCTTCGTACACATTCTAACCTCAAAGACATATAATCATCACAGGCTAATCGTGGCTGACTCAATGTATAAATATATAGGAGAGAGAAATAATACATAAAATTACCAAGCCAAATATTACCCCCAAAACGCAATTTTTTTTTTTTTGAACGTCCCAATTCCAGCCAGGATGGCAACACCAGCACACAGAAGAGCTGTGATGGAACTCAGCTCGCCTCGCCACACATATTCCCAGCTGTATTTAGGCACCTCCTCATTCCGTGCTCCATGCAATGTATTACCACTTTTTCCAAAGATTCAACACTCCTGAACTTATTAAATTTAGAAATTTAATCCAAACAACATCTAAACCAGCAAAGAATGAGCCCCTGTGAACACAGACCTGTTTTTCAAGCATTATCCACCTTGGGTGAGTACACAGTTGCACACGTGTAACAGGGTGCTGCGGCTACAACTGCAGCCCCCCAGGCTCAGAGCTCAGCGGGACATGTGAAGGAATGCAAAGCGTTTAAATTTCATTCGAAAAAACAGAAGCAGTGTTAAACCAGGGTATTTGTAAGCTTCAGAGATGTCATTTCAACCTGACTACAGCCTGTCGGCTCATACGTTGCTATCAGCTAAAAGCCAGTTATTTAATGCAACCACTTGTTACTGCTTCCATAATTGAAGCATCTTTTGAGCATATTTAGGAAACGCTCTCCTGAAGAGCTCAGACAGAGAACTGGAGCCACAGGGGAAGTCCACATCACCAACAAACTGGAAGTTCTGGTTTGCTTTCCTATGCAAAGATACTGAATTTTCCAGTTTTCTTTTGTATAGGTCACTTCTATTGCCAGGCACCGAGGAAGCGCTGGGGTCTGCAGAAGCCATCCCAAGCCACTTCAAACCTTGGGGGAGCAATCTGTCTCCTAGGATCGGGCTGTTTTCATCTCCTTAAGGAAGTTTCTAGAAAAAAAGCAGGCAGTTTTAACAGGTTTTCTGGTGTTTGGTTGGTTGGTTTGGTTGTGGGTTTTTTTCCCAAACAGAATTCCTGGGCTCTTTCCTTTTAGAGGTAAGGAACAGATGGAAAAGCAAAACTAATAGATAACACCCACTTTTACACACCTCTCTCTTTCTCTCTCTCTCTCTCACACACACACATCATTTTCCCTTGGAAATTCCCAGGCAGTGCCCACCAGCCTGGATGCTGCAGCCCAGCCAAGTTTGCTCATGGTTGCACAGACTCGCTGCATGTCCTGCCCTGCCTTTCAGTCCCTGCTTCCTTGCCTGCCAAAAACTTGAATGTGGAAATCCGTGGCTTTCTGAACCTGACGATACCATGCTCTTTTTGTCACTCAAGTGGATACAGCCGCTCCCCCGCAGTCACATCACCAGGTACAAGACGCGTGCCAAACCCCCCACCTCCCCAGATCGTTGGCTCTTCCAAGATGAGCCAAATCTTTTTGCAGAAAGGTGTATGACTGAAAACTCCTGTATGAAAATTTCCATTAAATGTTCTAAAGCACACAGCCGCCTAAAATGGAAATTCAGATCGATAAAAGATGCCCGTCCATCCCCGGCAAGGTGTGTTCGACATGCACGGTCCAGCTGGCTGGAGATGGCAGCCCAAGAGCGTTCGGTGTTCACGAGAGATCCGGATTGCCAGCCTGCAAGGCATTTCTAAAAGAATTTTCTCTTCTATTTAACTTTTGCTATTAATTGCAGGTGATAACAGGCAAGAAGACAAAACACTTTGGCATTATCTCACAACCTTGCATCATACATACTCTGAAGCAAATAAACTACACGTAAGAAACCAGAGACAAAAGAGAATGTAAAAGGTAAATGGTATCACACACTCCTAAGTGCCTCTAACAATTATTCCCATCCTGAAGGACAGGAGGAATTTCACCATTATGGAACATAACTTTTTTTGCATGCATGCATTCTTCTTTACAGTAATAAAACAGTAATTATGGAAAATGCCACAAATCATATAAATCTGTATACTCTACTGTCAAACTGCAGACGAGAATTATTTTTTTTTTATAAATGGCACCAGGCCAATATATTTGAGGATGATAAAAGAACATATTGCCAACGTGTATCTCTACATAAAAGGCAATTAAAATACAATGTTAAGAAATGCTAAAGAAAATGAGGGAAGCCCAAGCACTTCCTGTCTTCTTTTTTTATATGTATCTATATCTACTAAATAATACAGTAAAAATAAAATCCAATTTAAAAACTCTGCCAATGCTGCAGAAATCTTATGACTCATTACAAGCCATCAGAAGTCAAAGGAAGACAGACACCCAAATTATCTCACATCTTGAACCACGAGTGCTCAGACTGAGCCCAGGAATGAATTACTTCTGTGTTTATTTGATCATACAGCAGGATCCTGCCTCGGTAAACTTTTATGACAAGCCATTCCCAAATTTCTGGTGGCTGATTTTATCGCCTTTCGGTGGAACAAAAAGATCCTTGTCCTCAGGAGTGAAGGAATAGCTGTTCGTAAGAAACACTCGGGTGGTTATTTGAAAGGACACATCGTTTAGGCTGAGCTTCTTCCATACGCTTCATCTCCTGATGCGAATGGGAAACAAGGAATTTGCAAGTGGGACGGCACAGGAGTTAGCGCCAGGAATACGGCTCCGTGCCACCCTCTCCCTGCAGCGCGCCGGCTCTCCGCCGATCCTCCCAGCTTTTGAATGGAACCACTCCCCGACGCAATGCGATTTTCTGCTTTTATTTCTGTACCAGCTGGTTTCATACCTCTGTTTTTAACTGTAAGTCAATCAAAACCATCCCAACTTCCATACGGTTTGGCTACAAAAGCCCTAAAATATTGAGCTCAGCCAAAAGAAATTAATGAGATTTTTTTTCAAAGGCACTCTCCATCGAATACCAGCAGCTAACCAGCCCTGCACTGGGTAAATTGCTTGCTGGCATGATTAAATCCCGGTTCCTCAGGAGCAACCTGCCTGTCAGTTTTCATTAAATCTGGCTGTATTAATACAGTTTTACTTTTTTAACGTAATTAGCAAGAAATCAATAAGAAGCTTAGAGAACATCTTTCAAAATAAATAGGAAATGAGAAAAGGCTACGAGGAATAATCTAGCACTGCCTCTATAAACCCCGCTGGCAGCTCCCCCTGTGCCGGGCTGGTGTTGCAGGGCATCTGCGGAGCCACAGGTCTGGAGGTGAAGCACACATCATTTGTGGGGTACAAAAAATAATTAACATGTTTGCAATTTTAGGGAAGAGCCGTCTAAGTTTTTTTCCAAAGTCCTTTCTTTTCACCCTTTCAGGCCAAGCAGTGCCTGGGCTCTGGTTGTCTTGTGGGGGTACAAATCCAGGCTGCACCACCACTACAAGCTGCTGGAGTCAGCCTTTCCCCTTGGAAATACACACCTATCGACAAAACCGTAAGTGCCCTTTGCTCAGAGGCATCCTGGCTTACACCAACGGCTGGCCACCTCTAAGCATGTAAAAGTAAGGGATTTCCATTGAAATATCTTTCACCAAACTGGAATTTCTGGTAGACACCTTTCTAGAAAACACAATTCTCTCATCAGCAAGACTGACATCCTTTGATGTCAGCAAAAATGTTATGATTTCTAAAACTTCCCAATTTTTTAGGTCCACATGAGCATCATTCTACCCTGGTGACCAACAAAGACCATTTGCAATCACGGACACGCTGAAAACAGCAGCAAGTGTTGCAGGGACCCATGGGGACCAAGAGGTGCTTGCAGGACAGGGAAGCTCTCCCAATGTCCCAGGAGGGCTTTGGAGAAGACCTGGAGGAAGAAAATACCGAACTTATTCATCAGATTCTTACCAGTCTTGGGGTTACAGGTCCCCTTATTTGATGAGTCAGCTTTCTTGTACCTGAAACAAAATATCTTCCCAGCATCCAAGAGACTTTGCTTCCTACAATTTATCCCGATCCTCGATTAATTAAAAAAACCCAAACCGTTGAGCTTAAAAGACAAGTAGGGTGAAAGCTGCCCAGCACCATCAGCTGCCACAACGGGCCCCTCCATGCCCATGGGGCACCCCTGTCCCTACCAGGCACAAGGTGGCACGGGGTGGGAAAAGAAGCCCCCCTCACCGCCTCAATCATGTTTCCTTATGGCAAAACGAGCTCAAAAAATAAACAGCAACAAAACACATGGTATACCTATTCATTTTCTGGCACTGTTAATCTCTACCTGGGACATACAGATAGCCCCAACCAATAACTGCAAAAATAACATTTTTCTAATATACTTCCAGCACAGCAGCTGCTCTGGCAAGCTCCTTTCACACACACACACACACCACCCCCCACCCCCAGCTCTCACTCTGGTTTGGGTTCTGTTCCTCTTTACAATAAATAACAAACAGGAAACGTTATGTTGGTACTTGAGTGCAATGATGTTTTGACTCTTTTTTTACAACACTGAAAGCATATTTGGGCTCTGCATGCAACTGTGGCACACAGTAGCTCTGACAAGGTTTTTAAACAGCTGGAAACTTCTGAGAACTTCTATAGAGATGCTGAATATAATTAACACTTAAGAGGAGCTGTAGAACATCCGTGCTGAAAATAAACTTATGAATATGCATGAGATGTGCCAAACCTTGTTGGATATTGGCTACTGGAGGGGAACAGTAATGTTGAAATGGAAGGTAAAGAAGCAGACAGCAAGCAGAAGAATGTGACCTTTTAGATTAAACGAAATCTGTTTGATGATGGAATAACTGGAGGAGCAAGGACTCCCTTAGACAAGGCAGTGAAACCTCTGCAACAGCAAATTTTGAAGCAGGTGAAACCTGCAGGACTGAATTACCTTCATTACTGGTGAAGACAACTGCCTCAGGCTGAACTGCTACAGAAAATGTCAATTAAAAATCTCAACAACCTCTAAGACCAAAGTACAGAAAATGTGTACTTTGTGCCAGTTAAAAGTATACATAGATTCTGGTATGAGGTTTGGTTTTTTTTTTCCCCACCTGAGAATGCTGAGAGCAGCACCTGCAAATCTTGCAGGAGATTGTGGTTGTCCTGGGGATGTGCCCTTGTTGCTCCCACTCCGCTACATCCACGCGGGATGGAAAACCATCCAACGTTTTTACCAACCTTGAAATCTTCAAAAACAACCCAACCCATGCAATTACAACTATATACATATATACACATGCATGTGTTGTTTGTTTTGTTTTTTTTTTTTTTTCATGAGATTTCAGCCACACTGAATGCATTCATGCCTGATCCCTGCTCTGGACCACCGTAAGAAAGGGCTCCAGGCACTTGCCATGGAGCAGGTCGGATGCGGACTGTATCACAGTCGACTTCTACTCTAAGCAACGTGGTTACAATTAGCTGAAATGAGAGAGATTTGCAGAATAGGGCTAAAACCTTTCCTAGTGTTTACAGAAGACAATTTTTTTTCCTGTGATACCCACACAGAGTTATTCCCCCCCCCCCCCCCCCCCCCCCCATTTATTTTCTCAAGAAGCTATGAAACCTTTCAAAAAACCATACTGAAATGTCATCAACCCACAAAGTGAAGGCATAGCAGTTAGGAGATGCTGGGCATCCTTTCCCATGCCCAACTCATTGCACAGAATCTTTGATTTGTTTAAAAGATACTCATTAGTTTGCTTTCACTCTGCTCATTCATCTTGCTTCTCAGTCTTGGTCAGAAGACAGAGATACTGAGTTCCTCCTGGGATTTCTATAGCATAAGCACTTTGCAAACACTAATGAATTTAACTTCTGTGCTTGTGTAGGAGTTTATTTTCACAGCACTCCTGTGGAAAGGATGACATTACCCCTTTCTCCCATTTGACTGGGAAAGATTAAGCTCCACTACTTTAGGGTGCTTTACAATGCTTACTATGCAATTCTTTAACCATTTTGCTCCAGTTTTCACTGTACTAGAGTCCTTTATTCAGTCAAACCACCACTTCTTTCGACATTGCAATTGTGTCTACTCCATACTTGACAATGACAGCTCCCAGCCCAAGCTGGTCACCAGAAAATGAAGAAGGCACCTGTCGTGGTCACATCTGAAAGACTGGCCAGCCCAGCACAAAACGAGGGGCAGGAATAAAACCAGCTCCTAGCCACAGGGTCAGATTCTGCAACAGTCCCTGCTGTTCACGTGGAGGGAAACTCTAAGCCATCAGTCACCTCCACACAAGCTGACCACAGCCTTGCAAGATGCGGAGGCCACTAGTCATCCATCCTTATCATACAATATCTCAAAGACACGTGGCAGCAGGAAGAAAGTCTAAGCCACTGGATCAGGGATGGAGGATTTGACTTTTTAAGGTATTGTCACCTTGTTCTGGCTCCATTTATTTATGCGTGCCACTCGATGCCACTCGAGGAGGATGCTACTCCACGGCCACTGGCACACCTGGCTACAGGGCTTTGCAAACCCTGTCGGCATGCTCTGCACCAAGCCAAGGACAGGCACCCGTGGCAGAACACGTGAAGGCTGAACCTCTGCGTGCCAAGATGTGTGCAGAGGAAATCAAGTCAGGTTTCACCTGAAGTCACAGCCCACATTTCATCTTTGATGACTTCGGTTTATATAAATTGCTCTATAGGCATCGTATAGAGTGCCTTCAGGGGGATGCTCAGCAGCGTGGGCAGCTTTGGGCTCGGGAGGTAAATCAGAAAGTTTTTGATTGAAAGATTTGAAAGAAAGCATTAAAAATGCTCTTCCTCAGGCCCCCGAGACTGGCAGCAGGACGGCAGCCACCAGTCACCCCCTCATTCGGCTTCAGCTGGTGTCTGCCGAGGCAGATAGCATCGTCTTCTCATCTAGAGGGGTTCAGCGTTGAGGCAGCACTTTTCCAAAGCTAATTGCTTCCCATGCATGAAACCACGCTCACATCCCATGAGGTAACTGGGGGGATTAATTAGTTTGTATTTGTGAAGCGCGTTCAGGATGAACAATACTTTAGGGAAGTTAATTGTTACTACTTGGTGGTGGTTTTCCCCCCACAAAGCTACGGTGTTCCTCCAGCAGCAATTTTTTTCTCCTTTGCCCTTCAACCACCACACTGCTCCAATATACACATAGGTATATCGTGTGTGTATATATATATATGTGTGTGTGTGTGTGTGTGTATATATATACACCTATATATCAGGTATGTCCAGATAGGAAAGGTGTTTTATACCGCAGAAAATCTCTCCTGTTGTTCACATTTCTGCAGCTAATCACCTGCCAGAAGTCACACTGTAGCCTTGGGAAGCTGCTTTCACAGCATCTCCACCCTCTCTTCCCACACCAGACCACCACACTGGTTTTCTGGTTGATAGGCCTGTCGCCCTTTCAGAAATCAAGTGGCAAATGGTGCCGATTTGTCTCACCCTGTTGGCGATCTGCCTAGAGAACCAGTGAGCACTCCCAGGAGTACGGCAGATGTCTGCAGACGTCCCACAGCCCATCATCACGCCGCTTGGAGTAATCTGCTTGCCTGCCACATCCTGAAAGGCGAGTGCAGTGCCCGCTCTCGAAGATTCACTCAGTCTAAGATTCACTCAAAGACTCACTCAAGACTCACTCACTCAGAGACTCAAAGACTCACTCACTCGAAGACTCACTCACCCAAAGACTCAGATTCACTCACTCGAAGACTCACTCACCCGAAGACTTGCTCACTCAAAGACTCGCTCACTCAAAGACTCGCTCACTCAAAGACTCGCTCAATCGAAGACTCACTCAATCGAAGACTCATTCAATCGAAGACTCATTCAATCGAAGACTCACTCAATCGAAGACTCACTCAATCAAAGACTCACTCAATCAAAGAATCATTGAATGGTTTGGGCTGGGAGAGCCCCTTAAAGGCCACCTAGTCCATCCCCTCTGCCATGAGCAGGGACATCTTCAACTGGATCAGTCCAAGCTGACCTTGAACATTCCCCAGAATGGGGCACTGACCACTTGTGCCAGTGTCTCACCACCCTCAGCATAAAAAATTTCTTCCTTCTCTCTAGCCTGAAGCTCCCCTCTGTCAGTTTAAAACTGTCACCCCAAGTCCTGTCATTACAGGCCCTATGGAAAACTCTGTCCCATCTTTTTTCTGAGCCCCACTAACACTGAGCACATCTCCCGAGGTCCAGAATGCTGCCAAACCTGACCCTCCCAGTCACGAACGCTCTTGCCACAGCCACACAGCATCCCTTCACAGGCTTCCCATTCCCTAGTTATTAGTTATTACAACTTTTAAACCAGCTCTGCCATCGAGGGAGAAATCTTGTGGATAAGGCAAATGAACATTTCCTTTTTTCCCTCCTCATAGCTTCACTTTCTCCACTAAAACCCGCAAATGCAGCAGCTGGAAGAGAGGGGACAGGGCGGAGATGCCCGCATTCTGCACATCTGCTCCAAGGAAGGTGCTGAGCTCCAGATAGGAAACCCAGCCTTTTCATGGCAGTTCATCAAAGCTCGGCTGCTTGGTTACATTATCAAATCGATATAATTCTGGAGCCCTTCCCAGGAATAAAAGTTTTAGAAGATTAGACTAACTACTTGCATCAACCAAGCATACTGAATAAAACACTGCGCTGCTTTTTTTTCTTTTTTTTTTTTTTTTTTTTTTAAATAAGGTCATTTAGGGCCACCAATTTTACTCACTGGACTATAGCCAAAGAAATCTACATAAATATAAGTGATCAGAATAAAATTCCATTCATTTGTACGTTATGTGTTCCCCTTTTTTTTAAAAAAAAGTGGCATTTGAAGGTAGGACAGGTGACGCCTGGCTGGCCGTTCCAAGGAAACATGCCCAAGAGGTATCTGAAGGAGGCGGGGATGGAAGGGAAGCTGTGCACTCTAAGCCAGCTTAGAAAGATCTATATTCCATCTGAAATATTAGCAATGATATCTCACTGTGTTTATTTGTTCACAGCAATTGACTCAACTAGTGGACAAGCAAACAGAGGATAACACGGATAACACCCGCGATGCCGGCAAGTGCCAGGCTCTCAAGCTCTGCTGATGTTTGGGGCTAAAGAGCTGCATGGAGGCAGCCCTGGGCAGCCTTTAGCTGCAGGAGGAGATGCTAAAAGGCAGGCAACAGTGCTCTGGGACCCTCGAACGTGGAAATAATAATGAATAAAAGCCAACACGTACAGCCACAGCAACAAACTGTTATGGCCCATCAGCTGGTAGGGGATGGGAAGCGCGTGGAGCCAAGGGGCCACTTTGGTCCTACTTCACGGGTCGGAACGTCGTCATAAAAATTGTCATTCCCCTGTTCTAGCACCTGGAAGATGAAAATCTGTTTATGAAAGGGGAGACCACTTTGGCAACTGTAGGCTGCTCTTCCGTGGTTTGGCAACAGAAGAAAGTAAAAGCAATTATTTTAAAGAGTGAAGTTAACGCTCGTAAATTAACGAATCTCAAGCTCTGGTGGGGATGCCCTCCTTCCAAAATAAATTGGCCTGCACCTGCCAGCATTTCAAGGAGGCTAATGCTTCATTGAAACCACAATTTTACACCCGATTGAGAGCATCTGTATGGGGTTTTAATGCCCCTTAATTTATGTCTGTTAACCTTAAAGCTTTCATTAATGTCTCTTTGCTTCCTGAGTGTGCAATACCCTCGATTCGTTTAAAAAAGGAGCAAATCCACTTGCAACACCGACAAGTGGGCCCAGCACCCCAGCTCAGCCTGCTGCCGGCACTGGGGGTGCTGGGACTACGCCGACTTGCTCCTGATGTTGTATCTCAAAGTCTTCCACACAGCCAAGTGGACCTTCAAACCCACAGCCCTGCACTGTCCTGAATTTGTTGGAATTCAAGGGAATTGAAGGAAGCTGAGGCAGCACTGGATGCCCAAGGCAAGTCCGACTGCTATCGTGGTAGCGTTCCGGAGTGGTGTTTCCATTTGGCCTTGCCTGCGTTAGGATGCTCGATGTTATTTGCCTCTTCAGCTGTAATAGCACTCTTACTCTCTTTCACAACCCTGCTGTTCTTTCTTTTTTTTCTTTTTTTCTGTTTTTTTTTTTAATTGCAAGATGTTCCCTAGTCAAAACAATTACAGAAAATGCATTAGAGCAGAGGACTAAATAACAAAGAAAACCAAAGAAAGCAATGTGGAATAAAATCTGGCAGTATTGCAAAATTAAAACAGAGCGAACCAGAATTAGAGATGAGTGAATTATTTACAGTGAGCCATTTGTCATCCTGTCTGCCTGTGAACGAGGAAAAGTTTGTCGTTTCCTCCAACTCAACCAAGAAAACTGAACAAAACACATTTCCTCATAAGTCCCTTAAATGCAATATATAGGCTGATGGAAATTCTCTCTAGAGGTCACCCCAGCTTCTTACGAGGCAAGCGTGGAAGTGTTTCCACGATGACAACTTGGATAGCTGCTTGTAGAGGTTGATACCTACCAGACGTCTGTGCTCAAATGCCGTGGCCCTGAAATGGTGTAAAACCCCACTGCACACCATACTGACAAGGACAAGTCACTCGCCAGATCGTGGCAAATAACATAAACATTTTGGCTCTGAGACAGTGTGAGTGCTCTGAAAGACTCATGCAGTTCTGGAAGATGCTTCAATCCCTAATTCAAGGCCAACTTCTAACAGGGATCAGAAAGTTAATATTAATTTTGAAGATGCCTATGTCACTTTCAAATGCATGAGGGCTTTAGCAAGCTCCAAATTTTGGAAAGAGAAAGTAGAGCGCTGCCACAGACAGATGGAATCAACCCCTGAATTAAACCTTTGCTCCTAAACCAGCTGGGAGTTAAACACGGATCTACCAGCTACCTCTTCTCAACTAAAAGCATCACTTCTTTACATTTATAGACATTTTGCCGGCAAGAAAGGCAGCTCTGCTAAGTTCAACTGCTTTGCCTGATATTAAAAACAACATTGTGCTTATCAGGACCAACATTACGTCGGTAATTTTCAAGGAACGCATGTATAAATGAATAAAACACATGTTTACCACAACACATTAAATTAAGGAGAAATATATTTAGGAACAGATCTGCGCTGCTTCGGTTGTTATGATTATAAATGATTTTGTCAGTCTAACTGCAATGGGATAAGGATCTCTTAAGGGAGTAAAAGCAAATGTTACAACTACAGAACGATGCGCAGCATCCAAACGCGTGTCCTGGCAGGGATGGAAGCACTTGTGCCAACCTGCTTAAAGGTTTTGCAGAATTTCTGACAACAAGACGACCCTCATGAGGTCAAGGTTTTCTTTGGGAGGATCTGGATCCTTCCATGCCTGTGCGGAGCAGAGAGCAGAGCTGGAGCCGACAACCTCACCCTCCCAAAAGCCCACGAGACAGACAGGTCGCCGTGGCACAGATGGAAGGGTGGCCACACACCACAACAACTTTTTATGGCCTCAGCGTTTTGCTCAGGTATCTTTTTTTTTTTTTTTTCCTGCTCCTTCATTCTAGCCCATGCACTCGCTGGCTGAAGAGGTTTTTACAACAAGAAGAAATGGGAGAGCCCTGTCCAAGGCTGGTGTTTTACTGACCGTGGAAGTATTAGATTTTGAAGAAAACCATCCGTTAGGAAATACTGCATGTCAAAAATACATTTTTTCCACACAGAAACACAAAGCAGACAGCTTTTCCAGTTCAACTGGCAATAGACACCCTGTCTCTTCCCACTCTGGATGGAGCCCATGATGGCCAAGCCCATGGTCACGGTACTTCAGTGCATATCCATGAAAATTCCTGTTTGGCATCATCCTAAACTAAAGATAAAACTTCTAACCTCTCATTCCTATTAGAAGTCTCACAATCAAAAGACCCTGCTGTATGCATCTCAAGCCAAAACCCAAATCCACTGACAGAAACCATCGCCCTGTGCACGTCACATGCCACAGGGAGAATTTACAACCAGACGGGCTGCACTGACGTTAGGTACAACTGCACGAGCACTTGAAACAGCAGCCTTCAGTCCCTTACCACACTGTGCAAAAGTTTAGGGGAAAAAAATACCCAACCATGGTTCAAATTAAAGTTTTTGTGGTTTGGGAAAATCACAGAGTTATTTTTTGTGCTACTGCAAAACTTATTTTTCACTTGTAATCTAGAAGTGTATTCTTTGTCACGTATTTGTTGGTTTTTTTCCTAATATTTAGTGCCTTCTGGATACTGTGACTCTTAACTACACCTAATCCATATATGTAAAACATAGAATCATAAAATACAATATAGAGACGTTATGCCTTTTTTGTGGATACGGGCTGTATCAAAACAGCTTCCTCCCAGAGTACAGGAAAAGATTCAACAGTTACACATGAGGAAGGGTTAAAAGTTACCAAGATAGTACTGGGAACTGTGATGGCTGGGAGGCCAGAGGGCAACACCAGAAGCTGTCAAACTGCTGCTTCAGCATCACCCAGCTGCCTCTGGCTGCCAGGGACAACTGCCTAGAGGCATGCTAGATGACAATTTTAATATTTTTTTTTCCTGATCTCAAGCTTCTAGGTAGAGCAGTTACAATCATACCGGGCTGGGTATTTTTGCTGCCATTAAAATTCCTTTGTGATCGGTAAAGTCTGACTTGGAAGCTCTCCATGTCACTCGATTAGAAGGGATATCAGTATTTTAACCTGCTATGCTTGTTTATTTCCAAAGACGCGTAGAAACCATGTTGTCCTGAGCATGGAAAATAAAATCCTGGCATTTAGCCCAGCATCTCCTTCTCCCTGGCTCTGGGGTGGAGGCACCAGGGAGAGGGGTAGCGCGGCACGCACTGTCTGTTCCCCTGCCCATTCCTCCTGACCTTGTCTTTCTCCTTCCCTCATCTTTTTATTGCTTCTCTCAGAGATACCAGCAACATATAGCTCTACTAATCAGTGTCATAGCTCATTAATTTGCTTTATTGCTCTCTGGGTAAACCTCTCATGCTACACTGTTCAGAAGCTACCGAGTCTTTATCATTAAGAAATAAGTGCCCAGAGCTCCTGCTCTGTGTGTTGCCTGGGTGCATTAAGTGGTTTAATAGTATCTCTAAATTTATCTTAAATGGAAAGGTGGCCAGAACATTCATCACCTTGAACAAGGTTTAATCAAATCCCATAACATAATGAATCTGTCCGGTTTTGACACCATAACCTTTGAGACTTCAGACAGACTAGGCAGCGAGGTGTCGGACAGGGACGATAGATTTGGAGTAACACAAAAAGTTACTGTGCTCTTCAGGATAAACTGCTCCTTGCACTGGTGTGATGCACTTTGAAGTGCACCAATATAATGACTTCTTGATCACCACACATCTTCCAGAAGGATTAATTCAAGGGATATTCACTAAGAGTGAATATTCACCCACAAACAGTTTGGGTCTCCAAAGTGTGTATAATTAAAAGTGTGAATTGGAAGGTATTGATCTACAAGGTTCAGCAAATTTTCTCCTTTTAAAGGTTATGCTCAATGCTTGTTACTATCCTGTCCTATTTGTAATAGATTTAAAGGTTAAAGAGCTCCTTCTCTGTGGTCTTCTCCATAAGCAATATATTTAAAGGTTACGTACATTGTTTCTAGAGGACACAACTCTAAATTGCAGTGACGGTCATTTTGATTTTACTTTTTGGTTCTTCAAAACTACTTATTTGGTATTGACTCCTTTCTGAAGAATCCAATCTCAATCCCAGTTCACACCTCATCTTTTCCTACAGCCACACCATTTGCCTATATCTGAGAGCTTTGGTCTCCACAGTTAGCTGATTAATTAAATCACTACGTTTTTCACACTTTGCAAATCTCATGTGAAAATCCAGCTTAACCACCCTGTCACTGCCTCATCCTTGCATGAAAGGCCAGGCAGAATGTGCACAGGGTTAGCCCAAGTAAGCACCTAAACTTACTAGCCTCGTGCTCAGGGTTAGCCCAAGAAGGACTTAAACTTACTAGCTGGCTGCCTTTGCTGCGGAGCTCTCCTGGCTTTTTCATACGTATCGATTCACCATCCCTGCTGGAAGGTGGTTTTGGTGAACAGTACTGAATGGTACCACCAGAAGACCTGTTTCATCGGATTCCATCTTTGCGTCTGTAGTATGGGATAACCCCCTCAACCAGCTGTGACACAGCTGCTCAGTCCTGTGCCAGAGCACTGCACGCCCTGCTGCTTGCTTAGGCAGCGATAAACTTCAATGGCAAGGGAAGGGAAAAGTATGGAGTAGAATTAGGGTAGAATAAGAATAGAATAAGAGCTGAATGAGAATTAGAATAGAACAGAATTAGAGAAAGGTAAGTGCAAGAACAGAGAAAGACGAGAGCAAGAATAGAGCAAGAACAGAGCAAGACGGGAGCAAGATGGGAGCAAGAACAGAGCAAGAGGAGAATACAATAAGGATCGAATTAGAATCGAATAGTATTAGAACAGATTATATTTTCACTTGGAAGGGACCTCCAACGATCATCTAGCCCAACTGCTTGACCGCTTTAGGGCTGATCGAAAGGTAAAGCACATTATTAGGGGCATTGTCCAGATGCTTCTTAATTACTGACAACCTTTGGGCATCGCCTGCCTCTCCAGGAATAGGTTTGACCACCCTTTTGGTAAAGAAATGCTTCCTCACGTCCAGTCTGAGCATTATAAATAATGCTCATTCAGGGGAAAAACCACCTCCCATGTCAACTAAATGGTTCACATATGATAAAAGATACTCAACAGAATATATTGTACTCACTTCAAGCAGTCTGTCCAGCCTTAAAAGAAATAGTCTCTCTCGATAGTGCTTTATCATAAAGGTCCCAATCCATCCTCATCCTCCAGCGAGCCAGTGGCACTACATGGGGATGATGAACAGCTCCGCAACAATTCCTCCGAAGGTTTAGGATGCATTTAAAGCACATTTTAATGTACATTTAGCAGCAGAGCAATTTTAAGCAGCTGAGCTAAATGCAATCTGACAGAATGGTTGATCTCTTTGGTTGGGCAGGAGCGTATCACTTGCTGTCAGTGCAAAGCAGCCTCCAGATCCAGATGCCGAGCAATGAAAAAAAATATTTGTGCAGTGGCAACATCTGGCTCCTGCATGCCTCACGTCTGTCTTGGAGCATTGCAAGGCACATCTCCTCATGCCTGCATCCTCCTCAACAGCAGAAATCAATGCAGGAACCAAAATGGGGGGGGGGGGGGGGAGGGGGAGGAGAAAGGTCATAACATTTTAGTTTGGCAGCTTAAAAATGGTGAAAGCTTTGTGCCACAGACTGTCAAAGAGCTGATAGTTTGGTGACAACTTTAACTTGGAGGCTGCGAAACATCTGCCAGCTGAGTGGCAGACCCATGTGTAGAGGACACAAAACCCCTGACAAAAGGATTGTTTGCTTTAGGTCCCACCAGCCGATCGTCTCTAGCCAGAGACCAGCAAATGGGTTACTGTAAGGTGTCCCATAGGTGAGTACCTATGAGAGCAGGCAGCTGGATGCCTAATTTCCAAGTGCCTAAATCCTCTGGGTAAAAAAATTAGAAAAAGGACAGAAACCCAACAGAAAAATATCCGTGTCATTTTAAAAAGTACAGCTAGTGCCAAAGCACCTATCTCCCCTAAAACATTCTGCAGCACTCACCTTAGGCACTGTTCTCCATTACAAAACCTTAAGATGCTCAAATGGAATTAAAAATAGAGTGAACTGCTGTGCCGCTGACCACAAACTGCCCTTGTCTGGGCTGATCCCAAAAAGTCAAGCTCAGCCGTACACCAGCCAGCTGTGATGCCCACCAGGCTGGGGCTGGATCAGCTGCTCTGCCCCTGGCAGCGATGCTCTCAGTGCTCCCGATGCTCCTGATGCTCCATGCTCTGCCCCCCAGCAAAGTCACAGCCACGTGTTTAATTCGGTCAGCTCTCCAAAATGCCGGTCCGACGGCAGAAATACCTCACAGCCCTGAGCGGGTCCAAGTTGCCACGAGGAGAAGGTATGTAGCCGTGTGTTTAAGTAGTGTGAAATGAAGGGATTAGTTCGGGCTGGAGGTCCTGATACCCACTAGCCTACCCCTTCCAACAGTAAAATATGCTTTCCATGGCTGCAGAGATTCTGCTAGGAATAATTAACCGTGTGAGGCAAAATAAAGGTGAGAGTTTTGCTCAGCAGATGTTAAACAATACAATTGTTCACACTACACAATTCAACAATCTATTCAGCAAATGTGGAACTGAAGTCTATGACCGACGGCTACTACTAGCTTAAGTCACCTTCTCTGCTGTCAAATTTAATAAAGCCCCCTGTATTTTATTAACATGAACTAGTGATTAAGGCAACTCCTCCCACTGTTTATTTATAGGCATTTTGCAGATCTCATGAACCACACACACTTTGATTTGTGGTACAATGCCGCAAACATCATGGGGCAGGATGACGGTGACACAAACACACACACTCAAAAGAAATGAGAACCCCCCTCCCAGATTCATTATGTGCCCTTTAACTTTCCCCCGGAGAACGGCACCGGTTACGTTCTCAGGGCCCTACCTACCACTTGAAAAGCTTTAAACCAGGAGCAACCCTATTCCTCTCAGTGGAACTACATCCCGGGATTACATCACTACTAAATACAGCTAAAAAAATTCTGCTCCTACAGTCAGTTCCAATTGTTTCTTTGCCACCCACTGTATTTTAAAATGGGAAGAAGAAATAGTTACGGTTTTAATTAGAGAAATCTATAGCTATTTATGCACTTTTTGCTAATTAGTAACTACTATTAAAAAAATGACAGAAAGTCAAACTGCACCAATCTTCAAAGCAAGGACGTAAAGAAGTAGACAAATACATAAAAGTGCAGATCTCCTTTTTTTTTTAAAAAAAAAAACCCACCCACATTCTGTTTTTAAATATCTAACTCTTGATAATTTAGTTTTGCTTCCATTTGCAGGTCTTACACTTTTTTTGGTTTCCTAAAGGCCTGCTGTAAAACTGCTGCCCTGTTTTCACCTCCTCTGCCCACTAAAATGTGCCAATGTCCGCAGCGTTCCTGCCGGGAGAAGTCACTGATGCAAAACTCCGTTCACCTGTTAAGCCTCGCATGTGTCATTTTCCTTAGGCAGAGCAGGCTATTTTCAAACAAAATAATCAGAACTACAGCTCCTCTTTCTTATTAGCCCATCTCTAATTAAGAGACCCTGCAAGCCCCCATGTGCTTTGCCAGCTCCTGCTGTTGACGTGCCCCCTTACTTGTCTCCGCTGCTCCCGTGTCGCGTTCACAGCAAAATCTCCTTTAGGACCGTATTTGTGTCACCGTTGTCAATTCTGCCCTGCCTGAGGTCTCCAGTCACAGCACACCATCAATATTTAATCAATAATCATGATAATAGTAATTCGAGCATCTTCCATTTGCTCGGCCATCTCCGTTGTTTTATGAAATGAATAGATCTGCCACCACCGAAGAAAAATAGCATAAAGAGAGAAATCTTATTAAAGTAGAGATAAAATTTTAAACAATCCTGGGAACTGTCAAGGCCAGCCTTCGGGCTCTTCTGTGCACCACTTGGAACCAGTTAGCAAACTAGGACGGCTATTTAGTCATTTGCTTTGATTTAATCAGGTTGTGAATTTTAAGTGTTTAATCAAATTAATTATGTCTGCTGCTAAGACAGAAGAAAAGCAAGAATATGATAAAAAGCAGAGTGCAGAAATACAACATTCTGGGTCATTGCAGTCTTTTACAAGAGCGGGAGACTGCAACTCAGCTTTTACCAACAGGAGCAGTTTAGTTATGCCTCAACCACAAGTGCCACAGGAGTTGCATGGCAAAAGAACGGGCAAAGGTTGGTTGAGGCATGGTCTTTGAAGCCGATTCTTCTATTTGAAGAACCTTTTTATTCCTTAAGATTCAGTGAGTCTAGCTCATTCCTCTATTTGTTGTTCCAAACTACCTAGATGTAAATATTTAAATTCTAGACAAGCTTTATTGAGATTTACTGGAATATGTTGGGATCTGTTCTTTCTTGTGCCTGCACTACCTACAGGATCCAGCCCCAGAGAGTCCCAGCTGGCCCCACGTATCTTTTTCTCTCCAGTGAAGATCCCCATTTCATACACACCCCCTTAAAATACTTTTTTACACAGTTATTATGTCACACTTGGTACCAGCCTGAGAGCTCAGAATCTGACCCTCAGCCTCACAAGAGGGATGCTTTGGAAGGTCTCGGATCTCCAGCTGCACAGATGTGGTTTGGAGCGGAGGGAAAGGCGGATGCCAGCTGCCCACAGCCACCCTTGTCTCAGCCTACGAGCGATGGAGAAGTCCTCACATCACCACCGGTGTAGTTCGCCAGCACTCACACTTGGTCACGTAGGGGAGGACTGAGACCCCTTTCTTTTGCCTAGCACAAAAGAGCTACGCTGCACAATACAGTTCAGCCAAACGCTCCAACATTTAAATAAAGAAAAAAAACAACCACATTTGCCCAATACAACACTTATTTCTGCAAATTAATAGCCCATCAAATCTTCCAAGACTTCCATCCTGATGACATTGGAGAGGGGCAAGTCCATCCTCTCTCACCCCATTGGTAAGTACCAATAATGCAATAATACGCCTTGGGGTAGGAGCTTCTGCACACCATCCCATGCAGCTTGTTTTCTCTTTTTCTTCTAAGTACTTTAAAGGTAAATGATCACCACAAAAGGTCATAAAACGTGATCAATTGCTCTGTGACATTTTACCTTGAGAATATGGAAGAAAAAGTAAACACAGAGGTTTGGAACAAGATGGGCCAGGACATCAATGCCCTTTGGGCGCTATGTGTTAGAGGAATTTAAAAGTAACCGGAGCTGGGTGCATTAGAAAAATAAAAAAAAATAAAAATAATCAGAATATATGTTTGTGAAAACAAGCAGTAGATGAGAAAGATCAAACCGACAGGTACTCAGTGTTCCCAGCAAATCAGAGATTCTATAAATGCCTCTTCAACTGCAGTTTATCCTTGCCCGGGAGCTTGGGGCTCCTGCTCCTTGGTAGCTGTGCAAATAGCGATCTCCAAAGTTCATGTCCAAGGGGACATCCTGACAAGACACAACAGTTGTTTTTTTCTGCCTGCCTTTAACGCTTTAAGGTGTGAGCTTTTCCACATCCCAATGAGCCTATCATTGAAATCAGCTACAGAATAAAAGCTTGCATAGTCCCAGTAAATCGAAGGAATTAATACAAATCAATAAAATAAAAATCAAAATAAAACCTTTTTCAAACTGTATTCAGAAACAGCACTCAACAAGTAATAAGCATAATTAACACCTATTCCATACAAGATTATGTTATGAAATAATATCAAACCACTTCATCAGTGATACAGAAATGCTGGACTTTTTTAAGGAGGAAAGTACTGGATTGATAAGAAAGATACACCACCTTTACCAAAACAAAGATATTTGTTGGAATAAGCAAGACGCCAGCAGACTTACCTGCACACGATCCATATAACCAGCCAAAGAAAAAATATTTCTTTCCCACACCACCCCTTCCCCAGGAACAGCTCTGCTGCTCGTTATTCCTCAGGTGATTCCCTTTAATCAAAGTGCACTTACATTTACTAGGGGTGTTAGTCTGCAATCAGGGAACGGGTTCTGCTCGTTTACCTGCATTTAAGTGATATTACTGTTGCTGAAGCCTCTCTGGAAAAATCACTGCTTCTCTCAGAAACGTTTTTTGGGTGTTTCAGTTCTTATTTTACCATTATCACCCAGACCAGCGAAGGGAACCTCCTGCAAAGGGCAGACTGGGTCTCTTTGTGTAGGCAAAAGCTACACCGAGTAGAAACAGCTACAGAAATACTCGCATTTGTAGGCTGTGAGGTGCTGAGCATGTGGCAGACTTACCCTGGAGTTCACCACTTCCAAGGAGACATTCCGAGGCATCGCACTGGGCACTGAAAGGGAAGAAAAGCACCAAGAAATGGAAAAAAAAATGACCATTAGTGTCTAAAACAAAAGAGGTTACATCAAATATTTCTCTCGGAAAGAAAAAGAGCGCAGATTTTACACCTAGTTTATAATCTGATCACAACTGTGCAAGCTAATCCAGGTGGCACTTCAGAGGTCCCCCAGGGAGAGAAAAAACAAATGCATCTGTTCATTTCTTCCCATTTTTGATAGACCTATTAATAAGTCCTCCAAACAGCCAGTCAGCAGGCCCCCTGCAGTGACACCAACTACTTGAATTCAGTTATTTGTTATAAACTTGTTCAGAAATAAACAAGAACATGCTACAATTTCTCTGGCTTTTTTTTTTTTTTGTTTTGTTTTGTTTTTTCTCCCACTAAAGTGTATTTCAGAACCTATATAATATACAGACAGAGGGGGTTATTCCTCTCTCAGTAGCACCAGTGCACCTCTTTTCACAAGGATGCCGGAGAGGGAAACAGAACTGAACATCTGGGTTTAGATATTATTTAAAAAGACAGTGCTTTACACTAAGGCTTTGCTTGTTGTTGTATGCAATATAACCCATACCTGGTTTTATACAACCAATCCTGATAAATAGACTTTAATACCGAAAGGGGACTAACAGCTATCAACACATGGTCTTGCAAAGATGCCCCACGAGGCATTAATGAGAGGGTTTGGCACCCACAGCTTTAAATACAACAAGTTGTTCTGACACAGGGGTTTTCTTCCACCTTAAAAGTTTCCTTAATCTTATGCTCTCCCTAGCTATAGCCGTAGGAAAATCCTGTCTGGCGCGGGCGCTCAGCATCTGCATGGTTGGACAGACCGTTAGCAACTATTTATTGACAACTTTCTGCCTGTTTTCCACTCCACGTCTGTGTATTTCTTTCCAACACGCTTGTGCGACAACAGTTCAAACGTATATCCCTCCGGCTGATGGCAAATATTACTTCAACCGTTGCGGAACCGAGAGTTTTAAAATAAGTCGGTGCCGCATCAACTGCCTGATACAAACCTGAAGCTTTGTCTTCATTTTCAGAGAAATAATGCCTGCCTGCTCACCTGAGCTACTAACAGTTGAAAAGCAGAGACGTAGGTTTTGCTTACAGGAAGGTGGCCCTGAATTTGTAAAGAGCGAGCTGGAAAAGGATCATTGCAAGTAGCCGACTGAAGAGTAGTTTGCAATGTGATGTATTAGGGAAAATGAGAGAAAATGATTTTTTGGGCATATAAGGATGAATATATCAAGTCGAAGAAGAGTCGTTTAACACATTTTGATATGATATTAACAAGAGCACTAGGGCAAAATCATGCTCATTGCAGCTGTCCACACATTCGGTTTGATTCAGCAAAGATCTACAAGAATTATCTGAGACCTGAAATACCCTAGAGATCAAATACATTTATTTTATTTAAACAAGCGTACTGTTAAGGAGCGCTAGGATTTTTATCTCTTGTTATTTGCAGGAGGAAGGACTTCTGGCCGTAGGGAATAATGTAATATGCAAGGAACCCTCCTGCAGCAGGACCCCGGCATGCCTTTCTGTGCACCTCCTTCAGCTTTCACCCCAAATTGCTGTGGGACATACACCACCAAGAAGGATGTATACAGAAGTATTTCTGTCAATCACTTATTCTTGCCAAAACTTTCACCAGAATGAACTGGTGAAATTGTATGTACAGTATAGAGGTGGATATCTCCCCTCTTCCAGTGTAAAGCCACTCCCTGTTGCCCTGTCACTACAGGTCCTGGTACAAAGCCCCTCTCCAGCTTTCCTGGTGGCCCCTTCAGGTGCTGGAAGGTCTCCCTGGAGCCTTCTCCTCTCCAGGCTGAATCACCCCAGCTCTCCCAGCCTGTCCTCAGGATGGGGACGATTGGTGCAGACCGGCTGCACATCACACTCTGGAAGAAGCAGCTCCATACACAATGAGGAGTCATCTCCGACCTTAACATCTATGAACCTTAAATCACGCAACAGGCACTAATATGTCATTCAAGGAAAGGACTGTAGCAAGTCGTGCAAATGATGCTTTTCCCCGAATATTTTAAGCAGCCCTGGCCAGACAAGTACTCTGCTGGAAGCTGTCTAGTCACGTCTCTATTCAATGAACAAATCCCCAAAGTGCAACACTCGGCGCACAATGCTATTTAAGGATTTAGGTCAGTCAGAGCTAAGTCATTTGTCAGTGCTAATAAGAAAATAGTATTTTAAACAGAGGCTACAAACCAGCAAAAGTAACAATAGCTAACCAGGAGGGACATGCTGGCAGCACAGTCCCACGTTAATACTGTCGTCCTTCATGAAAGCTCTGTGGATCATAAAAAGAAAAAAAAAAAAAAAAAAAGAAAGGGCGGGGAGGGGGGGAGGGGGCCGGAAATAGAAAAAATACGTGTTTGAATCACAATCGTCTGAAAACTCAAGATTGCTTGGACCCAGAGGTGCAGCCAAACAAGCAGCAAGGAACACAGAAATTCTTCCTCCCTTTAGGGATCTCAAGCCACAGAGATTCACTGCTGGAGAAAGTCCAGGGTAAGCACCAGCCCCAGGTCCTAAATGCAGCAACCACATCTCTGGACCATTTCAAATTGAACCGTGGCAAGATAAGCAAAGATACACATTCAAGGAATACAGAAAACCAACTTGACATCGTGCATTTTAACCACCCAGCCCTGCCTGTCCATCAGAGCAGATGGTCCAGGCTGGGGGACACGAGCATCCCCGGCTGCAGGACCCCCATCCCCTCCTCAGCTCCACCCCAACCTGCCAGTGCTCCCCACCCAAAGCATTGTCTCCCAAAGCTGGGTCTCCGATAGCTCTCCAGATCAGCAGCTTTAGAAACCAGGTGGTATCTCTAGTACAGGGACTACTCTATTTGTTTCCATGCTGATCCCATGCCAGCACAAAGTCAGTTTACAGGTATGGCAGCAGCATCACCTGGAACATCTCATCTCCCTCATACGGACCAGATGACACTGCTCACAATCACATTTTTCACTTGGAAAAATACCAGCCAGAAAAATCTCTCTGTGGTGTACTTGGTATTGCAAAGAATAAGAAAACAGATATTTTGGGAGGTTTCAGAATTAGCCAGATCTGGCAAATGCCGCTATCTTCCAGAAAAGCCTGTTAGCACTGGAGAATATTTGCCCTTGTTTGAAAGCAAAGCAGAACTGCTCAGGGCCCACGATTCTCAGAAGTGATTCCTCCTTTCTCTCTCCTCTTTCCTGGGCAGCGAAGGCTCATTGCAACACTTTAATCACTGCCAGCTTCAACATCTCCTTCTCATTACTGACTCCTAAGTTTTGTCGCTACTACGTATTGGTCCCCTATCAGAGAAACTTCTCTTCATGTGTTTTTTTTTTTGTTTTGTTTTGTTTTACTATTTGTTTCTTCTTCTCTTATTTTGATCATTTATCTTTCTCTTATTTTGATTATTTCTCCCTCCCTTATTTTGATTATTTCTCTCTCGCAAACGCTTGTCAGCTAGCCCAATTCTGTTGCAGACATGACTGTAACTGATGCGTTCCTCCCCTTTTTTTCCAGATCTTCATCAAAACAAAGAAATCCAGACCTGAGCCAGCATCGAACCCAAACGCTCCCACAGCAATACTGGGTGCCTTTATTCCTTGCTCACTGTCCAGGCAAGAAGACATTTTGCATTACCGAACCAGACACCCTGACTCAGTATCTGGGAGTTGCAGAACATCCAGAGTGCTCCCCTGGCAAACCCACCTCCAGTTTTCTATCTTGCTCAAAAAAAGAAATTGGATGCACCTGGTAAAACTTGATTTTGGTTTATTATTCACAGCGGAATTATACCACTCGAAATTAGAGCAGAACTTGTTTCACCTAGCATTAGCTGTGCCGTAAGCAACGAACAGAGACAGATGCATCCAGGGATAACTTGGCACCTTTGTCTCGGCACCGGGTGACTCGGTGGTGGAAGAAGCCTCAGATATACTGGAGGAGCCTTGCTGTGGGATGGACCAGGTCTAAAGGTAGGGGAGATGAGCCAAACTGTGGCAGACTTACTGATGGGATGAAGGTTCATACGGCAAGAAACTCACATTTGCAGGGTATTTTTGGTTGGTTTTTTTTTTTTATAGACTCACAGAATGGGTTGGGTTGGAAGGGACCTTCAAAGTCCCTCTAGTCCAACCCCCTGCCAGAAGCAGGGACAGCTTCAATGGGATCAGGTTGCTCAGGGCACTGTCCACACTAACCTTGGATGTTCCCAGGGATGGGGCATCGGGCACCTCTCTGTGCCACCTGTGCCAGTGCCTCACCACCCTCACAGTAAAGAATTTCTTCCTTCTCTTGAGTCCGAATTTCACCTCTTTTAGTCTAAACCCATTCCTCCTTGCGCCATCGCTAAAGGCCCTAGAAAAAACTCTTTCCCTGTCTTTCTTCTAAGCCCCCTTTAGGTGCTGGACGGTGCTTGAAGGTCTCCCCGGAGCCTTCTCTTCTCCAGGCTGGACAACCCCAACTCTCCCAGCAGAGGAGCTCCCACCACTGACCATCCCCCGTGGCCTTCTCTGGCCCCGCTCCAGCAGGTCCATGTCCTCCCTGTGCTGAGGACCCCCGAGCTGGACGCAGCGCTGCAGGGGGGTCTCACCAGAGCGGGGCAGAGCCCTCTCCCTTGACTGGCGGCCACGCTGCCCAGGATGCAGCCCAGGGCACGGGGGGCTTTCTGGGCTGCGAGCGCACATCGCTGGGTCAAATCCAGCTTCTCATCCACCAGCACCCCCAAGTCCTTCTCCACCTGGTGAAATTAGAACTTCTCTCAGTTTCTATCTGGTGACATTGAAAAAATAATATATTTTTAGTTGCCCATCAGCTGAAGCCATGTCCTTTTGTGGTTTTGCTGGCTGGCTGTTCTTCAGTTGTAGAGCAGAATGGTCCAGAACGAATGAGACAGCTGAGCAAGACCCCTGAGCACCTCGCTGCAGCGACCTGGGAGGCAACGACCCTAGGGGCAAGAGGGACAGGTCCCCACCTCAATAAATGCCAAAACAAGTACGCTGGGTCACCGAGCCTTGCACCAACTCCAGCCATCAAACCTTCCAAAGGACATTTTGATACCACCTGCACCTTTTCCCAGAAGGTTTCGGGGTTGACACACCAAAAATCTTTTGGGAAATTCCTGTGGAGTTCTTACAGAGAAGAGGAGGAGGAGGGAAACAGCCCAGAATTCTTCCAAACAAATAAAGATGAACTGGACTGCTACCGACATCCGAAAAACTTCACACGCTGTCCCCTGTGCCCATCGGAACATCAGTCTTCAGTTAGTACTTCAAAAAAACCCCAACACATTCCTATTATAGCCATGGATAGAAATTATATTTAAATCGAGTATTTGGGAAGCACAAAGTCATATTGTCTGCCAATTGCTGGGATTAAATGTATTTGATAAATTCATGAGCATGATAGCTCAAACCATTTCTGAAACGGCACGCAGCTTGGCCAAAATGCTATCTGAGCTGTATTTTAAACTGAAAATTAAGCATTAAAGATACAGTATGTGTCTTGATCTGGTGCGTGCTGTCAGGGGTCCACAGCAGCTGGAGATGCCACACTAAAACCCTTTGATTGGGGTGCATTTCTCAGACTATAGATTACGTCTCAGAGTTTCATGGAAAATTTCTGCCCTGCAGGAACTAATAGCACAGGCTTTTTTTTTTTTTTCCTTTTTTTTTTTTTTTTTTTTCATGCAACTACATACCCTGTTGTACCCTATACAGCAAAGGATTGGCGTGGAAAAAATAACCTGTTCACGCACATGCACAGTCTGAAGAGAAAGGAAGACCTAAAAAGGCACCTGTCATTTTTACACAAAGGAAGCGAAGGCAGAGCGATCTTCAGGAGTTTTTCCTCCCATTTTTGATGTTTGCTTTTGCTCCCAACGAGCTTTCAGCAAAGCAGCACGGGAGTTGCTGCCCTTTGAGAGCATCCCAGCTCCTTGCCCAGGGGCTGCCCTCCGGGTTTGGCTCCCCATGTGACGATAAACCATCAGAAACCTCCACGGACTGAGATGCGAAAACAACACGAAGCAAAGACTGAAGGGAGCCGGTCAGGACAGGCAAGGTGCTCTTTGTCATGGCTCTGTCTGGTGGCAAAAGCCCCGGGCAGGAGCGGAGAACGGTGACCAGCTCCTGCCCCTCCGACAGCAGCAGTCTTGGAATGATGAGGCTGCTAAATCTAAATTGAAGCTGGAGGATGGGGTGCAATACAAAAGGCACAGCGGGGCAGCCTGGGGAGCTGCTCTCCTCCCTGGGGATGCTGAGGGATGCAGGACTAAAACCTGCCCAAACCCCAGATGTGGTGTATATGGGCAACTAAAGGCTTTCTCCTTCCTTTATCTCTCACCTAATAAAGCAGGACAGATTAAATGTCTTTGTCCCTCCTCCACGCTGGCTGTTAGCTCACCCATGAAGGAGTGATTTCTTGCTGGTTTATTGCACATCCTTCTAGCAGAAGGGACCTTAACCCCGGGCAAGGTCTCTGCGTGGTCCCATAAAAGAAACTGCAGCAAGTTTTGGTGCCCTGCAGACTTGCTCTCTCCGCACCCTCCTCTCCTTCTCGGGACAGCCAGGACCACCACCACCTTGGCCAAAGCCTGGCTCTCTCACTGTGACCCTTTGATGCTCTTTTTTTGTCCAGGAGACCAAAGTGGTTTCAGGCAGAGCCAGAATTAACCAAGATGACAACAAGGTATCCTTAAAGGGATTTTCTTCTTTTACACCTGCTCCAAAAAGACCAGGCTGGGAGAGCTGCAGCCACCCGACTTCTTTGCACAGCAAACTTCTGCTTAAATAAAGAAGAAAAAATAAATACTGTCTTTTTCCAGGTTCCTGAAACAAGGGCACCTGTGCACACTCCTGTTTTCTGGAATAGTCTCATGCAAACCTTCTCGTTAGCAGTGATTTTCGTTCACAGAGAGGTGAAGTGTTTGAAACACTTGCAGAGGATAATTTTCAGGCTCATGAATAACAATCTCTCCCTTTCTCACTTATGGTGGTGACATTTAAAACCAAAGTGGAGTACAGGGCCGCAGTTCTACACTTCACAGTGTGAATTAAATCTACATACATTATGCAAAATATTCATTTTCGCTTGTTTTCCTTTTGTTTTTATAATTATAAGTGTGAAGTAATTTATTCTGCCAAGATCCCGCCTGTATTACAGGGGAAAAATTAATTTGCTGGGTAGACATAAGCAGCACTCGAAAAAAAATATTGCAGAGGTGTCAAACGTACAGTAACAGCGCCAACTGAGCTGTGGGTCTTGCTGATGGATCCCACTGAAGATACAGCCCCGAATAACACAGATTAAACAAGCAATGAGGTTCACCAGCTCCCTCGCTTGGGGTTCCCCACACCTCCCCCCCCCCCCCCCCCCAATTTCATTCTTCACGGGGTCTATTTACAGGCTCTCCTCCAGCACCCTGCAGCAATGAGCTTATTTCTTTTGGAATTAAACTTAGGGCAGGATGGCTCAGCCTTTTTAAAATGAAAGCACTGCTCCTCCTGACCCCACAGCCTCACTGCTCGGCTGAAGCCCCCCCCTTTCAGACCACGCTTCCTCCACCGGTGCTGGTGGGCAAGGAGATGTGGGGGACCTGCAGAGCTCAGGGTGATTCAGAGTGGCAGCTGGGAGTGGGCGGAGGTGACACAGGAGTATCCCTTGCCCAGGGGATGTCGCCAACCCACGCGTGACCCAGGGACACCTGCAAAAGTGTTCCGCAGTGATGAACCCCTAAACAAATACCAGAACTTCTCCAGGGAATGATACACCATCACTCCCCCCCCCGCCCTCCCCCCCGCTGCTTTTCTCCAGGACCTATACAGATCCTACTAATGCTGCCCAGAAATTGGTATTTTCACATGACCAGGTGCAGCATTCAGAAGCAACTGGGTCACCAGAGAGAAAATTGCCATTCCCACCCCCATACAACAACAACCTCAGCCCTTTTGTGTAGAACTGTCAACTTTGGAATAAAATTAGATAAACATAGGCATATATATATACACACACACACACATATATATATATCCCTATATAAATGAAGGGATAACTCTCAGTCATGGTCACCCAGGTTCTCCATTCAATTTTTTTTTTCCCTAGAATCAATCTGGAGCACGGAAAGGAACAGCATCAAAATTTTTATGTGATGGAGGTGCGGGCCATGTGCTGTTTCCAAATGTGCTCGTTAGCACAGGTTATCAGCCACACAAGTTTAACAAACCCAGCTGAGGCCCACGGCAACATAATCCTTGCCTATTCCCTGATTTTATACTCCCATGTAAAAGTAAGTGGTTTTTTTTTTTTTTTTCCTGGAAAGTGATCTATAATGATGTAAACCCTGGCCAGGGCCACCCAAACTCCCATACCTTGCTTTATCAGCATGAATGGAAAAAAGAAGTTGTCCAAATTTCTATCAGAAGGAAAATTAGCTGTTTATAAATCCCACTTTAAGAGTTTAGTCGCCACCTCTTACATCCCTTTAAACAAAACGTTGGGATGAAAAAAAACCCTCTGGCTGCGGGGCTCAGAAGGAGCTGGCACATCCCTGAAGCCTCTGGAGTCTGGCTCAGGGCTGGCTTCTGCCTGACGAACTCTCACCAACCCTGCTGAAATTTTTTTTCCTTCATTTTCACGGCTTTTACACTTTTGTAGCCCAAATGACTCCCACAAAGTTATTCTTGTTTTAACCAGGTGTGGGGCTCAGGCTCAGTGCCTCCAAGAAGAGTCAAGCGGGCTCAGATGCAAAGAAGTGCTTTCTGAATGCAAACTAAAATTCAGTTTCTCTCCCAAAGCCTGCAAGCCACGGGAGCATGGCACCAGCTCGGGGAAGGATGCTGGGGCAGCTGCTGTGACGAGTGGAGATTGACGCCCTGGCACCTTTGCTACGCCTGTGTTTAAAGCACAAGGAGAAATGCTCCTGCCATAAAGTTGTGCCTGTTGAAAAGCTGAAAGGCTACACCTGTGCCCAAGTTAAAGAGAAAATAGAGAAGACGACTTTTCCTCATCGCTAGACACAGGAATAACGAACCGAACCAATTATCCTTGGAGACGAACACAGCTCAGAGGGTACCGCTGCAGGCACGTAGCAAACCCCTCGTTTCAACCTTGCATGTTCAACAACCTCCTCGCTTCACTGCTCTTCTGAAATACGGTGACAGAAGGAAAAAAGCCTGATGATTGCCCCCCATAGACGCTACCTGCCCACCCTGGTCCCCTCTGTCCCTGCTCACCATCCGAAAGCGTGGTGACCGTCACATCCTCAGTGGAGATGCCAGGGCCATAGCGGTTGTAGGCGAGGAAGCGCAGGGTGTACTCGGTGAACTTCTTCAGCCCCTCCAGGCGGTAGGAGAGCCCGTCCACCTCCACGTTCTAAAACACAGAGGCGATAAAGCGAGGGGAAATGTGACCAGCCAGCGGCACGGCTGCACCAGGGGATGAGCGGATTAGAGGCGAGCTTTTCGCTCTTTGAGGAGGAGAGCTAAATCCTTATTTAAGTTGATAGAAAAGGCAATTTGTAACAGAGTGCCTTGTTACAGCTCGGTTCTTGGCACTCGGCCCCAGCCCTGCCCACGGTGTCAGGATGGAGGGGATTTCAGCGCCTAAGAGTAGTGATGGAGTTGCTTAGGGCACAGGAGCAAAGGTGGGTCTTTTTCTGGTTAAGCCAGTTGCTGCCACTCCACAGGTACGTGATGGGGAAAGAAGAAAATAAAGGCAATTAGCCAAAGGGGAACTTGGGAGAAAAGGAGGAAGCAAAATAAAGCCGGCACAGAAAAAACGGGGACAGCATAAAACATCCCACAAGACTAGTGAAGCACCTGCCCAATGCCTGTGGTTATCACGTGCTATTCGGTCAGAAAAAAAAGACAAAACATTTTCTTCCCTGCTCTGTGCTTAGGCAAAAACCTACTCAGGCGGTACCCTACCCGCAGAGCTCACCTCCGCCGCGACTACTACACTCCTATCAAATCCCGGTTAACAAACAGCCGGTGGGAAGCCCCTGAGCAGTTTGCAACCCGCAGAAAGCAAAGTTGTTTGTTTGCCACTCGAAAGCCCGTGCTCCTGGCAGAGTCAGGAATGCAATGAATTGCACAGTGTCAACACCTATTTTTACTATAAGCATCTGTCAGTCTGGAGAGAAAATGCATCATTTCTAGCCTGGATCCGTATTACTTTACTCTCCTACTTGAAAAAAGTTAAAAAAAGGCAACTAAAAATAGATAGTGTACAAAGATCCCGTGTACAAACAGCTGTTAATGTTTCTGCACAATGCAAAGGGGCAGCCTAAAAGGGCTTTCCATGCTCTTTGGCATCATTCTGGAATTTCAGCGTGAAGCTGAGGAATGGTTGCTATAGAGCAGGCTGCCTCTTCTACCCCCAGAACCCATTTTATACTGGTGGAAATCTATTTTACTCGAGCTGCTTCTTTTATCGCTGGCCTGTGCAACGTTTGCTACCTAACCTGGAGGATCCATCTGTAAAACCTCTCGCCCTGAGCCCTTACAGTGCTCTGAAGACCTGCAGATGCACCGGGTACCTCCTTTTCACCCGTCATCGCTCACCTGCTCTTTCCCAGTCGCCGTCTCCGTACAGAAGAGCCTGTAGCCTTGAATGGGGCCGTTTGCGTACGCCGGGGGATCCCAGGAGACGAGAATCGAGGTAGGTGAGGTAGACACAGCCCGCAGGTTTTCCACCGGCCCAGGAACTTGCACTGCACGGAGAGGAAAGGACGGTGTGAAAAGTCCATTCCCGCATCACCCACCACTGCATTCCGACCCAGCCAGGACACAGATCCCCACAGCTCCGGGGGGATGCCTATACCATACACCTCCGACTCCAGAACAAAACCACAACAGGGATGACCAACCCATGGAAAATACACGGCGGAAAGACTGTTGCAGATTTAGCACCATGAGTACATGATATACTGAAAAGGGTTGTTCCATCTAGGCTGCATGCCTGCACCTTTGGCTCAGAGGGTGGACTCCATCTCAAAATTGAATTTCTGGGGAACAGCACAAATACCCAATGCACGCAACTGACGTGTTTACATAACGGTAGCAGGAAATCGGAGACATGCCAATCCGCTCACCCCAGCTGGAGCAAAAGGCTGCCATTTGAAAAACCCACAGGCAAACACCAGAAAACCAGAAAACCACCAGAAAAACAAACAAACAAACAATCACACAGAAAAACACAGCGAACACACCACCCGACACAACCCAAGTTATCTCACAGCCCACAAACCGTGAGCCCAAAGCTGCTTTCCAGCGAGGCACCGCTTCGTTGTGCGTCTTTCTCTCCCAGCTCTGTGTATGCCAGCTTGACGCTATTAAATTATTAAATGGACTTGGTGCACTGCAGCAGGCTTTGGTTACTTTTAGCAAGCAATTAGTCTTCCAAATCCCTGTTAGCTTCTGCTTATTTTGCACGTGTACCTGTTTCTGCTATCTGTTTAGACTCCTCTGTGCATTGCTCCGTTTTAGCCACCCAAGGAACCACAGAGGACACCTGAGATGAAGCATTAAGGGCAGTCCTTGGCACACTCAAACGACCAAGGGAGCCCACAGAAGCCAGGCTCCAGGCTGGTAGCCCCTCAATTTAGCAGGGGCATGAGACTGCTCCAGCAAAGCCAACCTGGGAGCACGGAGTAAGGCGATGGGTTGGGGCAGGAGATGTCATACAGCTCTTCACGTACAGCCCCGGGGTCTGGGCTGATCTGGGAGCTGACCTGCTTTGGGCAGGGGCTGGACCAGAAACCTCTCATCACCTGCAAACCCCCTAACTTGCCCTTAAAAGTTACACCTCCCTGGTGTAAGCTCCAATATTCATTATGTAGTCGGTGATATTCATTCCGTAATATTCATTACGAAAACTGCAGGGCTGTAACAAACCCATCTTTGAAACCAAACAACAATACAAGTGTTAAAATATTCTATCCTTGAAACTCTTAGCTGGTTTGATTAGTTCTGAGAATACAGAGGTTTGCAATAGGTTTAGCCTGAAGTAGGGATCATTTGAAATGCAAAATTTAGATTGCCTTGACAGTGGATCATGCGGTGGGTGAAGCAGTACACAACTCCTCCTCAAATGGCAACACAAAACAATCCCTTATCATTGGTAAGGAAGCCGTAAGAAGTCACTTTTTGTTATCCAGGCTGTATCTTCAAGTGCTCTAATTTCACCCTGGAATGCACCTTATTACGCATCAACTACATCACCCTTTCAGATGTCAGCTGAAATCACTTCCTAAAACAAAAGAGCTAAAAAAGCTTAATAAACTCCAACGACTACCAGCAGTCTTTCCCCAGAAAATCTCCCTGCACGTCTCCACTGGACCTAAACCCAGTGACACCCATTGCTGGGATCTTATCTGTGCCTTCATCTTGAACTCGAGCAAAACTGGAGGGAAAAAAAAAATGAATAACTGCGGCAAAAACATAAAGGTCGAGCAGAAGGTTATTTCTGAAGATCTTCAACACCAAATCGTAGCTTTTTACTTTGAATAGGGAGTGTGCTGTGGCATAAAACAAACTCACAAGCTATTGTGCAACTGGCAGATAACAGAATTACAGCTCCTACAACAGGCTTTCCACAAAGTTACATCCCCATTACCAGCCGGTTTCACGCTAACAGCTCCCTTTTGTAAACCGGTACGTGCGTGGCAAGCAGCGATAGCTCAGGACCGCCTGACCCTGCGCTGCCCGGATCCGTCCCTCACCCGCATTTATATATTTTATGTATTTTTATTTCCTTGGCCCAGCTTTCCCATTCATTCCATTTCAGTTTTTCTGACAAGCATTCTAATGTGCTTAAAGCCTCCGTATTTTCAGCACACGCAAAGCATTTCATAATCTCTCCTGATCCCTTTTGTCAAATAATCATCTCGTGAAAATTGGCATTAAGTTTTAAATCTTTCCCTAAATTCTTCTTTTTCTAAATAGCAGAGAGGCCCTAGATCTGCTTTACATTCCATTAAAACAAGACATTAAATCATGTTTCTTCTGGAGTCAGCCTTTTACAACAAACAGCCTCCTTGCTCAAAGAAAAAAGGATAAAGGAACGAGGGCAGGCAGACGACTGATGCATTTTCTTTTACCATGGGCTCCACGTTAATGCTGCGATATATTCCGAGAATCACTGCTCCTCTGAGAACACCCTTCTGCTCCCACAAAGAGCTTGGTTCAGTGCCTCAGCCCGCTTCATCAACACAAGCCACTGCAACTGCTGGCACAGTTTGCTGCTGCCCTCACAGCTGCCAGGTCTGGGGCGATGTGGTGGCATGAGCCCTATTCAGCAGCAGCAAAAGCAATCAGGTCCAAAGTCGGAAATGCTCGAACGCTTTGATTTCTTCCTTCCTCTGCTGGTTTTAGAAGGATGCAGTCAGTGCCCTTCTGCTACTGCTGACGGGAGCTGTCAGGGTGGTGGATCTCCCAGCACCGGCTGGAGAGCTGCATCCAGGGTTGTGTGGGGACAACGCGCCTCGGGCCACCCCAAAAGTGGTACTTACCATGGGTGCCTGATATATACCTTGATTTTAGGTACATATTACTGTTTATAGATCCACATTAGGTATCTATTGGGTATATATCAATATTACTATAGATCTACATTAGGTATCTATTGGGTATACATTATTATTACTATAGATCTACATTAGGCATCTATTTGATATATATTAATATTACTATAGATCTACATTACGTATCTATTGGGTATATATTATTATTATAGATCAACATTAGGCATCTATTTGGTATATATTAATATTACTACAGATCTACATTAGTTATCTGTTGGGTATATACTATTATTACTATAGATCTACATTAGGTATCTATTTGGTATATATTATTATTACTATAGATCTACATTGTATCTATTTGGTATATATTAATATTACTATAGATCTACATTAGTTATCTATTGGGTATATATTATTATTACTATAGATCTATATTAGTCATCTATTTGGCATATATTATATATTACTATAGATCTATATTAGGTATTTATTGCGTATATATTACTGTAGATCTATATTAGGTATCTATTTGGTATATATTAATATTACTATAGATCTCTGTTAGATATCTATTGGGTATCTATTACTATTACTATAGATCTCTATTAGGTATCTACGATGTATATATTATTATTATTATAGATCTATATTAGGTATCTATTGGGTTTCTATTACTATTACTATAGATCTGTATTAGGTATCTATTGGGTATATATGATTATTATAGATCTATATTAGGTATATATTATTATTTTATATATATCTATGTATGATGTATTATTGCAGAGATAACTACCTGTGTTCCTAACATACTCACTGCAGAGCAGTACTGGCGTGTTTCTAACCCCAGCAAAGAGGGCTGTCCTCCACGTAGATGGTTACGTCTTGCTTTTCATCTTCCAGCAGTTCTCAAACCTTACGGACTACAGGCTATTTTGGGAGCTGAGCACCTGCCAGCGGTCCATACAAACCCAAAGAGGTCACATGCAGGTGGGAGTAGAGAAAGGGCCTCCAGAGAATGTCCGTAACTCATTCCCTCCCTCCATCTTACAAAGCAGGGCTGCACGTCCATGTCCTGACCCGGCTGCTGATGCACCACACACAAGGGGCAAGCCGGGAGCCCCTGGCAGGAGGAATGATGCTCAGATCTATCCTTCTGTAGTATGAGCTGAGTCGATGCAGCTTGACATTGGGGTCAGCAGACCACAGCTTCAAGTGGGCAACAGCTGCTGGGAAGACCCAGCCACTTGTAGGGTCTGAGGGCTTGAAGACCTCTAGTAACCCTGAAAAGCTGGATTTGTTGTAGGAGCATGAAGGGCAGGCAGCTCTGTGTGCCGGCGAAAGCATCTCCTTACTGAGAGACTCCGGTATTGACCACGCTCATTTTTAGTTGCATAAAACAAGAGCTCCATGTAGTCAACTGCTCCTCCAAACCTGCAGAAAAACAATTCCTACACTCACCAGCCCTCACTGCTCTTGCACAGAGAGTTCCTCTTTGCTAGCGTTCAGTTCAACTGCTGATAGTAAGAGCTAATAAGATACAAGCAAGATCCAAGTGCCTGAAATAGGAATGTAGGCGAAAATCGCTCAGAAACTGCCTAAACGTGCTAAATCTCTTCCTCAAACTTGACATTTTTCCATTTTTCTGAAGCTCTGCCTTCTGCACCTCAGGCCACCCTGCCTGTGCCAGTGGGAACCTGGCTCAATGCCGAAGCCCTGCTGGAAACCAGGGAGAGGAGCACCTCAACTCCCTGAGCACAGCTCTGGCACCCAGAGAGTTAAGTTACCCCAAGACTGCTGCTTTAAGGTCCATCTCAAGCCACTGACCTTCCCTCCGAGCTATTGACGGGCTCCAGCCTTGAGCTCTAAGGTGCAGCGATGCAGAAAGATGCACAGCAGCCTTTGGACAAGAAAGCAGAGTCCTCAAGACCACCTCAAGAATTCGAATGCCTGCATATGAGGTGAAAGGATCATGGTCCTGCTTGTTTTCTCTCTCCTCCTGGTCCCAGGGGTCTCGACGTTGGCTGTCCGTAGTCCAAACCAACCTCCAGCCTAACAGCCACGATGCTCCTGCACCCAGTGCGCCGTTCAAGGCGTTCACGCTCTGAATCCTTTCAGGTAGAACAGAGCATGAAACCTTTGCGTTCAACCTTCCCAGGAGAGAGCACGTTCCACCAAGCACGTACCACCATGCTTTTAGAAGGAACACAACCCCACTTAGTCCAACTCAACGTTTTTAAAGGCATACGCCTGTTAATTCTGAGCGAGGCTTCCCTGCTCTCCAGCTCCGTGTTGGGCTAGCCATCTCCATCATGAAAGCTGCTCCTTAAAAACATTTTTCTTAGTGATTCATTCTTCTCTATAATGAGAGGCGATGATTAAAATGTTCTTGTTATTACATTTCTCTTTCCGTTTAAGCAGCTGGTTCTGTGCTGATCTGCACTGAAAACATTTCAAACATAAAACATATATGAAGCCACTTGCAGTTATTGATAATAGAATGCATGCTTTGATTGCGCCTTTGATATTCCCCCTCCCCCCCTCCTTTCTCTGTAGTTAACAGCTCTAATGATATTTCATTAAAATATGGTTCCATCCTGCACAGAAAAATGCAACTTCAGAGAGCCTGCAGACAGTGTAATTATTAACACAGGGAAACCTGCTTCTCCGGGCTGGACACGCTCTGGAGATGTGACAGTTGTCTGGCAGGACTGCCCTGGACACCTCCAGTGCTATCCACAAAAGCCGGTGCTGGAACCAGCTTTTGGAAGTTGCTGTCATTTATATTTTCACCGAGTCTTCTGGTTTTCATTGCTTTGCCCTTTAACTCTTCACACGGTGCCCAGCTGTGCCCCAGAGATGGATGCGTGAGTCTAATATTCTTTGATTTGTTAAGGAATGTGGGACCAGGGATGGTACCCAGAAAGCGATGCGATGGAGGTGGCTCAGCTCCAAACTCTGCAGCGAAGGGAAAGTGCCTCATGGGAGCTGACTTTACCAGAGGAGGTCTGGGAATGCAGCTTTCTCCACCCTCCTGATGTAGAAGGACTGAGGCTCTGCGGGAGGACGGGGAGCTCAGGGCACCCGCACATCGCCAGACACCCTGAATGTGTCACAGTGCCACAATACAAACGCTAGAAAGTTTGGACCAAGAGGCAGGTGGGAGTATGGTGGTATCTTCTGGTAACCAGCGATGGGATGTGTGGGAATGGCTCAAAGCTGCACCAGGGCAAGTTCAGACTGGATTGAGGAAGCATCTCTTTACCGAAAGGGTGGTCAAATCCTAGAACAAGCTTCCTGGAGAGGTGCTCAACACCCAGAGCTTGTCAGTGATCAAGAAGTCTTTGGACAATGCCCCTCAGAACATGCTTTAATTTTTGGTCAGCCCTGAAGCAGTCAGGCAGTTGGGCCAGATGATTGTTGGAGGTCCCTTCCAACTGAAATAGTCTATTTTAATTACGGCCAAATAAATCCTTGGCCAGAAATGGGTAAAACAGTGGCCAGCAGAAGCATCTCAACACCTGCATGGGCACTTCATTAATAACGAAACTTCATAAAAGTTACAAATATAAAATATATATGTGAATATAATATGTTTATATACATGATATCAGATAATAAAGTACCTTCAGCACCCAGCATTTTCACTCCTCTGCTTATTTTGCCTGACTTCCAAACATTTCAGCATGGATCCACAGTGCACTGTTCTCAGAACTGAGCTGTTTGTAACCAACCTGTTAGCCCTGCTACTAAACCCTGAAAGAGAACCACATTTTAATTGGTTTCCTACTATTATTTTTACCCAGTAGTGAGGGGCTATATTTGCGGCAGGAAAGCCACAAGACTGCGGATGGAGGAAGAGGTAGTCTACTGTAATGGTTTGTACTGGGGAGAAAATCTCTCTGCGCATCCAAATGTATTAGGATTTCACTGGTGTCGATAAGCAATCTGAAAGCAAATAAGGGATGCAAACATCAACACTAAAAGAACATCACCAGCGTAGAAAGAGGGAATAGGCTGCAGTCAATGAGATGAATTCATTTCGAAAACAAGCTTTTGTTACAAAACCCATCTGCTTCTGGGTGCCTATGCATGTCCTGCATTTGTTTGCAGATGAAAAATGGAAGGAAAACCTTACTGAATGGCAGGGCATTTACAACGGCTGGAGGCTCCACTATGCACTTAGGCGAAATGATAGCATCCGCAGAACTAAAAAGCAACTCTTAGTGACTTCAATAGGGACAGGAATTCAACCTTTCATTTTGAGAAAGAGTGCACAGAAAGATAGGTTACAGCAATCCCGGCTCTGGCTCAGACTTCCAGAGGGAGCTTGGATAAATAATTTAATGCTTTTATGCTTCAATTTCCTTCCCATAAAATGGCATAATAATATATCTCCTACCCATTCTTTATCTTACCTGCTTCTGTTGCAAGATTTCTGGGATAGGAAGAAAGGTCCAAATAAAACAAGGATGAATGCACATCAAACGAAACTGAGACAGAATTTCAATTCCTACATGCAAAGCTATCTTAGAAAAATGGCAGCCCATTTTAGAGAACATCCTCCCTTCGACCCTCTCCCAGTGCTGTGCTGGTGCTCCCACACAGGACCAGAGCGGCTACAGCTGAGCACCTCGTACCCTGCTAACCCTGCTAAGGCAGGACTGGTGATGGCAGCAACCAGGACCCTGATGGGAGTTGAGCAGGATGCTTAAGCAAACACCTCTGTGACAAAGCGATGGGCTTGGACATCCCACAGAGACAACCAATCCAGAAAGGGCCAATGGACCTACCTGAATTGTTGGCACTTGCCAAGTTTAGCAGGCTGCAGTGCATCCCTTGCTCAGCTGCAGAGGTTCGAGAGTCCGTCTTCTCTCTCAGGTCTAGTCCCTCCATTACTTTATGTGGATTCCATTACTTACTGGAAATCACCACACAAATTTCATGTGGATTCCATTACTTACTGGAAATCACAGCACAAACGGCATTGATTGTAATTTAGGTCTCTAGACATGGCTGCCCTACAGATCAAACCCGTCTCCCTATAGGTATAGCTTTGTTTCTGACTCAAAAGTTTCAGACGAGCTTTGTACTGCTGCTCCGTAAAATTGGGTGGCGTTGGCTCCGCTGGAAGCACTGAGCAGGTCTCTTCCCAGTGCCCAAACTGGGTTCGGTGAGGTTTATTTCAGTTCCAGTTCATTACCAGTGTCCTAATAGCCATTGTTTTAGGAAAGCTGTAGGGAGACAAACACATCCCACAGCTCAGTGGAGGTTTTTGGCTGAATCTCACCAGTGCTCTCGTCCAGAGGGACAGTGGGCAGTGCCAAAGCCAAGTGCCAGCCCTGGCTGGTGACACGCTGCCCAGCGTCACGCTGGTGTGAGTGGGAAGGATGGCCACGCTGCTCAAGCCCTGCAGCACCAAAACGCTCCCTTAGGGATTCAGGGATGAAGGAAACGGAACCCACCTATTCCATAGGCTAAGGTGACATCTTCATTGCTGGCCGCTGCCTCTCCGTGCCCACCCGTACCCCTGAACTGCCAAATTCTCTGCACACGGGGTACATCCTGCCTTGGCAAGGGGTGCCGAGGAAGGTCCACCGTGCCTCTGCACTATTGTTTGCATCAGGGCCCTATAAATATGGAGATTTCATGCATAGGATGCAATGCCTTGATTTGCATAGTTGATTAAGACACGCTTGTCTGTTCAGCGTTTTTCTTTTTGCAGAGACAAGTGGCTTTAATTTTCTGCTCCTTCTTGGTGAGTCAGGCAAAAGAAAGGATTTGACTTGGTGTGATGGTGCCTTTGCATCTCAGCAAACCTGGAGGAGAATTACAACACGCTTCTAGCCAGCAAAAAAGCTTGTTATTTACAAAAAGCAATGATTAGGTGAGAGGCACAGAATTCTACATACCAACCACCTCCATGAACCATGGAAAGGCCAAAGTGTGCAGCAGAGACAAGCCTCAGCAATGGAAAACCCCTCTTCTAACACTTGGACCATTTGGAGTATTTTCTTTGAAGCAGATTATTTCTGGTAAACACGGTCTTCGCAGTCATCAAAACATTTGGGGAAAAAAATAGTGACAATTTTTGCTTTGCAAGAAAATGAAGCAAAGTACTTCCATAATGCTGAAACATCCAGTAATGGCATTTTCAATCAGAAATATTTCTTTTCTAAATAATTTTTAAATTATTTGTGCTGCTTTTGGTGCAGCTTTTTGCAAGTGTTACGTACTGGATGACGGAATGAAATACATTGTTTCATTACAGCCAATTTAAAAAAAAAAAAAAAAAAAGGAAAGCAATCAAGAGTTGGTTTTGCTGTACTTCTGTACTTCAAAAAATACAAAAGCCTCCGGCATCAGAATTTCCTGTGAACCCCAAACTTTTGGTTCTTGCCCTGCTCTGGCTGTCATCAACCTGTATGTAAAGGGTCTGATGAAAACCACAGAATAGTTTTAAAGAAGAAGGAAGCAGAAGGGAAAACTTTTTAAATAATAATAATAAAATATTGTCACTGTTCTTTCACAAGTCAATTTTAAGTTTGTGAAAATAGGCGGACGCTACTGGGAGAGGATCTGTTAAAGAGTAAGAGGAAAGGGTGGCCAAGCCCTGGACCAGGCTGCCCAGGGGGGTGGTGGAGACCCCATCACTGGGGGGGGTTAAAAGATGCGTAGATGTGGCGCTTGGGGCCATGGGTTAGTGGTGGGCTTTGGCAGTGCTGGGTTAACTGTTAGACTCAGTGATCTGAAAGGTCTTTTCCAACCAAAATAATTCTGTGATTCAGAATGCATCCGTGATTCAGGGGATGCAAAAGCATTTGAATTCCATTTTAATGACAATATTTCCTATAAGAATGCAACTTTCTAATGAGACTGACACTTCTGACAGGAGGCAGAAGAACTGGTCAGAAAAGAAGAAAAAATAATCAACCAAACAAAACCCCCAAAAGAAAACATTTGGACTGCGCTACTTCAGTTAATTAAGATAAATGATGAACAGCAAGCAATGTGCGGTACTTTAAATTGAACCCAAGACAATTTGAAAATGAACAATTTTACTTTCTGGGGTTGATTTGCTTTTCACTTTAACTCCTAGTCTACCAAGGTGGTTACAAAGCCTCCCACTATCAAGAAGCCGGATCCGCCCTCCTAACCCACAGAAAGATGTTTTTTTATGGCATCTCCCAAGGGATCAGGATTCCAGCATGCCTTCCCCGTGTGCCCGTTTTGCAAAGGAAGGGTGGCGATGCCAGGAATGAAACACTTTGCTCGGTGTTTGTTTCGCACGAGCCAGCTGGAAACTCCAACTTCAGAGAGCTTCTGGAATTTGCATGATTGATCCGGAAGAATTAAATTTGTTTTCTCATCAGGTCCCCCGACAGCTTTTGGAGGACCAGAGCCAGGGCTGAAAGGGGCAGCAGGGCAAGGGAACGGGGCCACACCACTGCAGCGAGGCACAGGGTAGAAACGCACCCAGGGATGGGGACTATTTTGAAAAATGGAAAATTTTCAACTGAGTAAATATCTTGAAGAATCAGGTCACGGTGGCTTTCCCAAGCTAAGATACTTCAAAAGTCACTAAAATACTGGAAGAACTGGCCAGGTGCTCGCCTGGTCACTTTTTTTTGTCACTTAAACAGGAGGTGAGACTCAATCTAAGCTTCAAGAAAGACGTGCCGTATCTTTTCCTCTCATTTGCAACTTTTTTCCATAGTCTCTAGGAAGCAGTACACCATAAATTTTCATTGTTCTCTTATTTAATCCCTCCTCCCTGTAAACAGCCTTTACAAAAGCCTTAATCAGCCTCCCTGGTGACGCGTGGGGAACCACATACTCAGCAGGTAAGTGCAGATGGAGTCACTGAATATCTGGCTTATGGCACTGCATTCTGTTCCACAAGAGAAAGTAGGAATTCAATGGGAAACACAAAGAAAAAAGAAGAAAAAAAAAAAAAAAAAAAAGAAAGGAAAGAAAAAAAAAGCCACAGCACCAAAGTGAGCCAGAGTCTGAAGAATAAAACAGCATGAGTTGATCTTTAATCTCAATTATCAATGCTAACAGCCTCTATTAACCAGCTCTGACTACAGTTTATCCAAAAAGCAGAAGCTGGCCTGACCGCCCCCGTGGCACGCGGGGACCCAGCTCCAGTGCGGCAGAGGTGGCTGGGAAGCTGGCAACAGGAGCGGGCAGGTCACTAGCCCTGGGAAAACGGCTCTGATTCCCCACAAAATAAAACCATTTCTATTTGATTTGAAATTAAACCTGCTGTAAAAATGAAAACAGAGGAAACAAAAAACACAATTCATACCACGGAGGCATCCAGAGGATCTGAATTCCTATTTCCCAGGGCACAAGAGGGTACCAAGGATGCACAACTCTTCTCTCTCAAAAAAAAAAAAAAAAAAGACTAAAAAAAAAAAAGGCTAAAAAATCAAAAGCTCTGGAGGGGGAAGAACAAAAGAAGAAAAAAAAAACAAACAAAAACCAGATGGGAAGCCAACCGCAGGACTCTGAGACAGACAGAAAAACAAACACCACCACCTTTTCCTTGATATCTGCCCAACTTTTAGAGAGGAAGATACGTTTCATTAAAATTTAAAGCAATTGGAAACCTCCCCCCACCACCACCCCCCGCCAATGCTCCACATAAATTACTCATAAAATTAAAGAACCATGCAAGAATGGCATAAAGTTACCCCAGGGTGTATTTTACTGAGCCATTATGGAAGAATACACACAAATGAGGAGGATATTAATGACTCCACAGAACACATTTTTCAGTACTGCTTCGCCTTTTCGTCAAATGACAAGAAAAATTCACTTCTGAGGCACTACACCGGAGATGCTCGTGGTTCTGCCTGCCCCAGCTCTTCCACATATTGATAAATATCTGAAATAAATGCAGAAATACCCCCCACACCTTGCAAAAGGGCCACTGCCCAATATTGCGGGGATCTTTTTTGTACACACAGAATTTGGCAGGGTGAGAATGCAAACTGAGGCACTTTTTTTTTTTTTTTTTTTTGTGGCTTTAAAATAATATATGTAACGTTGTTGTGACGAGTGGAGAACAGGAGCACCATGTCCTCCGTCCATCACTGTGACAGCCACTGCAAGATGGGCTGCGGCAGAGAAGGCTCCTGATGGAGCCCATGACTCTCTCGTTAGACAGCACCAGCAGCAGGTCTGTTAAAAATTATTCATTTTGGTTACATCAGTTCATGATGGAAAGGGAAATCCCTGCCACTAGGGTTCTTGTTTAAGCAGCGCGGCTAGACCTGTAGCTGGGTGTGAGGAAGGAAGGAGGAAAAGTCATCGGCTCAATGAGCAGCCCAGGTTGGAAAGGACCTGGAAAGATCTTCTTTGGTCAACATTGCTTATTTCTGTTCTGGGAATGGAGAAACCAAAATGTTTCAACGACCTGCCTGCCCAAAGTCAGACAGCCTTGCCCCCAGCCCTCCCCACTTCTTAACACAAGCTCAGTCTTTTCTCCACCCAGACCCATGGCAATTTTGCACCGGAGAAAGGGGATTCTTATCTCCCTGTTCCCAAAAACCTGATCACACTCACTTTGGTGGGAGGTTTTTGAGATGACCTCCTGCAGGACCTGCCCAAACCCCATGGCAGAGCTTTCCTTTCAGCCAGACCCTGACTATCACAAGATCATTTAGCATCATTTATGGCGACAACATCAGTGACTGAAACCGGTACCCAGGAGAGGTGAGCAGGGAGCAAAGGTGGCACCGGTGCCCTCCGAAATCCTCAGCATCCACCAGTGGTGGGGGCCAGCCCTGCCTGGGGACCCTCACCAGCCCTGAGAGGTGACGATCTGGCGCCGTCTCTGCAGCCGTGTCTGAAAGGGATGCAGGGGCTGCTACAAGTCTTCGAAATACTCAATCACACCAGCACATGTTTATTCTGCAAACTTCATTTGTGTGGATCAACATATATGGAGCTGATCATTCCTTGAAAAAATTTTCATCTATATGGGCTTTAAAGACAGCCCTACCTTCCCTTGCTTTTTCATGTGAAATTTCATTGCATTAATTTTAATAGCCTTTTAATTTTATATGTGGTTTTGACATTTGTCTAAGAAACGTATGTTAAAAGAGGCTGCAGTTGAAATTTTGTCTATATCTTTGTAACATTCCCTGTGCAGTAACTTCAAACAATATTGTCTCCACTGAAAAACTTGTTGCAAAAAGACCCAACCCAAAACCACCCAACCTACCACCAAACCCCAAAACTTTTAACAGCTTCTGGTGCAATTGAACTTGAACGCAGTCCTGGTGGTAGTTTTTGTTTCTAGCTGTCTTAGCAAGAAAATTCAGGTGCATCCAGTCAGTGATTAAAAAAAAATAATGACAAAAGGACTTATTTCTGAGGTTAGATGCACCACTCTCTAACAGGAACTGAAAGTAATGACAGAAGCCTCTAGGCAAGGTGTGAACCTTGGTGACCAAAGTCACCCAAGTGTCCTGCGCAAGTAAGGTCACCCTCTAGCTGCTGCAAAATGCCCCACTTGCTAGATAAATCCATCCCAAATCCCTGCATTTCTGTCTCAGAATTCCCTTTTTCAGGACGGTGGGGTGGGGAGCACAGCTCTTCCCACCTGCTCCTCGCCTCGGGGGGTCCGGGATTTGCTCCGGGCAGCAGAGCACAGGAGGGGGCAGACATACGGGGAAACAGCTGGGCTTCTCTTAAGTAGATACAATAGTACCTCCCTACCTCAGGATACCGTAATTAATGATTCCTTACAAAGCCCTTAAAGATGCTTGGGTAGAAGTTGAGATGTTGGTGCACGCTACATTGATTTCACTGGAAGTGGGATGGTAAGAGGCGGCCTTGTAAGGCTGGAGTGATGCTGTCAAGTTTCTTTGGGGTACACCAACGTGCCTTCCTATTCATCTTCTCCTCCACCAACTAATACACACATCAGGGAGACACGGATTTATTAGGAAACTGGTTTTAATTCCAAAGGGCTGTGAAAAGCAGCGAGCCGGTCCCCCAGCAGGGAACTGCCTTCAAAGCTGGGACGGACAATTCCAATCCTTGCGAGGATAGATGCTTTTCTTTATTCTCTACTATCAAGCTGCTTTAACAGAATCTTGAGGAGCCCAAATAATACCTCACAAAGTCTCCACATGTGGTATGAAAAGATTAGACACGGCTTAAGCGGGCAGGGATTTAAATCTGGATTGATAATACTGTAGTGAAATTATATACCATAAAGGCAGAGAAAAAGAGGTTGCAGTTTAATAAAGGAAAAGAAGGGGAGGGGGTGGTAATCTGGGGACAAAACCCTTCATATCAAGCCAGCCCATATATTCTGGATGATTATTTCAAAAAGCTGGAACTTGTTCTGGTGATCTTTTAAACTGATTACAGAGCACATGGGTGCACTTGCAGAAACGGGTGCTGACGGACATGAATTTCAGATGTCCTTTTTCATCAGCTTTTTCTTCTTTAACAATGCCAGGTTGCATAATACTGCTGGTATTTTCAAATAACGTGGAAATTCAATTTATGAGCAGCCATGTAATTTATTGTACAAGAGTTTCAGCGTGTTCTAAAAGACAGCCGCGTAGAGGCTGACTGCCTCCCAGGACCTGAGCGAGTTGTTTCATAATGATAAGATAATTCGGTCAACATGAAAAAGCAAAAGGAAAAATGGAAAGCAATACTTTCTCCAGGCTCAAACTTGATGCTTTAGAGAAATCTTAACAAAATTAAATAGGAAAGATATTCTAAATGCCTACGCTGCGCCTTCAACAGAGCTGGGAACTCTGCGCCGTGGTAGCTTCAGAGGGTGACAGCAGAGGGTAGCGGTGCCTGCTTTTCACTGGGAAGGCATTTTCCCGATTGAAATGTTATTTTACTTCTGTAAATGTAGCTGTATATTGGTCGTATTACATATCTAAAATACAAACAGATGCAGCAACGTGTATATGCTCATGTGTGCGCATGCGTTTAAGCAGAGGTAAATTGCTAATAGATAAATGATACTGCTGAGTGGGTCCTTGGTGCCTTAATGTCAAAAGGCTCCGATTCCTAAACTGACTTTCAAGAATTATTTCCCAAAAAAGGGCTGAGATAGAACCTTGCTTATGTTTGCACATGGTAACCGCAAGTAAGTGGCAGAGCAACATCAGAGCAGGATTTGAAGACGTACCTAACATGCAACACCGTTGAGAAAAACAGAAAGCGACACCTCTCAGGTGACACTTTCACCAGCATCACAACTCTCGGGGGTTTGGGAAGTGACAACAGGGAGTGAAATTCATGTTTTGTGATAAACAAAGCTCTAGACAACAGTATCACAGAGTGATGTAAGTTGAAAGGTCCCTTTTCCACTTGTTCACAACACCTTCTGCCTGGTCAGGGGACATCGCACACGCTCTCGCTGGCCCTAATAGACACTTTGCCTGGGGCTCAGCTTAGCTGTTAAGGAACCAAACAGTTCAAAGGCCACCTGAAGCCACCTCCAGAGGCTCGCCTTATGCACAGGATTTGCTTCCAAGCTCTTCTTCTCCTCCACTACCCATGGAGAGCCATTCCCACTTCCTCTACCTGCTCCCAGCCACAAGTCACCTATGGCAATGAACAGAGAACACATTTCAGGGGGTTCACAGAACAAGGGGGTTTCAGACAAACACTGCCTTTTGGATAAAATCTCTCTACGTGGCAACACATGGCAATGTAAAACAGTTTGTGTGCAGCGGTACCCTCCTGCCTTACTGCATGGAGCGTAAAAGCAGCTCAGCATCCCACTCCCCCCGAGATGGTTCACCAAAGTGGTCCAGTGCCCATCGGTATCAGACCCAGCACCCATCTCGGTGCTAAGGACTAGATACCAACCCCATTTTAGCGGCCAGTTCCACTGAATTATTACCTTTGCCATGGAAGGGCTCAAACAATGTTTCAAACCTCTCCCTGTAACTGTCCTTCTTGGACCTTCCAAGCAAGAAAAGCTGCAGTAGGACAAACTCAACTGGAAAAAATGTCTCTTCTTTCTGGAGACCAGACACGTGTGCAAGTACTTACAATAAAATGAGCCGTAGAGAAAGAGAAAAGTGTCTGCTGAAAGGTTCCACCTGCTCCAGAGATTTACAAAACACACTTACTGCTAAGCATCAACTAACAGAAAACCTTGCTTTCAAACACCGATAATCCAAAACGTTTACTCCAGCGGAAAGATTTTGTGTTTTTCAGCGAGTTTATCGCGTTTCCTTGTAAAAACCCCAACTCCTTATGTACCGTAGCACAGCTTTTGAGATCACTTACACTGTCACATCGTAGAAGATGGGACGTGCGATCAAAGCCGTGACACAAACCAGCAATATGCTGCTGCTGAGCAGGTCGGTGCTCTGCCAGAAATCTTACAGACTGAGGAAAGGTGTTATTTACCATACATAAGGACCCGGCCGTATTTTCTAAAAGAAGCTATATAAAACCCTTGAAGCAGCGCACAAGGAGAGCTGCAGTTTGTCACTAGAGCTGTTGGTGCCACCCGTGCCCAGCCCCACTCCAGCGCACACTCACGCTCCGGCTGCGTGGCGACCTTGACGGGCTGCGAGCTCTCTCCTGGTCCCCACTCGTTGTATGCCACTACTCGGAAGGTGTAGGTCTCCTCTGGCTTCAGGTTGCCCACAGAAAGTTGCAGAGTCCCAGACTGAGATGTGTTGACTGCCCGTTCCCTAAAAAAATAAATTTTTTATTTTAAAATAAATCGCTCTAAAATGCATGTGGATCTTAAAGCATTATTGATTTATGCAGCTGGTAACCTGCTCTCAAACTGAAGTTTGAGGATTGTTTGTCTATAGGGCTTTTTTTTTTTATCATTTTTTTTATTTTAAAATTCCTAATTCAAGTAGTGGAGCCCGCTGGGAATGCTGCAAGCACTACAAAGACAACTTGTATTTAGGCACTTCATAAGTTATACAGTATATTGGTCCTTTGCCTTCCTTAATACAACAAAAAAAAAAAAGGAAAGAGATGGAAGGAAATGGCTATTCAATAAAGGAACATGCCTCTGATACAGAAAGGGAGATGCACGCGCAGCTTTTGGGATGCAGGAGAGAATCGGAAGGGTAAAAGTGAGAAACCTCGTTGGGTGAGATAAACCCAGTTTAAGAGGTGAAGCAAAAGCTGCGCACGCGAGCAAAGCAAACCCAGGAATTCACTGAGCACTTCCCACTGCAGGCAGGTTCAGCCCCCCCCCCCCTCCCCCTCAAGGAGAGCAGGGCTCCATCACACCTAACAAGGACTTGGGAAGACAAACATCATCACTCTAAATGTCCCCCCTTCCTCCTTCTTCCTCCAGCTTCATACGCATCCTGTGGGATGGAATATCCATCCCCTCCCAATTTCTTGCACCCCTCCAGCCTTCTTGCTTGCAGGGCCCCAGAAGCTGCAAAGTCCTTGACTCAGGAGAAACATCACCAAGCAGCAATTAAAAACCATCAGCGTGTTATCAGCCCTGTTCCCCCACCAAATCCAAACCACAGCACCACACCAGCTAAGAAGAAAATTAACCCTATCCTAGCCGAAACCAGGACACTGGGACATCATCCTCCCATCAGGGCAAGAGCCGGGTTAATTTTTCCTGGCACCACGAGCAGCCAGGGCTGAAGGGTGACCTGCACCCTGAAACTGGATTACCCAGCCTTGGGTCACGCAAAACTCTGCCAGAAAAATGATTGGTGAGAAAGATACGGACCTAAAGTCATTAACATGGGATTATCCGGGAAAAAAAACAATCCTTAAACAGTAAAGCAGGGTTTAAAATGGGCAAAATCACAGTCATTTCACAGACAATCTGCAAGCAGAAGTAGGTAAAATTGCTTTTGTAACTGATTTACTATGGGTGGTGTGCCTTGCTCTTCTCCTTTACTAGAAGCCCCCTGAAAAAAATAACAACAAAAAGGTAGATTTCATGCTGTAGGAAAAAAAAAAAAAAAACCAACCAAAAAAATCATTTAAGACTGAATCAACTAATTGTTAAACTTCACACAGCGCTGCAATAGCCATAGCAGCAATTCAGAGAATGGGGATTATTGGTCCTTTGGGGAACGTTTCCTTGAAATGAAATTTCTCAAACCAGAGGCCGGTCCTGTCCTCCAAGCATCGCGCTCCACCGTCGCTCCAGCCCTCTGAGGATTGACTGAACAAGGCTTGGGCGACCGTTCCCTGGGGTTAAACACTCGGATCGTCCCTTAGCGGAGCCAAGGGTAGTTTCACGCCTTTATTCCAGCAGAAAGGTTTCTCTTGCGGGGCTGCTGCTCCCTGGTGAGGATGCTGGCAGGCAGAGCCTTTGCCCTTCCCAAGTCTGCTAATTTTATTCTCTTGCCTCTTACCCCTGGTTTCTGTTTGCAAGCTGTCCAAGTGGGAACCCACTTGCACCGAGAGTGGCTCCAATGGATTTGTAACCGTCAGATTGCCGCTGAAGTCAGCGGGGCTGAACAGAACAGCTAGGATATGCTCTTAAACCCTTCAAGAAGAAGCAGGAACCCACAGCCCTAAGAGAGAAAACAAACTCTGCCCCGTGACTTCCCACCTGCAGGATGAGGGGACTGTCAGCCACTTCTCTCACTGCATATATCTTTTTTTGGTAACAGCAAAGAAGCAATGAGACCACCTTTCAACGCCACAAGAGCAGTAAAGAAGCAAGAGAACGAAAAGCTGACATAATAAAACTCCAGTCAGATCTCATATAACACTTCTCTGTGACGGGGGTACCTGTGGTGATACATATATGCAAGTCTGGAAAGGTGCAAAGGTTTGCAGCATTCTTTCAGGAAGTCTTTTCCCGTTATCTGGTAAGAAAGAAAAAAAAAAAAAAAAAAAAAGAAAAGAAAAGTACATGACTCTGGTGCCCTTGGCACTCGTGTCACTGGTGAGTGACTTCCCGAGAGGAATCAAATGCGCTTTTTAGACTAAAGGGACTGAACCAGCACAACTCTCTCATCTAGTGTAGTTTGGGATGCAGGTGTGAAGGACTATGGTGAGGAGCGAAATTCTGACACAGCCCCTTTGGTATCGGATGCTGAGTGCGCGGAGCAATGGTAAAACTCCAGCCCTGCCACAGAGGCACCGAGGAGACCCAGGGCTGCCGTTCCTCTTCTCAGACCTGCCTTTGCTGTGTCACCCTCCAGCCTCAGCCTTCTGTAAACGTCCAAGCAAGTCCTTGGATTTTACTCTAACGCACTCATCTGCAAACGTAATCTCAGCAGCTTCAGTGCTCATCTTCCACTGGATGTCAACAGTGGGACTAAAGCCCATCTCCCAGGACACTTCTCTGTATATAGATATATACATGTATATCTCTGTATATTTATATGTATAACCAGGAGCTGTATAACCACGCAGGTACACCAATGCTCTCAAGCTGATGAACACAACAAGCTCAACACCTGCATGGATGGGCCAGTCCATTCCTAGATAAATGCAAGCCCAGGTACAACTGATGGCTGCTCCCACTGGAAACAGCCAGGCGGGCTGGCAGCGGCTGGAGGTGCCTGCAGCCCACCCCATCTTATCCACACATCATTTCCAAAGCTAATTAGCTCAAATCCCAGCCCTGCGCTCTGGTAATTTCATGTTTTCCAGTTTGGAAGCAGAGTTGACCAGCAGAAGCTCTTGGCCTGTCCCCAGCCTGTGCTGAAAAATCACAGCGGGCAATCTCCCCGTCCTTGGCCACCCAGCGTGTCCCTTCCATGCACCTCAGGAGAGCACTGAGCACGTTAAACCTTTATCGGTTTTACTTCCTATAGCTTGGGTTTTCCAGCTATCAGATCCAGAGCCTCTTCCAGATGCAAACACCAGAAGCCCACAGGGCAGTGCAAGATATTGTTTGTAACTTCAAAAAAAAAAAAAGAAATGGATTGTATAAAAAAAATATTCCAGATTTTCTCAAGTAAAGAATGAATAAGAATCAAGCAAACACCCCAGGACTGAGACTAAGAGGAACAAAGCAAAAAAGGAAAGGGCTGAGGTTTCCCCCTGGGCAGGCTGAGATGCAAGAACAGCCAGCGCATCTCTTGATGAGTAGCCCCATCTCCCAACCTGTCACAGACATTTAGAGGAATAAGTGACCCAGGACAGAATTAGCTGGTTCTTCTCCTGGCACGGGACAGAAGTACCTGGTTACTCTCCTGGCACAAAGCTCCTGCTCACAGGTTTCTGGAATTTTGGCACCCAGACGATTGCAGACACCCAGATGGGTCCGTCGCCTTCAGACTGACAAACCTCCCCCCGCTCCAATGTTCCTGTGTATGCCAGGGCAGCGTAACGATGAGACGCAAGAAAATAAATTATCCCTTTTGTTTAAACGAGCTGCGTGCTGATGTCACCTGGCAGTGATGTCTTCTGCAACACCGCAAAGCCTCCAGCTAGTGAAAAGGAAAAAAACTCCTTATGACTACAGCAACCCCACGCTTGTCTTTGTGCGATAAGTATCGAAACCACATCAGATGGGTGCTGTGAAGCAGAGGGCTGCCTCTCACCCCTGAGCTCCAGTGCACTCAGGCTGAAGTTAGGCGAGAGGAGCATCACCCACATCCACGAGATGAGCATCACCCACATCCACAAGTCCATCGCCTGCTCCTGCTTGCCAGTGAGGGGTTAACACACTTCAGATGCTACCACAGCACAGGAATACTATAAAAAACACCAAACATCCTTGAAACAGGCACCCTTTACGTTTGGGCTTTTCTTTTTCAAACCCATCTTGGCCATAAGTTACAGTCTAAAACTAAAAGAACTTGACTAAAGTCGTTTGCTTTCTTGTAAAATGGAAGCTTTGACGTGTAGTTTCCAGTGACTGAACATTGTGTTACATTACAATATCAGTATGTAAAATAAAATTAAAAAAATAATAATTACAGTTCCCATGTATCTCTCAGGTGTGTAACAAATGCTTTTATAATGTTTCAAACACGTAATTAGTGACTTCAAGTAAGAAGTCACGTTAATGCTCCTTGCTGTGAAATGAATACTATTAATTTTAAAATGGATGGACTTCTACTACCTTGAACCCTTCTTTTTATCTCCCATTCTCATTCTCCCACCAAATAACACAAAGTCCTTGATTATAATAAGTAAACCTCAAAACGAATGTAAATAGATCATCTGGGAATGATATTTTAGAACTTCAGCTAGGAATTTGGAAGCTAGGCTTTAATCAAATATAAGTTTTTGTATTAAATTAAGTGGTCCCTGATTCATTTCTCCAGGCTGCAACATGCAGGGAGCTAAAGCGGGAGATCTGTGAGCTCATTGTGACATTTATTTGCATTTATTTGTCACCGACATCAAGTTCTAGTGAATGCTCCATTAAAACCACACCTGGCTCCAGCCTTGCAAGAGTCCTTCGCCAAAGGGTTTTACGTTCAGCTGCAATGTGGCTGATTTCCAGGGTCATTTTCTTCTTCTTTTTTTCTTCCCCCTCCTTTTAAGATCAGAGCATTTAATTTCCTTTATTTGGAAAAACGGTTGCTAACAGTCGGTTCAAACAGAACGACAGCTACAAATCAGGACCCGCTGTTGAGCCAACTTCATATTTCAAAGGTGCAATCAAAACCTGAATTCTATTTTTAGGCTTTGTGCCTCGTCTAATATTGCTAAACAGAAATATATCACCACATAAACGTTTCTCATTATTTATAAATAAATACAGTGAATTTTTTATTGTAAATTAAATTTTAAATGTAGTGATACAAATTCTCACCGGGAAGGCTGAATTCATTTCAAACGACGCACAGGTAATTAAACATGTCTTGAGGTTAAATTTAAGGAGGTGGTTGGTGGGGTTTTTTTGTTGTTGTTTAGAGAGATCAAGAGCAAATCAGCCAAAACAAACAACATCTCTCTCTTTGTGGTGACTAATGTGCTCCCTCCCATATAAATATCAAATGCCGGTGTGAATCAACGCTGAGCACTGAGAAACCAGCCAGCGGAGATGGAGGAGAGAACACACACTGCGAAAATCTCAACAGCAACATCGGAGTGACATTTCAACCTGCCCAGGGAGTGAAACATCGAATGCGGCCCGTTTTGCAAACAAACAAAAAAAAAATTGCTCAACAACAACAACAAAATAAATCAGTTTTGCAATTCAGTGTGGGCAACATTCAGGCATAAATGCCGTGTGTTGGGCTGGAAGTTGACTAAAGATGGAGACAGATCCAACGCTTCCCACCTGAAGCCCACCCTCTAGCTTTAAAATAAATAATAAAAACACAAGTTATGACACCGTGTGGATGTGAGACATGTTGGAGATGAAGTGGCACCTCCGCCCTCGCTGCCTCAAGGACAGCCCCGCTTCCAAGAGCTCAGCACCTGGGCAGCATCCCAGCATCCCAGCAGAAAATGGGAAATAAAGCAGCTAGGCAGGGATTTACCCCTGTCGTTGGTAAACTCGGTCTTTTTAATCTTTCATATGACCTTAGTACTTGCATACAGAATAGGGGTTTTTTTTCAGTGAGTTTGTAGCTAAATGAGCTCCTTTCCCTTCCGGAACACCTCTCCTACGTGGCAGGACAGGTTTTTATGGTCTTTGTGTGCACGTACGTGTCAATCCCCTGAAGAGTGATCTCCATCGAAATGTATGCATTAAATTTCTGTCGTGCCATTATAGCTCACTCTATTTAACAGAAAATAAACACAATCAGAAGCATATTAAGAGTCACGGACCTACTACAGGTCCTATACGTGAAACACTATTTCAGCTCATTTTTCCAACCAACAGCCTGCTGTCACCAGGAAATGTTACAGAATGTCTCACTTTTAAATCTGTACTTTTATCTCAAGCAGAAACTTTCCTGAGAGCAGGTGTATCACGTGGCTGTTTATTTATTGAACCTAATAGATTTAAGGTTCGTTTTATCCAATGCCTTTTAACTTGTAAGTGCTCTTCCCAATCATCCTTACCAGCAAGAAAACCCCTTTGATCTCACGCAGGATCCCTCGCTGAGCGAGCGGGGAGATTAAAGAGCATCCCATCAGAAGGCAAGAAGCCCGAAGTGCAATCGCTTCCGAAAGGGGTTTCTTTGATAGGGCTGGGCTGAAAACCCCTTAAAGAGAGTTCAAAGAATGGGAGACTTTTTTTCTGGCTGGTCCCCGCCATGGCCATGTGCCTTGTGTGTCACATCGGCCTCCGTGATGCCACCAGCTGCCACGTGAATCCTGCCTGCCCTCCAACCCAGGAAGGCAGCCTCACCCCAGACTGACAGTAATTTCTCTGACAATCCCTTTGTATCCCTGAGGTTAATGTCAAACCCAATATTTATTTCTGAAAACAGAAAAAGAGGTCTTTTGTTAAGAGTAAGGTGGAAACAACGTACAAATTCCCTTTTAGCTCCCAGTTAGACATTAATTTTAGCTCCCAGTCTGGCTGAAAGTTTGCAGAATGACAGGTAAAGCGTTCCAAAGTTTTCAACCGCAGGTGGTATCATGAGTCTCTCGCTGGAGGGAGCATAAGTGGAATTTTTATTCTATTTATGTGTTTAGTTCCGTGAACACAGAGCCCTCAGTCTCCTGCAGGAGACTCTTTAAGAAGCCATGCGCCTTGCTGGGAACGGGACTCAGGCATGCTTCTGGCACTTGGGACTTTGAGCAACGCCACGGAAATTCTGGAAGGAAAATTATTTGGAAGTGTAAGGCAATGAGGGGTGAGCTCTTTTTAGATCCTTTTTAATCTCAGAAACACCGCTAAAGGCCTCGTACAACAACAATTGTATTTCCTCCTCATTGCTAAACTAAAAGGCTGAGTTGGAAGATGACTCAACTCAGTTGCATGTGGCAGCTCTGATGTTATTAAGCCAGATATAAATGAGATATGATTGCACCAGCGCCCTCAGCATGGCCATGTCACGGGCGCTTCACGCCAACCCACAAATCTCAAAGCGCTTTATGAAGGGGATGAGAACCCTCACACAGAGCACGGGAACCTGTTCTGTTATCACTGGTGGCAACAGCTGCAGACAGACGGGAGGACCCATGTGTGCAAAAATATCTGTGATTCAGCCCCAGCTTGGTACCCAGGCTGGTGCGGTAAGGATGCTGCTGAGCATCCTCACTTCCTGAGGAACCCTTCCGTTGCCCTTTCTGCTCCGGTTACTTTTCCAGAGCCAACTTGTATCTCCCAACCTTCAACAGACCCTTCCTGATGGTGAAACGACCCAACGAGCCTTGCTCCTACCCCGTGTTTTTGCCACAGACTGGCCTACATGCCATCCAGCCCACATGTGACACCCTGCTGCAGCAGATGCTTGCCTCCGGCACCGGCCTCAGAAATGCCAACTTGTATTTTCAGAACGTTCTTTTATGGAGGGAGAGAGCGTTTCACGCTCCTCCCAAGCCCTTTGGGTGTTGTGCCCTTTCAGGCTGCTCAGATGGACCAGATGGATACCCATCTCTATCTAGGAGCATCTGCCTCCTGCAGCAGGTACCACTGTTGTAGCTACCAATGTATACAAGCATTGAAACAAATTAAAAAAACTTATACATAGAATCATTTCGGTTGGAAAAGACCTTTCAGGTCATCAAGTCCAACCATTAACCCAGCACTGCCAAAGGCCACTGCTAACCCATGGCCCCGAGCGCCACATCTACACGTCTTTTAAATTCCTCCAGGGCTGGTGCCTCCAGCACCTCCCTGGGCAGCCTGTGCCAGTGCCTGACAGCTCTTTTGCTGAAGAAATGGCTACGTGGCTATAAAAGAAAGCTGGACCTAGTTGGAGACTGAGATCAGAAGCTTGCAACTGTCCGGGCTGGGGCAGAAAATTTTGCCTGCGAGACTGAGCCCTTTGGATGAAGGATAAGCCCACACTGCGGCGGAGGGGAGCTCGCTTTGGTAACTGTGGAACCCCACTTCTTTAGCTCTCATGACTCCAAAGCATGTCCAGTTGTTCTTCAATTAAATACAGATTCCTATCCAGGTCCCCTCAGAAGCTGAGCTGCCATCAGCGCACACACCAGTACTAGTAACCAGCTGGCAGCTGAAGCGTATCCTGAGCGCAGTGAATGCAGGACAGGACACTTGAAGTGAGTTCTTCGTAACGATGTACCGCAACAGAAAACCACAGGATTTTTCTTGGGCATAAACCCATGTATGAAGTTAGGAAAATAAAACCCAACTCAATGTGCAATACCTTTTCCAGGGTGAAATGAACGCATATGAGGAATCGCGCAAACACCAAACCACCTATCGTGCCATTATCACAAAAGACCTATCTGCTGTGCAGCTATAATCCACGTGGCCAGAACAGCCCAGGCTGGTCCATGGTATTTGCAAGCATGTAAAATCCTCACAACACGCTTCCTGGCTGTTTTCAAGTCCTACGCCAACTGCCCCGCTCTAGAAGCAGTCCTCCTCCTCCTCCTCCTCCTCTCCAGCTGACCAGGGCTCAACACATTCACCCCCGCCAGCAAGGCAAAGAATATTTGAGCTGGGGTCTTCACAGGAAGATAAAAGGTAAAACATGGAGCTAATGATACTTTATTTGATGTTAGACAGTTGAGTAATAGCTAAAGGAGGTAAGATCCAGAGACACCACTGTCAACGCAAACGGCCCTTCATACCAAGACAATGAGCACTGCTACAGAACCGGGGAGATGGTGGATACAAAAATACACCAAGGACATTTCTAGCTTCGCACTTACCACAGGGAGAACACCACAAGATGGAGAACCATTTGCAAGATACCCTTAAAGACTTCAGGCCCTCTTAGGACTGACTATTCCCCCATCCAGAGGAGACCCGTGGAAGCTGGGTCTCCACCAGAGGTTGGCACCTACCTGTTGACGCCATCCCTGGAGAAGAAGACGGTGTAGGTCTGGACGCTGCCTCGGGCTTCTGCAGGGGGACGCCAGCTGAGACGGACAAATCGGCTGGAGACCAACACAGGGACCACATCTCGAGGGGCAGAGGGGAGGACACTGGAACTTGGGACAGCTGGAGGGGAAGGAGAGGAGTCAGTCAGAGAGGCCAACGGCACGGGGGTGGCAGGGTGGGTGGGAGGTGCCGTGGTGGCCACGGCTAAGAGGTGTCACGGAACAAAGGACCAAGGTGGCATGGAAGAAATGTGAATAAAATGAGAGGGGATGAAGGAGAGACAAAAACAAAAAAAAACAAACAAAAAAAAAACTAACAGTAAAATCACACCTTAAAATACACCGTCCTGAACCATCCTCTAATATCAACAGCAACATGCAAGACTGGAGTAGGCTACTTCCTCAGAATCCTGGAAATTACATCTCATAGCAGTGATCAGTACGATACCTTCCTCCATTTGCTCCCATCTCACTGCTTTTGTCTCTTGTGCCCCGAGCAGCAGTAGTATTTAACCTCATAAACACGCGATAACCCACCACTCAAAGCCTGATGCCTACAAACTGACGCGCTCGGGAAGAGCAGAAGCTAAGTAGGTTGCTTCAGCACATGAGTTATTAGATCATTGCAATGTAGTGAGATGAAATGAAAAGAAAAAAAACAAAAACCCAGTGAAACTTCATATTAATGCCATTCCTCACAGAAAAGCTTTCAGTCTATATGCAAAACCCAGAAATGCCTGAACTGCAGATTCAAGTAGTAAAATTCCTTTTAGAGCAGCACCTCTTTATAGAATTTGAGGGTTTGGCTGTTGCTCACCAAATCCATGTGAAAGCTGGCCTGCCAACAGGAATTAATAAATCAAAACCGTTTTTTAACAATACTTTAAGTGAACAGCTGCCTCCTGATTTAGCACATGCACCTTATGGAGCACCCACCATCACCTAATCCCCTCCGAGGGCAAACACGATGAAGAAGGTCCAATTTCATGGGCCACACTGGACCTAAAACGCAGGTTTTTCACCATTGGTATCAAAACAATTTATTTTTTTCCTTACTGCAAATCTTTTTTGGTCAGTCTCTATGCCTATAACTGTGAACTATATTAGCAGCATTAATTTACCGTGAGATCATTAAGAGCATTGTAATATCTAAACAGCTTATGAAGAATAGCTTTGTGTAAAAAGCATGATGTTCACTGGATACTAGCCTTGCGTTCCCTTATATTACCGCTAAATTATTATTATTAAAAGCCATTAACATTGCTATCATTAACAACAAATATCATTACCTCTTACTTATTGTGCTCAATCCAAAACCAGAGGGAATTAAGGAATTTCCCAATGGCATTTCCAGAGTAATGATGTGTTGAAAGAAAATATTAAGCCATGGTCTCGGCTCTTTTGGCCGCACAGTTCTGATCCATTATTCGCACTGAGGTTGTGTTTAGCATCCTTAGTCACGGGCCACTGATCTAAATAATGTGCAAACATAACGCGAAAGAATAACTCCATGTACATTTATATTACGATGACGTGACTATTTCGCTTGACGGTCAGAGTGAGCACATTTGGGCTCCTGGTCTATTCTATATGTTGACTCTTGTATTATAAGCGTTAAGTGCGTTGTCTTCTTCTAACAAGGGCCAGTGGTAGGTAAACATCTCTAGAGAAGTACCAAGGGCGAGATTGGGGGGAAAAAAAAATACACTAAGAAACCTAAGAGGCTTTGAGTTCTGGTACTTAAGCCAAACACAGCAATTTGGAAAACTCCCTGGTTTATTATTAACTGTTTCGGCACCTGAGGGTTTGTAGAAGCTCAGCTCTCCCACAAAACACCCTGCTCCGTGGTTCCTCCACCGAATCCCCATCCTCCTGGTGGAGCATGGCAGTCTGGCACCTCTTTTCCACCGCAACCTGTTTAGTACGGAGAAACCGGTGCTGCTGTCAGCCCCAAGCTCAGGCATGGGTATTTAGGTGACTACATGTATGTGTCTACGTATATATGGGTGCCTACCCCCTCACCCCGCTCAGGAAAGGAGGCCATCCTACCTGACACTGCTGATCGAGCCCAGAGAGCTACTCAAACTACCAAGCAGTTGTATCTCCTTTAGATACTGAGTGAGTATCTAAAATGTGGAGGTGAAGCCACACACTCCGTGACCTCCTGCCCGTGGAAGCAGCAGCAGCTGACAGGCTCAGGGCCAGCTTATGAAAAGAATGGCAAAAAGCTGAGGTGAAAAGCAGCTAGGTTGGGACCGAAGCTCCACTAAGCATCTGTTTTACGCTGGCTTTCAGAAAACTTAGTAGAGCTATCACTGACAAAAGCAATTTCACTTTTACTGTTGCTAGCAGTGAATAGCAAACATATACAGTGCAATAGTACAATACAGAGAGACATATAACCTGAAATTATCTCAGCAAGTAACATCTGAAATCCTTCAATCTTTCATACGACTACACAAGATCAATCCACCAGTGGTTAAACCATCTTCATGAGAGTCTGACAGGCTCTGATTTGAGCCTGATGTGGTTTATATTAACTCCTGGCGAAGTGCATCTCTCTCCACTCTCGTGGCGGCGTGAATAATCACCTACCTCTGTACAAAACCAGCACAAAACCCCGCCAGTTCATTTTCCCCATGTGGAAACAACGGTACAATCAACAGAAGTCTGAGTATAGACCTGAGAGGAACTGATCCTAGTGTTACCATTCAGGAAGCCAAAGCAAGCATCCCAAATTCCTCATTTTTTTTACAACCCTGAACCAGCTGTGGGTTCTGTGACATTATTATTATTTTGCCAGTAGGACCCAGCCTTCCACTCCTAAAGCAAACGGTTTTCAAAAACGTAGAAGCACGCCTGCTGTAGGTGTCCATGTACAGGCTTGACTGGTAAAACCCAGCCCAGATATAAAACATGCACATGGCCAATTAGTTACGGGGTTTTAAAACAACTAAGGGCAAAACACCACATGTGACATCCCCCTTCATCACTGCTCCCCACGCACAGTCGCCATGGGCCGTTTGTAATTAAAAATAACAGGACCTGCTATTTTTATTGAGTTTCTTTTTTGAATTATTTTTACTTTTAATATATATTTTACATCTATATGTTATAATATATAAATATATATTATATAGATAAAGTTACTTTTATCGAGTTATAAAACAATAACCAGACCTGGCTCAAAGAGACAGGATGGTTTTCTAATACTTTTCACAGGTAGGTTTTGTTTTTCCGGGTTGTTTGGTTTTGGTTTTGTTTTTTTTTTAACATATACGTACAGGTAGGGCAAGGGAGGATACCCTGTTAGCAGCAGCTGCCTACCCTTTAAATGGTGTTTGTAGAGGACAGCAAAAGCTTGTATCGGATATACGCGAAGAGATGGTGAATGTATGAAAAAAAAAAACCCAAATTCAAACCCTCTTGTAATTATATCCCCCAAGGGATTTGGTACCAAGAAGATACAACATCAGTACTGCTAAGCAGAGGTGGGAATAGATCACAGAGGTTTATTCACGAGTCGCTCCTCGTACAAGGACAGGGGTGCAAATCCTCTAAATTCAAGTTTTAAACCATCTCATATTCTCATTTGAGTGCTCACAGGGACTGTGTGTGTGTATATAAACACACAGAGACCTCAGCACCACTTCTGTCCCCCTGTACTAAAAATCCGTTTGTCTTTTTTGGGTTTTTATTGTTTTGTTTTTGTTTGGTTTTTTTTTTTTTTTTTTTTAACATATTTACCAAGCTGACAGAAAAGGGAAGGAAGTTTAAAGAAAGTTTGAGGAAAGAAGCTGTAAGTTTAAGATGAAAAGTAAGTTGAGAGGTTACTGTGCATACAGAAACCACTGCTCTTCGGTGCCAGTAATAGCGATCTCAAAGCCACCCTGGAAATCTGCACTGAGGTCCCAGTTCTGAACTGGAAAACACAAACTGGGCTTTTCCACTTTTCAGGCAATGAAAATCTGCATGGGTTTTGTTACTCACGTTAAATTAACATAAAACACTGAAGGCTGTTACATGCATACACCATGTTGACACATGCCTAAATTAATAGTAATAACCATTTTTCAAGGGGATAAATGAATATAGGAAAAGATTGGGCTCCATATAGGAACTGTCTATATTTCGCAGAAATTCATGTTCATGACTTTATCCATTTAGTGGTTGGGTTTTTTTTAAAAAATTATAACCTAAGCAAAGACTATTCAAGCAATTGGTACTGTTTTGCACTTAGGGGGTGTTAAAAGACGAACATCTACAATAGGCTATCCATACTTTTAAAATACTGTCAAATTAGAGCTTGCCAATAAGATTTGAAACTCTACTTTTTCAGCAAAAATAAGAAAACTATCGCACTTACAATCTTCAGCTTCCTGATGCAAATCACACTTTCCTTAAATATCCCACATACCCTGATGCCAAAAATGACATTTCAAGATATCAAATGAAAGTTTTCAGCCAAGACACTACCTCAAAATATTTTTTATGCCTTCTAACAACTATTTCAGTTCCCTGATTTGGATTTTTTTTTTTTTTAATATGCACAAGAACTTTTAATCTATTGTGGTTTTAAAAGACTTTTGAAAACTTCACCGAATATATTTAAACATAAAAGAAACATCCGGGCTTTAGAGTTAAGCATTTAATTTCAGAAAAAAATAAAATATTTTATTCAAGTTAAAATAGAAATCTTTTGGATTAATTCAAGCCTCTTCCCTGCTCCCCCACACAACGTTTTCCTTGGGTTTAGCACTTTACATCAGCTATTTGTACAGCATGAATTTCAAGGATGACCCAAGAACATGACTCTGTTCTCATCTGCAAATCTTCAGCGTTAAAAGAAAAAGCAATTTACTCAGGATTTTAATTCCAGAAATAACATCAAATAGTGCTTATTGCCTGGTGTCGCTCAGTACAGCCACTGACTGGTCAATCTGCCCCTTTGTTACACTCCTGCATTCAGAGAACTGGGTCTTTTTTTATTTGTTATTATTCAGAACGTCTTTTTGACCTGTCTGACACCTTCTCCCGAGTAAACTGTGAAAGTTATAAGTGAGAAGAAAAACCACAACAAAGCACCTCACTGGAGAAATATCTGTAACTCAAGGGACGCTGCATATGTAACACCCAGCACACCAACAAGCAGGGCACTCTTTCACTAAAGTATCCTTAGACGGTCAGAAGAGATATCAAATTTGGTGCATTTGTCATTTTTTTTAAAAAGGAGAAAAATTTGGAATAATCATTATCATTTCATTTTACTGCATGCCATTTTATTTGAATGGGGCTAAGCCATTAAAGGCAGAACAGTGGGCAGCCGGGGAAGCTGAGGGGCTGGCAAAGGATGGTTACAGACCCATGGCAGTCACCCGCATGGCTAGCAGGGGAAAAAAAATTACAATTTTTATTAGGTTTTTAAAAAAGGGATTAAATTATTTTATGTATGTTCTTTAATAAAAAATAAATCAATAGTCATGCACATGAGAGCAAGAAACAGAACAGCTCTAAACAAAGGTGAGGTGTAGAGCCCAGTTTTACTTTGCACTGGCTATCACACAAATACCAATCTGACATTATAGTAAATTCGTAACACATCAGTAATTGTTTCTAATTTAACAGACTGCACCGGGGACTCGTGGATGAGAGGAGCTGTGTTTTTACACAGTGTTACTTTTCAATTTTGACGAACTCAAAATAGAAACGCAATCCACACCACACACGTTCCAGATACAGCTGTAAGCAAGTCGGGACAGTAACCTGCAGCTGTTTTCCTCCAGATCAGGGAAGACAGACAAGGACAGAGGGTTTGTGCCACTGAAGAAGGTGGTCTCACCCCAAAGCCCCTCTGTCTGGAGGCACCACCCCCTGAAGCTATCTGGTACGTGGCTTGAGAAGGGAACACAAGGAAAAATCCTGTACTTCACGTGGGTGGGTAAAAATGTCACCTGGAAATTCATGAAGAAATGATGGATTTCATCGCCCAGCCTCCATGCCACCCCTAAAACCCAACGCTAACCTGCAGCGGGAAGATGTTCCCAGGGAAAGCCCTGGGATGTGGATCCAGGAGCTCTCACCGTCCCACGTTAAGGGATTAAATGGGTGAGAATCAGTGAAACAGAGGAACAAGAACCAAATGAATCACAGTTGTTTGGTCTGATCATTACACAATCAAATTCTGGTCTTGATTCCAACAGCTAGGAAAAAAGCAGACTTTCCATCAGATCCATAAAGAAATGAGACATCTATCAGACTACCTTTATGGAGATATGAAAGAAGTGCAATTTACCACCCCAAATAAGTATCAGATCAGACAAGTTACTGGTAACTCATGACTTATGCTCAAACAAAAAGCTCTTTTCCGCACAAGCAACTCCCATTACCTTTCCTGGGGATCATTTCCACCATTTGGCCTTTCCTGCTCCAAGCCCTGCTCCGAGCGCCAGCAGCGATCCCGTCGGCACAGCGCGGACACCAGCGCACCCACCCACATTTCACCAGCGCCGCGGAGCACGCGCCGGGATGGCGGGGGATGCCGACATATGTTTAGAGGTTCTCAGCCCATATGCAGCGATACTAATTTAACCGAAGAAAAGCTCTGTCCTCGTTGCCATCCATGCATCCATCGTCCCTTCTGGCTCCTCGTGCAGTAATTCATTACGACTCGGTGCCATAATGATGTTCTCAGAAACAAGTCATGCAGTACTGATTTTTATTATGCCTCTTTTATGACATTATGAACCTGGCGATAAATCACTGATGTTCATGTGTGTCAACAATGCCCGAGACGTTACCATATGAGGAATTTGCTCCCAACTCAGCACCTCGCAGGATTAGGCCCATAGCACTTTGGAAGCAGCATGTATGTATCTGAAATACAAAAACTTTGCAGGGACGGGGCGGAGGGATTCTAATAGTGCCACCCTATGCCCCCACCAGCATGTCAGCAGCTAAACACACGCTAGTGCTGCTCTTTTCTCTCCAGCCTCATTTTCCCAAATTCAGGCAACAGAAATGTGCAGAAGGATTCCAGCTTAATTGCTGAGTTGAGAGAGGGGGAGGAAGGAAGCTAGTTATCCGCTAAACGGCGTGATCTGAGAGTAGTAACTAGGGACACCCCCCACTCCCCCCACACACACCCCGTAAAACAAGCCAGTGTATCTCCTCCTACACGCTGCTCACGGTAGGGAGGTGCTGCTGCTCATGCCCAAGGAGGAGCACTGGGACCTGGCCCCAGGATGGAGCACCAGGCTCCGCAGCTGCAACCACCAAAAGACCCTTCCCCAGCCCCAGGAAACTCAGAACATGGAGCTGTTGCCCCCCTGCCCCCTAGCCTACACCTGCAATACAGCCCTGCTGTCCTAGGCTTTCATCCTTGTCACTGCAGCACCTGACTGCCCTTCGGTACCGGTGGAAAAAGAAGATGAACGTGCAACAAACATCTACTCTTTTAGCCTCCAGCCCTGCCCTGCACATGGACGGGCAACAGAGGGAAGCCAGCGATGCAGTCTTCTCCCTCTACATTGGCAACAAAAGCTTGTTCTCAGCTTGCCAAGGCCATAGACTGAGAAAGAACCACAAATTTTCTCTACAGCCCCCTGAGAGGGGCTGGAGCCAGGGGGGTCGGGCTCTTCTCCCAGGGAACAGGCGACAGGACGAGAGGGAACGGCCTCACGTTGTGCCGGGGGAGGGTTCGGCTGGGAATGAGGGAAAATCCCCTCACGGAAAGGGTGGCCAAGGCTGGCACAGGCTGCCCGGGGGGCTGGAGGCACCCGCCCTGGGGGGATTTATAACACCTGGAGATGTGGCGCTCGGGGCCATGGTTAGCGGTGGCCTTGGCAGTGCTGGGTTAAGGGTTGGGCCTGATGATCTTAAACATCTTTCCCAACTTAAGTGATTCTATGAAGACCACCACATCTCACCTCCACTCCTACCAGAGAAGAGCCAACAGCTTTCCTTTTCCCCTCTTTTTCCACAGGGGAGAGCCCCTAAAGGGGTGGCAAAGCCTACAAAGACAAGAGCAGGATAAGCGGGAGGGTAATGGGATGCCCACGCTAAGGTCTGACGGTTGAGGTGTAAAGGAGTGGGGGCAAGAGGAGAGGCCAGGAGGAAAGTCCAGGGAAGAGCCCACCAGGGAGACAAACAGGTGAGGTCAGGTGGAGGAAGGCTACAATAACTACCAAAGGAATAACACTGGTTAAAATATAAATTGACTGGATTCCCTAATAAGAGCCAAAAGATGCATTGTCTGCGCTTACCTGGCAATTCAGGCAGAACTCCAAGACCCCATAATTCAAATTAATCCAGGGCAGATCTTCCTGATGGTTATACTAAAGGTAGTTTAAGGAAGGTGTAACCCAGGCGCTTATCTGCTGTTAAAGGTGCAAAGCAACACCTCGTACAACTGTGTCCCCTTTGGGGAATGAAGGAAGCTAGACCCTGTAGCAGGAGGTAGGCAGGCCAGGCGAGGCAAAGCTTGGCGCAGGGGCCGAAAGGAGGAGAGCATCTACGGGGATGACACCAGTTGTATCGTCACAGTAAAGCTGCTTGGTCAGAGTCGGAAGCAAAGTTATTTGATTTGTCTTGGATCATTAACTATGATCACCTAAGAGTTACTCAATGCAAAAAAAACCAGTCTGGGTCAAGGCAATACAGATAAAGTCCGGGTGACCAAGGTGAAAGGATGCTGGGTGTAAAGAGCTGAGTAGCACTGGAGGAAACTCCAGGTGTGACCTGCTGGAAAAGGAGACGTTTTAGTGGTTCCACTTATTTTTGGAGAGCTGGTGCTCCTCAGGCTGGCAGCTGCAGCCATCCATGGACACACACTCCATCCACACCCAGCACTGCAACAGCACTCAGTGCAGGCACGGCCACTACTTGCCGTTTTATTTTAAAAAGTCACCTCTAAATGATCCAAATGCCTTTCATAGTGTTTCTTTACTGCAGTAAAATCTGGGGTATTTCTGGTTTCCTACCTGAGCTTGTTTTGGACACAGCTTGTCCAGCAGCTCTCCAAGGGGAGACTCAGGCTAGTACGTGCACACACTTCTCTCTTCCCGCTCATGTGTAAGCAAGCAACACCTGTACACACATCTGTCCGTACATCATACTCCACGTCTTTCCTTTTACAGCAGAGAAAACTGCTATTCACACGTCCCAGAAAAAAAAATAAATTCCATGGCAGATAGAGAATTCCATGGCAGATAGAGGCTTAATGGTTGCTTATGTTCATACAGTGAAGAGATCTCATTAACTGACACCGTAAAAAAAAAAAAAAAAAAAAATTAGGCAAACCCACCAGTGCTAGCTCTCACATTCGGAGAAGCGCTATCACTCTCCCCCTTGGAGCTGTGAAGGCAGGGCTGGTGTCACCGCACAGGTGACATCTGTCATCATCAATTAGTCACCAAGAAAAATGGGGGCGGGGGGGGGAGAGGGGCAACGGTCTGTTGATTGCAAGAAATTCAATCACCCGCAAATGCTCCCTGAGGAAATGCTGGTCAGTTAATCTAGTCAGCCGTCTCCGACCCACCGAACAATAGCTGCTGCCTCCAGAAAAAGCAGGAATAAACTATAAAGATATTTTTTTTAAAGCAGCTGAGGGATTTGGGAAGGTATTTCATGGGCAGATAGCGACGGTGTTAAACAGCCACCATAAATGTTGTCATCATCAGTGTGCTCAAGATGCAGCAGGAGAGCGTGAGCACCTTCGTTATTTTTGCAAGCGCAACTCCGGTGCAGCAGCTGCTTCTAGGAACGCTGGGATGAGCAGCTGGAAGGTCAAATTTCCCACTGTTGCTGATCAGCTTCTTGTCCTCTCCTTCTTCCCTGTAACCATCAGCTCCCCTGCAACAGCATGCTCTGTTAAAAATAAGCGGGGCTTATTTATTGTTATTGGTTTTAGCAACTTGCTGTAAACCTGAGCTCTGAAGATTTTCAAACAAGCCGTTAATGAAGCAAACCTGAAGAATAGCTTTTGCTAAGGGAAAAAAAAAAAAAAAAAAAGGAAAAATTTTGGAAGCATGACAAACTGAGATGTTCTCATGCTGAGAAATAACCATTTATTTTAAGAAACGTTATGGTACATCTCAGCTTAGTCTCAAGCAAACTTTCTGACTTTTGATTTTGGACTCTCTTCTCATTTTTAGTACTGAGGTTATACGTGAATCAAGATTGCACCCCTGCACCTTTGATTTCATAGAGCACCCCAAAACAACATAAGCCTGGAGCACCTACCCAGGGGACAACCCCTTGCTGCCACATTTGAGATTCAGGCACTCTGGTGTTGGGTGGACTTTTCAGGGAGGCAGACTACGTACTTCCAAAGTTTGCCCACACTTAGAGATGTTCATCAAGACCCACCTCTCAGCTTCTCTTTTCCATCAAGTGACATGCACAGCAGCATGTGGCCACGCAAGTCCAACAGCTAGCACCAACGAGACCTTCAAAGGTCTTCAGCCAACTGCTATCCAAACGCTGAAGTACAATCTCTGAGCTGTCCCAAACACCTACTCATTGCTGCTACTCAACCTCCTCAAGGCTTTGCCAATGGACATGCACGAGCCTCCAAGCCCTGCTGTGGTCCGTCATGTGAAGCTTCAGCTCACGGACCCCTTGGCAGCTCCTCCAGGGATGCAGCCTCCTCACCACACCTGGCCCAGGCCAGAAGGACTTAAAACTGTCCTGCTGCCTTTAATATTTGGGCTGAACCCTTTGCTTTCAGAGGGGGTGGGAAAAAACAGGACAAAAGTGTCTATGTCAAAAAGTATTTTATAGCCGATGTAAAAATAACAACAATAATTCCAAGCTAAGCATCCCGAGTCCAGCAAAGACACACAATGCTGCAGCATCACTCTTTTCTCCACAGCATCTCCCCGGACATGGCTGAATGAGGTGCCTATTGGCTCGGTATTTTCAATTCTTGTTTTTAATTTTAATTCTATTTCTCAGGCACCTAATTCTTCACAAATACTACGCAAAAAATAGTTCTTTTCTGCACCTCAGGCACCCACCAGGCACATTCGTTCTTTTGTTAAATTGTACTTTAGTTTTCACCGTTACTCAAAGTTTTGGCAGAAGGTGGCACGTGTTACCTGATCCGTTAAGCAGATTATTTATCAATATTAGTGACGTGAGGGTGAAGTTGCAGGGCAGCCACGCGTAGCTGGAAGGGATGCTTTGAGGTGAATCTGCCTCCACCTTTCCTCCTCACCTGAACACAGAGAATTGTGAATCCCAGTGTGTTCACAGCAGTGCCGAGGTTCGTCCGCTCTGGTACCAAGCACCAGAGGAAAAAAATCCAGGAAAAAAAAAATAATAATGCCATCCGCAAAGCAGGGTTTAATCTAAAAACATTTAGTAGGTGAGAAGCTTTAGGACCTTGCCATTGCAAGGGCAGCCATGAAGCATCATCATGGTGTGCTTTATAAATGCAGATTCATCACAGTTGATTAAAACACCTGTGGATCACCTACCAAACCCCCCGCTATCCACCTGGAGCAAAGCCATCACTAGGCAGCAGCCTGCCAGCTTAAGCTTTTTACTCCCCAAAATGAAATCAAACATCAAACTTGCCTGCAGCAACTACTCCTAAAGGTGCAAGGCTTTCAAAGCTGGTACATGATGGGAATGGCTTTGAAAGGAAAAAAAAAAAAAAGAAGATACCAGACCTCCCAGTAATAAAGGCATTTTGCCTGGATTATAGGTGTCGCGGGTTTAACTGCTACCTCCACAAGATTTTCAGCACAAATCAGAGCATCTCTCTTCCACCGCTCCAGTCTTTTCCCGTCTGCACAATGAAATAATCATGCTTATTTTTCATTGCTTTTTTTATTATTTTTTTTAAATGACATGAATGGTAACATACAGCATTCCTCAGGCAGGCAGCTAAAAACGCTCCAAAATCACTTGGCTTGAGACAGGAGTCAACGTGGAAGTGAATTCAGTAACGTGAAATCACAGAATCACGGAAGGGCTTGGGCTGGAAGGCACCTTAAAGATCATCTAGTTCCAACTCCCTGCCATGGGCATTCTCAGATATTACAGAAATAAAAGCATCAAAAGAGAACGAGGAGGATCTAAGAGGTCCTTCTCCACCTGCAATTGCCCAGATGCCATGACTACTTTGCTCTTACCACTACCTTTTTCCTGGTGTGGGAATTACATCAATTCTGTCACTTTGAGTTTCCTATTCGGCCCATCATTTTATTGCCTGCTCTGTGTAAAATGGCACGAAAGAAATACTACCACCCAGCTCGAAAATAAACAAAGAGAAAAGAAAAAACTGAGCCCAGATTTCCTGGAAAGTGAGATTTTAAATAATGTGGACAGCTTATGAATGCTGTCATTGTGGGGAAGGCACATGCCACCAGGAAAGAACAGCTTAGGAGCAAGGTCAGCCATGAAATCAGCCATAAGCTCACAAAAAGCGCCGTCTCCCCAAAATATTTCCAGATCTTGACAGTAAAGCTACACAGGGAGGTTCTAGAGGGATCTCCCTCCCCTTTCCCACAGCTGCCCACCCCGTCAGGAGGTGGGAACAGCTCAGCTCTCCTCCAGGACTGACTCCGACGGTCCTTCTCTGCCCACCGTGCAGTTCTAAAGTGAGGAAAAATCTTTTGATCTTCATCCTTTCACCAAGCATTTTAACCTGCCCAGCTGCTTATAATTAAACTAAACAGGAGAGGCAGGCAGATGGACACCTTGACGGCACGCTCACCCCCATTTCTCCAGCAGCCTAAACCAGCCTACGAGGCAGCAGCGTGAACCAGCTGGGAGCTCCAGCGCAGCCATGATGTGACGTGAGACACCAGCAAACCCCCGCGGCCACCCCACGGCTCAGCTGGGACCCACGTTGCTGCTCACCCAAGCACCCAAGAGCTCAAACAGGAGCCAGACGAGAAGTCTGCCATCAAATAGCAGCAGCCTTAAAAGGCGAGGAGGTGATAACATAAAGGCAAGGCAATGCCCACCTGGGCCACGAGACCTGTGTGTGGCTTTTCCCCTCTCCCTGTATAACAGAAATGACTCTTTAGTAAAGCCTGGAAATCTTCAGCAGAGTAAGCAAAATCACCCAGGAGCTGGAAAACTTCCAGGTGCCCTGCGCATGACGCATGCTGCACACCAAGAGATCTCAAGGATAGCACTTTTAAGAGAGAAAGATTTGCAGTTACTTTGACCTCCCACATTCTTCAAAATAAACCACATGGCTGTGCCCAGCATATGAATAAATTGTGGAGACGTAATGTTTTTTTCACCAGTAAAACGTTCTCACAATCAGCAGATGACTCATCCGTTACCTCCAGCCCAAGCAGGCAGGCTCAGCATCCCACCACGCATGAGCCTTCAGGAGCTCACGAAAGGCACATCCACTGCTGCTGAGACAGATCTGGGGCTTCTCTGCCTACAGACCTCAGCAAAACTCCAGAGAAACTCACCAGGCTCATCCTGCTGCACGTGAGTACACTGGGCACCCCCTCCAAGCCTGCCACCCCTGTTCCACACCAGGTTGAACAAGCTAAATAAGATACTCCACAACCCCAAGGGCTTGGGGGTTACAAGGCACTAATGGCTGTTTCTTCTTCCATAGAAATTTCCTACTATTTCCTAAGCTACGAGCAGGGAAGAGGTTCAGATGTGAATGACATTTTCTGCTGCGCTGGGGGGAAGAGGAAGTCACAGAAAAAGGAAAATACTACAATTTCCATAGAAGATAATATGTAGCAAAACAATGGTCTCAACTAAAACAGTAGGTAAAAACTTGCATCACTCCCTGGTCCTGGCTAACGCTCCCAAAGCATCCTATTCATGACGTCTACAGCGCCAGACCCACAGTATCTCCACATTTCTCTCCCCAGAAGTGCAGAGATGCACAAACCCACGCCACCCCCCCGCCCCAAGCCTGGGGCAGGCAGAGGGAGGGGGCAGAAGGACGGTGCTGTCGGAGGCTCAGCTCTGTTATACCGTACATAACACAACCCTGCAACGGCCACGGTCAACTGCGAGGCGACGGGCTGCCCAGCCAGCAGGGCCAGGACTCTAAAGGCCGATGGACACCAGAGAGGCAAAGCACCGAAGGGTTTCTTGTCATATTCTGCCCTCTGGGGTCCATCGGCTCCGAGAAGTGAAGTTGCAGCTGCTGCTAAACTGCAGGAGGCTGAAGCACTGGTGGTAAAGAGCCTGAACACAAAATTAAGGATTTCATTGCCCATCACAACAGCCAGGTTCAAAAATAGTAGAAGTCCTTATCCCTGAAACCAAGAATTGAAGACCTAGATTGAGATCTCATTAAAAAAAAAAAAAAAAAAAAAAAAAAATCATCTTTCATGGCAGTTTTTGCCATTTCGTATTTTTAACGATTTTTTTTAAGGAAAGGAAGGTTAATGATCATTCCGTCCACCTGTCTTTCAATTTTTTTTGAAATTTATTGGCCAATTCTAACTAGTTCTAATTTGATGCCAAAATCCAGGAAATCACCACCAGTCTTAATGAAAAGCATGTCTCGGGTGCGGTGTCCCCACAGAGTGAAAGGCTTCAAGAGGAACTCAGTGACTCCTCAACCTGATGTATGGGCTTGGGACCAAACCCATGGTCCCCTCTCAGCTGCCTCTTGGTAGGTGGCACTCAGGGGCATCACAAGCGCTGGGGCTGATGCGTTTATATCTGCTGGGACCCTGGGGTGAGAAAAGGGGTCCGGGAAGGACCCCAGCGACCAGGACTGTGGCTTCGAGGGATGGGCTCGTAGGAAACAAGTCCCTAGGGAAGCAGGCTTCGTTGGTTACGCTGCTCCAAGAACGATTGTTTCGCCATACAAGTAACAAAATTAGTAATTAAGAGGATTTGCAACCTCAGAGAATTAGTGCCTCCAATCTATAATAAACCTATTAGAAAGCTCAATGGCAGATTGTGTGGCCACAGGGAAAAAAAAAATAGAAAAACCAAGAGTCAGCAGAGATTTTAGTGCCCTGTCCTTTCTAAAAATTATCTCCCCATATAAGCCAGTGTAAAAAACAGCAATCAGATGGGCTGAATACTAATTCTGAGAGCATTATCATGGTACAAAGTACTGAAAAAAATACTGTAATATGTTACATATTTCTTAAGGAAAGTTTTTTTTCAGGATATTGGATTTACAGATAAAAGCCAGAAACCAGCAGAACTAATCTATATATTAATTAAACTCACTATGCCCCATTAGAAAAGCAGTTACTCTGAGACAACAGGAATGATATTTATAGCAATGTGTAGTGATACTAATAGTTTTGTTAACATTATCTACTTTGCCATAGACTTTAAAAGAATTATACATAATAGTGGTAGTTACGATAGCATCTCAAAAATTGCTGGCTTTCTGCCATTCTAATTCTCTCTTCAAGCACCTGTAATTTCCAGCCTTTTTCTCACCTATTAGGTTGCAATTTTTCAGTGGAGAACCTCCCACTAATATTTTGAGAAGAGAAGGATATGGGGGATTTAACAGGAGAAATATTTTACTCGGTACAAGGAGGGGGGGGGGGGGGGGAAGAATAAAAAAAGGTTTTTAAACTATTTGGCTTTATAGAGAAGCTACTGAGCCAAAATTTGATCTGGAAATCATTGTAGTAAACGATCATGTGGGCATCTAGAAAATAAATATTTTGGTTAAAGTTATGCATTAATGAGGAAAAATCCCATTGCACCTGGATACATGGGTACAGCGAGCATGTGAGACGGCCCATTGAGGAAGACCTTGATGTCCAAATGGTACACGAAGCTGACCCCTCACCGAGGAAGGCTGTCTGCCACCCAAACCAGCTTCTGAAACCCACAGTGGAATTGGCAAGGTGGGCAAGAGAAGGACCCTCCAGAGGAGCTCCCGTGGGGGATGGCACGGATGGGGGCCATCAAGGTGAGAAGTGACGCTTGGACAAATATTAATACATAATTTAGATTTTTACTACACTTTGGTTTGAGGTTTTGTTGGGTTTGGGTTTGTTGGGGGTTTTTTGTTGGGTTTTTTGGATTATTATTTTTTAGAAGTTGACAACACCACCCTCCTCTCCCAGCTCTGTTCCTTGCCCAAGGTAATCACATCACTTTGGTTGGAAATGCTGCTTGCTTTTTCTCCTGGATAATGCTTTGAAATGAAATAGCATTTCTTAGCAGAAAAACTGCAGGACCAAAGAAGGAATCCTTCCTTTTGAAACAGTAAATGCAATTTTATTTTGAACTGCAGTGATTAAAAAAAAAAAAAAAAAAAAGAGAAATCTTCTGTGGCTGGGGTTATGGTTCCTCGTCATGTCAGATGACAGACTTAAAGTGACTTTATAATCGTCAGGGAGCTTAAACAGCAAGGCACAGCATGGGAGGGTGCGTTATTATTGTGTAATAACATCTCAGGATTCATTATTCATAATAATTATGATTATTAGTCTTGCAAGTTTTATACTGTTTCCTTTGAAAATTCCAAGACAGATTGTATGAGGACAGAGAATTTAGAATAACCGTTGATTTGCTTTTAGTTTATTACATTCCCTTGCACTGAGTTTGTTACGAGGGGGAATAGTCCTCTACCGTGCAAAATCAGAGAAACAAACTCCTTAATAAATAAATAAATGAATGAATGAATGAATAAATAAATAAACAAACAAACAAACAAGCAAGCAAATAAATAAATAAATAAATAAATAGAACGAAGTCCTCTACAGTTCAGCTTAAAACAGTCTGTGTTGGTGTGATTTGGCACCTCTTTGGCCTGAGGTCAAGGGCAAACTCCTTGCTGTTTTCAAAGGTATAAAGCAGGCCCATATAAATCTATAAAGAATTAAAAATTACAGGAAAACTTTTGAAGTTGGAGGGATGAATGATGATATCCTTATTCATCCTGAACAGTGCTTATGCTATGAATGCTTTGATATCAACAGGGCTCCTCCATGCTCTATGTTATTATTCAGAGCCAGGCAGAAGCGGTTTTCCTGTCTTGAGAAGAAATTTGAGATAAAAGAGAGCGAGAGAGATGTTCCTGCATTCGGATGAGTGCTAGACCTTTACAAGTTGTTTTCAAGGAGAAAGGGAGAGGGAGCTGCTGCCCAGAGCGGTGGGAGAATCCCTCCTCGGAACAAGCCCGCAGCTCCACCACTCCCATCTGGAGGCGCATCCCACCTTTGCACCCCATTTTGGGAAAAGGGACGGTTCTCACCAGCTCCGCCAACAATGACCACCTGCGGATGTAGCATTATTCAGCAAGGCTGGAACTGGAGAGAGAGCAGTGGAGACAGAAAACAGCAGAATACATCCCTCTTATTCATTGCGTGCACCGTGACGGGCAAAGTTGAAACAAAGCAAAGGCACCAAACATGATTAAGTTGCTTCAAGAACAAGAAAGTTTCCCAATTGAGGTATTTCAAGCCGCAGTTAAGATGACAGACAAATAAATATTTTTTTTTTCCCCACAGTACTTATGAAAGATGATTCGCCAAAGATTGCAGGCAGATGTAAACAATCACCAGCGCCATCGGTGGAGTTATTTTCCAGCTAGTCACTGAAGGGAAAATGGAACTAAATATTTCACTGTCTTTGCCTGTGCCGCTGACATCTTTAACCTCTCAGCAAGGAACTCTGTGCACGCCGGTGCGTAACACAAGGTGTCAAAGATGCCCAGACATTTATGGAGGCTTAATCTTGGCTGGGATTTTGAAAGTCAGGCTGAAACTCTGCAACGTGGAAAGGATGCCCAGCCATACACGGATGAAACCTGCCGTTTTCTTCCTTCCCGTGTCTTTCTGCAAGCTTCATGGTTTAAAACGCAAATTCTCTGGCTGAAGGACTAAGGGAATAATGGAATTTTCTTGACCTAAAGATTTCATAGTTCTGAGAACAGGTTTTTTACTTCTAAAATGATACTAAACTTTTCACATTTTATTTGCAAAGAGAGACAAATTACTCAGGCTTTAATGTGGGATGACTATTTTTTGGAAGGAGAAAGCAATAAACACATTTCTAAAGGGACTCAAGATCTCAGAGAACTTAAAAACATTTTCTGATGGATCTTGCTGAAAGAACTGTACTCTATGACTCCATACAATAAGGGGGCTAGAATATAAATCAGGAATTTAGATTTTTTTCAAATGACAATTGATATTGAACTCTTGAAAGTGAAGCGCTACTAGCATAGGAAGCTAATGAAAATGCAAGGCAGCCAGAAGAGAAATGGGAACAGAAGGGGGGGGGGGGGGGTATGTAAAAAAAAAAAAAAAAAGAAAGAAAGAAAAAAAATGCATTTTATGCAGTAAAAGGAAGCATTATTTAAAAGAAAGGAAAATACCACCTTCTTAAAAACTCACTGACTCCTGGCAGTTTGTGATGATGAAGAGCATTACATGAAGAGCATTACAGTATGGGTGATACGGGTGATATATTCACCACCAAAAAAACCTACAGACATGTGAGCATGAAAGAAAAACGTGGACAACCGTCTGTACCAATCCTGGCATTGAAGGAATAGATGAGGAAGAATTTAAAAAAAGGATTATTCTTCTTGGGTCTTTGTACAAAGACCCAGTAACCGATTGCTATGCCAAGTCCTGAGGAGCTGAAAAAGCACAAGATCTCTCTTACAGGTATTCCAAGACCCATAAATAAGCTTTTATCGTGTGTCATCACAGAAAAATGTCATACTGTGCCATGTGCTCAGAAATGTCAGGCTAACAACTGGCAGCCATAAGGAACAGCCCATTTCTCGCACTGCGCTGGAAGCTGGCAAGAACAACGGCAAGGAGCGCACACTGGTGACTAAGAAGCCACTCCTGAGAAGGGGCCACATCCATCATCTTCAGACAGCAGCCTTAGAAAGTTCTGGAGTTACGTTCTGTGAAAATAAGGCAGCTTGGAAGAGAGGAATGTATCTTATCATGGTGGGAAAGATGCTAACCCTCAAGGTTCCCTGAGACAGGGAAGGATGAGGGGAAAAAACACACCTAATAATGTGAGTAAATACCATCCTGGTGGCTATTACAAGCCTGGAAGAACATCCTGCTGGAGCCTGAGGAGGCCTCTACTGCATGAGAAGCTCTCCCTGCTACCGTGGATGTGAGACGCAAAGTGGTGTCACGACTGGGAGATCAATCCCTCCTGGGGAGCCATTGCCAGTCAGAGTCTACCTAAGCAGTTCCAGTCTGGGGCTCTCCTTGTAGGAACAAATAAGGATGACAACAGACATCCAAAAAAGAAAGTCTTGGAGATGTTTACAAAAGCCACCTATACGTTGGAATAACGACTGCTAAGAAAAGCAAGAGATAGGGAGCATGAGCTGCATCTCAGGAGATGTTCCCATGGCACCAAGGAGGTGGCTCGGTCAGGATTTGGTCCAGCACTTGGGGGGTGGACATGAGCCATGGCTCAGAGAAGGCTTAGCAACAACAGGGAGTCCACACAGTCCTGCAGGTCAGCACTTGGGGTAACAGCTCCTGTTGGTCTCGCTGAATAAATACAATGCTTTTGACAAAGAAGAAAGAAGCAAACATGCAGAAATGCTGTTTAAGAGTGGTTCTGCAAAAGGATAGAGGAAAACCAGCCCCAAATCAACATTTCCTGTAAACAGGAAAAAAATCAACAAAAGTCAGAAAAAAAAAAAAAAAAGGCGCTCCCATCCATATGATCGGCAGTGGTGAGGCTGCGTGCTGGTGCAGCTCCGCAGGAAACGATCTGGGGCTGATCATGGGGACAGTAAATCAAAACCTGAATACAGCAACCATTTCCCAGGCTCATCCATAAGAAAGCCTGGAAAAAACACGGACCCAGCAGAAGGTACACAAGAGCTCCAGCGTTAACGAGAGCACAGCTTCATGCGATGGCCAGAGCTGCTGCAGCTCTGCACTCATCCTGACTGTAGCAGGTCAGAGCTCTCAAAGTTCAAGGTAATCATTACATTTGAACACTTCTTCCCCCCCCCCCCCCCCCCCCATCAGACACATCAAATTCCTTCACGTGTCTTCCATTCGGCCCCAAATAAATGAACTACCTTATTTTTATAAATTTGTGAATCCAACCAGAAATGTAATCAAGCAGAGACCCCTGCAGAAATCTATAGCTCCAGCCCAAGCTATTCAAAGCGATTTGAAGGTCTGAGTTATTCTGTATGGGAGGCAATTCAGAGCAGCATGCCGGGGCTGATCTGCATGTAAATCATCTGCCACGAGGACCTGAAACAATGACAGGCTGCTGGCTCCTTCTGCGGCCCTGAAGAGCTCTGGCTCCTTCACGGTGCTGCCACTTTTTACCTCCTTTCCAAAGGAGCTTTGGTTGTTTTGCACCTCCTCAGCTGAGGACGTAGAGACCTGCCCTCTACCCACTCCAGGCTGTCCCATGTAAGCGTCAGAGCAAGGGACCAAAATCATTTTGGTTTGCTTGTGTACGGAATTACCTTTGCCATGTCAAGACCACTAACTTATGCAGGAGCTGGTTCTCTGGGGAACATCTTATGTTGCTGGCAAACATTTGCTCTCCTCCTGCATGCTAACCATCTTCTACAAAGCAGCAAACAGCCATTCACACCTCTTTCCACTGCTGGTGGCATCGCTCAGACGCAGCAATAAGTGGAGGGGGAAGTTTTCATTAAAAGCGGGGATCATTTTCAAACAGGCCATTGCCAAGGTTTGAAACAAATCCTAACAACTGGTGCTGTTAGTGCAGATTTGGCTGCAAGTCATCAAATCCGCAGGAAAATGAATATATTACGTTTTGTTCCTCTCACAAAAGGGCCGCAGGACGACCCTAACCGTACACCCCACGCTGTGTGTGCTGAAACACAGCCCGGGTCACATAAAGCCCAACGCCAGGTCGCCAAGGACCTCATCCCACCAGCACTGAAACAGGTTTACCCTTTGTAGCGTTGTGTAGAAAAGTACTCAAAGCCGGAGCAGAGTAACCACTCCTGATATTCAACCAGCTGTGACAGCTGCATTAACCTGAGCAGCACTGGTGTCTTGGGCAGACACCACAGCAGGGCTCCGTCCTGCAGCCAGACACATCTGTCAGGGACAGCCTAAGAGGAGTTAAACTTGTTAAGACTGGTTTTTTTGCATCGCCTACAAACACCCGCCCAGTGAGCCCTCTGGCATGGTGCACCGTCTGCGGCGGTGAACGGCCAGCTGGAAACTACCAGGTGGTGAAACAGCCCCATTGCGATGGCGGAGGAGGATGCATCCTGCCCCGGCTCCAGAAAGCGGCCATCAGCAGAGACCTTCGTAAGGCAATATTAAGCCCTGTTCCTTTAATAATTTATTAAGAAGAAGCTAAAGAGATAAGGCTTCTCGTAATTGCATTATGTTGGATTAATATGCCTTCAGTTAATTGCTTACTGTCAATTAATTCTCAGCAGGGAATGCAGAAACCAGTACAGGTAAAGGGAGTCCCAGCTTTTGCTGTCACTTCTGGCAAATTAACAGACAGAAACCAGAGAAGTGAAGCATCCCCGAGCTGAACACCCGACCGGACACGAGGCCATACTCAACACACTTCTGGCACACCTACGTACAGCTTTGACAGCAACCTCAGACACCGCAGGGAGGTGGCAAGAAAGATGAAACAAAAATCCACCCGTGCAGGCAGTAGAAAACGTGAGCAGAGAGAACACACTCAAGCAATGTGGAGTAAGTGGCAAGGCAGATCCTGCATCACAGCTACTCCGAGTTGTTGAGATGGGTGTGAGGAAAAGAAAGAGCCAGCGGGGCGTGCCAGCGCCCAGACCAGCTCCAGCACTGGCCAGAGAAAACCAGGGCTCTGCTCCCATATTGCCTTCCCGATACCCGTGCCTATTTTATTTTGGAGCAAAGGCATTCCTCTCAGGGAAGACACAGCAAACTTCCCTCTGTTCTCTTGAGGAAAAGACATAATGTAAAATGTTTGCTCCTCCATCCATACACAGTTTCAAATTCATTTACGCCATTCAATTAAAAAAAAAAAGTAATGGTAAGACTTGCTTAATGCAAAACACTGTTTTAAACAGTACACCGTTTTCTGCTTGACAGATTGGGCTTTCTTGCTCAGGTCATCAGGGTAATGTAAGAAATGGCAGCAGACAAACTGCCTCCGGCGAAACTCAGGAGTAGACCAAAGAGTACATTCAAACGGTGGTCACACTAGAATAATTCTCCCCAGTCTGGTGCAATGGCAAAACCCCAAAGCGTTCGACTAGAAATCAGCGGAGGCTGATAAGAAAATAATCTATCTACAGCAAAAAGGCATTACGTTTTCCAACCTCAAGAAATTCACACTAAACTGAAAAGACAAAATAAAAAAAAGCCCAGCACTCCAAGGCCAGCAGTGCAAACATACAGTTTACTGAAGGCGCAAGAGATTAGTTCTGATACTCAAGATGCAGACCAGATTAAGAGGTGGGGAGAGGGTGCCTTACCAAAACCTTTTAAAGGTCACCTTGTGATCCATTGGCTTTAGAGTGCGTGTCAAAAATCCCACCTAATCAGGTACAGATAATCGGTAAGGTTACAAGAAAAGAAAATCCTACGCACCACTTCTTCTAGGCTTTGTAAACTCCACGCTCTCTATGACGAAGCCAACAAATCATGGATAAAACCCCATGTGTGTGGGGTAGGGGATGCCCTGTGTGGTCCAACCAAGGGATCGTTACGTGGAAAGGGATTTTCATCACTTTACGAAGGACCACCGGGGTGCAGGTGTTATGTCAACAAAAAGCCTTCAGTGAAAGGAAAATAGCCACTTTTGGTCTATCCAACAGAAGTTGGAACCTGGGTAGTATGATGGGAGACTGCCTTCAGTTTAGTCCTTGCTCACGTCCTAAAGCTGCCATGTCTAATGGTTTAAAAGCCGTTTCCCTCCCAACCTCCACTCTTAGGATAACTGCATACGCTCAAGTGGTAGGTCAGGGGGGACGCTGTTGTCCTACACATGCCAAGTCAAAGAAAATTAATTTCATTCCCAAAAGAAAGGAAGAGCTGGCAAGACTGACATTAAACAATATTGATTCTGTGGCACAAGGGTCTTGAAAGCAGAGCCAAAACAAACAAGCGTGCTTTTGGATCCAGCATCCATAATATATCACCAGCCCAGACGGATCTGCCACGGCTCAGCAGAGGACACGGCTCTTTTCCCTCTCCTTGCTACAGTGAAAAGATGTACAAAGCTCCTGGTAAATAAATAAATAAAGAAAGAAATAATATCAAAACGACTAATGTGTAGAGCAGAATACAGCCCAACAGTTTTAACAAAAGAGAAAACGCTGGGGAAATACTCATGCATATCTGATGCTGAAGGAAAGCCAGGGTGCGACTAACATATTGCAAAAAGTGGATTCCTCTTCGTACAGACATCGCCCCAGCAAATTCTGTCAAGGTTACAAAGACCTTGCATTACAGCTTCTGTAAAGGAACAGCTGTCTACAAACAGACTTGCAAATGTACTTGTGCATCTCCATTTCCCCCCCCCCCCCCTTTAATTTAAACCTTTAATAGGAGTTCTTTATTTCAAGAGTTTCCTTCTGTCAGCAGCAACTATAGCTCCTTCCCCTCTACTCCCTCAGAAATTTCTGTAACAGAAGAGTTTTCTATAACGGCATCTTCAGTACCCTGCTTAAAAAAAAAAAAAAAAAAAAAAATCATATAGATGAGAGCACACCACGCTTCATTAAACGTGACAATCACATTCCTCCACACAGTTGGCCTCGCAGAATGCATTCTGATACAAATACCTATACTCTGTTTAATCCATCAACACAAACACTGAATTTTGTTGTAACACAGGAAGAGCAAAACATGCCTTTTAGCCACCCCACTGCAGCTCCTTTCCCTCCACCAGTAACACCCTTCCTCCCCAAAAGCTGAGCTGAATAAATTTTAATGACTGAAAGCTGTTCCAATGAAAACAGCATTCTCTGCAAATCTGATTTTTCTTTTTTAAAAAAATATTTTTTCGTTCTTCTTCCAAAAATTTCAGGTTTTATTCATGTCACTTTAACTCCATTCCATTTTTGCCAATTAAATGAAATCATGTTAGTGCAAATCAACAAGTGAAACAGGTTTTTGTGCTCTCTCTTGCTGGCCAAACATCTCCTCTTTCTGCCAAACTCCCTTTCCAAAGGCAGCCCGGACTTCCCAACAGCAGCACTCGGGGTTGCATCTCTGTAGTAACATAGCGCTGGACCGACAATGGATTCTGTGCCCGGGGATCGTGTTTAAACAACTCGTGCTTGGCTGAAAGGTACCCTGGGGAAAGCTAGCTGAAACCCTTGGAAAGCCACCCAGCCCAGACCGCAGAGGTGGCCTCGGGAGCACGGTGGGGAGGCATCAGAGCAGCTCCCCCCTCCTGCTTGCTAATCCTCTACTTAGATACCCAAATTAATGTATTTAATGCATTATCCCTCTTCTTCATAGCACTCCGGAGGATTCCTGTTTGAATGCGGTGTTTCTCCTCCGTCCTTTCCAAGGTGATGCCTTTCTGTGGTATTTCTCCAGGATCGCCTGCTTTCTTCTTCCCATATATATGATTTTCTAGTAGGCTATAGTCAAAGCACGGCATTTCAATAGGCCTCGTTTGCTCAGTCCATGTGCCCATCTCTAACCCACCAAAAACGCTGGTCACACTTTGAACAAGAGCACCAGGCAGCCACAGCCCAGCACCACCCCCCCCCACCCCCCCCACCCCCCCAGCGCCTATGCGGTGCTCTCCATCGATCAAGCGTGGAAGCGCATCAAGGAAGGAGATCGGGTTGATCCTGAAGACGGCATTTCCCACGGAGCCCTCTCTGCAGCTGTTCTATCTCCCATCTTTTAATTCATTATGAATGGATACCTGCCCCAGACCGCCTTACATCCCCCTCCCCCACTGCTGGCACAACCCCAGTTTGTTAATACTTCCCGCAGCTGCTCGCTTTCCATTTTTTAACGTCAGCGGAGCAATATACACATTCACAGTTTCCATTTCTGGACAGCTTCATCTTTTCTCACCCCAGATTTAACCTAAAAATAGCGTTGAAATAGCTGAATTGCCCACCACATGAACTCAGTGGTTTGCTCAGTCCACCTGGAGCTTCCATCAAAAATCCTGCGCTGAAGAGGAGCTTAAAGCTTTGCACAGTGTGATGTTGTCTCACTTCTACCCAAACACAGGCACTTCAACTTTTTTTTTCTTCCTTTTCGTATTTTCACATTATCGATTCTTGAGATCAATGGGTAGGGTTTTTTTTATAAAACCTCCTTTCTGGTTTCTTCTCTTCCCAGCACATTATCCTTCCCTTCTGAAGATGATCACATCAACATTAGCAAAAGAACCTGCTTCTTCGCAAGCCCACATATACTTTTCCTCTTGTCCTGCTTTAAATGACCCATCTTCACCTCTTTCTTAGTTTTGTGAACCCAGCTATTCATCTGAAGTGTTTCCTATTTGTTTATATATGTGGTATCTATTTTATCACAAAAATCCTCTTGCGAGTCTGCAACCATACACTTCCCTTCTTTTTCCAGGTGTTTTAACATCTTCTTTCCTTTACCCATTTCAAATATTTTTCAGCTATGTTTTAATTACTTTTACTACTTTACAACACTTCTTTGTGAAAGAAGCTGTCGGAGAATACACACCGTGTGATGAAATTCCTATGACAGTGTTTTCTTCCTTATTTCACTATTAGAACCTTGAGAAAATGCTGCAATGCAGGATGAGCACAGCATGTTTGGGGTTTTTTTTAATATCATAAAAAAACCCCAACAATCCAACAATTTTCCCCAGCATCAGACCTGTTGCTAGAGGGATTTAATGCCCTTTGCTATTTACCACTCCATAATGCCATCCTCTCCCTTATACGCAGTGCTTGCTACACCTTAACTGTCCAAATCTCCTCCTTGCACATACGTGACCACCAAAAGGGGGGCACAGACTCCAAGAATAATAAAAAACATGTGGTATTTCACACACCTGCACTGCATCGCTGCAGAAACCTGTTCCAAAGCCATCATGAAGAGCTTCTGCCGTTGACTCTTCTCAGGCAGGACAAAGGTTGGGTCTGCCAGCAACTGCTACAGGCTGCCCCGGGGGCATCACCTGTGCTCCCTCCATGTCCCCAAAACCCCTGAGGACCCAAAAGCGCCACAGGTGCTCAGTTACGGCATGTGGGCTCTTTATCCATGTGCGACAGGAATCACGAGAACCGCAGGAATTCATACAACTTTAGTCAAGATAAAACACAGACGCATACAACAGACCAAACTGTTCATGGTGAAGTTGTGTTTAGTGCGTACGGATATATTTGTAGATTATATATACATTTTTCCAGACTGACGCAGAAATAACAGCTAAAGATGCCTGACCTCAACCCAGCGTGTAATCCCATTCAGCAAATACAGAACATGCAATAAAGCAAATCTGGTGGGAAAAATAAAAAACCAACAAAAACCATACCAACCCAAATCTACCGCCTACTGCCCAGGATTCTTCAGGATGGGAAACCCGGTGCAACAGTTGAGCTGAAAATACTGAGTTCAGCACCGGAGTCAGCCAGCACGGTAAGCTCATGGCAACCTCTGTAAATATCTAAGAGATTTGTGTTAATCTAGAACATTTCATAGATATATCTAACATAATTACTGCACATTACCTAACATAAACACTACATGTTTATCTAACATAAATACTACACATTAATGACTACAGACACAAATGAGCGTACAGCACAGGAGGAAAACTGTTTGCTGTGGTCTTTAATGGCTGACCCTTCCCACTGCAGCATCGCTCCAAAGCAGCTTTTCCAGAAACGGGAAGCTAAAGAAGTTTCCAGCTTAAATCCAGACTTGGGCTGAAGGCTAAATTTTTTTTTTCCCCTCTATCCTGGGAAACCATGAAAACCGAGAGATGGTGAGAGATTAAGAGGCAGGCTAACGTAATCGCCATGAGGAGGGGAGGGCAGGGCAGTGCTGGCAGAGGATGCGCACGCCAGGGTTGCCCTGCGCCTGCTCACCTTGTGCCAAAGCCCCAAACACAAGTTTCAGCGCTCAAGTGCTCCAACGCCATTACACACCCAGGTGGAAACCTAAAGCTAAGATGTATTGTTCCACAGCAGGAGGGCGGTGCCATTTCAGCCCGTTTATTAGCCCGTTCCCACCGCGGGGGACCACGACTATATTGCTCACGTCTGATCCCCTTCAAAGTCCTCCCCCCCCCGCACCCCCCCAAAGCTCCTCGCGTGTCAGCTCGTGGCGGGCGCCTTTCTTCGCACCCTGTTTTTCTTCTTACACCAGAGATATTTTCTTATTAGTTATTCTCTCGGGCTGCTTCGCTTCGTCCCCGTTTCCAAGGCGACAGACAGGAAGCAGGAGTTAAGCAGAATCTTTCATCTGGGAGGGGATGATGGGAATGGATGAGGGAGTTTGAGCAAGGTCAGGCATTTACCGCTGAATACAAATCTGTCACGCCTAATAGATGAAGCTCTTTAGTTTCTGAGCTACTCAGGCTGCTCCCAGCATCCAAGGAGAAAATAAAAAGACACTCAAGCATGAATGCCAATCAGCTTGTGCTGGCAACAATGATGTATATACATGTGCCATAGCAGCTGTACCAGGCTTGGCCATGGATGAAAGGAGAAATTAAATAGGTGTCAATAATTAGAGAAGGTCAGGATCTAAATCCCTGAATACTAAATATATTTTAATAATATTGGATGGTGAAGCAGAGAAGTTATTAAGCTGGGAAGCTCAAGAGGCCTCGACCTAGAGCACAATGAGATGCCCGGGATGCAGCAGTGGAAAAACGGTGGCACGCAGAGCAATCCTGAAACGTGACAGGGACACTAAGTGCGTATTTAGCACATACAGCTCTTTTGGCTGGTCTGGCCAAACACTCACAGCTATGCTGGCTGTACAAACAAGGGGAACAAAGCAATGCTGGAGCCGCAAGGTTTGCCCAAGCCAGGAAAGCCTTCACTGAAGGAAAAGCAAGAGGCTGAGAAAGCACATCCCAGGGTGTCCAGAGCTGGTGTGCCGTTTGACACGGGCACCAGAGGGTTGCGGATATTGAAGCACAGAGCGGACAGATATGCCAGGTTATACCCCCCTCCCACGCCCACAACCGGGAATCCACGATCCAGGTTTAGCATTGTGCGTAAAAAATTAACATCACAGCAGTTCACCGCCGCCGTGACTGCGGTCAGCCAGCCATAACCACAGCTATGGGGTGCCCATGGTCCCAAGGTGGTGGCACGGCCACCTCTACCCCCTCGAGGGACACTGCCCTGGGGGATGTCCTCTGGCAGCTTGTTGCTGCAGAGGTGGCTGCCATAGCAGGAGACCCCCTGCCTGCAAATGAAGCCAGGAATGGGGCCCCATGTGCAGGATACCCTGCAGCGTGCCATCCCCTCTCCATAGCCACAGCCCCAGGGATGAATTTGGACTACACTTGGCATCATTTACAGGAATAATTTAAACAGGAAAAAAAAAAAAAAAAAAAAAAGAGAGAGAGAGAGAGAGAAAGGGTTGTTTTTTGGTTGTTTTTTGCACCAAACGTTTTGTGGGACCACCGTATCCCATCTAGCACCCCTCAGCAACTTGCAAAGTTGACCGAGAGCATGGAGATTGGTTTAGAATAAGCCACAAAATAAAACATTACAAACTCCTCGGTGGAAAATTCTCCCAGTGGAAGAGAGGCAGCGGGCAGGCATCGCCCCATCACGTCTGCTAGGACTATCAGCCCAAAGCTCCATGCCCAGGGGAGCGCAGAGAGCACTCCATCACTCCAGAATCAACCCCACCTGCTCCATCCTGCCCACAGCCACGTGCAAACTGGGATTTCTCCCAACTAGCGTGCTGGAGTCAGGGCTGCACAGCCCTGCTCCCAAAACCAGCCAGTGGAGATGGGCAGCTCCTCACCCACTTCCCTCCATCCCACGTTAATTAGGGACAAAACCCAGCTGAAGCGACTGAACCACTGGCTAAACCAAGCCCCCTTTAGAGACGATAACGCTCGGACTGTAGTTTGCTTGTTTATACACAAATTTCGACATAAAACCACCCCTCGCACGCTGAAGGCAAGGCTTAATGGGATTTCAGTTCCGAACGGCACAGCGTAACTACAGTAGTGCAAATATACAAGATTACATATGCAACATTAATTTTTATATGGCTTTCGATTTCTGTGAAAAAGCTTGGTTTCAAGTCAGTGTTACATTAAGCATGCCTTCAACACGCTAGGAAAATACCTTAATTTTGGGATATCAGCAGGTTGATTTTGCTTTTTACCAGCGTTGGGCAATGACGCAGGAAGGTAAATGTCACACAGCTAGCACAGGAACATAGTCCTGCAAACACAACAACAGCAGTAAACTATAATAAGCCAGATTCTAATACAATAAGAAACATAGCAGTTGAAATCCAAGAGAGTTGTTTTCATTTTGAGCAACTTCACATCAGAATAATTCAGGCCAGAAGTGAGAATAATTCCTCCTGGTAGACTGGCTATATGTTGCCATTGATTTTTAAGAAACACATATAGCTAACAGTATCTTTTTTGTCCCCATTACTATTTTTGACTTCTCCTCTTGTTTCTTTGCTGGATTTTACTTTGAAGTCCATCCATCTGCCCCCAGGAAGACAGTTACACCAATGGACCCTGGCAGATGCTGGTCAAAAATTTGCTCTTCATGACATTTAGTGATGGACACCATCAGAAAGGTTGGAGCATCGTGGTCCTCTGCACCCTGAATCCTGCTGCCTGCCATGGGGTTTGGAAAGCAAATGATGTTCTTGACTTTTCCATTACTGTCTGCAAATTTGCAGACTGGGATCCTGTGTGTTCTCACTCATTCATTTCCATACCTACATTAAAACCCTCCCAGTTCTTGTGGTCCTTCTCTGTATGACCCTCTGATGATTCCCAAGGCTTTCCTCCCTGGTGTAGCTCTGTCCCTTCATGGAAGGGCTCAAAACTGGAGACCAGACGTCACCCCGAACCTTGGCCAATGCTGACCGAAGCAAACAGAAATTCATTCATCTCACCACCTTCTCACACTGCACTTTGGCTTTTCCAGACAAAGCTGTTTTCAGGAGGATTCACTTTAATTTCTAATTTTAGATACATACTATTCTCCAGTCAAATGTAATGGAAATTAACTTTGTTTTTAATGTTTTGTCATCTGATTGAATTGAAAAATGATTGCATTTGATAGCCAGGGTGCAGACAAATAGTTACGCATCTGAGCTCCAGGTCTGTGGGGAGAGTCTGGGCAGTTCCCACCACTGCTGGTGCGCGGGGCAAATCACAGCTGCTGAAGGGAATCTATAGAATTTAACATCGCCCTAATTAAGCCATTAAACTCAGCAGGTTCCATCTGCCTTTACCTTGGTGTGCCAGATAATGTTTTTGGCCCATAGTGATTATTCCCCATAAAAGAGAAAACGGAGTCGCACATCGCCAGCATGGGGGATGCAGGATCAGGCTCTCCGTGCCCTACCCATGCAAACCACGCTGTTAATTGTCCTATTGCTTGTAATAATTACAAAAAGGCAACCGCCCCCACCTGATTGTCAGGCTCCTTACCCAATTCCTGTTTCTTCCCAGGGTTAACAGCTGTGACAGACACTTCAAAATTATCTTCCACTCTTCCACACCACTAGATTCGCAAAATTTCACTTGATTCAACTGAAACCGCCGTCGTAGATGTTTTAACTGACAAGAATCATGAACAGCTGTTGCTACCTGAAGGATAGACACTAACTTTTGGCAGGGAAAATCCTGCCAACTGTTTCCGTAATGAAATTGTTAATCTCTCTGAACAGCTCAGAAATCTAACACAGGTAACTTACAAATAACGGGGCAGGAAAAAAACCAACCAAGAACACCAAAGCAAAAACTAAGAGGTAAACAAAGGATATCTAAGATTTATTTATTTTTTTTAAACCAGGATTAAGGGAAGATAAATGTAAGGATATTAGAAGTCTGAATTCCTTGGAAGCAAACTAAGGCATTGCTCTTAACCACAGCTTTGGTCCTGGAAGGAGATGGACTCCTTACCAGGTGGCCACCATAAACCAGGACCACGGCCACCTAAGGTCAACATGGGTGAGCAAAAATCTATCAGCCTGAACATTAATGTCCAGAATAGCAGATAGTACAGTAGTTGATTCAGCATTCTTCTGCCACAAGGTGCTCAGGTAGGGAGCAAAGGGTCCCTCTCTGCTCCTGAAGACGGGAAGGACACAACGAGGGGCATCCAGTTTGGTGGAGGAGCCCTTGGGGTGGCCAGCAGCAGGCGAGGGGCCTGGGGGAAGGAGGGGAAACGTTGGGGCAGCCTGTGGACCTGCTCAGCACCCTTCAGGAACACCACCGTGCCCCGGGGTCTGGCTGTTCCTTTATTTCCCAGCATATGCATAAATAGCCAGCGCACCTCTGAACCATCCCCTGGCTATCAGATTCCTTTGTCGTCGCAGGGGCAAAGCAGTTGTATTCTAAAGACAGTATTTTGAAGATTTTTTCTTAAAGGATCCTGCCCACAGAGCTGTCACAAGTTTGAGAGAAACAAAAAGTGTATGGGAAGACTAAGTACGTCCCCTTCTTCCTCCCTATTTTCTCAACAGATGATGCTGCAGAAGGATGGAGAGGACAGAAATACGTGTATTTTTAGTTTGGGACAAAAGGAGAGAGGGAAATAATTCTTTTCCACAGTTTCCCTTTATAAAATACTTTTTTTTTTCCTCATGTCAATCCTGATTTTCTTGTATGTGCTTTAAGAGCTTTTTGGGCTATCACTTCCCCCCTACACCTTTTTTAAAGAGATATTTATTTTTTTAATTGAAGAGCTAGATAGATGAAATCCTGGAATTCCAGCACGTCCGTTCGAACCCTTGCTGTGGGTTGAGCAGATCTGCGCTGCTGGGAGGAGAGGGCTCATCCTCACACTGAAGCTGCCCCAGCTCTAAAGTAGCATAAAATAATTAACCCCTCACTGAACAAGAGACCAGGGGCGAGGGCAGAACTCTTCAGCAGGGCTTTCGGAAATTCAAGGCCAAAAACCCCTTGTGCTTTTCTTGAACCTAGTCTTCGCTCAAACCAACATTTCTTTCTGTAGACGGGAGCCCCGTGAATATGGAAGGAAACGAACTGGAAACACCTTTCACCCCGAAATCCGCGGCAGGATTAAGACCCCTCTCGTGGGATGACAGGTTCAAATCCCATTAGGTAGAAGGACAGCACTGCCATACACCGCACGCGATGGCTGCGGTTGAGATTCTGGGGGAAATATAATGATATAAAAGAATCTGCAGAAAGAAGATGCACGAGTAAGAGAAATCCTTTAAAGTGAATCAAGATAATGCGATCGTTTTTATTTTGGTTTTTTTTTCTTGAATTTCAACAGGCTGAAGGGACAATATCTTAAATATGAAAATAAGGTGTTTGCTAGCAAAGTGTTCACCTGCAATGTCACGCAGCAGAGATGTGCCATCAGCTTGCAGACGCAGCTCAACCAGACCAGCAGGACAACTTCTATCAAATGAAACCCTCGGACCTTTCAAAATGAACATCTACCCTTGCAAGGAAAATTACAGTAGATAGGGAAATTGATCCTCATCTCCACTCTGGTCGTACCAAGTCGTTGACTTCTGCAAATCTCTCTTTGTGGTCCTGCAATTTTAGCCGAAAGCAGACGTGTTTGAGGGAAACGGGACCGTCATATCATCGGCTTTACGGGGCCATGGGTAAGAGAAACCCTCCACTTGGAAGTGTGCCCGGGGCGCAGCGCAGCGCTGGCTCCCAGATGTCCACGCCAGGAAAAGTGTCCTTTTTTCCCTGCTGGAGGGGCCAGCACATTTAATTTTGACAGGACAAATTTCAGAGTACATGCTCCAGGACAGTCAGTGGTAACTTTTGATGGCTGCTCACCTTGGCCCTCTATTCCTCAGAGAATCGGGGTGTTTTCTGAACAATAATAGCTCTCACTGTCGCCAGCCACCCTTCCCCAGCCCAATCTTCCACTCCCAGGGAAAGGAACAGTAAGGCGAGGATGCTGCTGAATATAAATAGGAGTAAAGCACATTATAATTACAAATCTGGCTATCCAATGTACAGCTTTAAACCCTGAAATGATAGGCTGACACTGTCATCCCAACCCAGACACCAATTACAATTACATCTAACCAAGGCCACTGAGCCAGACAGGGGAAGGGCTGGATGAAAGATGCACCATCTCAGGGATTCATCTCCGCAACTTCCAAGAAATATTGTTCAGCAAATTATTAGCAAATCACTCGAGCTAAATAATTAATGTTTAAACAAGGGGCACGATATTATTCCCGAATGGTGTGTGGGGGGAATGGGAGAGAAGGAAGATACTGAGGTGAGGAAGGGGGAGAAGATGAGAAGCTTGCTTTTATTCCCCCCACCCTGTCACTCAGATAAGACATTTGCATTCCTAGAATAAATGTGCCTGCTTCCTCCCTTCCGAGCTTGCACAAGGCCTTTTTGTGTGTGTGTGTGTGTGTGTGTGTGATTTCCCCCTGCCACACACACATTTTATTTTTTCCCCCTTATTACTCTCTGATCTGACAGATGTAAACACACAAACAGAGAAAGTCTGAATCCACATCAGAACCAAAAGAAAGGGGGTGGGGCGGGTGGGGTGTACGTGTGGAAATCATCATCTTTGCCCCCCAGCCCATGCTCGGCAGTGTCAGAAGGCAGCAGCACTGCTTTGATCTTAACAAGAGACTTGCTACTCTTAAACTCTAAACCGAGCTTGTGCTGCAAAATCAATCTGTGAGCTCATTACATAAATCCATATTAAACTATTTAGTCTATATTTAACACTATAACAAGGATAGTCAGGGTGAATTAAATGGATTTTATTCCAGGTGGCAAAGAGCCAAAGTTTGCCCTTCCTCTTTTAATTATCTCCCAGCTTCATCTTTTGCAATGCTGAAAAATGACTTTTTGCACATAGGAGAGCACACGCAAACACACGTACACAGGGATGGCACAGCTCTCAGTCTTTTATTGTGGGAGCTCTAGGTGCTAATGAAATCAATATATTCTGGTCTTCAGGGTGATATTGGCAGCACATTTTTTTTTTTTTTAATCTCAGGCATGTGCTCCATATGTCCTCCTGTACCACTGGCCCCAGGTACGAATAAAAGCCAAATGAATACAATATCTAGCTGTTTCCTTAATAGGACCACGTGTCAGTCTCTACACGTTTGGGGGTTGTTTTCCCTAAATCTTTCCATCAGGGAGCAAGGATACAAAAGTTAGCACCACTGACAAATATGCCCAAAGACTCATTTGCTCTTTTCCCCATAAACCAAACACGTTCTGCTATTTCTTACCCTTTCTTATCATTGATCAAATGGCAGAGCTCAGCAAATAGGTTCCTGCTGTGAAGGTGACAGGGTAGTGCACTACACAGACAAACCCATCAGTGCTCAGGACTGCAGACAATGCATCCCCTGACCTTATTACTCCTGAACTCTGCTGTGCAACTTCATCCACGCTTCTAAAGGAAACCGTTAACATTTAGGGAAAAAATGAGCACCTGTCACTCAATGACCAAAAAGAGGAGGTAACTTAAAAACAATTAAGCTCTCCCTGGCTTGCGAGGTGACATCAAGTGGAATGAAACACCCAGCTATAGGTGGCCAAAGGAGCAAGGCTAAAAGATCATGAAGCATACAGAGGTGAACAACTCCTGCTCCTAGCCAGCGTCCAGCTATAGAATATATGCACACCTCACACTTTCCAACGTAGTTACATTAAGGCCACCTTTGATAAACAGCCAAACAATTGAAGGTTTGGGGCAAAACCTTTGTCACACCAGCAGTTTAAACACCGGTCCCTCTTCTCTGATGCTTTTCTCCCTATTTCTCCCCCCGATTCCTTCCCTTCAGGTGGTTTAAAAGAAGAAAGGCTAAGCCCACACAGGCTGCTACGTCCAGTAAAGCCCCCTTACAACTTCAACTGTGGAAACTCAGGTCACAGATGTTTCCCTGGGAAGAAGGGCAGAAGGATCTCAGCCTCTGGCCAACCCTCAGAGCCCCCAGAGGACGACAGATGCTCAGGAATGACCATGGCTTCTCTGAAACTTGCTCCGTCACCTCTCCAGACGTGCGGCAAGCCCCGCCATCTGTAGCCTCCCTCCATTCCCATTCCATTTCTTCTTTTCCCGAGTTTGCAAGATCAGCTGTCACTGATGCTCTGTTACTTGAGCGCATGAATACATCGAAGGTCTCTTTTAAAATCTTAATCACCTGGTACCTTTATAACAAAGAAAGAACAAGACGATCACGCCTTCGCAGCCTACTCAAGTAACCTGTACGTGCCAAGGCCAAAACCCCAAACCCCCTCCACACATAGACCAATGAACAGTGACTCTTCCCCTTTCAGTGTATGAAATTCATTTACATGGACATATGGCTATATAGACATGCACAGCTTCTTCCAAGCCGTGAGGAGCCCGATGTTCCCAAAGCAGGGAAGAACACAAACCCACTGGCCCCTGGAGAGCAGGAGACCCTGCGCCAGGCGGAGCGGAGGGGGAGCAGATGCACAGCCACCAGGTCCAAGGGGCAGCAGACACCCGCAGCCTCGAGGCTGAGACTTCCCTGACCTCACCTCCCATTCCAGCTCCTCCAGAACCGGACTTGGCACCTTGTATAGATTTTTCTGTAGCGTTACTTTGCTGTGCAGTACGTCGCCTTGCTCTCATGAAAACAGAAAACACTGAGGTTATTTACACCAAACCTAAATGAGCAACTCCTCAATGGCTTTTCAGGAAAACCTGTTTTCTTTGCACTTAAAATTCCTCTACGAAAAATAAAGCTTTCTGGTACAGAAGCCTAGTCATTCACACAGTATTTCCAAACCCCCAAATCTCCTTTTCAAGGTTAAAAAAAAAAATAACCAAACAAAAAACCACCCCCAAAACCCAAACAACAAACAACCCCCCCCTCCAACCAATAAAATACTCATAGTAAAGAGTTCCTATATGAATTCATTATGTTTAGCTATCTGCAATCTCATACAGGACTAAAAAGTACATCACTTTCCATATTTATAGCAGAGTCATTTCAGTTCTGCTATTCCAAGAAATTAAATTCTAACAGATCGCAAAGTCTTAGAACTAATTGTGCCATTATTCATTCTATCTTGTGATTATTCTGACATTACCATGTAAAGTCATTATACAGTAAGTGATACTTTAATTAACACCACTTAAACCCTAATTGTATTCCGGTTTCCCATGATTATTATTTATCAACATACATCCTTTATTAACGACAAAAAAAATCAGGGTAATGCTGGATTTTAAATGGTTAATAGCATTATAGGAGATTATTACTCTTCTCTGCCGTGTCCCCCCCCCCCCCCCCCCCAATCCACCAGCAAGAGGAAAGACATCCTACTTCATACCAGGAGACATCTCCTGGTCTCACCACACTCACACAACCCCTCTTTTCCCAGAGCAAGGCTTCCCTCTTGCTGAATTTCTCCTGGACTGTCTGAAATTTTGCCTCCACTGCACTTTTGCTCCGTCAGGGGAAAGCAGAGTGACTCCAGCACGGCAGCTCTTCTCCTGAGCTTCAAAGGAGACTGTGGTGGTGCAGAAACCCCGCTGCCAAGTTTTTAATTCATCACAGCTCTTACAGAACAAAGCCACCAATTTTTAAACCATTATTCGAAGACAAGATCAAGCATCTCTAACCGCATCTTTCCAGAACCTGTTGGAATTCAAGATTTCCAGCAACATTCCCTAGATTAACGGAAAGCAGAGCCAGACACGAGCTCATGAACCCAACTCATCCTTTCCTACACCCCATGGCCAGCTGAAAAATATACCTAGCAGATAGCTACCTAAGCTGTGCTGTAAGACCTGCAAAACTGGATGCTCCAAAAACCTTCCAAAAGAATCCCTTTGGAGTGCATCTATCTAGAGGTGCCTTCTAAGCACCTCTGCTGGTTTTAGGGTGGCCCTTCTATACCAACTTTTTTTGAACTCGCAAAACATTCCACTGATTTTGCATTTTTGCATACGCCTGTTATAAATCCCCAGTAAGGCATCATAATATTATAGGAAAGACCACCATAAAAGCATACAAACCAAATTTATTCTTACTATTATCAGGATGATTACTGCTTATGCAGTGCAATAAATATGAACAGCTTACCAGTTGGGCATACCAAAACAAAGACGCTCAATCTCATTTCGACACAAAAAATCCTTGATGCCACGGTTCAGGAGGTTATTCTTCTCCCCATCCCTGGGCATCACATGCTCTTATGGCTTTTTGCTGCCAGTAGTTTCCCCTGCAGCACCAGCAGCAGGGCTCAAGGCAGGGTGACAATAGATATAGCACATTAAATTCCTCCAAGGCCCTGAGCCGCTGGGGCTGTCATCTCGCCTTTGGGAATAAATGATCACCCTGGAGTCACGGCACTTCATCCTTGGAGCTGCATCCCATGGAAGGTTACACCTCATAACCCTAAGGGATATTTACACCTTTGTGCCACTGCTTGCATTTCAAAGCATCTTAAATACTTGGGGCTGTCTCACAGCTAACTAGAGTGCAGCTTTTAGAGCACAAATCCAGCGATGGGTTGCACGCCATAGGATATGTCAGGGGAAACCCTCCTGCAGTTACAAGCAGGCTTGGAGGGTGCTGAGGCTGCTCAGATGGTGCTGGAGAACCTCGTGCGATGGAGAGTGATGCCGCAGACCAGGTCCCTGGTCCCTCCCTGGTCACAGCACCCCGGAGCCGTGCACTTTTCTCACCAAGATCTACCTGGCAATGCCCAAACCGGAGGCAGCGAGCAAGCCATCAAGCTCAGCGGGGCAAAGGGTCCCTGGTCCAGGGCAGGAATTTGTCCCCACACACTTTTATTTAGCCAAAGTCCATACAATCAGTGGAACTTGCACCACGTGCTTCAATAAAGCTTCAGGAAATCAATACATTTCCACATCCCAGCAGAACTAACATTTTCTGTGTTCAAGAAAAAAAAAAAAAAGTAATACATACACAATTCTACTCTAAAATTTATGGGTATGGGTGGGATCTTGAAATAGTCTCTCACTTCTTTCTTCTGCTCTGCCTACGCAGTGCAAAGTGGCTCTGTGAAATTTGCTATTTCTAATTCAGGGCAAAAAGAGTAGGCTGAACAGGGAGCACACTCCAGCTCCCTCCACAAAGGCAGGAACAGCACTGTTAGCACACACATCTGCCCAACCTCCTCCAAAAATTTCCAGTGCAGAGCATTCCTCAGCATTGCTTTTTTACTGGTTTACCAACTGTTAAAACCCCACCCCCCACCCCCTGTTTTTCCTGATATTTGAAAACACGGCTACTATTTCAGACAAATTTTAAGGCTAACCCCATCAGCAAAATTCACATACAGGGTGTGGCTTTCCAACAGACCTGCCAGGGCTACAAATCTGCAGTTTTAATAAAATAATAATAATAAAAAAAAGTTCAGTTTCTTAGCACAGAGATGGATTTTATTTTGTGGTGGGTTTTTTAATGGGAAATTAGAAGTGTTACTACACTATCATTGGAAGTAACAGTAGTAATGGAATTAGTAATTATAAACAATACTAATGAAAATAAAGGGAGGGGAAGTGGTGCCTCACAGAATGTTTTTGTAATAGGGAGAGAGGAAGGGTTTTGAAAATTATTTGAGTCAGCCTCTGCTTCTTCGGCAAAGAAAACTAATTCACAGGTTTCCCAACCCTAGAGTCTTAGACGCAAATGCAAAGTCTTTGCGAAGATCTTGCGCATGCAAAAATGTTAAATCTGCTGGTTGCTAAGCTGAAAATCTGACATGAGCACGAGCTACGCTACTTGTAAGTAGAGGAATTAAAAAGAAAGAAGTACGTGACCAGAATGGCGATGCTAATGGCACAGAAAGCTGAGCTCCGAGTCCACCTGCCCGATGGGGACCAGCCATCGAGGACCGCACCACCCACGAGCTCCAACGCTCTGTACCCATCCCTGCCCTCCCTGCAACAGCCATGCTTGGGCATCCCAAACAGCTGGATATGATCCGTGGGCAGACACGCGATCCTTCCTTCAACTAATTCTGGCTCTGCGTCCCTCCTTGCACGGCAGCACCAGCAGCCCAGGTGCCGGTTCGGTTAGCCATGCCACGCAGGGCATCGTTTTCTTTGTCGCCCTGTTTGCCAAATTAGCTACCACTCGTAACGCCAGGAGCGACGCCTGATTTACAGCACTTTTAGCAGCCTCCGGGAGAGAGCACCTGCCTAAGCCGAAGATTTGTCGAGCAAGGAATTTATTGCAGGAACATCGCTAATAATTATCCTACCTTACACACAAGTTGATTACTACAGGGCTGTCTTTATCTGATCTCTCACCTACTAGAGTAAAACAATCCTTTCACATATCTCGTGAATATCTGAAGGATATTTCTGCGAGAAGCCACTGGCATAAATCAAATAACTGTCTGGGAGCTCTTTATAGGAAGATTTTCCTCTGGGACACTCTCCTCATCCGAAAGTTATGTGTGTCCATCACTCACCACCACGCTGTTCTCTATTCATTTTCTACGTGTGCAAATAACAGGGTTTATACAGTTATAAAAATAAGACAGTCGGCTGAAATCTCTTTCATCTGCTTTTTCTTGCTGAGAATTTCTTTCCCAATCCACGTAACCAGAAGCACACACGGTAAGGCTTTATTCCGGGTACCTGCCCAGTGTGACCACCCGTTCCTACAGATCGCAGGGAGCCCATCGCCCTTTAGCAGAGCCAGGGAGCAGAAGCAGGGGAAGCCAAGCAGTGGAGTGGCCTGAGAAACCCTGAACGTGTGTGTTGGAGATTTAAGGATTTCAGTTCTCCCATCTGGCTCATCTATTGCTTTGTTTTTTACAGAAATAAGAAGCATTTAAAGTTGCTTTTTTTTTTTTTTTTTCCTTTTCTTTTCTCCCCCGTTATAAAATAGTGAGCAATCTCTTCCTAAGAGGATAACATTATGGTTGATAATGGGAAAGAAAGAAAAAAGGAGGAGATACAATCCCAAGCACCTTTTCCCCAAAGTCTGCTGGAATCCACAAATGTACTTTGATTTATTGACTACAGCGTGTATTGCAGCCCATCTACCACCACTTACTTATTTTACTCTGAGTCGTAATGCACTAAGTACAATGCCTCTCCAGTCTTAATCTCAGTTTAAAACGACAGAAATTTGGTATTTCTCAGGGAGCTCGTTGGCTTTTTATAGCCTAAGCAACACATACCAAAATAGTTTTGAGCATCCTATAGCCACATCCGAATACTAAAAGTGGAAGCTATTATCTGTGCGAGCTCACAGCCTGTTTGGCTTTCACTTCTCATTTCATTATCATCTAACTCTAATTTAGCACCACAGCCTTTACAAGGGGTATATTTGATCTCAATCTGAGCTCATTTATACTCACTTTAATGCCAACTTTAATGCCAACTACTTCAGGTCCTACAGTTAAAGGTGCTCGGCAGGGGACGTGAATCCACACATCTGTGTAACAATAGGAGCAGGAACACCCAGACGGATTACAGCCCTCTACTCAAATAAAACTTCCACTCCCACCCCCAACACAACATATTTAGCCCATTGGATGGTCCAAATTATTTGTAATAAATAAAAGCAACTACCTCTAATCTTAAGAATGACACACACGAAAAAGAAGTGGTTAGTTTTATCCTGATGTAAATTGGGGGTAGAAATCACCATTAGGGTAAAATCATTATTAGTTTAATAAAGGGTTGGTTTGACCCCAGCTGGCAGAAAAAGGAAGCTTGGAGAAGCCCTCGACATGTATCTTTTTACGGCCCTTCTATTAACGGCTCCAGAAAGGGATGATGGCTATTAACGAGTATATTGAAACTTCCCTGGGCTTTCCTCAAAACACCCACACAGCCGGCGTGGGCTCTGGGGGCTCATCGCCTGTCCCAGGAAGGGGGGAGCCCCTACCAGAGCCCAGCTCCCCAGCAAAGCTCACGCTGAGTGTGGCCCAAAGGATCAAAGCAGAGGGGGCTGAGTCCCTCCCGCCATGGCCAGCGCCCCCCCCCCCCCCCCTCATTTGTATTTAGAGCTGGCTTCTCCACCATCTGTGCAGGCTGGCCCTCCCTTCATCTCCCAGGAATTGGAGTGGCATTGTTAGAAGATCTGATTAAATAGCCAGAAAAAAGTAATCCATCACTTAAAAAGGAAAATGGAAACAGTTTACAATGGTGTCCCGTAGCTCTTTAGGATTTTCTTTTCATTTTCTTCTATTTTAATTTTAATCCAATGCCAAACACAATAAACACCAACACCGAGCGTAAAATTTACTGACAGCATTTCACTTGCAATGACTAGCTGGGAGCAGCAACGAGTTATCACTTTCCCCAGGGATGATCCCAGCACCAGATTAAACCCCGCTGCAGCAGGGGCTGGCCGCCTGCTCCCTTCAGATGTTCATGCAGGTAAATATAATCCAAGTGCACGGACCAAATGTGAGATTCAGCTTAAAAGCAAGCAGAAAGAGAACAAACAAAAAGCTAAAGCAAAACAAGTGCGTCTCCCATAGCGAGATCTGAAGAGGAACAGGCTGGTACTGAGCAGGATGAGGATCCCAGCCAGGATCTCCCCAACATGACATGAGATGCGTTTTCTGCCAGTGAGAACCAGTTTGTAAGTGCCTTCTCATTTTTAAATTCGTCCCTAAGGGAAGAAAACTTCATTGTCCCCTCTGGTGACCCCAGGGGGAAATGCCCACCTGGGCAGACGCTGGGCTGCACCGGCTGGAGGGCACGTTTGGAAGCAGGAACCCAAATCAATATCTGCCCCTCCATCCTGGTACCCAACCACTGACCTCAGGCAGCCGATGGTGCTGAGGAGGGAGCCCAGGCTGCGGGGTCACACTAGCAGGAGGAGGAGAACAATGATGACTCTACAGACATTACACTTCTTCTCTAGTTCCCCCCCGCTCCTGACTCTTCTCCGACTGCTTGATGGGGACCAGCACAGTTTCACGGCTGCAAAGTGGGATGAGCACCTAGGGGAGAGGGGCTGAGAGGTGTTTGACAAGTCCCCAGTTGCCACTGGAGTTGCTTTCATGCAGTGGAGGAAGGAGAGAGAGAAGAGAAAGAGACCAGGCTGAAGGAGATGCTGAATCTCAAAGGAGAAGCAATAAGAGGGACATGAGCTTTGAAGACAGGCAAAAATCCATGTTCAACCATTCATTTGGGACCAAGACAGAAAACAGAGGGAGAAACCTTAGCCCTGGTCCCATTTCAATCTGCCTTAAGCATCTGCATGGAGAAGGCATCGCAAACTGGGAATCTGTGGCTTTCAGTGGTCCTTCCTCCTTGCTTTTGCCTAAAGGTGGTCTCAGCCACGTGGTGCCACCACCTCCCCCAGTACTGCCTGGAATCATGCTGGATAATGGTGCCCATAATGGAGCAGCCCACAGGACTGGACTTACATGGATCTCAGCAAACATCCCTGTTCAGTCTCCAGCCAGAGGCTGATGATGTTTATTTACCAGGAAGGTGGGCCATGGCCATACCTATTTCTCTATTTCCAGATGGCCAGCTTTCTGGCAAAGCTCTTGGTGCTGATGTCACAGGAAATTTTCCAAAGGATTTCCCAAAGAAAATCTACAGTCCAAGCTAACGGCCTGGTTAATTGATCTCAGCCAAGCTGTCTCCAGCAAGTGTTTGGGGGCTACCAAGATTCTGCTCTTCCGAAGCCAAATGGGAGAAGGAACCATGCTCCAGCATGTTCTCTTGTTCTCAGCTTGCTGCCACAATCCCTGAGGAGCAGCAAGTGTAACCTGCAGCCCAGTGCAAGTCACGAATCATCTACAACCCGGAAACTTTGAAAGGCTTTTATCCATGTTTTACATCTCGTCTAGCTTCAGATGAAGACATCTTTCTGTTACTTAAAACCCCATAAAGCAGGAAACACTTACACTGCTGCACAGTGCAGTCCATAAAACTAAACACCTATTAATTTCAGGAGAAAATAAATAAATAAAAATCAATCATCCTTCCAGCACGTAGACACAAACCTTCTCATCTCAACAGTCAGCTGCACTTGATATCCCACTGCCAAAGTCTTCTTTTGCTTCCTCTCTCTGTCTCCTCTTCCCCGAGACAAACGCTCCACAACAATTTAACGCAGAAGTATGTCCGATGGAATTCCCTATCGCTTAGGGACCCCGCCATTCCCTCACCTCACCCATCTGTGGTCACCTTCTCGTAGTTCAGCGGCACAAAAGCCAACCGATAGATGGTCAAGGCATCGCCGCTGTCTTTCCACGTGGGTCTGCTGGGCCTCCAGAGTAATTTCTAGGACAAGGCCAGCATCTGTAATTGCCCCAGCAATCAAAACGCTTCAACCTATCTGGTAGCCTGGCCACGCTCTTAACTACAGCCAGCCAGCTGGAGAAGTAAGAGGGAGTAAAGAAGAGTAGCTGCTCATTTGGGATTTTGATTGTTAATAGCATTAATTACATCTACAATTCTGTATGTCCTTTGCATCTTACCAGGCTCGGGGATGATTAGCTGCGCACTGGCCTGTGCATTTCCAGCTTCATTTTCAGCTACACACTGATAAAAACCTTCATCTGACTTTACCAAGCCCAGAATCCGTAAGTTGCTGCCACCCTAGAGAGACAGCAAAAGAGAAAGAATGGAAAAGGGAGAGAATTAATTAAAAAACACCATCCAAAGTGAATGTGGATTAGAAAACTTTCCCAGAGCAGCTAGTTCTGTGAAACATGCTCCTGGTATATAACCTCAGCTCCAGCTCGCACAGCCCCAGCCCTCCGAGGGCTGTAACCATAGGAACAAGCATCTCTCGAGGCCTCATGCTCTCGGCGCTTGGTTTGACAGTGCCTACGGCCCAGGGGTGAACTCCCGTCCCTGCGGGGACCACCCAACCCCCTACTCGAGGCTTAAGCTCCAAATCACAGCCACCACGCGAGCACTGCTCGGAATTCTGTCCTGCCCCTTTGCTGCAGGGATGGTTTAAAAGCACTTCCAACTTCGGCATCTTTGAACAAACACTGTTCTGAAGGTCAAATCCTCCTTATGGCTCCAGGCCTGGAGATCCTCAAGAAAAGGTCACTCTACACTTACTTCATTTGAAACAGACTTAACTTCTAACTTCTGTTAGCACAAGCAGAAACCATTTATGTTGGGTTAAAAAAAAATATAAAATAATAAAACCTCAAGGGAGGGGTATGCTCTGGTTGTAACGTACCTTCCATTAACTACTGAGTGAAAGGATTTTCTAACATCTCCACCACACAACCGTGGCAGCCACAGAGCTGCCTTTCCTTTGGATGGCTTCTGGCTGCTTTCTAATAAGCAACAATGTATTAAAAAAAGGCTGAATTAAAAAAAAGGCTGAATTAAAAAAAGGCTGAATTTGCTATTCTTTATGGCAGAAGAAATCTATCCTTCATGAAAACCACGTTAGAAAACCCCCTTTTTTGTGATAGGCAATTCAAAGACATGATGGTCATCAATATTCTTTGTTACGAGGAGAAAAATCAGAAAGCGCTGAACCCTGCCACATCCCATGGCCTATGGAAATGTTCACAGTGGCCAATGCTTTCGGGGTGGTCCCTGAAGTCTCAGCTCCCTTACAAGTGACACGGCATTCAGGAGAGGCCAGCGAGACCAACCCTTTCAGAAAACACAGCGTAAATTCTTAGCCTATATAATAGTACCTAATAATGCCTATATAATAGTGGCATTTAAACTATGAGATTGGAGTCCCCGATGGGGATGGGCAGTATGCACGACAACTCTCTTAAAAAAAAAAAAAAAAAAAACAAAAAACAACCAAAAAACCCAACAACAACTCTAACCTGTAGCATTCTTAAACCCCTCTGTCCGAGCACTATTTCCTTGGAGAAGCCACCTATTATTTTTGTGCACCAAGGTCAATGGTAAGGAAGTCACTATACATGGCAAACCATGTTATTAGTAGCTACTGGTGCTTCTTTCTCCCCCAAAAGACCTCGTTCCACCATCACTAAAACCAGGAGACAGTATCAACGTACTTGACCTAACACAAGGAAAGTATCACATTGGGATGTGTTAGGAAGCAGCAGAAATTTTGTTTTCTTTGGGAAGACTGATAAGTTTACAAAGGCAACGACTGCATCAAGTATCAGAACGCATTTCAGAGCTCAGTAAAAAGATAAAAAGGTCTAAATAAGGGAAAGCCAGATAATTACCACTATCTGAAAATAGTCACTGGGAATGACCACTTCTCCATTCTTGATCCACTCCACCGTAGGCACAGGCTTCCCAGCCACGGCACATTCAAACTCAATATCGGTGCTCTCATAGGCATAAAGATTTGCAGGGCGAATTAAAAACCATGGAGGAACTGCAAAAAAGATCGGGCAGGGGGGAAAGAAAAGTGCAATGAGTGGATATAAATCAAGGCTTAGCAAGTAAATCATTTCAATAAGCCTGAAGAATATTAGACGTAAATAGAAAACACATCTGTAATTCAAATTATTCTCTTTAACCCTGAGCCTATTAAAAATTAAATACTAGGGAAAGCATTTATTTTCTAGAAAATACCCTTAAACAGTTGACGTTAACTTTTTTTTTGCCAAATGAAAGAATGCAAACCTCAATTTAGAAGACAGGGAAGATTTATGTATAACAAAATACATACATATATATATATATATATAATTCTCACTAAGTGAATACAGGGGTAATAAAATCACATTCATTTCAGCGGATTAGATGCCAAGTGCATACATAACGAGGTCCTACAAATCCATACAGGGACAAGACAAGTCCAAGAATTTGCAAGTATTTAGAGTAGAGACATTTCCATAGAACCAGAAGGACTTCTGCCTGGGCTTCTGGAAGATGAGGAGATAATCAATAACTAGGAAAACTCTCCTTAGTGATTGGAAGATGAAAAAGGTTGAATTATCTCTGCTGAAAACGAATTCTTATTAAGCCAGCAATTAGCTGTTGCCTTGTATTACTATAATGTATGCACCATTTTTTAGTATGTTATATGATATGCTAATTTAATTTAATTTCATCATTACCGTAATACTAGGATGATGGAAATTAGCAATTTGAGGAAAACTGCTAATAACATCACATTTCTAATGAGCAGCCCTCATTGTACTGGAAAACACATGCGAAGACACCGCAGCCCACGCACATTCCGCCAGCATCTGCAGGGGAAGGGCAGTCTCGGTTTGGAATATCCACAGTCGCCAGGAAGCCAGAATAAAATTCATTTCTAAATCCCATGCATGACTTGTCATTTCAGACAGAAAATCCAATTGTATTTCTGGAGCCATTACTCCCGACATCTGATTATAATATTAAAAAAAAAACCAACCCAAACATCACCCTCTACATTAAAAAAAGGTGAAGATTGCAAAATAAACTGTACAGAAGCTAAGGAATGTTAGAAGCGGGGCTGCCCTCGCCTCCCTAACTCAGAGCCCAGGTTTGCAAGGATTACAGCACGCTCTTCCATCACACCATCAAATTCTGTTCCTTCGCAGCTCCAGGAGGACCCTGCTCGCCAAAAAGAGCAATTCAGGATTTAATTTCAAGCTTCTTATTTAGTGCTTCATACTTTCTAGTTCTCAAATTTTGTCTTGCAAACAAAACGATTAATTTCCCAGTGTTTGCTGGGGTTTTGTTGGGGGTGTGTTGTTTTTTGGTCCCCTCTGGTTGTTATTTCTACAATACCCAAGTGAGCCACAAATGTTTTTAATCTTGTAGGAGCTGGACACTAAGAGGTGCTAGTAGCCAAGCTACCAGCCAACAGGCAAAAGCACCCCCTCATTTTTCTCCTCTGGCTAGGTATGATTTAGAGCAGCCTCTGTTATGCAGCACTCAATACACCAACGTGGTTTTTTTTCGCACATCAGACCAAAAACTCTCGTTAGGGACGCAGAAAATGAGAAAAACAGGTGCAAGTTAGAAACGCGTGGTGTAAGCGACCAAACCCGTGTCCATCAGGAATCCGATGGCAGGCATACAGATAAAATTGCGTTCTTCAGTGTTTGCATCTCACCACCTTAACTACAGAATATTTTTTTTTTTGCTTTACTGACAATAGAGTTTCTAAGCTTTAGAAATAAGCAGAGCCCCAGATATCATCACCTCTTCAGTCACATGCTCCCAATTAATACTGAGTGCTCTCCAAACAAATGAGGCAGAAATACTTTTGAGAAAATGAGGTTTTGTTTAGAAACTGTTTATAACACAAAACCCAAGCAGATCAAAGCCAGATGGCAAAGGTTTTTATGTCAGCATCTTATGTCACACTTAAAAAAGCACCTGCCCCGGGACCCTCCTGCACTGTTCCCCCATCTTCTCTATTCCTCTTCCAGATCCATCTCTCCTTCACCGTATATTTAATAATTGCAGATACCTAGAGGCTCCTGATCCAGTTCAGCTCAAACCCAACACATGCAAATTAAAACTGATGAGGTGTCCTGGTTAACTTAGCTGCCTAATTGCCTATCAAAAGGGCTCGGATGGATGTGTACATTCGGATCAGGAATGCTCCAGGCTGGGATGCTCTCGCTCTGCAGCCAGACAGGCATTCAACTGGGGTCTCCAGACCACGCAGCCACAATACAGGAAATTTTGTAGATGATTTTTCAAGTAAAATATCACTCATAAGGGAACATGGGTAACGAAGATGCTGATCAAGAGGTTGTTAAAAAATAGCGTTGCTTACGCCAGAGATACACAAAAAAAAGTAATTCAGTGGCCGAGCTACAAAGAATCAGCAGCGATAATATACCTCCAAGAAAACGTAATAAGCTCTTTTGGTAAGGAAAACATGAAAAAAAACCCTTTAAGAATGAATCACATTCATATGTTAATTTCTAACAGTTTTTTTTCCTTTTTTACACTAGAGCCCTAGCATAATTTATTCAACAAACTCACATAAACACAAAAGTATCTACGTAGTTTAGAAACCATGCAATCTTTCACAGCTCTGACAAAATTATAAACTACTCAATCTTCATTAGTGTGGTTTATTGCGATGTCATCAGAAGCCTACAATTAATTTATAGACTTGTAACTCTCAGATTCCTGCCAGTTATTCTTTATGATGCGCCCGCTCCGGGACCCTGAACCTGCTTGCCTGCAGCTCCTCATTCCCTCCACCAGAACTGTTGCTCCTCTCCCCCCATATCTCCCCCTCCCCCCCCCCCCCCCCTTTTTTTTTTTTAATTGCTGGCATTTTTATAGACTGCTAGAAATCTTGATGCATCCTTTTTTGGGTTTGTTGTATGGTTTATGTTCAGTATAGGCATGTCTGGGTGCTGAGTTTCATACAAAATAGTTGTATTTAACAACTGTAACGCTCTCACCAGCATCATTCCCACAGTGGGGGGGTGCACCCTGCATTTTTCTTAAGGTCACCATTAAAGCCAGTAAATTGCATCATTACTTTGTTGCAAATTATGCAGTATTAAATACAGGTAAGAGGCCACCAATACAGATAACGTAACACCCTAAAGCAGGCAGATGTAACACATTTAGATGGGAAATATGTATGCATATATATATGTGTGTAAAATGTCAAGCACTATAAATATACATTCCATAAATATTTTATATATCAATAAATGTCAGGTGCTGCCATATTTGCTCTCTCTCTGTTTTTTCTCAGTAGTGAATATTTTAAAGGCGTGCATATACGAAGAAGGCTGGTGACGTGGGTTGCAAAGGCAAGAATAATACATGCTGTTTTCAGGCTCCTTCTAATTGTATTGTGGCAATATAAAATGGTTTAAACAACCTGCAGACTCTCCCCCCCCCCCCCCCCCCCCCCAAACTTACAACACTTCACAGAATTTTTCTTTTGATTTTCTTAAAGTATTTTTCTTTTCTTCAGAAAACATCTGTGAACTGTTGCAAAGTGGGACTACAGCAAGATTTTTCCGGAACAACCTTGCAATGTAGGATGCTTATACTGTACTTTGCCCCAGCTCTGGGTGAAAGTCTTAAAATTCTATCTTCAGGCAAAAATAATTTAAAATAACACCTCAGAATGTTACACGCATTCCTTATCAGGACGAAGAGGCTTTCTAAATGTTCATTTTCATTATTTCATGTTAGCCCAGCTCTATCAAAATGCCCCAGTCACAGACTGAGGATATTTTACATTAGATACTGAGCCAAAAAAAAGGAGGAAAAACCCTAAAAGGCTAATGGAGATCTATAAAAGAAGATGTCCATGAGATTTTGGGTTTAACAGAATTCATATCAGCAAGTAGTATCACAGTCCTCACTACACATCTCCAGATAAATGATTAGGTAAGACCCCAGCGTGCAACCCTATTGACTTGGGAAGATTTTTATTCATCTGAATGATGAAACTTAAATGAAATAGAGGATAGGAGCCATTTTGTTGGGATGTGGCATCACAGGCTCCGATTCAAACTGCATCCCTGTGCCAGCACACCCCCGATGCCTCTGGGGAGGGAGAACCCTTCGTCTTCCGCAGTGCAAGGAAAAAAAAAATATGGAAGATTACATTGAATGTGTATAGCCCTGTAAAGATGATGGTCCAGCCCTGACCTTCACTTGCCCAAAGGCAGCTGGGATGAAGAACGTGCTCTGAAGGCTGTCCCGGCTGCCGGCCAGCACCGAAGCCCATCATCCCACATGGGCACCTACAAAACTCCTGGGAAGCCAGTGGGGGAACGATGCCACAACCACCAGTGTGGGTCTGGGTCTTGGCTCTTCAACACCGGCTTCAAAGAAAGGGGGTTTTCCCTTTAAGAACCACAGCTGGCTGCATTCTTTACCAAAAATGTCAAAGATGGGTTGTAATGAGCCTGCAGCAGAGGCTCAGGGACTAATGGAACGCTTGCCAGGAGAAACAGCTAGTTTAGAGAGCCGCATGTTGGGATGACCTCCCTAGTTCTAGAAATATCTTTTGTGAGATGACAGCTGATCTTGCGACAAGAGGAAACAATTTTCACTTGGAGAAATGTCAGCGTTTCCTAATGCAAAGTGTCTTCCCTTTGCATGTTTGAATAAAGAATGTGTTTCTACTGACCCAAGAAAGATAACTGCTGTCAGCAAATGCCCAACCCTGTCAGCCTTCTGCACGGGAAGATTTCCAATTGCATGTACTTAAAGGGTGGCTTTGTCATCTCATAGATTCAAAACCTTAAAAAAAAAAAAAAAAAAAAAAATCCCTTGTACTTTTCACTGCTAACTTGCGCAAACCGTGAATTGAAAATAAAGTTACATCAAGTGAATGTGCCAGGTTGTGTCTGCCTTAAAGGGAGTCAGCGCAATCCAACTCTAAGCCAACAGAGTCCTGCCAGATCTAAAAATGACAAGATAATTGGATTTTTATTTGAATATGGTTTTATATGTATGTATTTATGTATTTACTACTCATACCTGTTATACATGGAAATTCCAGAACCCTTATTTTTCAAGAAGTTAAAAAAAGAAATACCAAACTATGAATAGTATTACAATGTATGACCCTTTGGAAAGAGTCCAAGGCATGAAACCCTAAAACTCCACTAATGTGTAGAGTTCAACACACAGCAGCTTAAAATTACTCTCTCTCTATCTCTTACCATAGCTCTGTACCCTCATCTTACCCTAAACTCTACCCTGACAAGCAGAAAAACAATATGTTCTCAATGTATCTCCCCTCAGACCAGCCCTGAAGAAATAAATGAAAAATGAAGCTGTTATTCTACGTAAAACTTCATTCTTCACCAAAATAAAGGTATTACTTGTCTTACTTAATGATTTATTTTCATTCTGCTTTAGCTCTCCACACGAAGGTCAGCTTACACCATTACTGCCAAACAGCAGAAGTTCATGGTTCCCAAGAGAAAAAGAGCCGAGCCACCAAACCTGCAAATGACCCATGACCACGATCCCATGACAATGGGAGAGAAGGCATGGGAGACAGCTCCCACAGCTGGAGCGGGGCTGTTGCACCCAAAGCGTTCCCACCCCAGGCACCCACCACCTCACTTTGCACTGAACGTAGTAGAAACGTATTTTCATCAGTCTGAATCTCCCATCCTGCGGGTACCCAACAGGGACCCTCGTCCCTCAGCATAACTCTGAGCAGCCTTTAAACTTCCAGAGTTGCCCGTGGGTTCAAACGCATCCTTAGAGTAAAACAGTGGGGCCTGAGTAACAACCGGGGAAAACGGGCTAAGAACCAACACCCACCAGCACTCGTCTCCCAGTGTCTAAGGTTAGCTTTAGCCAACTGAAAAACTGCTAATCTTTCCACTCCGACACTATATAAATGAAAATAATCAAAATAAGACATTTTATTTTCAGGGACTGAATTACTAAATGCACTTCTGTTAACGAGCGTCCTGATGACACGTTTAAGGAAAAAGAAAATTTCAGTTTTATAAATTACGATTAATATTCTTCCTCATTCCATCCAAAAAACACAGCAAAAAGCGAAGCTTAACACTGCTCCCACCCCTCTTTCCAAGGGTGAAAATATTTCTGAAGTGCTGGGAGGACCTGTGCCGTGCCTGAAGAGCTACAAATCCTGATCTTAACTACACTAAAAGGTATTTTTCCTCATGGATTCATAGGAGCCAGCCCCTCACCCCAGTGCACAGGACAAGGAGACGCCGGTTTTGCAAGGAAAACCCATTGCTGCCTCTGCAGTGGTTAAATGCCCGCTCCTCACGGAGCCCCAAAGTGCTCTGATGGGGTCAGAGCAGTAGGGTTCATTAAGATGTTAAGAAAAAGGGATTTTGTCAGTAGTCCGCATCCACCAAGATTTTGTTCACACGCCGGGAATCAAGTAAGAAATTCAAATCACAAAACACGGCTTGCTCCTAGACGCTACGTGTCATTTCCCTTTTGTCTAAAAATTAGTTTAAAAAATTTGCCAAGGGCATCACTGTGTCTCATAAAAATTAAAGAAAACCCAACAAAAAACAACCACCCTCTTGAGGTTTTTTTGGGGAAGCTTGCATGGTCAGGTGGCTAATAACAGTTCCCACTTTATTGCCCTCCTGGTAGCCAGCCCCTAGTAAGTTCAGCAAGGTTGGTAATGACCCTGTGAAATCGCTCCCAGCTCCATCTGGCTGCTGTGACCTCCGCGCTGGGGAGCAGATGCAGCCGCAAGAGGGCAAAGCTTCAAGGTCTGCACAGGGAACGCGCACGGGCTCATCCCCAGGTTTCTGTGGAGTATGCTCTGTGTAATTCCTAGGAGCCCTACGGAATAAAAGCCACCCAACCTGAGACCCACACATCCTACCGCAGCGTAGCATATTATGGCATTAACATAAAAGTCTGTGAATTTCAAGCGTTTATAAACAAATCAAACCGATCATCCTACTAAAATGTTATTTTATCAGCATTTGGGAGGACTTGTGAAACACGGGGACACGCCCACCACCGGGCGAGAAGCTGGGCACGGAGGGATTCTCCCCCATGAAAACACAGTGTCACGTACAACCACCGAGTTACAAGCAACATGAAACAAGAGCATCCCAGCCCCTTGTAACAGGTAAAAATGTTGCTCCGGCTCCTGGCTGGGTTTTCCTGGCTGGGGACCACAGAAGCAGGATGCTGTATGTGTAACACACGGATAACGGACAGCCTGGGAAGGGAAAACTAAGGTCACCCATATCTGTCGATTTCTAACTACCTAAAGATTTTATTTTATTGCTGCCTTTATGACTTATAGGACAGACAACAGTTATTGACAACATCCCATCTGCCCTGGGAACAAAATGAGCGTTCATAATTGCGTATCAGGTCAAATTTTATCTTCGGATGCATTAACGTTATTCCTGTCAACCCCTGTGTAACAGGAATGCATGCATCACAGAATGGGCTTTCCGAAGGGTAATACGATACTGACAATTAGCTACATTTTGAGTAAATAACATGAAAGAGAAAATCAGGTTGTAAGAAAGTTGCAGACAGACTTGTATCCTCCCCCCTCCTTTTTTTTTTTTTTTTTATTTTTTTTTAATAATATCCTCCCTGTGTGCCTAAGGATAGCCTAAATGGGTATTAATGGGACCACAAAATGGGAACAGAATGTAAAGTCATGCTTCCCGGGGTCTCAGAAGGCACACCTGGTGGGTTTTCTTTTGAGTTAACACAAGATAAGCACTTAGAGGCACCAACTTCATCTCATCCAGAAACCCCCCAAAACACAAGGATATTCTACAGCCTTTCCCCCTAGGCATCCCCACAAGAGGCAGTGTTTGTGGGTAGACAGAAAAATAACTGGTGACCCTGGATGCTGCACCATCTCTCCTGTTCCCCACAGTACGTTAAGGACCAGCAAAGGATCTTTTCTGGAGCTCTTTGCCAAGATTTGTGCTGACACCAGTGTGCCCCATGCTACCAGACTCGATAATTGCCACAATAATGCATTGCATTTGGGGATCTCAAAGCAATATGTAGACATTAAATAATTCACAAGCATTTTACAGATAGATACACACACAGAGAGTAAATGACTTGCTCAAGGTCATGTAACATATCAGTGACAGATAATTAAAAGCTAGTGTAATTAATAGATGTCCCTGTGAGATTTCTGTATATCTAAGGCTCCCTTCCCTCTCCAGCTGCAAGAGCAAGCCGCCGCTTCGCAGTATGGATTTCCCAGGTTTACTTTCAGACTGGCTCCCTGAAAAATCCCTTTCGGGATCCGCACGTTTTTGCCGTGCTGCACCCAGAACGGTCCCAGCAGCCGGTGGCTGCTCCCGCTGGAGCCGGACCCGGTCCCAACGCTGGCTCTCATTTGCGAGCGGGTTGGTTGATGAGCCAGCCCCGTCTGCTCCATACAGCTCTCCTCCTCCCCAGCACTCTTCATTAAGGTTAAAAGTAACCACTTTAACCTCATCAAAAAGAAAAATGGAGAGGCTAAAACCAGCTAAACCCACGGCAGAAGTGCGGGGAACACTGTATGAGTTGATACCCCTCTTTGTTGCAGACACGATCTCTAATAAAAGCTTTTTTTGTTGTTGCTTTTTTTTGCAATTCCATTCCTTTTCCACTTCTGCAATGCAAGTGGCTTTCCCCATGGGAAGGAGTGGGGCCAGAGAAGGCGCCATTCCAAACGTATCCTGGCTGATGTCACCTTTTTAATTCAGGAGAAAACGTTCCCAAGAAAGCCATCGAGATTTGAAGGTGTACAGACAGTAAATCATGGGATTCGCTCCGTGACTCAGCCAGGTCCATGCACTGGCAGAGGACGGATCTGTGCTTGCTGAGGCTCATTGGCATGCCTCAAAAGAACAAGGAAAGTACTCTTACCTTGAGAGCCTCCAGCACGCTTGGAAGTATTAAAAACACAGACTTTTTAATGATTTTTTTTTAAGAAAAAAATATTATGGCAGCCCCTCTATATTTTTTCTTTCTTTAATTGCATTCTATTCATTCCCAAGCTAATATTTTGTAAAGAAAAATCAGCAATTGATCACATGGCAATACCCTTTCCCAAAGCATGCAAGCCGTTCTCTGGAACAAGCCATCCCGTCCATTAAATTAAACTAAAAATACATTAAATTAAATTAAAAATACAAGTGTTAATCCACTTGAATCACCCCATGAGCAGTTTGCCTGGCAGACTGAAGTTCTGCTTGGAGGAGGTCCAACACTAAAGACTGGCAACAGTTTGTCACTCTGCAAGAGGGAAATATTGAGGGAGTCTGCTGAAAAGGTACTTTTTTTTTTTTTTTTTTTTTTTTTGGAGCTCTTTGTATGGCCTCAATTTTCAGTTTATCACACTGTCTTAAAAGAAAGGGAAATGAGAAACTGAGGAGCAACCAGGTAAGACGGAATATGGTAGATGTATGGGACACATTACTGCACTCTGTTAGGATGTTTGCGGTACTTTCAGTACCATCCTGATGGACCTGGCAAGTTCAAGAGTGATTCTCATGTCATTTTTTCAGGCTCAGACATTAACTTTTAAATTACGCCATTCAGATGAAACCATTAACACAGACCGAGGGCAGACGCTCAGAACTAGTACCCTGGAAAAGAAAGACTCCAGACGTGCAGGGAGGGCTTTCCAAACCCCGCTCTGCAGAAGACTGCGAATGAAGAAGTGCCAAAAGGTAAGAAAACCTTCTGATTCCATTTTCAATCCCCAGAAATAGTCACGAGGAATCGCTGGCATCTGAGCTAACACAGCATTAAAGCAGAGGACAGCAGCCACCTGCCGAGTGCGATGCCAGCACCCTGCCAGCCCTCGTTCACCCACCCCTTAACCCCGGCACCCACTGCCTGTGCGGAGGGACCACTCCTCACCCCAGCCCTTTTGCAACTCACTGGATGAATTTTATCCCCCTCGCTCAGAATGAAGGAAGAGTGGGGAACAGCTGACAGAAGCCACGGTGGTCCCTGCCAGGTTCTCCTGCTCAGAAATCAAATGAAAAGAGACCCGGCATCAGGCTAACGCCAGCTCTCGCTCTAGGGGTCATGCCACTCCGTGGGCATGTGGCTGTCTATCCATACTAGCCGTTGAATAAATACACGCAATGTCATTTCACCTTCCTCATAGAGAGGTAAGGCTGACAGCCAGCAAGTGCTAGGTCTTAATGAAAGCATCAAAAAGCTCCATTTAGCTTAAAAACCTAAAAGCATATGCTAGGCAGATTTATTTTGGTTGATTTGGTTAACAGCCCTACCTGCCAGCTGAGTATAAAGATGGGAGCAACGGCAGAACATGAATGATGGAAAAGACTGAGGATGCTTTTGGTGCAGCTGGCACGACCCTCCCTGCACCCTGGCTGCTCTGGCACGGGCCGGCCTTTGTTCTCGACACTAAAATTGAAGCACCGGGAGATGAAAGGGCTTGGAGCAGCCCTCGCAGCTACAGGCACTTCATTACATGACCCCCCTTCTGCTCCAGGTGAGGCAGTTGCATTTTGATCAAAGAGAAAGGAATCAACAAGCTCTAATTCCATTAGCAAGCGAAAACAGCAATGATTTTTAACTAATCCAAGGTCACCCAGAATAAAATCGACTGAGGTAGGCATGAGGTTTTCACCAAAATATAAATCAGATGGCTATTCCTCTGGCAGCGGCTAAGTCACCTGCTCCAGCCACCCAAAGCCCCAGTCTTTGTTTTCCATTTGTTCCCCCAAAAGGCAGCACCCAAGCAGCAGACAGCCCTTGCACCATGCAGCCAGGATGAAGTGGGGTGAGGGGTCTCCTCTCCCGCAGGCGCCGCCGGGCACACCTTGCTCCAGCCCTCTCTCCCCAGATGCCCTGTCTGCGACCACCCAGAGCGGGGGGAAAACCACCCTAAAAACGCAGGTTGCTTCAAGCAAAGCAGGGGGATGGGCAGGAAAGCCTGCCCTGAGCTGGCACCAGCCGAGGGGATGCTGCCGCCCCAAACACCCCTGCACCGCCTGCAGGGCAGCAGAAATGGGGAATCCGTGAAAACCCTGAGACAGCCAGATTTCAGAAAGCACCCTGCTTCGTGGAATTGCTTCCCCAGGATAAGACATGTTCATTTTTTTCAAAATGGTATAAGTTAAATAGCCTGTGCCTGCATAATGGCCTTGAGCACGCTGCTTCTTCATTTCAGCCTTAATACACCACACAAACCACACAGATGTGGCTTGAATGGATCAAGCACGTTGAATTACTGTCAGTAATTCAAAAAAACTCGGGAAAACGAGCACACGTGGATCAGGCTCGTCAGAAAGGGGAGATCCGATGATCTTGGCAAACCTAACGTTTAACTCCAAACAGGACTTCCCTGAACTATTTTTGAATTACCGCGTATATTTTAGGAAGCTCATTCATTTTCTCCTGGTGATACTAAATACACCCGAGCCCTTGGTACACTGTTCTACTGATTAATTATTCTCATTTAAGTAAAAAGTATTATCTTCTAGTCTACACTTGTCCTTTTTCAGCAGTGGATGTTCTCCCTATCTTTGCCAGGTAGGCTGGAGGGCTCCGCTATTACATTTCTGTTCTTTGCACAGATGGTGACAGACCCTGATCAAACCACCCTGTAACCTTCTCTGACAAATTAAATAAAAGGGGCTCTTTCATCTTAAGTATCTTTTCCAATTCCTTAACCAATGGCACAGTTCACCCTGGATACCTTTATAGCATCTTTAGTTTTTTTTCTTAACTATGGACGGGATTCTCCAGCAGGGTTTTCCCCAGTGCCAATTCAAGAGGTGCTAGGTTTACTCAAGTGTCCAATTTTTTTATTTTTATTTTTTTAGGGGAGGGGGACATTATAAAATCACATCAACAGTGCTGGGTGCGATGTTCAGCTGCTTGGCAGCCTTGACCCTCAAAGACTTTCCCGCTCCGTATTTTCCAGCACAGCCTGCAATCTGTACAGCCGACCTCTTCCATCCAGAGTACACACCCACACCCATCGCACGTGCTTGTACCAAGCTCCCCTAATTATTCTAGGTCAATCAGCCACACATTTTCATTAATTCCTGCTCTAGCAAAATAACGTATCCACGTTTGTGTAACCTATGAATTTCATCAATGCTTTCTTTCCTTTCAGTTCACAGGTCAAAATATTAGAAAAAATATTGTGTCTGCTGTGGAGCCCACCACCAGCAAGTCATCCCCTTGGCCTCTTCCACAATTCCCTGCTATTCCCAGAATTACTAAAAAAAGGCACATGAATAATTGAGATGCTTCTTCAAGCCATTCTTTTAAAGTTCTTGAATACAATGTATTAAGACAAGCTAATTTGAACGTAGACATTTGAAGATGTCTATTTTAGGTGGCACTTTTAGACTTTCCTGATCTAATTCCTACTCAAGCTCCCTCGATGCCATGCCCGACTCTGGATCCATCACCCACCTTCACCTCAGATAGCCGGGAATAGCTGCATATCCACAGCTTTACTAAAATACTACCAGCCCCTGAGTTTTCTTTAATTTCATGAATTTGAAGCACTTTAAGCATCAGGCATGTATTCGGTATTTATGGGATTTGCTGTCCACACAGTTTTCAGAGCTAATATATTTTTAAGTCGGGGAAGGGATGAGCTCTGCCCTGGACTCGTATGGGTGCAGGATCCAGGACTTCATCAGGAGCCCTCCTAAGCGCCCCAGAAAAAGTAGCAGAAATAGCGATATCCTCCAGCTATCCACGAGCTCGTGTCCAAACACATGGGTGCATGATGTATTCCAAACAAAGCGGAGAAAGCCCAGGTGAATACAAGCCTACTGCATCATTAAAGCACAAAAAAATTAAAATACAACCCCTTCGGTTTTATGGGGAGGTCAATAGGTTACTTCTCGCCCAACTCAGGTCAGATCGATCTGCGTGTATGATTTTTTACTGAAGAAACCACTCTTAAAATGTATGCATGCATACGCGTACACAAAAAGATGTACTTCCCCCAGCTCAAAAGCTTATTTATATTCCAGATAGCACATGAAACCAAAAGTGACTCTTCAAAAATACAGCTGATCATTTCATTATTGCTACTGCCCAATATTTCCCTGACAGAGATCTGAGCTACCCCTGCTTCCCGGTGTGACCTACCTCAATACACTGTAGGACAGATACCGATGCACGCGATGCCTCGTCTCACACCACTCCCATGTCTCTGCCACAATCACAGCTGAGCACCTCTAAACTGGTTTCAAATTTTATCTCACTGCCCTTGGCTATTTTGACCCCTTATTTGATCCTACTATAATCCCCGCAATTTTCAGCATATGTCTAGAAATATTATGAGTTAATTACAGCTTAGCGCATTTGAAACTTGGCCTTTTCTTGTGACTCTAAAAGCTCTCAGTGCACCAATGAGCTATGGGAAGTCCTTGGATTTAGCAAATAAGTAAGTTTTGTCTCCACATGTAAAAACCAGCTGGCAGCTGAGTCTGCTCCTGCAGGTGAGGGGCCAGGAGAGGTGTTCACCGTAACTTGAGCAGAACTGGGCATCCTGCATCCTTGAGCTGTGCCCAGAGCAGGTGCTGGTTCACCAGCGGGCAGTGGAACTTCACCGAGGTCATCCTTGGCACCACAGCAAAGGATAACGGAGCGCAAAGGCATAGGAGCATGTGCATCCGACACATCCAACACATCCCGCGCATCTGACGCATCCCACACACCCATGGGCAGCCTCTTCACCTCTGCCAGGCAGGTGTGAACCCACTCGTGGCGCTTTGTTTCTGCTTGCGTCGCTGTGAACTCACTCATCTGATGGAACTGGAGCAAGTGTTTGGCTGAATCCGGGTCACATTGCTGATCCTAGTCTCTGTCAGCCACTCTTCCCTCAATTACTAAATCAACATGCTGTGTCATGCCAGTGGGGACACAGGACTGCTGGGAGTGCTGCCTCTTTTTAATTAAAAATTAGAACCGAAGCTTTCATCATTACTGGTGATGATTAAAGCACCTGCAGCACCTTTTTTCCACAAGGGCAGTGTTAACTTTAAAATCCTGAATGACCATTGGTAGGAGGAATTAAACTGGCCCAGATATACATCTCATTCCTTCAGATACAGCATTTACAAGTGTTGGTGCACATAGCAGTATCGTTTTTACAGCTTTTGCATTCTCAGCAGTTTACAGAAGAAATAAAAGCTATAATCTATAACCCTAAGGTCATCCCAGTATGACCCCAAACCTGCGGGCTCTGATTGTATTACTAGGATCACTGTTTACTACTTGAAGTAATGCGCTTGACCCCTGTTTAATAATAGATATTTCATCTCCTCTGTTCAAACAGCCCACTGCTTCACGGGCTGCAGGTAAAATTCACCTTGGTGCACAAAACAGGACTATTTCCTCGAGGATTCGTAGAGAATTTAGGACGGACACACAAGGCTCTCTGCTAAGCCACGCACTTCAGCCCAAGAGCATCCTTTTTGAAGAAACTGTTGACGATCTTCAGAGGAAAAGGCCATGGTTAAGACGGGACCAGAGGGAGGTCGTGGGGTTGCTTCTCCCACCCACCCTGTGATTGTTCATGCTTTAAGTTATGCACAAGACAAAAAAATTTTCATCTGCTTTAAGTACTCTGCTGATGCGATACTAATCGCTCTGACAGCTGTCACTCCTCCCATCATCACTTCACACATTTCACTGTTGAAGGGAAAACCAGGCTAGCACACAAATAAAAAGGCTTATTCCACAACAAAGAGTTTTAAAGATTTGTCTCTGGAAAGTCTCAGGAAAATTACAGTTTTAAAAGTGTAAATAAGGAAAAGAAGGGGGAAGAAAAAAAAAAGGGAGAAAAGCTGAAAAAGCTGATGGAAATATTAGTAAAAACCAGCTTGAGTTCTAAGGAATTATGTGTATCAATCAAATTCACTCCACTTCAGGGGATGTAAGGAACACAATTTATCAGTTTATGAAATGTGCTTTGATTCTTACTGAAGTGTTTCATTTATTGAGGTAGGAAAACATACTCATAAAACTAATTCAGGAAATGTATGCGCCTCTCGTTACCAAATGAACTGGCTTGCTGAAGTCCAGTTACTCCCAGAAACACCATGCTGAATGCCATCGCAACGAGATGCTGGGCACAGAGCAAACTTGCACGAAATCTCAACAGCAACAAAATTTTCACCTAAAACTCTTGGTTTTAAAGCCAGGCTTTCTGAAACCAGACAGTGAAGGCAGGCAATGGTCAGTGTGGAGAGAGGGAAAAAAAAAAAAAAAATTCACACAATGAAAGCAAATCATTGTGAAAAGTGAAAGGCTGTTTCCTACAATTCCGATAGGACTCACCAGGGCAAACCTGCTAAGTAGCCGTTGTGGGATTATTTGACATTCTCCTTTTTATTTATTAGAAAAAAAAAATATCCTAATCCCCCCCCCCTTTAATAATTACTTCTATCAGAACTGGTTGTATCATTGGGCGATACCGTGCATACTTGGCATACTTGGCAGAGCTCCACGGTGTCACTCCTATGCGTTCGCTTGCTGCCTACCAAGAAAACGAACCTCTCCTGAAAAGTCACCCTCAGCACCACTTTCCTTGAACAGGTATTAAAAACGTGGGAACAGCTTTGAAACAGAGAAAAAATGATTTTAACGCTGCTCCTGAAAGCACGACCTGGCTCAGCACCAAAGCCACAGGTCCCTTTCCCCCGGTAGATAATGTTATTGCACTGGGGCTAAGGAAGTTTTCAACACCGTTTTACAAATTAGTATCTAGCTAATTGTTTTGTCTGAGGTGTTTTGCCATTTAATAGGTATTTATTAATACTATTAATAAATGCGCTTCCCAAGAGGTGAGAGAGCTCCTGGGGAAATTATACCTCATCTCAGGGCAAACCACACACAAAACCATAAACGGTGCGTCTTTTCCCATCCAAAGTTAACGAAACGACCTCCGTTTGTTAACCAATGTCTTTTAGGGCCTTAATGCAGAATTGAAAACCAGATTAGAAAGAAACCTGTACGTTTACATTCCTTTTGCTACTTTACTAAATGAACCCTCCTTTACTTCTCTTTCCCTCCGTTATTTTTTATGTCTTTCTTTTCCTTTTTCCTCCTATTTTTAAAGAAGCAGAAACCTTTTAAAAGAAGGTGTAGAGAAACTGAAAATATGCTAAAGGTCAAAACTTTTGGCGTAAAAAACCAAACACAACCAAACCCTGAGAAGCTTTTTCATTGAAAATTAAAAGTCACAACGAAGGAAAAAGGAAAACAAGGAAAAGAGCCTTTTTCCCTTTTTTTTGTGTTATACACAAAGCCTTACAGCTACCAGAGGGAATTTGCTGTTCGTCTGAAAAAATCTGACACCCGATATCCAGTTGGGAAAACAATTCATGGAATAGATAAGAGCTCATGTCCAAACCTTGGGCTGCACTTCTCTCAAGCCTTTCATAAAATTTTGGGAAATATTTCCCTGTTGATAGGCAGCTATGGGATTTTGCCATACGCCAGCAGCAATCCCCTGCTCTGCAGCTAAAGCATTTTGGTTTAGCACATTAATTTTTAAATACCTTCTGATATTAGGAACCCTTGGGGGGAAAAAGAACAAACCACAAAAACACGACAAACGATCCTCTGAAAAACATAATAAAATCCCCCAAATAGTATTAATACTATTATTAATTAAATCCTCACACCAAAGGAACATCAGCACAGTAACTCTCCCTTCTTCCCCCAGCGACACAGGGGGATGGGGAAGGGGGGTTCTGGTCAGTCCATCACACGCTGTCTCTACTGCTCCCTCCTCCTCATACTGCTCCCCTGCTCCCGCGTGGGGTCCTTCCCGCTGGAGACAGTTCCCCACAAGCTTCTCCGGCATGGGTGCCTCCAATGGGTGCAGCCAGCTCCAGCCGGGGGGCCACAGGTCTTGCCTGGAGCTGCTCCAGCGCAGGCTGCCCGTGGGTCACAGCCTCCTTTGGGCATCCCCTGGCTCCAGCATGGGGTCCTCCCGGGGCTGGGGGTGGAGATCTGCTCCACCATGGACCTCCCGGGGCTCCAGGTGGGGAACTGCTCCCCCATGGACCTCTGTGGGCTGGGGGACACATCCTGCCTCACCACAGTCTTCACCACTGGCTGCCAGGGAATCTGCTCCAGCACCTGGAGCACCTCATGCTTCTGCACCAGCCTAGGTGCCTGCAGGGCTGTTGCTCTCACATACCCTCACTCCTCTCTCCAGCTGCAGTTGCACAGGTTGGGTTTTTTTTCCCCTTTTCTTAAATCCATTCCCCCAGAGGTGCCACCACTGTTACTGATGGGCTCAGCCTTGGCCAGCGGTGGGTCCATCCTGGAGCTCCATCAGACATGGGGGCAGCTTCTTACAGAAGCCACCCCTGTAGCCTCCCAGCTACCAAAACCTCGCCACGCAAGCCCAAGACAATAGTAGCTTCAGCTGATGGATCTCAGCAACATCTTTGCCATTTTACTCTATCAAAAAGCCAAACTGATGGCCTCCAGGATTTTCCTATTATAGTCACATGTACTCTGTAGCTTGGTTCATTGCCCCCAGACTTATTTCACATTTGTCTATATTACACTGTATGTTTTCATGTAATTTTCCCAATAACCGTGAAGCTTAAAACCTTCTAAATGTGGTTGCATTATTTCTCATTAAACACAAAATTGAAACTGATGATGGAGCAGGTTCCAAACTGGAGTGGAGAACATTATAAGCCACAAAAATATTCTGTATGTAACACCCTAATTTTGTCTCGTTAGTCCAAATTTGATATAATCAAAAGTTTAATTGCTTCTCTTTCCATCCATTTTATTGAGCATATGCAATTATCTATCTATATATATTAAATTTATACATACAAATTCCCAAGTAAATTACTTATTTTTATGATCTTTTAATGTAGAATTATTATTTACAGTTTCCAACATGCCACCTTTATTTTATAGGCTCTTTCCAATATTACCGTCACTTAGTATTGCAACTCTGAACCTAATGTCCAAAATTTAGTCCCTCGGCTACACGGGGAACTTAGTAAACAGGTTTGGAAAACTTGTAACATCCACTGCCTTGCTCTGTTCTACCAAAAAGGAACATAACCAGCAGGTTACTAGAAGTTGCAAGGTTAACTTCTCGTATTGACTGGTTCTAGGCATGTTCACTCACTGTAATCGCCACCGCTTTCCTTTGCTATTAAAACGTTAGCAATACTTCTGTATAAATAAAAAACTTCCATTTTGACGTATGGAAATTATTATTCGGTATCATAGCTGATGCTAACCGAGAAATTTTGTAGCTGCAGTAGTATTTTGACAACCCATTCCCAACCCAACTTAACATTCCCTGAAAATTCCGGTGGCACACAAGCATGCGGAGTGGCCAACTCCAGCCTCTTTCCTGCTCAGGGGATACAACTCATCTGCCTTAAATTAACAGGACTTGTCCCCCTGAGATATTTTTTTTTTTTTGTTCTACATTCAAATCCAATGTTTTTTCTTAAGCAGACATGGAAAATGCTGCTGGAATGCCATGAGCTATCCTTCCCTCCAAGCTCACTTGAGCGTCCATCTTCACCATCAGGCCAGAAGGAGAAGGCTCCTGATTTTCCATTTAGTTCGTGGATCTGCCCATCCCTCGTCAGGCTACACAGACTGCTTCTTTTCAATGCAACAGGAAAAACACTGGGAATATTTCACCCCAGCTATTTCTTGAAGCAGAAGAGGAGAAGAACATGGAGAAAAGCCCTTGAGCCTCCTTTGCCTTCTCTTTCCCCAGGGAACGTTATGTAAAATACTAATACTTACTCAAATTTAATTGTATTGACACAGATCCAGGAAATAAGGCAGAATAAAAAAAGAAAAAACTCGATTAAATATTTGCCCAGGAAAATACGGTTTAGGCAATCATTAAGAGACAGGTACCACCTGATCCCCATCCACAGGAACACTGAATATTTCACACTCAAACTGCTTGGAAGAAATGTCCTTCCCCGTCGGTTGACTGCAACAACCGACAGACAGAGCCCTACAGCGAATACTGCTTACACTTTTGTAGTTCTGGAAAATTCATCTTTGAAATGAACATCTCTCTCATTAAAATTACTGCTCACCCCGTAAGTTCAAGCACCAGCGAACACGATAGCTCCGGGGGCGTGCGGAATAACCGCTGTGTTATTCCTGCGGCTGCGGCGTGTTTGAACCACGAGCAGGTCAGCATCCCGCAGGATACGTGACCTTTCCCAGCTAATTTGCTTTTGAAGATCTCATCAGAGAAGCACACGCATTTTCAGAGTGCAAACATTCAAACGTGCTCCTTCTTCAGAAAATGAAACACGGAGTCTTAAAGACGCCACAGCCAACAGTGAAGCAACTCCTCGCCTTTCCCAGCCCCCCACTTTAACATGCTGCCTTGGGGTGTTCCCCATCTGCTGTATCCTTAAGCAGATGGTAACACTCCATCCTACCCACTCGGTAAGATGTGCTTTCATAAATGACAGTTTTACAAAATCTTTCATCCGCGTACATCATACCCATTCCTTAAATAATACTAAACACCAAAGCTAAGAAATAAATCTCCACCACCCGTTACCTCATCATGGACAGATGACATGCGTGTTTCCACAGGAACGGTCCTGCAGGAATAGGACATTCCAGAAGAAGAAGGAAGCGCGTAAGTTATGGGGCAGGAATCTTCGTAGAGGAGAACAGGAGAAAAAAGATCTCTACATTTTGAACAACACTGGGAAATGGTTTGATATTGAACTGCTGTCACCTTTTTCAGACTGCTGCATCAGCAAAAATGATTATGCTGCAGATTGAAAACCTAGAACAAACTTCAGGGGAATGAAGAGCCTCAAAATCTTTTCTGTGCAAAACATAATGTCAGCCAGGAATTTGTAGGCAATTTTTTTTTCCTGCTTGACATCCACTGGCAAGCACGCTCACCCCCAGGGTGTAAAATATTCAGGTCAAGAATCCACCTTTTATACACATGGGTATGTCTTTAGGTATTTCAGCATATTTTGAAACTGATAACCTTAATCTTGAGCAACCGCAATTCCTGTGCTGATTTTTCCAGGGGGTGTGTCTGGATGAATGTGTCATGATCCCTCAAACGAATACTACAGATCCATTCAGCATCACCTCCAACAGGCAGGCAACAAGGAGGGGGGGGGGGGGGAAGCATTGGGGGACCTTGTGAACACCAAAGATGGGCTGTCTCTGAGATTTTCAAAGTAGAAGAAAGGAAGAAATGATTTCTATCTTTCTGCCAGCAAGCAAAAGGTTAGGGTTTGACCTTTTGCAAGTCATTGTTTCCATCACATTGTTTCCATCAAACAGAAACTGTATTTACAGTGGCTGGTAGACCAACGAGCACCCACGGCTCCAAGTCACTAATGGTTTGAAAGCTGCAAGGAGACGAAAGG